>NW_027362062.1:4607500-5207500 GCF_039654945.1 Dendrobates tinctorius | reverse complement strand
TCATCAGCATAGCACTTACCATTAGTGATGAGAGAACGTGCTCTGATAAAGTGTTATCCGATCACGCATGTGTGCTGAGTGTTTTTATAGTAGAAACAAAATAGGAGAGAGGAGGGGGCGCTCCTGGTGTGACACCCGGAGGTCAAATAGAGTAGGTTAGGAACAGAGTACACTAACCTGCCGTGGTTATGCTGCCGGCATAACCACGTTTGCAGAGCCTGCGGTGCTTATTTGCCATCCTGGCTTCCAGGTTTCAAGGTTAGCTGGTCACAAGGGGCGTCACGTGATGCTGATGTCACCACAGGTCTTGCAGGATGGTTGGAAGCCTGCTGGGTCCGTGCTGCACCAAGCCGCTCACCCAAGAAGGGTGTAAAATACAAGGAAAGAGAAGTACGGCTGATTAGGGCGCTCTGACCAAGACAGACACTTGTTTTGGATGGAAAAGAAACTTCTTTACTTGGTTATTATGTCCTCACAAAGCTTTTCGGCGGTGAATGCGACTTCATCAGGTGTTGAACTGAGTGTCTTTGGCATGCTCAAAAATTATGTTTGAGTCCCCGCAGATGCATGTCTCACAGCTGTTAGGCAATCTCTGCATGTGTTGCAGCTGTCGTACAGCCGCGAGACATGCAGCAGCAGGGATTGAAACATATTTTTCCACCACGCCTGAGACACTAGGTTGAGAAAAATTAGGAAATGACGCGCACTCTGTCCAATGTAGGTAAGGTGCTGGCTGAACCTGGATCAAGACCAGAAAATAGTCATAGATAAGGAAAACAGCCGCACTCAAAATAGTGGTTTTTTTTAATGCAAGAGAAAACATTAAATTCACCACAGCAAGGCATGATGAAATATCGAGGTAACGTTTCAACCCGATCAAGGGTCTTTATCAAACCTCACTTAGGTAAGAAGAAGAATGGTTGAGATGAGCCAGGAATAGGCCAAGGCAGAGGAAAGTAGAAGTCACAGCTGGGGCTTAATGTAATTGCAGGGCAGGCTCTGTCTGTGGTGGTATGTCACTTTTTCAGGTTTGAAGTGACTTTGGAGGACCTATATATTGTAAAATCCCCAAAAGTGATACCATTTTAAAAACAGCACCCCGCAACAAATTCAAAATTGTTGTTAGGTAGTTTATTAACCCTTCAGGGGATTTTCTGGAATTAATGCAAAATGGCATGACGGGAATGAAAAAGTTTATTTTTACCTTTAAAACGTTGCTAACATCTGAACAGTTCTCAATAGCCGATAGACTCTGGGGCCATTGATTGCAATGGCAAACATCAGGAACACACAATCATAACCTCAGGGTAGGGATGAGGTTGAAAGGGGATCCTACATGCTCCTTTAAGCATCCTAATGCCGTTTTCACCATTGACAGCACCGATGGTGACTGATGCAGCAAGGTGTCAGCTATAGTGTACAGCCTACAGATGCTGCACTTTCACCCTTTGGGGATGCTATTAACTTATATCTCAGGTCAGAAAAAGTCCTGTTGGTGGTCACTAGGGAGGTTAAGAGAGTAATATATGGTAAGTATATAGACTTGCGATTCATATTTATAAGCACTTATTCCTCAATGTCAACTTCTCAAAAACCTTTTTCGGTGACTTAGGAATTTTTTTCTTTTGAAATACTTGATATAAATTATATTCATGGAGACCAATTCAATTTTGCTTTGATAATTTTCTGTAGCCATTTTTCTGAATTACTTTTTACATATTTTTCTCCTTTTTTATGGGGGGGTTGAACTGGAAGACTAAAGGAATTATCTCAAGTAAATGCATGCATTGCCGAGTGATTTTATCGGGCTCCTAGGAACATTTGCTTTTTTTCTTTCTTATCATTCCAATAACGTATCGGTGATATAAACCTTTTTTTTCTTTATTTGAGAAGGTAAAATACTGAAGTGAATATGTTTTCCAGCACTTAGGTTTATAGAAGCAGAGCAATGAGCTTTCACTGTACTGGTGTCACTCGTCGTGTGCGTTATCTACTTCTTGGCCAATAAATCACAATGGGCGCCAGAAGGTTTTTTTTTACAAAACATCCAACTTTTCATTCGGCAGTCATTCTAAACACTCGATTTAATTAGAAGGCCTAGTTGTTCAGACGTCAAGCGATTTATGAGCCCGGTTTCTTTACTTTTATAAATGTTCTTTTATTGAAATGTTGCACGGAATTCACCTTTATTAATGTGCATTCCATGAAATGTGTAATTGAAAGAGCTTAAAGGCAGGCTCAGGAGTTACGACAAATGGGACCAAAGTAGAGATGATACTGGTTTCTTGAAAAAAAGGGTTTATCCGGTTTTGGAATTTTCCAATCGGTTAGGCTATGATCACACTTGTGCGCCTTTTATAATAGAAACCCTGCTCTGCAAAGGAATACGTGGATTTCGTCCGCTCTGCCCAAATGATGAAATTCCAGAAGGTTAATAAAGTTTGACAGTGGTTTATTCTACGCGTTTCAAGGTTTTTTGCAACCTCTTCTTTAGAAAATACCACCTGTCAAACTTTATTAACCTTCTGGAATTTCATCGTTTGGGCAGAGCGGACGAAATCCACGTATTCCTTTGCAGAGCTCTGTTTCAGATAGTCGGTGACCGACTTGTGGATCTGCAGCAGCCCTTATCTATACATGCTTTGAATACCTACTACCAGGTGAGCAGTTTTTTGTCAAACCGCTTACTTTATTTGTGGGATAAGACCCTATATTGTGCTTGTGTCTCCACTCTTTCCTCACAATAATAATAGAAACCCTGACATACTGGATCTCATGGAATTAGAGTGAGGTCTGTTGGTTGCTTCATGGTGTCTGTTGTTTATGCAGAAAAAAATAGATTGGCATGCTGGGCTATTTTATTTGCCAAATAGTATGAAATCTGCTACAAAGCCTCTGATGCAAATGAGACTATAGTAAGACATGTAACTATGTCTTCATCTAAATAAGGAGGCTTTGTGGAAGAGTCTGCTCGGTCCCATCTGTTGCTCCTGGTTCCGGTTGTCTGCATGAAACCCTTAACAGTAAGAGAGTTTTCTACCTTCTGGAGGCAAGATATTTTGCGTAGAGGGAACGGTACACTGATGGCGTCCTAGGTGTTACATCTCCACAAGGAGAATTCACACTTTGAGAGTTTGCTACAAAGCATGAAAAGTTTGACTTCCGAATAAATCAAAAGTTTTTCAGATTTTAAAATCTGAAATCTCAGAACTTTTCCTAACCACACACAGGTCACCAACTCAGCAGATGTGCAGCTGCCACACTTTGGCCTCCTCTGAGTGTTTGCCTTGGGAGAGATGCATATGCAGCATAAATTCTAAAACTGGCATCCTATAAATCATTTCAAGAGACAGAGATTCTCAGCTCCACTCAAAACCATAAAAAATGATGCAGCTGATACAGTTCACCCCTATGAATTTGGAGTTTACCTCTCTCCTGAGCAAAATCATTTATTGGTCCACAAGTCTCCTTGGAGTTTGTCTTTTCTGACACATCCCGCTTGATAATTGAATTATATTTTTGGTTGAGAGGTGCTAAATGCACAGTGCAAGATTACATTAAAAGTTAATAATTCTTAGTGCAAATTCTTATCTAGAATAAATGGATTTAAAAAAAAAAATGCTTAAATCCCCTTTTTAAGAGTTAATGAGGTTTCCCATTAATCAAAGAGCAATTTTCATGTTGAAGGAATCAGCAGCTCCTTGCACTACATCTGCAAATTGCCTTTTTAGAGCGGAAGAGAACTCAAGTGCCACCTGCTGGAAGTAGCAATCCTAAAAAGTCAATATTAACCCTTTAACCAGATTTGCCACAGAAAAAACATTTTCAGACACGTTTTGTTGTGTCTGCCACTCCTCAGTGCAATCTGATTTGGCTGTGTGAAAGGCTGTATTAGGGGCTTTGGCAAAAAGATCACAGTTGAACATTTAATTAATGTTAGATATTATAGAACGTTTTTCCTATTAAACCCTTATTTGTTAGAGTAAGGGATAACATCTCTCATCGTGGTGAGTGACATGCCTGACATGACAGTGTGAGGAGACTTGTAGGCCATACTGAAGAGAGGCAACACATGTCTGCAAACAGAGATTCTGGCTTTTATCTTATTTGCAAACACGTGTTTGAGGGGGGAAGCCTACAAGTATCCTTACACTGTCATATCTCATCGTGGAGAGTGACATATCTGAAATAACAGTGTAAGGAGACTTGTAGGCCATTAGGCCATTCTGAGGAGAGGCAAAACATGGCTGTAAACAGATTCTGGTTTGTCTTTTAACTTATTTGCAACATGTGTTGGGAGGGGTTGGCCCTCCTCAGTATGGCCTATAAGTCTCTTTGCACTGTCATGTCACTCTCCACATTGAGAGAGGTTACCTCTTACTCTGTCAAATAAGGGATTGTTAATAGGAAAAACTTGCTATAATATCGAACATATTAATTCAAATGTTCAACTCTGATCTTTCTGCTAAAAGCCCCTAATAATAATTTCCTAAGTCTGTATAAAACTTCAAATGTTACAGAAATGTAATAACAATTTAAGTTCTGCACGTTATAACTTTAACATGTATTAAGCAATAATTCAAGCTCACTTACACACCTAATAGTATTGCAAATTGGAATATTATTAGTCTGGTAATGATATGGTATTCTGAATGGAAATATAGAGAATACTACACACAGAAGGAAAAACGGGGGGAGGACCAGCAATCACAAAGTGATATTCCCAGACCAAGTCAGTAACAGGATATTTATTTTTTCACCAAAAAGGGGTTTTGGATTATTTTAATCTTATTATCATACTAGTGAGAACAAGTTATATAATTGCACAAAATCTAGTGTTTATGATGCAGTTTTTTTTTGCATTTTTTTTTCGCTTACAATTTTTCACAATTTCAAATTTGCCATCAGTGAAGCGAGTAGATTTGCGAGTTTGCTATAACTAAGGTACCGTATATCCGGTCAAGGTAAATATTTGGGGACAGAACAGTATAGACTCCGGACTGATCCATTTTCCTAAAGTTATATGACCAGAATTGCTCAGCAGATTCTTACCATTTTTTCTTATCATTTCAAATAATTTCTTAATAGCATTATTACTATTTCAAAATACCAGAAACTTTGTCTCTGATAACACTTACATTATGAGCTTTTTCTGACAAATTCCAACTTCCAACCAATAATGTTCTTATTCACTGGCAACAAACACAGATCTTGAAAATTGGGAGTAATTGGAGGCTACAGGCTGGTTGGTTGGATGGTGGGGCATCGTGAGATTTGCTGACTTTTTCTAGAGTCTGGTCCAGTTCAAATTGCGTCGTCGCTGCAGTGTCTGTGTCTCCTCTCTTTTCCTAATCTTCATCCATCGGCTTTGATGTGAACAACACGCCCTAGGTCATCCTCATAGCACAACCTCGCACCTTCGCAGCAGCATTGCAGCCCCGCATAGGTGCACTTTGCTCTACCTGCGTACTGCAGAGCTCAGGATATCATTACGAATGCGCCAAAAAGATGTCATTCCGGCTCCTACGTACTGTAATTACTTCTTTGTTGTCTTTGTTTAGCTACTCAAACATTGGTGACAGGTTTCGTTTAATAGTTTGTCTTCACAGCTACCACAGACCCCACTGTTCCTACTAACAGCTCTCCATTCATCCATTTGAACTATATTTACATTTTTTATTATTTATGTGTATTTTTATTTAATTTTTTAATGATTTATTTTACACAATTTCTTCTCAATTCATAGTCTGTGATACCAAGATCAATCCTCGCTTTTCTAACCAAAATCTCAGGAATCCCCCCTTTTTTTTTTCTCTTGTCTTGATTTCCAAATCCATCTGTAAAAATCACCTTTCAAGCATTTCACTATTGCTTCACACATCGGTAGCATTGTATATAACCAGTAATGTTTACACAGTGCTCAGTACTTTCACAGTACCTTCCCCTAGCTTTGCTATGCCACTTTTGTTGTACTTTGTCCCCACTCATACTCTTGTAGGGAAAGCATTGTACAGAACACAAAACACCGTGTTGCTATGGCCAGCGTTAGGGTTGTGAAACTGGGCAATTGCTCAGTGATAATAGCATTAAAAACAATTTAAAAAAAGGAAAAAAAATACACATATATTTGGTATTGCTGCTTCTGATATTTTAAAATAATAAAAATTAATCGGATTGCTACATGGCGCAACAAGAAAAATACCAGAATTACGTTAGAATGTTCATGATTGGTTTAGTAACGAATTGAAAAAATAATCATTTCTATAAAATGTAATTAGGGTTAGTGTACCTCCTTAATTCCTAAATGTGTAGACAGTTATCAAGCAGAATTTACAAGGCATCAAGTTCAGCATTTCCACTAGTGACCACCCTAGTGACTCCATAACAACACAAGACAGGAATCTCCCCTTGAGAAAGCTACACGCGAAACGCGCGTCTGGGCAGTGCTGGTGGGCCAATACTGATCCTTCTTTACTATGGCTAACCAATATCAAATATAACCTATCTTTTCTGTCTCACCTTATACTTATGGTTATCTTGCCCTTCACTATATATGGTACACTGAGCTTGATGTTTGACATGCCGGATCTACTTGTTGCTCTCCATCATTATTCCTCCTGTTTCAATAAATGATTTTAAATTTATGTGTGGTTTGCGGCTACTCCATTTTTTTCTTTGTTTCTAACAAGACAGAACGTGTTGTCATGGGGATTTAGGAACACCAGGATGGTGCTTAATAATTAAAATTTTACTTTTTTCTGTAAAACAAAGTTTAGTATGAAGTATATAGCAGCTTTTTTGTTAAAAATTACATTTAAGTTGATGATCCTATGAGAATGTTCTTGTTACTCTCCAGTTTGTAAAACCTATTTTATTAAACATTTTTAGGTAATTCTTAAATAATATAAGGAGTCCTATGGTCAGAATTCTCATGTCTTGATCAGAGTATAAGTGGTTACAAAGAGCATCTCTCTCTGGAGGACCCATCCCGTATGACTGACAGCCCAATGATGTGAATGGACATGTGCGTGTATGTGTGTGGTTGAACCTAGAATGTATGGACTCTTGGCGGTAAATATATATACGAAGACATGTGTTTCTATGTGCTCTGTAAACACGTACGCATGTGCTCTGTATATACATATGTATGTGTGTGTGTGTGTGCTCGGTGTATACATGCGTATGTGCTTTGTGTGTATACATATTTGTGTGGTCGGTGTGTGTGACATACAATGTGTGTGTCACATGCTGTGTGTTTAGCATCCACTTTTATAAATCCCAGTAGCGCAGACGGGAGTCCATAGGTGTAAACATGTTAGTAATCGCCTAATGAATGAGCAAAATGCTGCTCATTCATCAGATGATTGGATTGTTCATGGGGAAATAAAAATCATTGTTCTCAGCAGCACATCACTCGGTGTAAACTGCAGATGTGCTGCTGATTACATCATACTGTATGGGGACAGATTGATCCATTACTGATTGTTCTGTGCCCATCATTCTTCCTCAGCCGGTGAAGAGAGACCGGTAAACAAGCGCCGAACGATTTCAAAAACGTTGATCGCGTTCATTTAACCGTATGAGCTCAGCTCATGTAAATCCAACCTAAAATGTTTGCAAATGATGGTGCAATATGTGAACATTTAGGACCCTACGTTAAACTTTTGCCCAGAGCCCCACTTTGTCTAAAACTGGCCCTGCTACTAGCCTGCAGATAAAAAAAATCCTTAAATGGCTGCTTGCTTATTTCAGGTGCTGACACTATACAAGAGGCCTCATATATCCTGCGCTGTCAGTAAAATTTTCCCCTATGACGCCAAATGAGCAATGTGAAAGCCAGAAGAGGCTGACCAGCATCACAACTGCACTCAGCATTAGTGGTGCCAACTGGCCATCAAAATAAGACTAATGCCATTGCAACAGATCCCATTCCTGACGGAGGATACAATATTTATATGCAGTGGCAAACTAGATTCTAAGTGGCTCAGATGGAAAATTTTGACCTGTCCCCCTCCCCGACATATTAGTCATATGTATAGGCCCTTGTAGTGTTCTAGACTCAATAAAAGACATGGTTTTTACCACTCCTGCCCCATTATGTAGCAATGTCCCCCATCCTGATATATATGGCCCTCATCCTGGTCCCATCCTGGTATGTCTCCCATTCTGGGCCCATCCTGATATATATGTTCCCGGTCCTGGGCACCTTCCTGGTATATATGTTCCCATCCTGGGCTCATCCTGATATATATTTATCATCCTGGTATATATGTCCCTCATCCTGGTATATATGTTTCCCATCCTGGGCCCATGTTGATATATGTCTTCAATCCTGGGCTCATCTTGGTATTTATGTTCCCTGTCCTGGTATATATATGCCCTTCATCCTGGTATATATGTTTCCCATCCTGGACCATCCTGGCATATGTCGGTCATCCTGGTATGTAGGTCACCCATCCTGATATATATGTTTCCCATCCTGGCCCATTCTGGCATATGTCGCCCATCCTGGTATATAGGTCACCCATCCTGATATATATATCGCCTGTTCTTCCACTGTTCTTTAACGCATAAAAAAATAAATGATTCTACTTACCTTGCCCCCCTCCAATGATGCATGCAGTCCACTTTTGTAGTCAGCAGCTGACTTCAGTGAACAAGCGATGGGTAGCATATGACATCACTGCCATGCGTCCCCAGTCACAGGCACGCTGAAGTCAGCCATTGGCCTCCAATTGGCCTGTGGCATGTAGTATTGCAGCGCAGAGACCTGGTGGGTCTCTGTGCCGCAATGCATTCCAGCTGAATGTGCATCCTTAGACCCACATCCAGTTTCAATAGAAGCTTGCATCGGCGGGCCCTCTCCCACACGACCAAGTCACGGTTGCACCCTCTGCGACCGCTATCGCAACACCCCTGTTTATTTCCTCATTTTCTAATACTGATATTTGTCCTGATGTTATTTCAGGCCAACCTTATACAAAGAATGATGTCAGCAGATAATGGAGAAAGAACCACTGGCCCCTTTTACAAAATTAAATTGGCATCAACCTTTAGAAATGGAAGTATTATAATTTCATTTTTCTGGCAGACCAATTAAACGGAGTGGATGAATTATTGAACTCGTCGTGTCAGTAGACACTGCATATACATATATTTTATTTTAGTTTGCATTTTTTTCATTATTTAATTAAGAATTTGATAAGTACAAAAAAAAAATACATTGATGTGCAAATATTGTTTTTTTATCCCCCCAAGTCTTTCCAGGAATAAAGTACAAAGAGCCTGGGGAAAAGCTATGAAACATAATCAACAGAGAGAAGGGAGACAAAACCGCGGCGGTTGAGGGTGCTGAAATTTTCACAGGGCTCCGCTGCCTTTGAATTACTCAATTCAATCATCCCAGAGCTAGAGAGTACATATAGAAAAGAAGAATATATGTTCTCTTCAAAGCCTCCGAATAAATAATGGGAGTCTGATGAATAGTCTCCTTAACCCATCTCCTTCCACAGAATAGGGAGGCGCCTGAATCCATCCAGCCCGATATTAAATTGGCCTTTTTTGGGGTAGACTTTGAAAATGCCATACTCTCTCTTCAATATCTTTGTTCCAATTTTTTTTTTGTTACCGACATGCCGAGCTTTAGGGCTGGAATTAATTGGTCACCAAGGATAGACATCATACAAATACAAATCAATGCATTTTGCCACTAGGATTCTTTTTTTTTTTCCTGAACGATAACAATTGGATTTATGTGTTCTAATATAATGATGGCAAAACAATCCTGCAGATGATTATGGATTTTCCCTTCTATTAACAAAAGAGAAGAAATCAAAAGGCCGGTTTGTCTAGGAAGTGCGATTTTTAAATCTCTATCATGACCGCAGCGCTGCTGACCCCCTCACCTGGCGGCGTGCTGGATGGCATGAGCGGGTATCTGCTTTCTGTCCGTCACTAATAGCAGTAACTAGGCAGGATGCTGCGGCTTGCAGTTCGTAGCCCGATTAAAAAGCTTCGCAGAAGCAAATCAGAGGCAACCGGAATATGTACTAGTACGAGAACACTACAATGTCCAACAGAAAATTGCTAACCTTATGTCAGTTACTGCAATCTAGGAATATCTTTAAAATTAATCTGTCAGCAGGTTTTCGGTATGTTGTCTGACAGCAGCATAATGTAGAGGCATTGACTCTTATTCCAGTAATGTATCACTTACTGGGCTGCTTGGTGCAGTTTTGATAAAATCCCTGCTGACAATGTACCAGATCTTGGAATGCTGAGCTTTGTATAACCCCGCCCCCGCCACTGATTGGCAGCGTTCTGTATACACTGTCAGCATGCTGCCAAATCACTGGTGGGGGTGGGGTTATACAGACTAGCTGGACTGCTGTGCACGTGAGACCTAGTCCTGCAGTGATAAACACCTGCTGATAAAACACTGATTGGTTTGAAACTACAGCACACAGCCTAATAAGTGATACATTCCTGGAATCAGGTTCTCTGTCCTTACATTATGCTGCTTTCAGATTAAAAAGCAAAAAAATGCTGACAGATTCCCTTTAATTCCACCTGGTTCTAAAGTTTTGTTTTAACATTAAGCACAGATCTAGCAAAGATTTATTTGACTCAAGTGCGATCAGCTTTTTGTTTCCATTTCTTATACAGACCAATATTCTTCCTTTGTAACTGTCACCAAATAAACCCTGTGTAGTCTTACCCTGGAGTAACATTTTCTTCCATCTGATACAGACTTTTTTTACCTACCATACGTATGTTGGTGTAAAGAATGTGACGACTGATAGACGACAATTTAAATGAAGGATCAGACTGTGCCACAAGCTATAAAGTATGAAGCAGCAGGGTGGAAAGAGATAGTGCTCATGTTACAAAGTCACATTATAGAAAAAAGTTCCATTTAAGGCTATTTGCAAAATGTTGGTGTCCATTGATAACCAAGTCATGTAATACATGAACCTTCTTTGCTCATTTCCTTATGATCCTCATTGCCAGTTTCCTAATGGTGTTGGGTTATTAGAACTCGAGAATAAACACTTATGCCGAAATATTGTTTCTGATAATATACTGTAAAACTGTGCAAATTGGGTACGATATCAGCCAAATAGCAAATATTCCTAACATGCATTGCAGTTCAGTTACTAGTTTTCCAGTCCAACACAAGTTTATCTGTCTCTGTCCGTGGTGCTGAAGTTGAGCTCCGTTCACGGCCCGCATTATTAGCTCCCACAGTAGGCTCGTGCCTCCAGGGTCAGTCCACCAGCCTGAAAACTAATTCCTGGCACAGTTTGCTTTTCAAACTTACTTTCCCCTAAAATAGTAAAGAGATGATGGCCGGGGACCTCACGTTACCTTTTTTTGTCCTCCGAAATCACGTAGAATAATGTAATGTTTGCTGCTGCTAAATAGAAAATAATTTTGTTTGCTAAATGAAAATTCACGGGCAGATGGCCTTTTGTTATGCATTCGATCCGTTCATTAACATGAATATATGCAATCTTCCCTTGTTACACAAAGGTTATGGTACATACAGAATATTATGTGAATAAATATTGAAGGCGAGAAGCCTTTGCTTCCAGGTCCAGGTTTGCTTTAGTCTTTCCAATATTTTAGAATTGTACACTTTTTTATTGATAGATTACACTGTCCAGATCTACATCTTGTTAAGACCCCGTCAAACTAAGCGAGATCGCTAGCGATCTCGCTTAAGCGTCACTGATTTTGTGACGCAGCAGCGATATTGCTAGCGATATCGCTAAGTGTGATACTTACCTCCGACTGGCTCCCCCGCTGGTTATTGCTGATCGCGCAAGAACGTCCTGGGCCATTTCTCGTCAGCCACTTCCTGCAGGGCTTCCTGCTGGCGCTGACGAGCGACGTGTGGACGCGGGCGGGAGGACATCTTCATCGCCGCGTCTTACAGGTAAGTAACGACCGCCGACCCCTGCTATGTCGCTGGTGAGATCTGCCTGTGTGGCAGCTCACTAGCGACCACTTAGCGATGCACCAGCGATCCTGACCGGGTCATATCGTGGTTGGGATCGCTGGTGCATCGCTAAATGTGACGGTACCTTTAGCTTCACTTATGATTCCGTACTAAACGGAAAAGTTCTTAGCTGGTCAACAGGTTCAGCTTAACCAGTAACAGTAGGATAAATGACCACTTGTCTAGTTTGGAAACATGTTCATGCACACTGCAAAGGAATGGTCAAGTAGTAGAGGGTGTCCAAAGTTTTGGACCCTCAAAACGTGACCAATCCATCCTTGCATTTCATGAAAAGCCTATTGCAGTCAGTGGCAACACAGTGGTTTAGTGATATGCATTGTTGCCGTGCTGTATTTGACTCCTGGGTTTCATCCATGGACAGCATTCTGTATGAAGGTTGTATGTTCTCACTCTCATTGTGTTTGCACGGGTTCCTCACCATACTTCAAAAATATACCAAGAGGTTAATTTTCAGGCTCAAAAAAGTGGTGGATAAGGCACTCATCACCTGGATCTTTAAAGAGAACCACTTTTAGTCCACTTTTACAGTAGCCTTGTATGCATGTCCATCCATATGGTGACCCCCAATTCTGCTCCTGCGTAGGCACACTTCTCTCTACCCTGCCAAGGGCAGAGGACAGTGCTGTAGTGCATATGTGCAGGGAAAGGTCAAAGAGCAATAGTGACCCGAAGTAAAGCCGGCACATGCGCACTACAGTGCTTTTATCTGCCCACGGCAGCAGGGCGCCTGCGCAGGAGTGCGATGGGGAACGCTGTGTGGATGATGTAGGACTTGTCATACACATGAAGCAAGAAGGAGAACGTCAATAGAAAGTAGAGAGGAGGCACCGGATCAAGACCAGAGATGCCGATAAGACTGCAGTGTATGCGAGTATAATAATAGCTCTTTTTTGTGCCTTGCAGACGTAATTTGGGACATATACCGCATACTAGACTGCTGTAAAAGAGGGCTTAAAAGGTTGAGGCTGTACAATATATGGGGAAAACCTGAAGACAAGTTCCCTTTAAGCAGTAAAATGACTTTATTCAGTTCAGAGGTGAAAGGTAGTATGGAGAAATTCATGTGATTCATACTATACTTTGATACTGAGTACAATAGGCCGCATACAAGAAGCTTGTTATGAGGACTACTCCATTCTCTGGAAATGCTAAGAGATTAAGGGTTTCCCTCTAAATTTGAGCCTATTGTGTGTGGCTGAAATAGGGAAAGAGTAGATTATGGGTTCCACTGGAGATGGCATGAATGATGATAATGATGATAATGGTGATCTCAGTACAGTGCTGCTTAATATGTTGGTACTTTACAAGCCACTAAAGGGGTATTCTAACGTTTGTAGGTAGGATAGGGGATAGCGTCTAGAATTCTTTGGGTCTGGCCACTAGGGCTACCATTTTTCCCCAAGGGCCCCAGCTGAATCAAGCAGTGGTTGATCCTGAGCACTTCTCCATTTATTCTAATAGATGTTTTGAAGATCAGCTGAGCTCAGCACTCAAAAGCTATTTCAGTGGATACTTTGTAATGCTTTATTTCTCTTTTGGAGGCACTGCAGGGAAACTGAACATTTGAACAGGTGTTTTGTGCACCAGTGGTTTCATTTCCAAGGAACCTTTCTAACAAAATGGGACTGTCCAATGTGAACATCGCCTGAAGTATGATGGTCTAACTAAGGTGGAAGAGGTAGTTTGCCTAGTAATTTATTTCATTGGCCAATCACAGTTCTATAACTTGTTATAATGGCAGAAAATCATCTGGGTTTGGAAGACTTTATTCATTTATATCACATTTCTAACACTGTTGTCAAATAACGATATCTTTTCCAATTGTCATATTAAAGTTTCTCCTAAATAGATTTCTTCAAAGGAGCTCAGCAGCTTCCCGGCATTTTCAAAACATCAGACAATTCCCTCTGAAGTCCTTTTGGCAGAGAATTATACATTAAATTTCCAGAAAGAAACCTTTTTAAAGAGAATCTTTAAAACAAAGAAGCCGGCGGACTACAACCGGTTGAAAATTCTGGATGAAGTGACATCTTAACAACAATTCTTCAAGTATAATTGAAGGAGTTCTCATATTCAGCCGGCAAGAGAGATGTCATATCAGCTAGCGATACAGAACACATCTTCGGCTTTTGTTTCATAGTTTGATCAAAACTGGTAGAAGATGGAAGGGTTGAAAATAAAAGTCTTCCTATTGTAAAGCAAACGTATAGTTTGTGCTTCACTGCTCAATAGCTTCTTGGTGTTAGCAGCATCCTTGTATGAATGAAAAGACATTGGAAGCTGTAACAAATATCTCCGATTCTTTTTTCAGTGTTTTCAATGGGCACCTTGGGATGGGTTTTTCCTTCGTGTTGGTTCTACCCCTATGGAGTACGCTCTTTCCCATGGATTTCCTTTTGGGCATATTGAGACCATAAATTCTCCCTTTGCAGGTCATAAGGAAATATGGCCTCCTTGGCAAGAAGACTTCCACCCACCCTCAGGATTAATCTAGGTTCACTGTAGGTATTTCTATACTTTTATGATCAATATTAGTGGGATTGTAGACT
The DNA here is from genome assembly GCF_039654945.1 of Dendrobates tinctorius. Taxonomy (NCBI): domain Eukaryota; kingdom Metazoa; phylum Chordata; class Amphibia; order Anura; family Dendrobatidae; genus Dendrobates; species Dendrobates tinctorius. The sequence continues at coordinate 5,192,929 of NW_027362062.1, read as the reverse complement.
TTGACAGCATAAATGTGCTCAATATAGTCCACCACCCTTGGGTCCTAGTGAGGTACGGCAGATCCTATCAGACAACGTCTACCTTTCACGTCCACGTTCCATGAGGACAGTGCCCACTTAGCAGACACACTGTTTTTTCTCTCCCAAAAGAGAAAATATCTTTCTCTTCCCGAGATAAATCACCCTTTTTGTTGATCACCTGTACAATTAATTGGTCAGTCAGTAACAGAGCACTGAGATTTATAGCAGAAGTGTAATTTAAAGCCAAGTGGAAAATCTGGTACAGTGCGGTCCACTTAATACATGGTATGATAATGACCGGCGTCTGGCCATGTTGACCCCTTTAAATACCTTTGCGCTACTACTACACTCCCTAAAGCTATTACCCTGGGTAACAGTATTAATTCAGACCAGTTTTACAACAATTTACATGCAGCAGAGGTCTGCAAATTGTGGAATCATAGTAGAAAAATGAAGAGCCAGCTCACCCAATGAATGTCCAAATACAACAGGTGCACGGAAGACCATCCCGATTAGACGAGTGCTGTAAAATAGGGAAAAGGGATTTGGGTTCCAGCTCCTTCAGATAAAATTTGACCTTTATTTAATCCATATTAAAAATTGCATATGCACGCTCACGAAACAACCACCAAGGAGGAAATAAAAGTCAACCATTTCGATCACACTCCTGCTATCTTAATCTGAGCTAGAACCAAAATCACTTTTTCCTATTTTTTTGCAAATTGTTCATGATCTGTTGTTCAGCAACCTATTAATGACCCATACAAGCCAACAATATAGTAATGCCTAAAGATCCTACTGGAAATAAGTAAGATCTTACCAAACTCTCAGAAGACTTGGCAAGTTTTACAAAAGATTTCCTGTTGCAGGAGGCCACGCTAACACAACTGACAAGTTTCCGATTACTTCAGCCATATAGACAAGTTTTTAGTGCAAGAAATACAGGTCAAGTATCCAAATTCCTTGGATACAACTGGCTAGTGTGTAAAACCCAGTATGAAAGTTACAGGACCAGCCTATCGGGAAAAAAGAAATCCTTTTCAAAGGTGAAATCAGAAGGTATCTTGCTTAATAAGTAGCATGTTGGGTATGTGCACAAATCGCCGTTCTCAGACTCATTCTGCTGGGAATCAATCAAAAAACTGCAGCCAAAAAAATGAACATAATGCACAGCGATGTCAAAACGATGTTGCTGTGTGCATGTTCCATTGATATTAATTCCTTTTAACTCGTCAGGGATTTCAAACCTTGAAGGCGTTAAAAGAAAAAAACACGTTCAATCATTTGGCAGCTTCATTTGGAAGTTGCCCACTTTATATACTTGAATGTACAAAGCAAAGATGTAAAAGCAAAGGCAAAGCTAAAGCGAAGCTGCTTCAGAAAGAAGACCTCCAGCTTTTTCCTTAACCTTTTTCACCTTGGAAAACGCAGTGGTTCCACTGGCATCTTACAGGTCGCGTGTGCACATGCTCTTAGCAGTCACTTCTCTCCTTGGCGACAACATGACTTCCGAGCTCAGGAGAGTCCAGCATGTAGGACTGATCCTCTCACTCTGGTACAACCATCACTCTACTGCCTCCATTGTTAGACTCTTCTTCACTCCCACAGTCCACGTCCTGCAAAGCCACACTGTTGGTCAGTGCTTTTCCCATAAATGACATCACCATCCTGCCCGAGATTGGGTATTTAAAATTCCACTCAGGACTGCAGGGTTATTATTAGATCTCTTCAGCCTTGAACTTCAGCTTTTGCCAGCTTTGCTCATGCTAATAGACTTGTCTTCTAATCTAATGGATTTTCTGTTTCAATTGCAAATGGACAAGCTTCCTAACATTACCATTGCTTAAAAGAAGGGCCTGTGTGGTTCATTGTAAGATTTGCTTTTTCATGCATGACCACGTTCAGTAGTTTTCCTTCCACCATAAAAAGTTACTGAATTTAGACATTTATGGTATTATCACCAATTGGCATTGAATAATGAAATAAAAAAAAGTTTTGTGTTAACATGACATTAGCAATTGTATGGACCTCTCCTGTAGAAAAATAGCACATTTATTCAAGTAGAAATATAAATACAGCAGAAAAAAGGGCTATGCTCTTGAGTTGCAGAAAATTTTATTTTTTTGAATTTTTATTTTTTTTTACATACAGAGCACAACTATGAACTATGGATTATGCCTGGTATAGTCCCATCTTAGCAAAAAAAAGTGCTTCTTTGAAAAAAATATATCCTTTTTTCCACATTGTTCAACCTTTTGACAAGCTGCTGCCCAGATGCAAGTCATCACTTAACTTTTTAGAACTCCACAATGACAAATTAAAGTAAATTTGTCAGCGCACAATTAATGATCAAACCAATCACAGGCATTCGGTGCACATATGGCGTGGCCAAACAGCCCAGTACATCCTCCCAACTTTTTGTTTTCCACCTATCTCCACCTTTTTATTGCAGTATGAAGCCAGAGTTGTCAAAGAAGAGGGGAGACTGAGATCGAAGGAAGACAAGTAGGTTGGAAATTGCAGTGAATTGTTTGACCACTCCAAGGGTGCACCCAGCACCTTTACTTGGTTTGGACAGTCTTTCTGTGCTGACAGACTCCCTTTAATAAGACAGAATGATGGGGACAGGAAATAGAGTTATATATATGTATAATTAGATAAAATTGTTATTCAGGATGTCCGCAAAACAAGTTGACAACTATTTTCGGAACTGTGATGACAGATATGTTGGATGTAACCCAAAACCAAATTTAACTAGGAAACATCTAATACTAAACCCAATGAATACCCGCTGTCTTGGAGATGAGAATTAGTGATGATGAGCGCAAGTGCTCGTTACTAGAGTTTGCCTAGGGTACTCAGTTATGCACAGAGTATCGCGGGGGCTAGAGTGACATGTTCGAGTCTCCGCGGCCGCATGTTTCATGGCTGTTAGACAACCACACAACATGCGGGGTTTGTCTTACAAACACAGGCAATCCCCTCATGTTTTTTGGTTGTCTAACAGCCACAAATCGTGGCAGCTGAGACTTGAACATGTCACTCGAGCACCCGCAATACTTGAGCATACTAGGAAAACTTGAGTAGCGAGCACTTGCGCTCATCGCTGATGAGAATATCAGTATTATCTGCTGCACGTATCATCCATACACACAGGTGGGAATTGAATTTATGAGCTGCAGAGAGATTACATTATATGCAGTCACTTTCCTACGTACACCACCAGCCAATGTCAAAGAGTCCAATTAATAAACTGCATATCAAGAATAGAATCTTTCATCCGGTCAGTATACCATGAGGATTCCTTTGTTTACAGGTCTAGTTCACAACATTTTGTCATTACTTAGACCTGACCTAGCTAATCTTAGGCCACCGCTGAATGTTCAATGGATGGCGTGTACACAGAAGGAGCAAGGCAGGACCTGTACACTGATGGCTACTAATCAGGGAGTTATGGTCAAGACGTATATGTCAGCATTAGTGATGAGAGAATGTGCTCGGAAAACATCTTATCTGAACATGTTTGGGTGTTATCCGAGCATCTGGGCAGCTCGTATATAATGTTCGAGTCCCCGCGGCTGCATAATTTGCGGCTGTTAGACACAACACATGTGGGGATTCCCTACCAAACAGGCAATCCCTGCATGTGTTGTGTCTAACAGCCGCAAATCATGCAACCGCAGGTACTTGAACATAATATGCTAGCATTTCCAGATGCTCGGATAACACCTAGTGCTCGGATAAGACGTTATCCAAACATGTTTGCTCATCACTAGTCAGCAATTATCAGCAATAATTATTTACTTTAGGCATCAAGTCATCAATTTTTCAAGGTGCAGAAAACCCCTGTAAAAGAGTCTATATTTATCTAGCATGTAATATGCGTGTATTTCTACGATACAAGCAAAATGCAAAGTGAATGAACAAAACAAAAATCTAAATCCCATTAATATTTTGTGTGACCGTCCTCTGCCTTCATCAATTCTTTTAGGTAGACTTGTGCACAGTTTATGAAGAAACTTGGCAGGGAGGTTGTTCCAAACTTTTCTGAGAAGTAACCATAGAGCAAGTACTCCAGAACATCTAGCTTATACCTCTGTGAGATGTAATGGCAGCGTTTATGTCATTGTAGAGTGAGTACATGTTAAGTGCAACAGACATAAGGTGCAATTACTGACACATCTGTGGTCAGGCAGTGTGGTGAGAGGGGCAGTACAGCAGAGGTGACAATGCTATGAGACGAGGTGAGCAGATAGAAGGCATCACAGCTATATGTGGTCCCTCAGGGATCCCACTCCACGGTTCCATGTTTTAATCGTGTGTTCCAGGAATAACTTTTTCAAAAAACTTCTCGCGTACCAGAGAGCCACCTTTTTAGCTCTTACAGTCTACATAGCTATATGTTGCTCTGGTTCCACAAGTCGTCAATGCTGACCAATTATTCCTGCTCCTCTCGAGCATATTGTTATCACCATGCATGTCTTTTGTAATAAGGACTTAATTAGTTACACTAGTTTTCCACTTACTTACCCTGCACAAGGGATGTTTCCAAAGTTCAGGCATTTTACTGGTCTACTATTACTGAAAAGATGTAATATTGACTTAATGTCAACACAATTGTCACTTCAAATGGATGGAAATGCAAAAGGTTGTAAAGGAAAACAAAAAGTAATTACGCAAGAAAGCCTAATAAACAGGAATACCTGAAGAATTGTGCTAATTAGAAAAGAAAAAAAAAGAAGCAACCCTATTCCCCTTTGAACATATGATGAAAGCAAACAGAGCGGCAAAGACGTAAAATATAGCAAAGGGAAGCTCAGTATACATGGTGATATCTATGTTTGAGCTTGCTAAGCTTGTTAAGTAGATTTCAGAGTATTCAGCTAACCTTTTCAGAGCCCCCCAGAGATTTTCATGACAGATAAAAAAGGGTTTCACAAGAAAATTGAAGACATAGATAGACTGTAAGAGAATGAGTCCAGGTAATAGAAACTGTGCGACTTATTATCTTCCTTTCTTGGGAAATTACAGTTGAGAGCGTGTGAACACGCACGTACTGCAAGTCTATTTGTGGATCTCCATGTTCACTAGTTGCGAAAACTAAAACTAGGCACGCCATTATGGTCAAGAGTGGCAAAACCCTTGACAACAAGGAATATTGATCCATCAATTTCCATGACGCTTTGAGAATTTTCTTAGAACTCTCTTTGCAAGCAATGCAGTTCATTTTGGACTTGCACAGAATCCCAACAATTAGGTGGAAGGTACCAACCGGGGTTGGGTTCCCTTGTCATCAATCGCAGCATAAAAGCTGGTCCAGCATCAGCACAAAGCAAACTCAAGAGCCCACTGTGTCTGTGGGGTCCACTCAGGCCTGTACATATTACATGTATGCAGCTGGTTTAAGAGTTGAGTCTGCACTATAAAGCAGAGGTGCCAGCTGTATTACACAGCTTGCGCTGATCTCAGCAGTTAAGCTCCTTATATGTTGGAAATTTAAGAAGTTGGAAATGGCGGCCAATGGTGTTATCATAGCAGTTCATATCATTCCTTCATTCCAGTATGTAAATAAATATAAAAAAAAAAATTACAATATTTGGTATCACCACATGTGTAGCTATACAAATTACTAAAATAACATAATAAGCTTTCTATATGGTAAAAACTAAAAAAAAGAAACCATGAAATTGCAAAATTTTGTCATAATAATAAAAAAAAAAGATCAGAAAGTCGTATGGACACTAGAGATGAGCGAATTTGATCGGGTCAGGGCTTATTCGGCAAGCTATAGCGTTTACCGAATAAGCTGCATCGGGAACCCGGATACCTGGATTGCGCCGGCTGATCAGCTGTTCGGCCTTGCAGCTGCATGTGTCGCGGCTGTGTGACAGTCACAACACATGCATGGAGAGCCTGTTTGTTGGTCTCTCCACGCATGTGTTGTGACTGTCACACAGCCGCGACACATACAGCTGCGGAGCCGAACAGCTGATCAGCCGGCGCAATCCAAGAAGTCGGGCTCCCTCTGCAGCTTATTCGGTAAGCGCTATAACTTGCCGAATAAGCCCTAACCTGACCAAATTTGCTCTTCTCTAATGGACACCAATAAAAACTGCAACTGGTATCGACCAAAATATTAAGTTATTTGATGGTGCTTGATAAATTTATGAACTTTTCAGAATTTTTCCATTTTTCTGCATAAATTTGTCTTTCGACATAAAGGTATGCAAAAAGATGCAATTAAAACCAGTCAAAAATGTTAACCTTTGCCATTTTTTTTGTAATGAGTTACATGGTCCAATATAATATGTTAATGATTGGCAAAATTATATAAACCTTTAGGATTAGCAGATAATTCTCTGGTGTTTATTATAATAAAGGACTTGTGTGAAAATCTGATTCAGTTTCAGGTAAAATTTTTGCAGAAAATTTTGAAGAATTTGAAAGCACCACTGTTGTTCTTGGAAAGTGTGGAAGAAAATTACTGCCTCTATGGTACAATACCCTAACTACTTGCTAAAACAGTGCATCTGCCTCGCTAGCTACAAACTTACATTTTATGAATTGATGGTATGACCATAATAAATTAGCTCTTGGGATGTCTCCGTGCTGCCATTTCTCAGATGATGAGTTTTTCCCAAATCTGAAATCTGACATTTTAATCTTAGCATTGATGAAAAACTTCTGGGATGTCCAAGCATGCATGTGGTACACTAACGGACAGAGCCAGAAACAATGATTAGCTATCACCGGAAACCTACCTGCGATGCAACTAAAGAATCATGGCCGTGCCTATAATATAATGCAGATATTGCTCACTGATGTAAAAGCAGGTCGGGGTTGAGGAACACCAATGATCGATTTTGGTTCTTCTGTACAAGTGGTCATCAATGACATGTGAGTCAGCTGTGTATTATTAAAATCTACTGTATATGTAGCAGTTAATGTGAAAATAGAATTCATCATGTTAGAATTGACAAGTGCTGAAGAGCCATTCCAGTAATGACACTTTGTAACACAATTGTAAATGCTTGCATCATAGATAGTGATCAAAATCAGTAAAAGGCATGTTGTTAAAATGGTGTTACAAACGATGTTCAAAAAAGTTGCATCATGGGTGATATATAGGGGACACTAACTTATCTTCCATATGAATGGATGGCAAGCAAAAGGAGCATGGTTACATTAAATACATGCACACTCACACAGCAAGTGCTTACCCATGATTGTCTTGAAATGTAACCTCCATCTACCTCGACGCACGTTTCACATAAGCTTCATCAAGGGGTTGTGCTGTAATCATTTTTGAATTGTTGTGACATTGGTATAACTGTGACTACCATTTTTGGACTTTATCATAGAATCTGTATTTCTCCCCATCTTGTAATTTTCCCTTGCTGACCTCTTTCATATCTATTAATTTTAAAATTATTTTTCAAGAAAATTTTATCTAATGTCTGCTGGATTATTTTTAGTAGAGGTACAATGAGAAAAGACAAAAGGAGAAAATACTTTATTCAAGATATTCCAGTTTACAAAAATGATAATGTATCCTGCTAGATTGGTGTGCATCCCACTGCATCACAATGATCACCAGAACAGGGGACTTAAAGGGAACTTGTCACACTGGATAACATAATTTACCTGTGAAGATTGGGTTAATCAGCTAATACAAAACATTAGAAAGATACCTGGCCAACTTACTAAAAGCATGGCTCCCAGAAGAAAATTAACTTTATTTCTCCTGAGTGCCACTGACTTTCAGTTACGCATGCGCAGCTTCAGTCACCGTATTGTGAGCAGCGGCTCTAAGCACACTCCGGTACTTTGACTTTCAGCCGTCTCTGCACTGATTCACTGCAGAGCGGTCAGTCAAATTGCAGGGCTTGCTTAAAGATTGCCAATCACAATATAGTTAGCTATGACAGTAGCCGCTATGGGCAGTCCCATATAGCTGAAAGCCAGCAGCTTCTGGGAAGAACCAAGTTCATTTTCTCCCAGTAGCCATGCTTTTAGTAAAATGGACCCTGCACCTTTCTAACAATTTTTATCTGCAGATTAACCCTATATCTGCAGGTAATTATAATTATCTGACATGACAGGTTCACTTTAAAACATCCAAAGTCCCCGTAAGACAACAGTCAGGAGGTTTTGTGGATATTCGTGCATGCGCTCAGTTGATTCATTCAAAGTTTAAAGCATTGATAAAGTTGTCTATTTTTCTGTGAATAATTATCATTGTGCCTCTCATAGACAATGAATGGCGAGCTAGAGTATAGGCATTCATGGCCGCTCCATTCCAAATTTTTTGTCTGCTGTTTTGTGGCCAGGGAAGAACGGGAGTCCCAAGTCTCCTGTTTTGGTAATCACTGGGATGCCAACATCAGCAGTGGAAGACACAACAACCTAATGATTCTCACTAGTGATGAGCGAGTGTGCTCGTTACTCGAGCTTTCCGTGCATGCTCGGGTGATCTCCGAGTATTTAGGGTGTGCTCGGAGATTATGTTTCAGTATCCGCAGCTGCATGATTTGTGACTGCTATACAGCCTGAATACATGTGGGGATTCCCTAACAAACAGGCTATCCCTGCATGTATTCAGGCTGTCTAGCAGCTTCAAATCATGCAGCTCTGGGGACTGTAACATAATCTCCGAGCATGCCCAAAGTACTTGGAGGGCACCGGAGCATGCTCGGAAATCTCTAGTAACGAGCACACTCACTCATTACTAATTCTCACCCATTTAGAGGATTGATGATAATTGGTGTAGACCGGCTTACACTTCTCTCCATCTCCTCACTCCTTCTGATACCGGTAGTAAATTTTCACTCAAATTGTTTCTGCAGCAAATGGATGAAGTTACTTCTTATTGTGACCAGGGAAGAATAGGAGGCCTCATGCCAATCTTGTCACCAATCCAGCAAATGCGGATATGTATTCATTTTTGTAAACTAGAATACTCCTTTAAAACTATTCTAGTGCAGAAAAAAGTAACTTTAACCCCTTCATGACTGGAGGTATTTTTCGTTTTGCATTTTCGTTTTTTGATACCCTTCTTCCCAGAGCCATTACTTTTTTTTTTTAATTTTCCATCAATATGGAAGGTTCCTGTTTTTTTGCGGGATGAGCTGTAGTTTTGAACAACACCATTGGTTTTAACATAACGTGTCCTGTAAAATGGGAAAAAAAATCAAAGTGTGGTGAAATTGCAAAAAAGTGCAATCCCACACGTTTTTTGCTTTGCTTTTTTACTAGGTTCACTAAATGCTAAAACTGACCTGCCATTATGATTCGCAAGGTCATAAGAGTTTAGACACCAAACATGTCTAGGTTCCTTTTTATCTAAGTGGTGAAAAAAACACCACTTCTGCCTAGCCTTGCACTCTGACATACTTCTCTGCGCACGATCTGTCTAACTCTGTACTCTGACGTGCTCCTTTGCATGCGCTCTGCTTTGCTCACACCCAGGCGTGCTTGTCTGTGCAAGCCATACGTGCTCTAGTGTACCCGCCTTGCACTATCCTGTATGTAGCGCACTCCTCTGTACAAGCCTTGAATTCTCCTCTACTCTCCGTGCATCCGTACACTCCTCCTGTACCGTCCAGTACCTGGCATGTCCCTGTGTCCACTCTTTGCACGTTCCTGCAGACATACTCACTCGTGTCTCCTGTGAGCCGGCCACCTGGTGCCAGCAGTCGTGGTACCTTACCCCCTTGGGCTTGCCCCTGACACTCCCTGTATAGGGGTGATCCTCACCAGGTCAGCTAGCCCTGGGAGGATTGGTGCCACGACCCAGAGGGTCCACTCCAGGAGTCATCACACATGTGCTGGGAAAGATGTGGGCTGACTGCCAGAGGCCGCATCAAAGGGAGGAAGTCCGACGTGGGCGTACTATTGCGCCCAACGTCGGAAAGGGGTTAAGCTGCTTGTGCTGGTAGTAATAGCTGTAAATGTTAATATTATCTTTGAATTTCCAATAATTATACCATAAACACAATAAACAATATTAGAGACCGTCATTGTTGCCCATGGACTCTTGGGTCTGGCGACCAACTGAAGAGGATGAGCTGCAATATCAGTCAACGTCTTGACAAAGCTGGCAAAATTTCTTAAAAAAAATAAAACAACAGACTTTTCTCTAATATGGAAGAACTCCTTTAAATAAGAGTGGAAGACACTGGCATTTCCCAGGGGAGCTGTCATTTGTGGGTAAAAATGCTATTTAATTTAGTGCTGGTCTTGGAAATATTACAATTGCATTAATTTCCCTATAAACCAAAGCCAAAGATGTGCAGAGTTCTCAGGGTAAGATTCTGTATTCCAAACACATAAAACTTTATGAAGATGCAGTTACGCCAAAATATTTTATTACTGTCTGGGTAGATATATAGATTTAAATCAGAAAAATTCCTGCTTGTAAAATCCTCACTGTTATTGTACCGCACAATCTTATTCATTCAGATTATTCTGACAAAGGCAAAAGGTATCAAAATAGCCTTCATTTTATCTGAGAGCATATAGAGATATGGAAATAAGATTACATAAAAAAAGATGTAAAAATAACACAATCTGAAATACTTTTTCTTAAATTGCCTAATAGCATTCTTGTCCGGCAGGAATCATCACCAGAATGTAGTAGACGGTAAAATAAAACTCCAGTTAAACCAAAATACCATAAAATGATGCAATTTTGTCAAAGAGGATCTTCTGTATTGTGCCGTGTATAAGGGATCTGTCAGCTCTCCTATATGGTGTAGTATACAGAGGATGTGTCCCATGTGTTGCAGTATATAGAGGATGTGTCCCGTGTGGTGCAGTATATAGAGGATGTGTCCCGTGTGGTGCAGTATATAGAGGATGTGTCCCGTGTGGTGTAATATATACTGTATATATATATATATATATATATATATATATATATATATGAGGATGTGTCCCGTGTGGTGTAGTATATAGAGGAGGTGTCCCGTGTGGTGCAGTATATAGAGGATGTGTCCCGTGTGGTGTAGTATATAGAGGAGGTGTCCCGTGTGGTGTAGTATATAGAGGATGTGCCCCGTGTGGTGTAGTATATAGAGGATGTGTCCCGTGTGGTGTAATATATACTGTATATATATATATATATATATGAGGATGTGTCCCGTGTGGTGTAGTATATAGAGGAGGTGTCCCGTGTGGTGCAGTATATAGAGGATGTGTCCCGTGTGGTGTAGTATATAGAGGAGGTGTCCCGTGTGGTGCAGTATATAGAGTATGTGTCCCGTGTGGTGCAGTATATAGAAGATGTGTTCCGTGTGGGGTAGTATATAGAGGATGTGTCCCGTGTGGGGTAGCATATAGAGGATGTGTCCCGTGTGGGGTAGTATATAGAGGATGTGTCCCGTGTGGTGTAGTATATAGAGGATGTGCCCCGTGTGGTGTAGTATATAGAGGATGTGCCCCATGTGGTGCAGTATATAGAGGATGTGCCCCGTGTGGTGCAGTATATAGAGGATGTGTCCCGTGTGGTGTAGTATATAGAGGATGTGTCCCGTGTGGTGCAGTATATAGAGGATGTGTCCCGTGTGGTGCAGTATATAGAGGATGTGTCCCATGTGGTGCAGTATATAGAGGATGTGTCCCGTGTGGTGCAGTATATAGAGGATGTGTCCCGTGTGGTGCAGTATATAGAGGATGTGTCCCGTGTGGTGCAGTATATAGAGGATGTGTCCCGTGTGGTGCAGTATATAGAGGATGTGTCCCGTGTGGTGCAGTATATAGAGGATGTGTCCCGTGTGGTGCAGTATATAGAGGATGTGTCCCGTGTGGTGCAGTATATAGAGGAGGTGTCCCGTGTGGTGCAGTATATAGAGGAGGTGTTCCGTGTGGTGCAGTATATAGAGGATGTGTCCCGTGTGGTGCAGTATATAGAGGATGTGTCCCGTGTGGTGCAGTATATAGAGGATGTGTCCCGTGTGGTGTAATATATACTGTATATATATATATATATATATCTATATGAGGATGTGTCCCGTGTGGTGTAGTATATAGAGGAGGTGTCCCGTGTGGTGCAGTATATAGAGGATGTGTCCCGTGTGGTGCAGTATATAGAAGATGTGTTCCGTGTGGGGTAGTATATAGAGGATGTGTCCCGTGTGGGGTAGCATATAGAGGATGTGTCCCGTGTGGGGTAGTATATAGAGGATGTGTCCCGTGTGGTGTAGTATATAGAGGATGTGCCCCGTGTGGTGCAGTATATAGAGGATGTGCCCCGTGTGGTGCAGTATATAGAGGATGTGCCCCGTGTGGTGCAGTATATAGAGGATGTGTCCCGTGTGGTGTAGTATATAGAGGATGTGTCCCGTGTGGTGCAGTATATAGAGGATGTGTCCCGTGTGGTGCAGTATATAGAGGATGTGTCCCATGTGGTGCAGTATATAGAGGATGTGTCCCGTGTGGTGCAGTATATAGAGGATGTGTCCCGTGTGGTGCAGTATATAGAGGATGTGTCCCGTGTGGTGCAGTATATAGAGGATGTGTCCCGTGTGGTGCAGTATATAGAGGATGTGTCCCGTGTGGTGCAGTATATAGAGGATGTGTCCCGTGTGGTGCAGTATATAGAGGATGTGTCCCGTGTGGTGCAGTATATAGAGGAGGTGTCCCGTGTGGTGCAGTATATAGAGGAGGTGTTCCGTGTGGTGCAGTATATAGAGGAGGTGTCCCGTGTGGTGCAGTATATAGAGGAGGTGTTCCGTGTGGTGCAGTATATAGAGGAGGTGTTCCGTGTGGGGTGGTATATAGAGGATGTGTCCCGTGTGGTGCAGTATATAGAGGATGTGCCCCGTGTGGTGCAGTATATAGAGGAGGTGTCCCGTGTGGTGCAGTATATAGAGGAGGTGTCCCGTGTGGTGCAGTATATAGAGGAGGTGTTCCGTGTGGGGTGGTATATAGAGGATGTGCCCCGTGTGGTGCAGTATATAGAGGAGGTGTCCCGTGTGGTGCAGTATATAGAGGAGGTGTCCCGTGTGGTGCAGTATATAGAGGAGGTGTTCCGTGTGGTGTAGTATATAGAGGATGTGCCCCGTGTGGTGCAGTATATAGAGGATGTGCCCCGTGTGGTGCAGTATATAGAGGAGGTGTCCCGTGTGGTGCAGTATATAGAGGAGGTGTCCCGTGTGGTGCAGTATATAGAGGAGGTGTCCCGTGTGGTGCAGTATATAGAGGAGGTGTCCCGTGTGGTGCAGTATATAGAGGAGGTGTTCCGTGTGGTGTAGTATATAGAGGATGTGCCCCGTGTGGTGCAGTATATAGAGGATGTGCCCCGTGTGGTGCAGTATATAGAGGAGGTGTCCCGTGTGGTGCAGTATATAGAGGAGGTGTCCCGTGTGGTGCAGTATATAGAGGAGGTGTTCCGTGTGGGGTGGTATATAGAGGATGTGTCCCGTGTGGTGCAGTATATAGAGGGTGTGTCCCGTGTGATGCAGTATATAGAGGATGTGTCCCGTGTGGTGTAGTATATAGAGGATGTGTCCCGGGTGTTGCAGTATATAGAGGATGTGTCCCGTGTGGTGCAGTATATAGAGGATGTGTCCCATGTGGTGCGGTGTATAGAGGATGTGTCCCGTATGATGTAATATATACTGTATATATATATATATATATATATATATATATGAGGATGTGTCCCGTGTGGTGTAGTATATAGAGGAGGTGTCCCGTGTGGTGCAGTATATAGAGTACGTGTCCCATGTGGTGCAGTATATAGAAGACGTGTTCCGTGTGGTGCAGTATATAGAGGATGTGTCCCGTGTGGTGTAGTATATAGAGGATGTGTCCCGTGTGGTGTAGTATATAGAGGATGTGCCCCGTGTGGTGTAGTATATAGAGGATGTGCCCCGTGTGGTGCAGTATATAGAGGATGTGTCCCGTATGGTGCAGTATATAGAGGATGTGTCCCGTGTGGTGCAGTATATAGAGGATGTGTCCCGTGTGGTGCAGTATATAGAGGATGTGTCCCGTGTGATGCAGTATATAGAGGAGGTGTCCCGTGTGGTGCAGTATATAGAGGAGGTGTCCCGTGTGGTGCAGTATATAGAGGAGGTGTCCCGTGTGGTGCAGTATATAGAGGAGGTGTCCCGTGTGGTGCAGTATATAGAGGAGGTGTTCCGTGTGGGGTGGTATATAGAGGATGTGTCCCGTGTGGTGCAGTATATAGAGGATGTGTCCTGTGTTGTGCAGTATATAGAGGATGTGTCCTGTGCTGTGTAGTATATAGAGGATGTGTCCTGTGCGGTGTAGTATATAGAGGAGGTGTCCCGTGTGGTGCAGTATATAGAGGAGATGTCCCGTGTGGTGTAGTGTATAGAGGGTGTGTCCCGTGTGGTGTAGTATATAGAGGATGTGCCCCGTGTGGTGTAGTATATAGAGGATGTGCCCCGTGTGGTGCAGTATATAGAGGATGTGTCCCGTATGGTGCAGTATATAGAGGATGTGTCCCGTGTGGTGCAGTATATAGAGGATGTGTCCCGTGTGGTGCAGTATATAGAGGATGTGTCCCGTGTGATGCAGTATATAGAGGAGGTGTCCCGTGTGGTGCAGTATATAGAGGAGGTGTCCCGTGTGGTGCAGTATATAGAGGAGGTGTCCCGTGTGGTGCAGTATATAGAGGAGGTGTTCCGTGTGGGGTGGTATATAGAGGATGTGTCCCGTGTGGTGCAGTATATAGAGGATGTGTCCTGTGTTGTGCAGTATATAGAGGATGTGTCCTGTGCTGTGTAGTATATAGAGGATGTGTCCTGTGCGGTGTAGTATATAGAGGAGGTGTCCCGTGTGGTGCAGTATATAGAGATGTCCCGTGTGGTGTAGTATATATGAGGATGTGTCCCGTGTGGTGTAGTATATAGAGGATGTGTCCCGTGTGGTGTAGTATATAGAGGGTGTGTCCCGTGTGGTGCAGTATAAAGAGGGTGTGTCCCGTGTGGTGTAGTATATAGAGGATGTGTCCTGTGCGGTGTAGTATATAGAGGATGTGTCCCGTGTGGTGTAGTATATAGAGGATGTGTCCCGTGTGGTGCAGTATATAGAGGATGTGTCCCGGGTGGTGCAGTATATAGAGGAGGTGTCCCGTGTGGTGCAGTATATAGAGGAGGTGTCCCGTGTGGTGCAGTATATAGAGGAGGTGTCCCGTGTGGTGCAGTATATAGAGGAGGTGTCCCGTGTGGTGCAGTATATAGAGGAGGTGTCCCGTGTGGTGCAGTATATAGAGGAGGTGTTCCGTGTGGGGTGGTATATAGAGGATGTGTCCCGTGTGGTGCAGTATATAGAGGATGTGTCCTGTGTTGTGCAGTATATAGAGGATGTGTCCTGTGCTGTGTAGTATATAGAGGATGTGTCCTGTGCGGTGTAGTATATAGAGGAGGTGTCCCGTGTGGTGCAGTATATAGAGATGTCCCGTGTGGTGTAGTATATAGAGGGTGTGTCCCGTGTGGTGTAGTATATAGAGGATGTGTCCCGTGTGGTGTAGTATATAGAGGGTGTGTCCCGTGTGGTGCAGTATAAAGAGGGTGTGTCCCGTGTGGTGTAGTATATAGAGGATGTGTCCTGTGCGGTGTAGTATATAGAGGATGTGTCCCGTGTGGTGTAGTATATAGAGGATGTGTCCCGTGTGGTGCAGTATATAGAGGATGTGTCCCGGGTGGTGCAGTATATAGAGGAGGTGTCCCGGGTGGTGCAGAATATAGAGGAGGTGTCCCGTGTGGTGCAGTATATAGAGGGTGTGTCCTGTGTGGTGCAGTATATAGAGGATGTGTCCCGTGTGGTGCAGTATATAGAGGGTGTGTCCTGTGTGGTGCAGTATATAGAGGATGTGTCCTGTGCGGTGTAGTATATAGAGGATGTGTCCCGTGTGGTGTAGTATATAGAGGATGTGTCCCGTGTGGTGCAGTATATAGAGGATGTGTCCCGGGTGGTGCAGTATATAGAGGAGGTGTCCCGGGTGGTGCAGTATATAGAGGAGGTGTCCCGTGTGGTGCAGTATATAGAGGGTGTGTCCTGTGTGGTGCAGTATATAGAGACATCAGTGTCATAAAACCCAGAAGGAGCCATTTGTTTTCTTCCAATGGTCATTTATTTGTGACCTAAGAACTTTATGACGAGGCTTCACACCACACACGGCATGCTTCTAATTCCAAGTCCTCAATCTCAAGCATTTAATAAGGTCAGCGCTAGGACATCAAACACATCATATTTACTTGTGACCTAAAATTAGCAAAACAAGAACCATAAGTGACTTTACTCAAGAATGTAAGATTTGTTTCCATTGATCACAAAGTTGTGGATTTCTTTATTTTTGTTTTTTTTGCCGTAGTAATTTAAAGTAAATTCTCTATGACTTCTCTGAAAAGTAAAACATTGGCGCTAAAAACCTGATTAGGTAACCATGGTTTCTAAAAAAAATGTGGTATTTTTATTTTATTATTCTAAGTGCATCAAAAGCTTCAATGGCAGTGAAATCTATTAACCTGCGCTGAAGCGCGGGGAACAAAAGATGATGGCCGCATTAAAAAAGCCGCGTTATTATATGTTGTAACTTAATTGCGGCATCTGGATACTTTTCAGTGTAACATTTCCATTAACACGAGCATGGGCTCTTCCCTTATTACATTGTTTCACATGATAACTAAAGAACATAATGCAGCCTGATACAATTGCGCACAACATAAGCCACGTTTTCTACTCAGTTCTAACGATCCTATTATAATACACTGGAGGAAGGATGAGAGAAGTGAACATACCGGTTAATACTTGGTTTATCCATTGTGCAGAGAAATCAACAATAAAAAGGTAAAATAATAGACTCCAAGATCATTTTCAATCATCCTGACTACGTTGTTAGTGATAATGGAGACAGCATTTGAACTGGTGTCTTAAACGCTGTTGTCCAAGATTAAAAAAATTAAGTTTGTCTTTTAAAAAAAAAATTAATTTAGCAGTTGAAACAGACTTGTGACCAGTTGATTAATGCAGGTCTGGTTCCTGAAATCCTCAGCAAATAGCTGTTATGCTCAGGAGAAGTTGTGTGTGGCCACTAGCTTAGTGTTACCTGCCAACTATGGAATAGGAAGGATAAGTCTACCAAAGTGTGAGATGTTCCCTTTTAAGAAGTTAAAAATCTCAAACAATGGTTACCATTCCATGATGGCCTTGTACCCCATTATACGGGCATCATAGCAGCCCTATGAAGAAGCTCTTGCTTAAAGAAATACTCTTCTGATGTTGCGCAGGAGCTAGGACAGCTCTTAGGCTACTGTGCATGATGGTAGCACTCCCACACACTTTCTTAGGCCTAGTGAGTTGTGCAAGGTGTTATTTATTATGTGCTTCCATGAAAGCGCTCAATAGTCCAGACATACTCCATGTAAACTACCGAGATGGCAATACGCAAACAAGGCCACCATTGGCAGACTATGGTGCTTGCTATAACCATAGGAAATGTACCAACACTATAGTTGGAAACATTAAGAAATCCCACCAAATTTGGAGATATTCAGAGCCAAAAATTAGTGGGGGTTGCACAAACTCTACCGATAGGTGGACAACCTAACTTGGTTTCCGGGCATGATTGGGGTTGTTCCTCGGTGGTTCTGGAACCAATGAGCAGGGTGATAATGACTTTGTGCCACCATGAGAGCTCCCAAGAGCCCAACAAAATTCAATGTAAAATAATTAGAAGGAAATTCACAAACATAGCCACCACTGGCAGACTGTAGACCTGACCATAAACATAGGCCATGTACCAAAAACATAGTTGCCAACAGTAAAAATCCCAGCAAATTTGGGGATGAAATAGAGCAGGGTTTCCACAAAGCCTGCTTAGAAGTGGATGGCTCCTCTCGATTTCCCCAAACGGGATTGGGTTTGCTCCAAGGTTGCAACTGGAGGCAAGACTTAAAGTGTCCCTACTACCACGTTAACTTTGATTATTAAGATGGCAATGTTTCTTATTAGGACAATGGCTTATCTTCTGCCCTATTAGGACACAGTCAGATGGCCATATAAATCGGATCAAGATCGGACCGCCGTGCATGGACTGGCCAGCAAGTCTCCCAGGAGACCCACCGGCCAGTCCCATAAACTGCAGTTTGATCTCGTTCTAATTTATAAGGTCATCTGATTGCACCCATAGGACAATAAAGATGTTATAGAGGGTCATGCTCCCTATAGTATTTACAGAAAAGAGTAAAAAGTGAGAAATACATATTTATGCTCCATTTGAAGTTTTTCCATAAGACAATAAAAACCCATAACTGTATGAGAAGCCAGCCTGACAAACTGGAATACGGCATAAAATAAAAAAATCTATTATATTGTGATGTTTCTCCATCAAACATTGATATCACAAACTACAGCGCATTAATTTAGTCCTGCTATTCCAGCACTCAAGGATCTGCGTACATTTATTTAGTTATTTTTTTACTAATAAATCACAGGATTGCAATTACAGTAAAGGCTTCACAATAAATCTTGGCAGGAGAGAACTATTCATTTTAAAAGGTATTTTTACCACTTTTTCAATTTAATAATAAGTGCCGCTATTAAACTTCTTCATCTCGACGATTACCAAAGTCCATTCTTCTTATTCTTCTTTTCCCAATGAGGAGACAATAAAATGCTGAGTGCTTTTATTATTTTGTGAACATGGTGAAAGCAGTTTACGATAAAATGTAAAAAGGCTTTTATTCCATATCAACACAATAGCCATAAAAATAAACAATATGAAATGCACCTGCCATTCAGTCCTAAAAAGACAAACATTCATCGTTTGGCCGGCAGGAAAAAAAAGTCAATTTGGTTTGTACCCCTCAGTCTTGGGGAAAAAAAAAAAAACCACGCTGTAAGCATAAATGTAATTCATTTTGTCCATATCTTGTTTATTTAGGATCTGTTCACATTGACATTAGGAATGAACGTTTTTCTACTCTGGTATAGGCACAAAATAAAAAAAAATGGAATTCGTGTAGGAAATGGATTGATTATATGTCACACACAAACCGTGCTCCACGGACCTCATTAACTATAAAAGGATTTGTTGAGCTTCCGTCATGGCATCTGGCATTTTACTAGCCATGTGTGGAAAGGGGATATCAAGATATTATTTTAAAGACGACCTGTCACCAGGTGAAAGGGTCCAGCTTTTGCCCTTATTTTATTATTTTATTCTTACTGCTCTTCTGGAGCACTTAATTTTATTTTTGCTTTAATAAATACAGCATAGGGTTCCAGAGATATTGGCCTTTTTTTTATTTACGTATATATTTTTCATGCTATTTACCAAAGGGGTGTGGCTTACAGCCTAAAGACACGCCCTAGAGGATCCTGTGAGCCACACCCCCTTTGGTAAAGAGCATAAAAAATACATACGTGAATAAAAAGGACAATATCTCTGGAACATCCACTTAGTAAACACCATAAAATTAGCACCAAATAAAAATATCTGAAAAATACATGGAATTCTATGTCAGCTGCAGGTCTCATTGGTGGGTACAGGGCAGTGTTGATCGGCAACATAGAGAGTTGGTGGTATGCCAGAAGTGTATGTGCTATAAGTCAATTTGGATTTAATTATGGACCCTTCTTCATTACAGTGACCAACCCGGTTACTTTTGTTGGCAGAGTCGATAGGAGACTGATTGGAAAATGAACTTTCAGATGAATCTCATCTTCAGTTTATAATTCAATAGACTCAAGAAACTCCTATATACTCATAATACCATAGACTCGGACATGAAAAACTGAGCCCCATTTCCCTTGTGTGGTTAAAGCAGAATAATGACATACTTACCCATTAGAGGATATTCTGAAATTGGTTTCCACCATTGGCTAAGCAATGTCTTGGCCCATCTTACGTTCAGGCATGTCTTCTACAGCACCAGACACTTCTATGTGTCCATTCTTGTACATTTGAGATTTTATATATACACACACACACACACATATATGTATCATTTTTACTACAATTTCCTTTCGCTTTTCATAATTCTGTCCTGGATGTTAGGAGCTACAACAAGTATCAGGGAAAGTGACTGAGTTATTTTTTTGTTTTCATTGTCAAGACACATCTATTCTATTATTTCTAAACACTGTTTTTCGGTGATTACTTTGTATCTCCGTTCATTCTGCACCCACACACACAAATGATACACCATTTGCAAAGTAAACTTGACCCCTTCAGCAAGAAAACAGCCAAACAAACCACACATCCGCGATTTGATCACAAAATACAGTTTAAACATTAAATTTCATAAACCTGCAGTAAGGAAAAATGACCTTCAGGTGGCACCACAGTACCCCAAAGCACACTACCACAAAGCTGCTTACAGACATCACAAACAAATCCAAACATTTGCCTTGGGGGCTTTCCAGCTTGCGGAACTGCTTGCCTAGCTTATTTTAGCCAAATTGGAGGATTGCACACTTGACTGCAGGTGAGGCACATATGCAAACACACTTGTAAACATGCACTGCCTATTGAATTGCACACTTGCTCCGTTCATACTCCACCCACACAAACAAATGATACACCATTTGAAAGGTCAAATTACCTGCAGGTGGCAGCACACTACCCCAAAGCTGTTTACAGACATCACAAACAAATCCAAACATTTGCCTTGGGGTCTTTCCAGCTTGTGCAAGTGCTTGCCCATATTATTTCAGGCACATTGGAGGATTGCACACTTCACTGCAGGCGAGTCATATATGCAAACACATTTGTAAACATGCACTGCTTTTTCGGTGATTACTTCACCCCACACACACAAATGATACACCATTTGAAATTAAGTGTGCTCTCTTCAGCAAGAAAAGAGTCAAACAAACCACACATTCATGATTTTATCACTAAATACAGTTTAAACATTCATTTTCATAAACCTGCAGAAAGACACAATGACCTGCAGGTGGCACCTCAACCGGAAGACAATTTTTGGCCTCTACTTATCAAACCAATTTATTGTATTACCAATCTACATATATAAATACCTGTCTGTGTTCAACATCTTATGAAATACATTTACAATTGACCAGCTTGCTTTTTCTGAAACTGCCTGCGCCCCCGACGACCAATGTGCGAAAATTTTGCACGGGCCAAGCTAGCCTTTTATGTATTTCTAAATCCACTTCTATACTAAATTATGTATACTGCTTTTCCCAAGAAATTGGAGTCTCCACTATCACAATGGCACCATGTTCGGTACTCAAACTAGTGAACCACTTGATTGTCAGGAAGGTTGTAAAAGATCTCATTCATTTTTTTATTCTGTTCTGGTAAAATATTTGCTGAGCTCTGATTGGTTGCGGTGAATAACAAAAATCTGTTTTCCTAATGACAAGTATTATCCTTTAAAATTGCACAAGAGAAATGGGACTATTTTTGGACAGCGGGTTATTTTTGGACAGGGGACCATTTGTGGGCCCTCATATATATTTTTTTTATTTGTATGTATTGTTTCCAGCATACCAAATGTAGCATGGGGAAAAATTACAACCAAAAGCTGCTATAATGGAGAAAGCAAACGGCAACAGTCAATACAGATTTCAGTGTGAAGTAGGAGAACACAAAGAAGCAGGAACTGAGAGTGGATGCTAATTTTGCATTGTTTCTATTGTATAAGCATTGAAAACAATAGAAAAAAGATTTTTTTTTCTGGTATGGTCTCAAATCAAAGAATTCCTGATTACATGAATTGTAAGCCCAAATCTACTCTGAATGGTAACACATACTAAAGAAAGAAATACAGTTGTGTGAAAAGGAGTCAGCCCCTTCCTGATTTCCTATTCTTTTGCATGTTTGTCACACTTAAAGAAAACACAAGTACACAAGCAAACAAAACATGCAGTTTTTTGCTGAAGGTATTAGGGGGAAAAGGGATTGATTACTGCAACACCTGTTCTCAATCAAGAACTCACTTAAATAGAACCTGCCTAACAAAGTGAAGTATACCAAAAGCTCCTCAAAAGCTAGAGATCATGCCACGATCCAAGGAATTCTGGAATAAATGAGAAGCAAAGTAATTGAGATCTACAAGGGGTTGGACAAAATAATGGAAACATCTAACGTTTTGGCATCATAATCTTCGAACATGTTATAAACATGCAAACCGTGACATATGGTAATGTTTTGTAGTTGATTATTTGTGTTATGTGATATGTGTATGTAAATTAACTGTTTGTTTTGCAGAATTCTAAGAACATTGATGAGAACCTGATACCAATGGCAGACCTCTCGGATTTTCAAAGAGGCGAAATTGTTGGTGCTTGTATGGCAGGCGCTAGTGTAACAGAAAGTGCCCGAATGCTTGGCGTGTCAAGAGGTACTGTCTCCAAAGTAATGACTGAGTTTGAAAGAGAAGGAAAAACGTCTGCAGCAAATCACAGGTCCGGCCAAAAGTCGAAGTTGACAGAGAGACCGTCGGACTCTAAAGCGAATTGTGAGAGAGGATCGCAAGACCACGGCTCCGAAAATCACTGCTGAGCTCAATAAACACCTACAGAACCCAGTATTCATGAAAACTGTTCGTCGGGAGCTGCACAAATCTGGATTCCACGGAAGAGCTGCAATTAGAAAACCGCTGCTCTCAATGACAAATGTTTCCAAGCGTTTAGAGTGGTGTAGAAACTTCCAGAATTTGTCCCTCGAGCAATGGAAACGTGATATTCTCAAACGAATCATCGTTTACCCTATTTCCGACCTCCGGCCGAGTGTACGTTTGGAGACAGCCGAAAGAAGCATTCCATCCAGACTGCCTTCTCCCAACCGTAAAAGATGGTGGAGGTTCTGTGATGATCTCGGGTGCTATTTCGTGGAGATCCACCGGGACAATTATATCCCTTCATGGAAGAATTAACAGCCGCGATTATTTAGGCATTTTGGGCGACCAAGTGCATCCTATGGTTCAAGCACTGTTCCCGGAGGGGAACGCCATCTTTCAGGATGATAATGCACCAATTCATACAGCTAGAATCGATAAAGCATGGCACCAGGAACATTGTAATGAAGTGGAGCATCTCATCTGGCCCCCACAATCCCCAGACCTCAACATTATAAGAGAAAACAAGGGCGGGGGCACAGGCATAGGGCTTCACCTGGTATAAATCAATTAAAATATAAAAGTACTCTGGAGTACTCACCCTTTATGGGTTGTGTTCAGACACAACCACTCTCAACATTTGTTGCAGTCATATAGCTGCTGCAGAGCTCGTGCAGGTGGACAGCTTCCACTAGGTATCATAAGTTGAAGATCCAAGAAAAGCACTTCTGAGCATCCGCGATGCTTTAGTGATAAGCATTCTTCAGAAATCCATATAAATCTTTCAAGTTCTTTATTATATGTACTACAGAAACTACGCGTTTCGAGGTGACAAACCGCACCTCTTCTTCAGGTTTAGGTACAGAGTTGACAACTGTATGTGGTAGATCAATAAAGAAAACAATTTGCCCAATTCCATATGTTCGTGAATAATATAATGGTACATCAAAGCTGATCAACCAAAACATGAACGTTAGTGATGTCATGTAAGAAGACGAGAGGAAGTTGATCATATGATATAAATCCTCGTATGAAGGTAAGAAGCAAAAAAAAAAAACCTTTTGGAATAGCAAACGTTTGGCACGAACTGTATAGCATATTTTGGAGAACTGTAATTGGTCCCTCAACAGGAAATGTAGATGTACTAATACAGAGTATATGGACAAAATGAATGTAGAAAAGGGTTTCTGAATTCACAAAATTAGTCTTTGGAGGAAAGCATGATCAGAACTTACTCTGGGTTCACACTACTGTTGTGAGTTTTGTTCTAACTAGAGCTCTGCGTAGTGTGGCAGCTCCATTTTCATATTAGAACCCAATAAATCTTTATGGTCTCATACACACACCATGGGGATCAAGTTTCCCCACTCCTGGTCTCAATTGTTTGACCGCAGCACTGATCTTAAATCGACAGTGCAGCAGCCAATCAGTGAGCTGTGTAAACGGCACGAGCCAATGAGCTCGCTCATTGGCTGCAGCACTATTGAAGCGATGTCAGTGCTGCCGATAAACAGAGAGATGGCAGCAGTCAAGAGCCAGCGCTGCACCCGAAGAGGATACTTAATATTCAGTTAGTTTGCTGTTCTAACAATTGCAGCCCAAAGTTTTCGCAAAGAGGACAAACGCTTTAACACTTTTAAAAGGGGTTGTCCCAGATTTAAAAGAAAAAAAGATTTTGAAAAATTCAGGGAAGTTGATAAAATAAGAAAAAAAAAATAGATCTGCAAAACCCTTTTGCTGCAGCGCCATTGCTCCAGTGATCCTCCCCTGTTCTTGTTTATGCATGAGACTATTGCAGCCTATGAAGGGCCTCTGTGGTTTTGTCCTGTTCACGAAAGTATTTTTGCTGATGCCAGTAATTGTTTGCAATGGTCACTTGCACATAGACCATGTCATTTCTGCAGGGAGGTAAGCAAAATCAATGGGGATCAAAGGAACCTCAAGGGTTTAAACAGGTGAATATTTTATTTTTTTTTATCAGCTTGCCCGCAGATCCCATCTAATCCCAAAAATTATTGTGTGAGTTTTGAGATAGAACCTATAGAAGTTAAAGAGAATCTGTCAGCACAAAACGACTGTTCAAACCTAACACAGGCGCTGCACCCAAGATGTAGCCAAACAATTTAGTGCACCTTCCCATCAATCTGCTTTCCATTCATCTCTGCCCTGTCCTAGCTTTATAAAAAAGATATATAGAAATGTAGTAAATGGATGAGAACTAGGAAGCCGCATTAACGTTGCATCGAGCGCCTGTGCTTGGTTTGAACAGTCGTTTTGTTCTGATAGTTATCTGATCTATATGAGTGTGAGATCTTTCAGTTTTTTTTAGTCTGACTACTTAGCCCTGAACTTTACATGAGTTTCTTATACGGATAGCAGATTAATTTTAGTATTCCGGTTCCAGTATTCGGCACCTGTTCTTATCGCTATGTATCCAGCTCGAGTACATTTACAGCTCCCTAGTGATACATTATTACTCCACATTGCTTGAAAATAATCCCCCAAAGCCTCGTGGTCTGGAGTCAAAGTCTATTCATGGCAGCTGAAAAAAAAATCCTCTAGCAGCTGTATAATGGAATGTGGAATCGGCTTTGTAGGAAAAGTCATTATTTTATGAATGGATTTTGTTTACCGAGTCCGGCTGCTATTTGCAGCTCGGGTATTGCAGATAACCCTACAGTGTAGTGACACGCTCATTATTTCTGGATTCTGTTGCCAGCCTGTAATGATGGTGACACTATCTTGTACGATGGACCCGCTCGGAGCACTGCCTGCATGGCGTGTGGACGTCAGAGCTGGTTAAAGCGAGAGGTGCTCGCGGCTTTATCTGTCTATATTGCTTGTATTTAAATGCAGCGTGGAGGTTACGATCTCATTAAGTATCAATTTGACCTTTAACTATCAGATGGACCTGCGTCTGGTCAATGCCCGCTTCTCTGCAACTCGGCTCCTTGTTATAAAGCGTGGAAACAAGAATACCTCCCAACAATTTTCCAACGACGCTAGGAATTTACTCTACGGTACCTTTGGTAAAACTTCTATTAGGAAGTTTATTTAATGGGTTGGGTTCCAAACTAATAGAGGGGAATGCTATAGAAAAGAAAAAACATATACAAAGACCATCTCCATCTCTCTATCTGGAGGACCCATCCATTACAAGGACAAGTCATTGATTTCACTGGACAACATGTAATGATTGAGCACCCCGGTAGTAAGACTTCAGGGGATTTGAACACCTTGTACCAGGTTCCTCCTCAGTACAACAGTTGATTTGGAGAGCCTCTTCATGGCCCTCCCTCCGATTAGAGTAGATTTGGGAGACCTATCGAATAGAAAGAGATTGTCTACAGAACTACTTTAATAGTGTTACTGTTGGAATTGCTCCATTTAGCAATGTACAAATATTACACAGACTGAAAAACTACTTGGGTCCATCAAGTCCAACCTTTCTCCACCAGTTATGCATTCAGTATTGCTTGATTATAGTGTTGTCACAAGTATGTCTCGGCCCGCTTGGAGATCTGGGGATAGGCGATCATTGCATATTGGGTATCGTAGGTCTTCCATTTAGCCTGCGTGTTTTGTTTCTCATATTAAATGGACTTTGTTTCCTTTGATGCTGAAGAGGTTATCGACTCTTTGTATGCTGATTGGACACCTGCAGCTCCATCTCACAGCTGCTCCTGACCTGCTCATTTTCTCCCTCTATAAAACCTGGCCAGACCTTCTCATCCCTGCATGTGAAAGCTTACTTCCTGGCTTGCTGGAGTTGGAGTTCATTGTTGCTGCTGGAGATTGTTGTCTGCTTTTTCCATTATCCTATTCCCATTTGGTTTGAACCCTTCTATCCTTCCCTATAATCCTCCCTATTCTTGATGAGTATTTTTGTATGCAAGTTGCTTTTTGTTATCTCTGTCTTACTGTACATGTTTATACCCTAACATATTTGTCATAGGCCTCCTGGGGGAGGGGACAGCTTAGAGCATACCAGGAGCATAGTAAGGCCGGAGACTCGGGCCGCTCTATCATCAAGAGTACCCCCGGGCCAGGGATAGTTAGGCTACGTGCACACGCTGCGGATTCCGCTGCGGTTCCGCAGCGGTTTTGGTCGCTGCGGACCCGCAGCAGTTTTAGCTGCGGTGTACAGTACCATTCAAATGAATGTTAACCAAAAACCGCTGTGTAGACGGTGCGGATTTATCCGCGTGGTTTTCCTGCGGTTTTGAAACTGCAGAAAGAATTGACATGTCAATTCTTTCTGCGGAATCCGCAGCGGTTTCCTATCTCCACCATTGTGGAGATGGTGAAACCGCAGGACCAAACCGCAGGCTAAACCGTAGATAAACCGCAGGTCTTTTGACCTGCGGTTTTATCTGCGGTTTTTGCAAAAGCCGCGCGGGTGAATCCGCAGCGGATTCCGCAGCGTCTGCACACACCCTTAGGGTTCCAGTTCCAGGCACAGTTTGAGGCCCCCCTTCCTTACCAAAAAACGTCTCATTTTCTGCTGACTTAAGTGTTTTTACTGATTTTACCCAAATGAAGGGTGGCAATTCCAGATATGAAGTAAAAAAATATGCAATGAGACATGTTGAATTAGGGTCTTAATGTTGAATATTAGAGGTAATAAGAAATTCTGAAGAAGCGATACAGGAAAGATGTTTATCTTTGTACCGTGTTAGCCAGTAGATAGAAGAATATTTAGAATTGAGAGTCCTCAGTGGTTGATACCTTTTAATGGCTAACTGAAAAGATGGTAACAAATTGCAAGCTTTCGAGACTACTCAGGTCTCTTCATCAGGCTAGACTAATACAACATCGGAAGTCACATATTTATACACAACATAGCACCAAAATAACGCAATAGATAAGACAAGTGACGTGAAGCAGAATTGTCATTATGGTAGAGGGTTAAACATAAATATTGGAGCAGTTCATAGATAAGGAGTGTGATGGTTTTATTGCCCTCTGATGGGGTCTGGTACTGTGTTGTGATGACCCCAGAAGGTCTGAGGAGCAAATTCCTTAAATGAAAAAAAAAGACATAAATCCATGCGACACATTCATTCCTGCACTGAATGTGTCGAAAGTTTTCATAAATTTGTACTCCGAGCTCCTGTTTTCAGAGCGGTTGGTTTTCAAAAGGACCTGTATAACCAACAGTCAGCTGATGCACCAGGTGACCTTTTAAAGGAAGGTGGGAGTGGTCACCACCTGCATCAGCAAACACACCTAGCAATGCAATTACACCAGCGGCCACCGGGGGGGAAAAACTGATGCTAACCCCCGATAGGCTGAAAGGAAAAAAGTTTTAATGTGAGAATCCAGATCTCATACAGATCCAAAAATGGATCGTGACAGTTATTCTTATTCTTCACTCATAGCTCCAAGATTGGAGGGAGAAGTAGTTCAGGTTGCTGAGAAGGAAATGCAATTTAACACTCATTTTTGCTCCCAGTCTTTGAAAAGCAATCAATAATTTAGGCCCTGTAGCAAAGCCAAGTAGGACTGGGTTAAATCCTAGCATTGCGAGTCTTTATTAGATGCATTTGACTTGCTTTAACTAAGAACCAAGGTCTGTTCACTAGGTGTGTCAGTCTGCTGGATGTTGAGCAGAGTCGAGTGTGCTTCTGGTGAGTGACAAGCCAAAATGGGAGCCAGAGTATCTTTCTGAATGGAGACTGCATAGATCAACTAGGAAAGCTGAGCAGTGTGTGTTTTGGAGCTGCAGCCTGTAAAGTGTGAACTGTGCCCGGAGTTGAATACTTGTGTTTGTCACTGGGAGCTGCTGGAGCTCAGCCTGAAGCAAATACCGAGGTGGGATCGTGCCTCCAGTTTGTTTCTGGAGAAAAGACTGTAATCTGTTCGAGTGAGCCCGTACTGACATATGTACCTGCTAAAATGAGCTGTTTATTTGCTGTGATACCTTTGTGCCCAGAAGAAGCTGTGTTTGGTTTTGAATCCCTTGAAGTTTTATGAAAGCAATAAAACTGCACCTGTTTGGCCCAAACAGCATTGCCTACCAATGCCTACCTGAGAGCATGAATCTCAACAGCCCTAAAGTTGCCAAGAAAGTCTGTAATCACATCAGAAAAAGTAGACCAAGCATCCTTTTCATTGGATTAAAGAATTATCTGTCTTTGATTAGAAGCCTAATTTGTGGGTCATCAGACATGCCATTTATAATCCTTATTGCCATTTATTGACAGAAAAGCCTCCAGCTCTTTTGTGAATGCTGATATATAGCTGCCATTATTACCTCTTGAGTTCGGGCATTACACAACTCATGTCTAGCAGGGATGAGTGAAGCTCCCAAAAATTAAATTCCGGCAGATTTTCTCAAATTTACATGGAATATTCGATTGAAATAAAATTTAGTTCTAACTCTAATTGCCCTGATTGCCATAAGGGGAGGGGAGGAAAGGGGTTAAGAGAAAGCTATACTCACTTTTCTTAGTTGATTTCACGCTTCCATCATTGCTTCCGCCATAACAACTTCTGTTCTTCCATCACTCAAACCATCGTGCTGATGTCAATCTGAGACCTCTGATTGACATCATATGGTGACGTGCGTTCTCCACCCATGTAAGGTCAATATATCCGCGCAAATTAAATCCTGAAAAATTCAAAATTCTGGCAAATCCAAATATTTGCATAAATTGTATATCTAGATTATTTAACAATTTATTCTGTTATTTTTAGTGTCCATTCTTAGGGCTCATGCATACATCTGTGGATCTTGGTCCAATCATGGAACGTAGTGCATGATCTGTCTACAGATCTCTCATCCCGAGCGCAATAGCCTCAAAGAAATATACGACCTGGCGACCTGCAGCCAGACCGTGGTTCCACGGACGTCTGCCCTTTCCTTTCCTCTAATTTCTTTAGGAACTCCAGTTTTTCGAAATACAAATTCAATACAATATCACAATATGGTAGCGAAACCCCCAACGGGCTGCAATTCCCATCACAACCACTTGGTGGCTACACAAACATCTCCCGACAAAATACACAATTTTTTACTTTTTTACAGCAGTCTGTCAATCAACACCAGAATAAAAGATTACTTGCAGATAGCAGCAGGGCATGAGAAATTACCAATAGCATTTATACCCCCTATGCAGCTTGGGGGTACTCACACAGTCGCCATTGTGTCCAATTACTGTACAGCGCAGTGTCTGATTACAGCATTGGGGGTATTTGGATGTATAGATTCAAAAGAAGAAGTCATAACTACTAATTATTCAGAGCAGGGAGCAAGTGCAAAAAATTACTGGTCTCTAAAGAACCAAGTTTGCCTCCTACATTACATATTCATCTCAGAAGGTGGCATGTAATACTTCATTATTCCAGTGGGGGCACTGCAGGAAAATTGAATAGTTATTGGCGGGATGCATTGCTGATTAAAATGATCACTGTGATCATTTTAATGTCTTAACTTTTTTTTATTTTTTTTTTATAAAACTGGACTGCTTATTAAAGCCCTTTAAGCTTAATTAATGGCTTAAGGTAATGATGATACAAATTAATTTATTTACAAACGAATTACTCAAGTAAACAATTCTAATTAATTTTGCTCAGTCATTTTAAATGAGTGAATTGAGGTCGACACAAATCCTTAAAATCCCTTTCTTTAACCAGATGAACTTTGACATTTCAGAAAAGTATCTTGAAAAACTTTTGCTTCCAATGTTTTACTTTCCATCAGCATCACCAACAATGCAAGAAAGGCTTGTGATGCTTCAAAGTCATATCGCTTTTTAATTTATGTTACAATTTCGGGACAGATTCAACAATGCCTCGGTAATGCTGCCGATATAACAATGATATTGACAGAAAACATAGACGCTGCATCTCGACGGGCTGCCTATTTTCAAAACGTGATAACAGAAAATTCCATGGAAGCTGCCAGCGTGATAAGGTAGAACTCATTATGATAAACATAACAGAGCTCGGAGTCTGCTTCGAAATTTTGCCTTGGGTTCTTGCCTTGCAGATTAATGTAGATCGTGCATAGGGCACCTTGCAAATTATAGAGGGCTCCTGTTGACAGCACAATTAATCAGCTGCAGTTCTACCCTCTGCCACAAGAGGGCATAATGTGCTATGATTATTATTATAATACATCTCTCCGGTATGTGTTGAGCCATGCAGAGCGTCCTTTACACCTCGGCAGGAACCTCATCCATCTGCGCTAATAACAACTGAACATCATTCATGGGCTTCATTATATAATCCTTATTAATTATACCTAATTACTATATTTATTACATTATAGAATTGTTGAAGTAAAATCGTGGATTAATCGACAATATAAGCCATGATGGTTGCAATATGGCTCTATTCGCTTTATAGTTGATATATTACTTACTTTGCAAATGGTTAAGAATGAAAACTAAACTCGCGGTATGGGCACGCTGCAGCAGGTCCCTTTTTAACTTGCAACTATAAATATAATTATGATGATAGGATCTATTTTACATTATTTGCAGAAACTGTGTAGCTTCACTGGGATGTCAAATTAAACAAAATTATATGTATATATGTGAATAAAGTAGTAAGTTCTACAACTTCCTAATGTGCACAGACCTTCAGATCTCCCTCCTTTCCTGGGTTCCGCAGCTGCTCGTTCTGCTTATGCTTCATACAGCTGACAGGTTCCTGTGTGGGCTGTCAACAGGGCCGGGTGTGAATGGGGCAGACCGCTCATTCCACTTGAAAATGAGTGAATCTTTTGAAGTTTGAGTACACCAAATTTTCCCCAAAATTAGATGCGCAGGTAAATAAATTTGCACGAGATTTAAAACTGGAAAGCTTATGACCGCTAATAAAATACATGTGGAGGAGAGGATAGAGAGAGAGAAACACACTGACCATAAGAGCTTACACTCTACAGGAGAGAGAGGACTCCGCTGACCATAAGAGCTTACACTCTACAGGAGAGAGAGGACCCCACTGACCATAAGAGCTTACACTCTACAGGAGAGAGAGGACCCCACTGACCATAAGAGCTTATACTCTACAGGAGAGAGAGGACTCCGCTGACCATAAGAGCTTACACTCTACAGGAGAGAGAGGACCCCACTGACCATAAGAGCTTACACTCTACAGAAGAGAGAGGACCCCACTGACCATAAGAGCTTACACTCTACAGGAGAGAGAGAAACCCACTGACCATAAGAGCTTACACTCTACAGGAGAGAGAGGACTCAGCTGACCATAAGAGCTTACACTCTACAGGAGAGAGAGGACCCCACTGACCATAAGAGCTTAAACTCTACAGGAGAGAGAGGACCCCACTGACCATAAGAGCTTACACTCTACAGGAGAGAGAGGACCCCACTGACCATAAGAGCTTACACTCTACAGGAGAGAGAGGACCCCACTGACCATAAGAGCTTACACTCTACAGGAGAGAGAGGACTCCGCTGACCATAAGAGCTTACACTCTACAGGAGAGAGAGAGGACCCCACTGACCATAAGAGCTTACACTCTACAGGAGAGAGAGGACTCCACTGATCATAAGAGCTTACACTCTACAGGAGAGAGGGGGGACCCCACTGACCATAAGAGCTTACACTCTACAGGAGAGAGAGGACCCCACTGACCATAAGAGCATACACTCTACAGAAGAGAGAGGACCCCACTGACCATAAGAGCTTACACTCTACAGGAGAGAGAGGACCCCACTGACCATAAGAGCTTAGACTCTACAGGAGACAGAGAGGACCCCACTGACCATAAGAGCTTACACTCTACAGGAGACAGAGAGGACCCCACTGACCATAAGAGCTTACACACTACAGGAGAGAGAGGACTCCACTGACCATAAGAGCTTACACTCTACAGGAGACAGAGAGGACCCCACTGACCATAAGAGCTTACACTCTACAGGAGAGAGAGAGGACCCCACTGACCATAAGAGCTTACACTCTACAGGAGAGAGAGGACTCCACTGACCATAAGAGCTTACACTCTACAGGAGAGAGAGGACCCTGCTGACCATAAGAGCTTACACTCTACAGGAGAGAGAGGACTCCACTGACCATAAGAGCTTACACTCTACAGGAGAGAGAGGACTCCACTGACCATAAGAGCTTACACACTACAGGAGAGAGAGGACCCCACTGACCATAAGAGCTTACACTCTACAGGAGAGAGAGGACTCCACTGACCATAAGAGCTTACACTCTACAGGAAAGAGAGGACTCCACTGACCATAAGAGCTTACACTCTACAGGAGAGAGAGGACTCCACTGACCATAAGAGCTTACACACTACAGGAGAGAGAGGACTCCACTGACCATAAGAGCTTACACTCTACAGGAGAGAGAGGACTCCACTGACCATAAGAGCTTACACTCTACAGGACAGAGAGGACTCCACTGACCATAAGAGCTTACACTCTACAGGAGAGAGAGAGGACCCCACTGACCATAAGAGCTTACACTCTACAGGAGAGAGAGGACTCCACTGACCATAAGAGCTTACACTCTACAGGACAGAGAGGACTCCACTGACCATAAGAGCTTACACTCTACAGAGGGAGAGGACCCCACTGACCATAAGAGCTTACACACTACAGGAGAGTGAGGACTCCGCTGACCATAAGAGCTTACACTCTACAGGAGAGAGAGGACCCTGCTGACCATAAGAGCTTACACTCTAAATTGTGAATCAAATCTCAAAATGTTCGAGTGAAACCGTAAATTTCAGGAAATTCAGCTTGAGCTCGATCCCCTGCAAATCAATCGCTGCTCTCCATTTCCAATAGCTAAGCCAGCCCCTTCTTTGTTATGACCACTGCACAGACCAAAGGTGCTGACTTTACCAATGAAATTAACAGTCAACCAGCAACAATCACACATAGCACTGGACACAATCCGATGCAGGAAAATCTCTCCTCATAGAGCATTATCCAGATGTGGAGCTGCTTAGGTGACCCGGAGTGCTGCTTTTGAATGTAAAACATTGACCAGAGAGCTCCTTCATTCTCTGGGTCAGAACGGGAGTGTATATCCTAGACCATCACCATCAAGACCCAAAATTTAATCACAAGATCATCTGTGATACATCTACACAACTGTATCATATCCTGTCTTTATTAATATTTTAATGTTGTCTTTATATGGTTATTTTTTAAATTATCAGACCCAGGGCCCAGACCCCAGGCATCACTGCCTGTATTTCCCTTACGTCTCCTCACCAACGCTTCCAGTGGGGTATTGATTAGCGGAAATTGCAAATATGGAAAATATAGCTATGAATTTTTTTTTCCTAGGATTGGACAGAACATCACTACTGCAGCCAATCAATGGTCACCGACTGGCTGCAGCACAAACATGATGTCCCCAACCAGAAGAGGAAGCACGGAGGTTAGCAAGGGAAAGGGGTTGTAGTGCAAAAGAATGGAAGGGAATTTTGGTATTAATCTGTCTCTTTTTTTTTTTTTTTACACCTTTGAGTCCAATTTTAGCTTAAAAAAAAAAAAAAAATATATATATATATATATATATATATATATATATATATATATATATATAGTAGTGTATAACCCCTTTAATGCACTCATGAATTATTCATTTACACATGGTATCGAATGCCAGTGATGTTACAGGGTCTCCCACTAGAGTGGCACGAAGCTGGGATGTGCTGGATCAGGCCATGACTTGCTAACTATCGGACCACATGTGCCATGTATGATTTTTGTCATCCTTTATATGTGCTGAACGCCTAGTGCAATTCCATCATTGTGCAATATCGCTATACGCCTGCACTTTCCTACAGAGCGTCAGCCCCATGTGCCTAAAGGAACCCTTGTAATTGTGAACTCTCCATCTCTTTTTCCCGACATCCCAGCAAACACGATGTCACATGAAAGCCTACAGTGACACGTGTGTACACCGCCACCTCCATAGTGTCGCACCTTTCCCTTGTGTCGCACCTTCCCCTTGTGTGACCGACGATCCTACAGTCTCCGGCATCTCCAGTCTCACCGCCGGCTTCTTTGCTGTCATTATCTTCCTGGTATCTCTCGAAAATCTCTTCTCATTAGCCTGAGTTTGCCCCTGGCCCCTTCCTTTCGAGCCGGATACTCTAGAGATTAGAAGGAACTAATTATTCTTAGCAGCAGAGCATCTTTCCCTCGGGCACCCAGTAATGAGGATCTCCGCTCTCCTGTTATTCTCTGTGCCAGCTTGCACTGGCAGTTTGCAGCCATCTTGTTCCGGCCATTTGTCTGGAGTAAGTGTAAAGAAGCGAAGAGTCTCTGAGATCCTGTACTGCACAGCTGGTGCATCTGTGTATGGGGAGCAGAGCGCACAGCTGTATGGGTTGGCACCAGTTTGCTATCAGCATTACATATGTAATTCTGGGGGCCGGGGGAGCAGCGCACATTACTGAGAATAAAAAATTCCGTTCTGCCTACTACAGATAACAGACGGATGGTGAGAGCACTTAGGGCCATATTTAATAAGTCATCGTTTTTCGCTAGCTGGTTCTACCACCAGCGAGAAAAACCATAAGGAGGGTAAAAGGCATGTCACTCCTGCATTGTGCTAGAAATGGTACATTTGCTGCAGGAAGAAAAGTGCAATACGCTAAGCAAGGCTAGGAAAAGATCACTGACTCTTCTGTACATCCAGAGGCGGTTTTCACAGCTCTGCAACTAAATACTATAAGAAAAACTCTAATCAGTGACGAGTAAGTAGAAGAGCTCAAGTCTAATATTTAGTTACTGGATCAGTTTCTAGGAAAACTGGGTGACCACCAGTATGAACACCTCTATAGATACAGATCACTTGCCGTGCATGTGTAACATGGCCCGGGGCAGTAGCCGTGGGTGAGGTACTTGTTTCTAGCGCCTTGGCACGTTACATGAAGGTGGAGGTCCTGGCTGGCTGTGTAGACTTGTGCTGTGAGGGCGCTATACCTGTGCAGGCCATATGGTTTGCCAGGACCAGATGTTAAACAGTTCATACAAGGAAACCACTAGTTCTTAACAAACGAAGCTTTACTAAACAGCCATTGCGTTGCAACTGTCTACACAGGATAGCGGTACACAACTTCTCACACGTTTCTTCATTAATACAGAGCATCTCAATACACAGCCTCGTTACTTCATCGGCCTCACACATTCCTGCCTCCACTAATCTTATTTCCTTCACCACCGCCCAGCTTCACACCACAGTACAGTCTGTGAAAGTCATATCCTCTTCCCACGGATACGCATCTTACTCTCCTCAGATGAGAGGGTTTGTCAACATGGCCAGACTCCGCTTCAAGCTCTCTGATGCTTAGAGAACTTCCGCCAGGGACAATTTGTTTCACTTTCAATTACATCCTGGCCCATTACCTTTAAGGGCTGTAAGCTACTAGGGGCTGTGCTGGTAGGCGTACCTTCTCCACACCCTTCTCACTTGGTCACTCATCTCTCTTTGGTCAGCCCTATGAGCTGGCGCTGTCCTTCTCTCTGCATCTCTGTAACTTTGTCTACCTCTATCTGTTCCTCAGGTTCATGCCATCTCTGTCGCAATCTCTTTTCTCTCTTATCACAAAACTTCCACTGCATGCGACCTTCTTGGGCACACACACCAAATGTCTGCCCTGGCTGCAAGCTAGGCCCTGTCCGAGTCACTACTAGGAAGTCCTCTCTGATCCTGCTACATAAACCTTCTCTCTCTGGGCTAGTCCCAACACTTGACTATGTCTTACCCCACTCACTGTCTTTTGCTGGGCAGACCTCAACTTCCTAACAGTACAATGCAAAACATTACAATACACCACATCACAATAACGCATGACATTATACACAGCACTAATGCCATCAAGGGGGAAGTGGGCACTATGTCCATCTCCTTAAATGTCGAAGGTTCATATTAGAAGCATTCCCTCTAACCTACACCACTTAAAATCATATTGCACGGTACTCTTTTTGGAGGGGTTTTGCCACTGCTTGTAGAAAGTTATAACAGCATCTCTTGGGTCTGGGGGAAAATGTGTGTAAATGGGTAAGTAACTGGCGCAGTGATAGAAAGCAGAGGGTGGTTATAAATGGTATATTCTCTAACTGGGTCGCAGTGACCAGTGGGGACCGCAGGGGTCGGTGTTGGGACCTATTCTCTTCAACATATTTATTAACGATCTGGTAGAAGGTTTACACAGTAAAATATCGATATTTACAGATGATACAAAAATATGTAAAGCAGTCAATACAAAAGAAGATGGTATTCTGCTACAGATGGATCTGGATAAGTTGGAAACTTGGGCCAAAAGATGGCAGATGGGGTTTAACAATGATAAATGTAAGGTTATACACATGGGAAGAAGGAATCAATATCAACATTACACACTGAACGGGAAGCCACTGGGTAAATCTGACATGGAGAAGGACTTGGGGATCCTAGTTAATGATAAATTTACCTAGAGCAGCCAGTGCCAGGCAGCAGCTGCCAAGGCAAACAGGATCATGGGGTGCATTAAAAGAAGTCTGGATACACATGATGAGAGCATTATACTGCCTCTGTACAAATCTCTGGTTAGACCGCACATGGAGTACTGTGTACAGTTTTGGGCACCGGTGCTCAGGAAGGATATAATGGAACTATAGCGAGTACAAAGGAGGGCAACAAAATTAATGAAGGGGATGGTGGAACTACAATACCCAGAGAGATTAGCAAAATCAGAATTATTTAGTCTAGAAAAAAGACGACTGAGGGGCGATCTAATAGCCATGTATAAGTATATAAGGGGACAATACAAATAACTCTCCGAGGATCTGTTTATACCAAGGAAGGTGACGGTCACAAGAGAGCATTCTCTGCGTCTGGACTGGAGGAGAGTTTTTCCACCAACATAGAAAAGGATTCTTTACTGTTAGGGCAGTGAGAATCTGGAATTCCTTGCCTGAGGAGGTGGTGATGGCGAACTCAGTCAAGAGGTTCAAGAGAGGCCTGGATGTCTTCCTGGAGCAAAACAATATTGCATCTTACAGTAATTAAGTTCTTTAGAAGGAGGTAGATATGGGGATTTATTCTGACGGAATATAGGCTGAACTGGATGGACAAATGCCTTTTTTCGGCCTTGCTAACTATGTTACTCTTATTTATCATAGGCTAGAGTCACTCAACTGTATTCTCCACATCCAAGAATTGGGCCGATTACACTAATCACAGTCTGATCAAACTATGATCAGAGTTTGATTAGTGTGTAATTCAAATTTCTGAAGTGAGTAGAAGATAGAGAAAAAAAATTCTCCATCTTCTCTATTCTGTCAGTATATGAAAATCGGAAAAGCATTCAGATGTCATCTGAGTGCAGTCCGATGTATTCCACGCACTCATTGACTTGAATGGCCAAGTGCGATCAGATGATCGGCTCAAACTCAGGCATGCTTCGATTGTTTCCTCAAACTGAGCCAGTCCAAGGCAAAAAAAAAAAATGGTCATGTGCATGGCCCCATAGAATAGCATTGGTCCTATCTGATGTTTTGTGAGATCGCACTTGGACCAAAAGTACGACCATGCACATGAGCCCTTATGTGTACCTATTGCATTTTTATCAATTTTTAATTTTCCCTATATATATTGTATTTCCTGTCCATCTACAAACCAAAGAATACAGCAGCACTAATTCTACATGCTAAGAACTGCAGCAGCACACTGTGTGTGCCAAGATGTATACAAGCATTTAATATGTGAATTTTAAGCTGAATTACTGCTATATAGACTATATTTATTAAATTTAGTACTAATTAAATTGTGCCTTAAAGTAGACCTGTCACTATGTGTGGGGACTATGGGAATATCATGCTATCATATTATTGGGGGGGGGCATGCTGTGGGGATATTATACTGGGTTGGTGGGACTGTGGAGACATCATACATTGCTGGAGACACTGTGGAGTAGTCATGTACTACACTGTAGATATAGGGTGAGACTGTGGGGATACCATACTCCGTGTGCGTGTAGTCATTTTTGGGAGTGATGCGCCCCAGAGGCCATGGGATACTCGGTACCGAGCCTATTAACTTCAATGGGAAATGTCACAGTGGCAGTGACCCGGTCAATGACTTCAGGCGGTCATGTAAAAGGGAAGTATCGATTAGGCATAGCTCCCAAGCATCCCCCTTCCCGTGGAACAGTCCCGTTTTTGACACCCCCCTCCTGCGTCCCACCCGGGATGCTATTTTTCCTGCATTGCACTGAGCCGCCAAGCCCCCCATCCACCGACGCCATGCTCGCAGTCCCAGATAGACGCTCCGCAGCCTGCAATGATGTTGCTGGGCTGTGTGTTCTGTGCACACAGGACCTGTGAGAGGGGAGGAGTCAGGGGTCACATGATCAGGGGTCTCCATGTCTGCAGGACTCTGCTGTGCTGGTTGTCATGGTGCTGGATGAGGTAAAGTTTCTGTGTGGGATCAGGAGGGGTTTACAATGTGGATGTAGCAGAGCTGTGTGTGTTCGAGGCGTACGGAGTGGAGCCGCGCGTGTACGAGGTGTACGGAGCGGAGTCGCGCGTGTACGAGGTTTACGGAGCGGAGTCGCGCGTGTACGAGGTGTACGGAGCGGAGTCGCGCGTGTACGAGGTGTACGGAGCGGAGTCGCGCGTGTACGAGGTGTACGGAGCGGAGCCGCGCGTGTACGAGGTGTACGGAGCGGAGCCGCGCGTGTACGAGGTGTACGGAGCGGAGCCGCGCGTGTACGAGGTGTACGGAGCGGAGCCGCGCGTGTACGAGGTGTACGGAGCGGAGCCGCGCATGTACGAGGTGTACGGAGCGGAGCCGCGCGTGTACGAGGTGTACGGAGCGGAGTCGCGCGTGTACGAGGTGTACGGAGCGGAGTCACGCGTGTACGAGGTGTACGGAGCGGAGTCGCGCGTGTATGAGGTGTACGGAGCGGAGCCGCGCGTGTACGAGGTGTACGGAGCGGAGCCGCGCGTGTATGAGGTGTACAGAGCGGAGCCACGCATGTACGAGGTGTAGAGAGCGGAGCCAAGCATGTACCAGGTGTACAGAGCCACGTGTGTATGAGGTGTACGGAGCAGAATCGCGTGTGTATGAGGTGTGGGGAGCGGAGTCGCATGTGTACGAGGTGTACAGAGCGGAGCCGCATGTGCACGAGGTGTACGGAGCGGAGCCGCGTGTGTACGGGGCGTACGGAGCAGAGTTGCATGTGTGCGGAGCCGTGCATGTATGAGGTGTACGGAGCGGAGCTTGTGTGTACTTGGTGTACGGAGCTGAGCCGCATGTGTATGGGGTATGCAGAGCCGTGTGTGTATGGAGTGGAGCCATATGTGTACTGGATCAATGGAGCAGAGCCAAGTGTGTATGAGGCATACAAAGTGGGCTTTTCCCACAGACACAGGAGTACACGGCGGGGCCCCAAGGAGCACTGTAAAACTCGCATATGACTTCCACCGGAAGTGATGTGCTGGAAGCTGATCGGAAATTAGGTAATTTCGGGAGGAGATTGTGACGGAACCAGGAATGCTTCAGATCCATCACCATGTCCTCCTCCGACAGCAGGATCGCCTTGGAATCAGGGATGCCGGCCGTGTAAGTGGATCATGATATGTCCTGCATCGGGAGGCTCAGGTGGGCTGTTATGAATGGGTCACCGAGGAGAAAAAAACAACACAAGCAAAGTCTCAGAAAACCAGAGAGGTTGGTAACTATGCAGATTGCAGATCCCTGATCCTAACCACACAACTAGCAGCAGTCGTGGAGCGTACCTACGATGAATCTAGACGCCTCGTCACAACCGGAGGACTACATAAGCCTAAAGCAAGAACAGGGGAAAACTAACTGCCCCAGAGCAGACCCCAAAGGAAAGACAGCCCCCACACAGGTATTGACGGTGAAACAAGATGAAAACACAAACACAGGCAGGAAAATAGGCTGAGCAAGCAATGGGGCCAAACTAACTAGAAAGGACAGGAAAGGAAAGCCACTGTCTGCAATCTGCCAAAAACCCTACAAAAATAATGTCCAACACTTCTCATAGCAAAATTAACCCTGAAGTCACTAGACTTCTCCCACTATATCAGCACTCTGAAATATTCTGAGACAGAGCAAAAAGAGGCCAATCTAGTAAGGGGCAAAAAAGGCAAATTGGCAAATACAAATAAATAAGAGTGGAAATTCAGCACAGCCCCAGCCGGGGCTGGCTGACCACACAAAAAACTGAATAGACCAACAAAAGCAAGTGTGAACATTAGCAAAAAAACTTAGCTTGAGAAGACTGGAACAGAGCTGAAGTCCAAGACCTGAGAAGCAGACTGAATCACCAGCACCAGGATAGGGCGTCGGCTGTCTTATATCCAGTCTGATACTCCAGAGATCCAATCGTTATCCTCATCATCAGGTGGCAGATCACTACCAATTAAACCAACCTCACTACCTCCTGTCACCACCAGAGGGAGAACGGAAGGAGAACTCTCAACTGGTGGAGCAGAAAATGAGTTCACAACAGTGGGCATTACAATGGGAGCCGAGCTACTATAGTATCTTTATAGAATCTTTCTCTTTCTCTCTCTTTGTTTCTTTCTTTCTCTGTTTCTTTCTCATTTCTCTTTCTCTGGGAGTAGATGGTGATGGCAGTGCAGATGTTAAACCCTCTCCAACCAGGGCAGACCCCCAGAGATTGTGATGGAAGTAGAAGGCATGGAGTAATAAGGCAAGAGACAAGAAAAGTCACTTTATCATTTACTGTAGTTCAGGTGCAGTTCAGAGGAGATATTACAACTCTCACCAGGTTACAGTCTGCTCTGCAGAATGGGAGTTATCTTTCCCTGCTGTGACTCAGTGTTACTTCCTGCTATTCTAATCCCTTCTGGGACCAAGGCTTCCCGGAGTTTAGAACTTCCCAGTATTGCCTCTACTCACTGTGTATTTCGCCTTAAGCAACTTGCAGCTTGAATCCTGTGTGAAGCAGCTCAAGTTCCCACTTGCACTATCCTTCACTGATCCTAGGTTATTGCAGTATTTCTGAAGGAAAACACTTTTCTGCTGGTCGTATAATCCCACGCAGTCTCTCAGCTTACCACCCTGCTCTGAAAGCATGGATGGTCTAGGGGCTGGTCCCTGATGCTTCTTAGCTCTCACTCCTGGATCGAGCACATGTCTAAACATGACCTCCAAGACTTTCTTCCTCCTTCTTGTTCACTGAAACAACAACTCGGCCCCTCCCCCTCCCAGTTAGGGCATGTTTGCAAAGCTCTCAGCTTCAGACGAATGAGGGAGTGAGGCAAATTGTGTGTGTGTTGTGGTCTCTAGCAGAGAAAGCATAACTCTCATTGCTCACAAAACACATACAGAACAGTACATATTTAACCCTTTTGTGGAGATAAAGACGCAGGGCACCACATTAGCATCATAGGCCCAGTTATTTCCATGTACGCCATTGTGTCTGTGTGTAACGTTAGAAGCCCGTATACATATAGAGACCTTGTATCTGGTTGTATGACTGTCTAAATATATATCACTTGCAGAGAACACTTATGTGATTACAGCGTAGTTATTTTAAGTATAGTCACTCTATTCCATCCCTGAAAATAGAAATATCATATGTAAGCGCTGCAGTAGAAGTTGTGCCTCCAAGGAAGAAGATGTACACGTTACTTTTTATGCATGACATAGGATGGCTACAAAGTGCAGACGAGTTACAAGGAGCAGCCATGCGGCATTCATTTCGGCTATTTGGAAAAGCAGTCTGGCATTTCGGATATCTAGGTGTCTGTTCTGCTCATGTAGAAGATGGTGAAAGGCAGAAAACAGGAAAGTAATGAAGGGTAAATTAGCAAGGGGCACATTATAGCAACAAAGCACTTAATATGCTTCAAACTGGATGATGCAAAGTACAAAACATTACTTTCCAGATGTCTCCGGGTAACAAGGGTAAAAATGGAGTAAAATGTCCTTTGAGTAGAAGTTGTCAATTCCCCGTCCAACCATAACAGGAAAGGGCAACAGGGCTCCACATAAAAACACCACTCAAACTAGGAAGGCTGTAAATGTGATACTTTGCCTGAAAGCATTAAAGTCTTGAATTTGATCAGTACATAAATAATAGACCCCGTATCACAATTAGAATGAGATGAATGAAAAATTACAAAGTAGATCTGGGCCTTAGTTGGGTGAACTGTAATGTACTTATTTAACTTGTATTTTTAGACTTTAGTTGTCATGACTCTTGTCGGGTGTCCCGGGACCAGGGGCTCCTCCCCTGTCCCTAGCTCTCCCTGTACCCTGGGTTACTTCTGATGGTGAAGATGTCAGGGCCACATACCTTGCGTTAGCTCCTGAATAAGCCTTCAGTCTGTACCTTTCCCCCACCCAGGGAAGAGGGGAGTAGTAGTATACTGTAAAACACCAACCAGACTAACAAGGTAATACAAAAAAGGCTAAAGAAAAATATCAAACAGTGACCCCTGTTACAGCTAGGGGGCACTGCATGTTCTCCACAGGATGCGCACTGAGATGTACTGAGCCTATGGGAATGCATTGCGGTCAAAGGCGTAGCTGGAATTGCAATGGTGAAGCAGTGACCAATGTCACAGGTAGGGGTCACTGTGTGTTCTCACCCAGGTTGTGCACGGAGACGTATGAGGTCCATAGGTGTGTATGGCAGTCACGTCCATAGCGGCGACTGTAATGCAGTATAATAAAAAAACAAGTGTAGTCTTGGACATGCTATTGTCCAAGATAGATGTAGGGAAAACAAGTTCTGGAATGTGTGTTTTGAAACTAACTGCGGTATGTTAGTGGTGCAGTCCATTTCATTTCCGGTCCGGGTTTTCCATGTGGCTGAAGGCCACGGGCACTTTGTTAAAATCGCTGTAGTAAGGGGTATGGATGTGTCAGGTGCAGAATCAGTGTCAGACTGGTGTATGCTGATGTGCAGAGGAGAAACCTGCAGAGTGCTGGCTGTGTGTGAAGCAGTGCAGGCCAGCGGAGCCAGGGCAGCTGAATAGCCTGGCACCCACTGTGTACACAATGATGCAAGTCATCCATGGTGAGTGGTCTCGGATGTGGACAGTCCTGTGCCCGGAGGTGAACCGGACAGAGGTGACTCTCCTGTGCCCGAAAGAGGACTGGCGTGTGTAACTGTTGCAAAACAGGTGGATGGTGCCCGGCTGCGATATCCTGGACTGTGTATGGCTGTGTGAGTAAAGAGACTGTGATGCAGCGCTGCAAGACACCCATGGGAACAAGTCAGAGGAGGACTGGCGTGTGTAGTGTCTGCAACACGAAATGTTGTGCGAGTAAAGAGACTGTGATGCAGCAGTGCAGGACACCCACAGGAACTAGTCAGAGGAGGACTGGCGTGTGTAGTGTCTGCAACACGAAATGTTGTGCGAGTAAAGAGACTGTGATGCAGCAGTGCAGGACACCCACAGGAACTAGTCAGAGGAGGACTGGCGTGTGTAGTGTCTGCAACACGAAATGTTGTGCGAGTAAAGAGACTGTGATGCAGCAGTGCAGGACACCCACAGGAACTAGTCAGAGGAGGACTAGCGTGTGTAGTGTCTGCAACATGTAATGCTGTGTGAATAGAGTCTTGGATACGGTGCACAGACACCCACGGGAACTAGTCATAGGAAGAATGTCGTGTTTAGCGTAAAATGAAGGATGCCGTATAATATATTGTATATTCTGCAAATGGTGAAATGGATACTAATTATATGCACTGAAGTTATATGCGCTTGTGTGGATTGGACTTTTAATGCTATGAGGAAACACATTAAAGAGACTTTTGTGTGTTACTGCCTCTTCACTGCGTACAGTGCTACCGCTGCACTACAATACACACACAAACAACAGAGGTTACACCAGGGAGTGGAGGATGGGGTTAAACCAAAGTAGGAGAAGAAAGGGAATCACAAACTCTAAACCTAGCAACAGGTACAGATAAATCCACCAAACACCTTCTCCAACAATTACCACTAACAACCTCCAGCCATGCAGCAAAAGCTATCTGACAAGGAGTGCTAGCCAGGACCCAGGTTATGTGGGTGATGGGAATTGCTAACAGTGCAGAGCTGAGAGCCTAAATGCTCCGGAGCTCACAACTGAGCAGATTAACCCCTCCACCGCCAAAAGAATCTTACACCATTTAATAAGAAGGTGAAGTGCTT
Organism: Dendrobates tinctorius; assembly: GCF_039654945.1. NCBI lineage: Eukaryota > Metazoa > Chordata > Amphibia > Anura > Dendrobatidae > Dendrobates > Dendrobates tinctorius. The sequence goes on along the minus strand of NW_027362062.1, from coordinate 5,148,213 downwards.
CTAATCCGTGCAGGAGTAGAAGAAATCAGACACTACTGTCTTCTGGCTCCTGTCTGTCACGGTAAACCCGTGACTTTAGTTTTTTTTTCCTTGTTGTTTACGAAGGGTTAGCAATACGCTATATCACTCAATTGGTATGGTTAGATAAAACTATAGCCAATGTGATTTTAAGAAACAGTGCTAGAAACTTCAAGTTCTGATGAACAAGCCGCTTATTATTAAAGCGTTAAAGGAAATCGGTCATATTGTACATGTAATCCAATCTGAAGTCAGCATGGTACAGAGGAGAAGCGGAGCAGACTGATATATAGGTTTGTTGTGTAAGGGAGGGACAGGACTGCAGACGTGACCTGAATAACCGCAATATCTAGGTTCAGTCCTTCCCCTACAGAAAACTGTACTCTTCTTTCTGGCATACTTGCATCTCCAGATTCAGCTTCCTCTGGACACTTTCCAGGCAACGATGGTCCCTCTTTCAGGTGACCCCCAGAAATGGTGACACAGTCCAAGTTAACTGTAACACTTTCTTTACTGAGTACTTCACACGTTACGTCCACAGTGGGTACATTGTGACATTTACTTGTTTCCTCATCTTTCCCTTTCTGGCTGTCACTTCTGTGCAGTACACACCCGGACCAGACCATCCTAGACTGCTTCCCAGTTCCTTCCTGGCCTGACCTCACCATGATGACAATTTCTCCTGCCTGTTTCGCCCCAGACTCGAAATCATCAGTCACCAGGTTTAGTTGTCTCTGGTAAAGCATCCGGCCTGTCTGTACCAATCTCGTCGAAGCTTCAACTTCTTTCATCTCAGCTGCCCAACCGACTCCTGCCCTAAAAGCATCTGCCCAAGTGATAAGTCGCCACATCTTTCCATTTCTGTTCTGGCCCACTGCTATGACACGCAGTGGCCGTGGGTAACAAGGACTATAGCGTTTGAACGTTGCGTGTCTGCCAAGCTATCCGGGCCTATAGCCCATGAATACACTAGGGCACCCTGGCCCCGTCTGACATAACTTCCTACTAGCTTCCCTCTTACTACCCGGCAGCCCCTCCTACAATTAACCCTCTATAAACATCCTATAAGCTATACCTATAAGGCCCACTAGTATGCCCCCATCTAGTGGCCCACAACAGAACTACACTTACCCTTATCTATGGGAACTATATACTAAAGTGCCCTCCTCTAATGTTCCCCAAAAGGATGCACTGACTTACCCTAACTGTACATGAATATCAATAACATTATATTATACAATATTATGCTAAAGGAACACAAAACAATATAATACAGTTCTCTGTAGAATGGTAACACATATATACATGTGGCAAAACCATGAAAGATGAGTGATAATACATATTTCTATGTAGCAGCACCGCAAGCATTCGACATATACATTATCAATAAGCAATATGTAAAAATTAAAAATCAAAGGACAATTAGAGAAAGGGAAAAAAGAAGGACATAATATCTCGCCCCCTTACAGTTGCAAGAGTCAATAGAACTTCTATTTTTATGAGTCCAGTGGGTGGTCCTACTCAGCGATTGACCATCTTCCCTGTATGACCCTTCATGCAGAGATAGCAGTCACTCACTAGAAGGACCGCTCACTGGACTAATACGAACACTAGGGATTTTAATGAATAGAATGGAAGTTTTACAGAAAAAGTCTATGGACCTCCTCTGATAACATCCTGCCTTCAGATCAGATAACATTCTTTTAACCTGACAAGTTCCTTTTAAAGAAGACCTGTCATGCTGCCCTATGTTTCACAAGTACAGGTCTAGACTTCTAGCTGCTGAAGAGGCAAGAAAAAAAATTCTGTGAAGCTTGTCTGCTAGGAGAACTAAAGGAATTCTCTGGACACATTTGGGACGGATTTATCAAAGGTGCCCAGAAGTCTGGAGTAAACACCTTAAAAAGTCCCAATATCTTTGTACTACTCGTCAAACAAATTTTGGCATTTATACAACAGTCCCTGCTGGCTATGCCAATATGTGTGCGGCGTGGATGGGATCACACCTGCCCATCAAATTCATCACCCGACGCGCGCCAGATGTCTGATAAGCTTGAAAAAACTCACTCTGAAAAAAGCTTGAACCATTAAACAGTGAACACAGCTTAATGAATCAGGTCACTTTACTCCAGCGAATGCTTCATTAAAACTGACTTGCACAACGCTAGTTTTAATCAAACGCCCCTGTAGTTTATGAGTCTGATGTATTTATAAGGACAGTGCCCATCTCACTTTATCCTGCACCTTTACAGTGAGCGACTCTTATTCACTGCCTTGAAGAGTGGTGGAAAAGAGGAATGCTCTCATTATGAATACAGTGGACTCATAAATTAAGGGTCCAGTGTATTCTTTTAAGGTTCCTTCTACATGGCAGAGCATGGTTGTGCCATTTTGGCTACTAGCGGCATGGATCTGTAGCTGTGCTATGCATAGTAGCACAGCATTATGAAATAAGAGATCCGATTCATTATCTTCATGATCTACAGAACAAGACTGTGGTGAAAGACTTCATGTAAACACAAATGTATCAGATTGTTTACTACAAAAGAATATAAATGATCATAGTTTATTGCTTCTGTAGAGGAAACACTTGGGAATTAAATGTTGTCAACTTTAGAAATTCCATTTTAAATAGCCCATTAGTGAATTCCGAGATAATGGAGTTGTTTTCTTCCAGAATTGTTAGAGTGGAAAGTAGTTACATAGATATCTCACAGTCACTTTGGAGGACCAAACAAAGTCACAGAGAGCCCTCTATAATGTAAAATGTGCAATATTTAAATTCCCCTGCGGAGGAGCTGCAGGAGATTTTAACATTTTCCTACAAGGTTCCACTGTTGCAAATATTGATCTAAAAATTCTTCTCTAGTATGGGTTATGGAAAACATAAAAAAATCTCAAAGGTTTCAAAATGCTGTTGATTATAAGAGATGAGCAAACCCATTCACTTCAAATCAAATGTGTGTCAAATTTTTAAGGTCTTTTATGAACCCGTCATATTTGAGCAATTTACTCCTTCTTGTCCGTCCCTCTTGCCTTGCCATTCACTCTGAAAAAAATGCTAAAATCCTCTCTGTTTTAGACAAATTACAGCTGCCTGCTGATATCTATAGAGAGGATGGGGGAGCAGAGTGAGAAATAGATGCAGAGAGACAGTAATGCTGATATTTGTTTTATTTTGTCGCAGTACTGGATTCAGAGGTACATCTCTCAGTGATGCTAGATAATAGCTTCCATGCTGCTGCTTGTGATCATATTCTCTATAGAGAGGATGGGGGAGCAGAGTGAGAAATAGATGCAGAGAGACAGTAATGCAGATATTTAAGAGTTTCATTTTGACAAAGTACTGGATTCACAGGTACACTGTTCAATGATGCTAGATAATAGCCTCCATGCTGCTGCTGCTGCTTGTGATCATATGCTCCACAGAGACCAGTGAGCAGGAATTGCTTGTGTCTCCATTTGCAGTGTATTGGAGAGACATTATAGCAGCTAGTTTCTACACACTAACTCAGAGACAATGGATAATTAGGCAAAGAGCCTACAGAGGGGAAAACTTGTGAAAATGCAGGAAACAAGTCACATAACCAGAAATAGTGATATACACACAGGGGTGGACATATCATAGGTGCAACAGGAGCCCAATAGTTAAGGGGGCCTACTTTCACCTCCAAAGTAGGGAAAATTGTACATTATGAGGAGCAGTTGGACTGCAAAGAGCTAATATATTGCTCATGCAAAGGAGCCCCTCTTCTGTCTGTGTCTGTCCCCGTACACACCGGACATCTTATTCTGAAAAGTGACATTAAATGCTGGATATGCTATAAATATTTTAGTTTTTTGGTAAATAATTACTTCAATGTGCAGTTCTAGATCTTATTCTATAGTCTCTGCTTTCCTCCAGAAAATAGAGCTAGAAGGCAAGAACTGCTGAAGATTGCCGGAGCTGAGCTGATTACATCTAACGCACCATATAATGGTATATTAGGAAATCATACCACTAACACTGCCCTTCCATCTTCTTATCAGCCCATTAATACATTCTACAGGGACTCCCATAGTGACGTTACAAGTAGCGATGCCTCCAACAATAATGGGAAAATGCAGCCTAAATAGGTCTGTTGTCCAAATCCTGGCGCCATGTCTTAATCTCTGAAGTCAACGTGTACAGCACTGGCGAGATCTGCTCTAAACTGTATTATCACATTAATTACATCTTCCATTATCTCTGCACAGACATTGGAACATTCAGATAAAAGTCATTTTCATCGTAATGGGATCATGCCTGAAAATATGTCATCCCGGTGCATACAGCAGAACAGTTACATGTAGTCAGGGCTGCAGAGCACGCGGCTTCACGTGTCAATCAATGGAAGCATGAACACTGACACAAGTGGTTTCTGTACATGTATTAGGAAAGAATAAAAGAGGTAATTGGCTCACCTTTCAAGCAGGACAGTTCAGTATGAAAACCACTTGTAATTACCTAAAAACCCTGGTAGACCTTGTTTAGTCTTGGTGTGGTGCCATTGTGGTAATTGCAGGTACGCAGGATGCAGTGACGAGTCGCGAGACAATTTGGTGCTTTCTATAATAATGTTTATAAGACTAGAGGGAACTTTCCTCTGTCACGGCTTGATCACCAAAAGGGGTAACACGGGTTGCCCTCGCAGGGGCTCTTAAACAAGCAAACACAAACGGGTAGAACACGACTACTTCCGGCAATAGCCGGTCATTATAGGGCCGCGGTATGGCCGACTACGGGTCCGTAAATATATAGTCAACTTAGCCGTCCAGACGTCCCTCGCCGTTCGGGATGGTGGTCTTTCGGCATAGTAGTCGCTGGGGCGTTGGTGAAGTCTTCGCGCCCTCTGGCACGCTGATGACACAGGAGCCCCACAGGCCCCGGCGGAGTCCTTGGACGGATGGGCCACAGTCCCCGGACTGGGGCAAGCAGCAGCGATGTAGGGTGGTGAATCACAGACCACCTGCGCAGCTAACGGCTGCGACGGGGAGTCCGCGACCAGCCGAGGCTCGGCCCCTGCTGTGGATTGGAGCGGGACAGTGGTGGCCGCCGGCGGCACTGTACTTGCCGCGGCCACTGGTGAGAGCAGGGTGGCTGCAGGTGGCGGGGAACAGGCCGCAGCCGCGGGCTGGAGCGAGATGGCAGCGGCCGCGGGCGACCGCGGGTAGGCCGCAGCCGCGGGCTGGGGTGAGGCGGAAGCGGCCGCGGGTCAAACTGGGGCTGAAGTGGCCGCAGGCTGGAGCGGGGCAGCAAATATCGGATGATCGCCCTGGGGCCGTCCCTCTGGAGTCCTCAGTCGGCGTCTTCCCTGGCACTGGTAGGTCGCTCTATCTTGCAGTCGCTCCCTTGGTCTCCTGCTACCTCTGTCCCGGTCTGCTGACTCATCGTCCCGGGGATTCCCCGCCTCCTTTATCCTGGTCCCTCCCCCAGCCCATCTGTCTGTCACAACGGTCCGTCCTCGAACTCTGTCCCCCGGGGACAGTTTCCCCCGGAACCCAGATGACGGCAGTAGGACCTCTTCCTACTGCCCGATTATACTTGTCCTATGTCAACACTCATTTCTGTTTCAAGAATGGGGACCCATCTAGTGGCCATGCGGGTGTAGCTTCCCTCCATTCACTTCTATGGGAAATCTAAGAATGGTCAAGCTCAGCAATTTTTGGAACTGTCATAAACTAAATCGAGAGAGACAAGCTTCCTCTCCATTCACAGCTTCCAAGAGAGACAGCCCCGATCTAAAGATAAGTGTGGGACACCCATCAACCAGACATTTATGCAACATCCTGAGCAATTTTTATATTTAAAGCGGGCCGGTAACTTACCATAAATATGGATTTTTTGGGGGGAACCTGGTACAAATTCCACTGTTCTTCTAAATCTGGCATATTTCTTTTGTTTCTGTGTCCCTCCATTCTTGATATAAGACCCCTCTTCTTTGTATGTAAATCTAATTATTTTAGTCATATGGGAATGGTCAAATTCTATATGTGGGGTTTCGTGAGCATCGCATCAGGTTGGCTAAAATAACTAGATTTACATACAGGGAAGATGGAACCATATGCCAAAGCAATGTAGAGACGCAGGAACAAAAATAACGCCGGATTCAAGAGAGCAATGGCATTTACACCAGGTCAACTGGCCTACTTTGGACACATCATACTAAGAGAGCAATCACTGGAGAAGGACATCATGGTCAGAAGAATAGAAGAAACAAGGCGAAGAAGACGACCAGCAATCCAATGGCTTCATATACTAAGAAGATAACGGTGGTGGAGACACTGGTGGACCTATCCAGGTTTGCACAAGATCGATCATCAATCAAGTCACCATGGCTCAAGATCAAGCCAAAGGAATAATAAATAATAAGTATTATAACATTAAATATTAATTGCAAGTAACAAATTATGTCACTTAGTATAGTCCAATTTTGCCACTTGTTTGGTCTCATGTTTTATTCTGTATGCATCCAACTTTTCATTTTAAAAAGAAAAACTTTGAAAAAATTTTTGACCCCATTACAGTGAAGACTAAGGTATCACCTAAAATTCACTATAAACCCCATGCACCACAAAGAAACTTGCTTTGGTCTGGGTTTGTAAATCGACACACAGTCTTATTCCAGCCGAATCGTAGTTTGAAAGGTTTCTTCTGCAGTCTTCACACGATCACTGTTGGGATTTACCGTTTATTGTGATTTTTTTACTGCAGGTTTGGGGATGAGTCAAAGGATCAGCCACTTGACCTGTCAGAATGTTCTGTGTAATGATGTCAAGTTTCAAAGCTTCAGATATATTTCTAGAGACCTCTCACAGGCATTTCTGCTATCTCATTGAAACATTAATACAAGTGGTATGAGAGCAGTAGGTGGAGAAGATTATGGTGGTTAAGAAGAAATGGATTATTTTAATTGCACCATTGCACCATTCATTGCACTTATATTGCACCAACATAGCCTATATCGCTATACATGTCCCTAATCTCCAGTATTATATACACACACTATTTCTGACTAAACCTATTAACTTACCAGTATTTTATTTATTTTTACATGAACCATTGCTATCAATTGGGTTAAATCTAAAATTGCCCCTATTATAAGACAAATAATCTATTATTTTCCAAAGTAAGGCTAGGTGCAGATGAGATTCTCTAATGTGAGAGAACCAGGCTCTTATGCACATGATACACTGATCAAGCTCTGATCACAGTTTGCTCAGATTCTCTTGGATGAGAAGATAGAGGACAAAATATTTTCCATATTCTCCATTCTGACAGTCCGTGAAAATTGGACTGCACTCATAGGTCATCCGAGTGCAAACCAATGTTCTACCCATCTACTCATCAACACGCATGGCCAAGTGCAATCCGAATATCGGATCCCTCCGATCGGTATCCCTCTACCCTGTCCCAAAAACCTTTATCAGGGTACATAGAAAAATGCATTAGTTGTGTAGGCTATAAATGCCCATACACTTTAAGGTAAAGCTGGCCAAACGATTTTTTTCAGTGTGTGGGTCCTTACAACTCTTCCTAACAGAAAACGTTGGAAAGAATCTGGATACGTCATGTTGTATTTCAACACTCGATCCTTTAGCTCTTTGGGAAGAAAAGCCACCACCAGAGATTTTTTGGCTGTATCTTGCATCCTATTAGGAGGAACATATGCATGCTCGGATGAGTTGAGCATGCATGTGGATGGTAGGATTCGGAGGAATAGTTGTTGAGAAAAATGAGCAATTGACGGGTTCTTCCTAGTTGACAATAAACAAATTAAAACGGTTGTCCAGATCGTGGGTATTAATACTTTTTTTTTACTCTGGCGTCTTTTAAAAGTATTTTTTTTTTCATCTCCTGGACAGCCCCTTTAAGAATCTTGGTGGTTTACAAAATATAACCGATTTGTTAAACTATGATGCCGGTTACTCGGATGTCACTTTTGGCCAGTAAACATAATGTTCTTCTGTAGTTTCAACCCGGTATTACTTTATATTCCTTGTTACGTTGTTTTAAAACTTGAAGAAACCTTAAACACTGAAGTTGATTATTTCTCAAGTGTTCTGAGCCAAGTAAAAGACATTTCAAAGAAGTGTCCCCGAGGTGAGAATCAGTTACAATTTTGTACCAAATTCACTTGACAACATAAAGAGCAACTATATGTCATGGCAACATTTTGAGGAAAAAGCAGTAAGAACAAATGAACGAGTTGTAAAGAAAATATTGAGTTTCAGCTTTGAAGAGGAATAGCATGGAAAGCACTTACTCATAGAAGGGAAATTTGTAAGATAAGAGGTGAGCATTTCCATGATTCTCCACCAGCAAAAAGAAGCAATGAGTGAGCAGCCAATATGACCTCATTTGCATGCCACGCAATGGCACCAGCTTGGGGTACATATTATTTATTATTATTTTTAGGGAGGGAGCAGCTCCACCATTGTTTTTTAATGGAAAAAATAAAAATTCTTGGAAAATCAGTTTTGCGCCACCTAATCTGAAAGCAGCTTGAAAGATGATTGATTCCAGTGATATGTCACTTACTGGGCTCTATGCTTTAGTTTTTGTTAACATTGTGTTGTGTTTTTTTTTTTTTTATCAGCAGGAGAGATAAGTATAATAAGCAAATAAATACACTCCCATGTAGTCCTCCATATTCATGAGCTTTGTATAACCACCACCGATTGGCAACGTTCTGTGTACATAGGCAGAAAGCAGCCAATCGGTGGTGTGGGCAGGGTTATACAGAGCGCAGTATTCAGAGAACTGGTAGATCTGCAGTTATCAAAACTGATTTTATCAAAACTGCAGCAGACAGCCCAGTAAGTGTCACATCGCTGGAATCAGGGTCTCTACCCCTACATCATGCTGCTCTCAGATGTTTTAGCAAAACCTGGTTCCCTTTAAATTTTATTATATGTTCAGAAATCTTCTCATGTCATGAAGACACATAAGAATTCGATAGGATGAGTTGGAGTTCTCATACATCCAAGACCCCCCAACAATCACCAAAACAATGGAACAGGAGCGCTCAGTTATCATCAGAACTTTATTTTTGTAAACAAAATCTCATTCATAGAGAAAATATTGAATAATACATAAAAGACCTAATTTTGTGGAAGCTTGCAGCCGCCAGCGAAGAGGCGCTTACTGAATACAGTGATGTCGTGAACCCAGTAATGGCACAATCTTCAGTCATATTGACTGACTTTAGAATTTAGATTTTTGTATGAGAAAAACTAGCATATCTCACTAGTTGATAAAAGGTAGACGGTGGAGCTTTACTTCAAATTATCAGTGACTTCACTCATTTCTGAAAACTGGACAAAAATCAAAACAAGCAAATTGTTAGGAACGCACTAAATAAAAATGGTAATAAAGTGCGCTCGGGGTCCACCGTGCAGTAGATGATATGACTGCTGCTAGGTATTGACAGAGGAGCAATATGGCGGTATAATGCGCACGGGTTCAGCTTCACCCAAGTGCGCAGAGCGGGCTCTGTTTACACACAGAGGCACCGCAACAAAAACATACAAAAAACACTGAGCCTGTTAGTATCACAGGCCTCAGGTAGATGCACACACGGTATCACAGGAGCAGGACCTAAGACAGAGGAGCTGCGTCCCTCTAGACCTACCGTGTGTGCGGTGTGGCTACTGCGGGCGCCAAGAAGGGCTGCAACTGCAGTGCGGTGTAGAACACTGCCGCTGGACGACAAGGTTGGAAGCAAGCCCGATGTCAGACGCTAGCGCAGAGGTGCGGTGAGCACAGTGGCCTAAGGCTTGCCACTGACTGGCGCTGACTGCTAAACTAATTCCCTATCCACATGCGTAATATCAGAGGGAAGGGGTTTCAAATGATTCAGTCACCAGAATCATACATCCGTCACCATTCACACATAGCAAGTATAGTCTATACTAGCACATGGCAGAACGACCATGCGCGCTTTTTATAGCCGTGCGGGACCTTCCAGATCTCCGAGATGGACCAATGAGATCTGGAGCAGGACCTGGGCACATGACTCCCGATCTCCAATGGGAGGTTGTCTCGTGAGCATGCCCAGTAGGAGCACAGAGGGACTTAGTCTCTGGAACGGTCTGCTGCTCCAAAACAATCTCCTCTGCAGTAGATAGACAGCAGGAGACCGCAGAATGTGAGACTCTGGATTCCTACAGAGCAGACGCAGAAACCTGATGCCTAACACAAATATATCAAAGTTAATAACACATCCCATTAATGGGAAAGCTCTCTTGCTTCACTTGTTTTCCTCCCAAACTAAAAAGCATCTTTCACTTTTAAAAATCCATCTTGACAAGGGAGATAAACTTTCAGCATAAGAAATCAGGCTACAGCAGTTCATAGTAGTCTAGAGGAAGGAAAATCTGCAGAGCAAGAGAGAGAAACTATTGAAGACTCTAGTAAGTGTTTTATATCACCTCAGTGCTGGATTCACAGCCACGCTCCTCAGTACTGTTGTATAATGTCCTGCTTCTGAGCTGCAGAAAGATGGAGAAACAGGATCTACTCTTCTTTGTGCTATTTATGGGATAAATTTTAGCAGTTAGTCTCTACCCACTAGCTCAAGGACAGCTGAAAAGTAGAGATAGAGTCTCCAGAGGGGGACTTGTGAAACATGCAGGATGCAGCTTATAAAATACTCAGAAATAGTGTCATTTCTCATGTACACAGACATGGCAACTTTTTTTAAGTGTCACATGAAACAACAGGTACACTTAAAGGAACAGTCTGTGACTCACTGCTGCTACTGTAACAACCTGTGTGTGAGATTGTATCATAGAGCCATTGTATAAGTTCACACTGGTTTGTTAATGATCAGTTCTGGACCAGGTAATTACTTTGGAAAGCACCACTTTTACACATGTGGTGCCTAGATCACATGTTAAGCTACACTGCCCTACTTCTTCTCATCTATTACCGGCAGTAGAAGATTCAGTATAAATTCTATTTAATAGGAGCAAACACATCAGCTGTTATCTAATCCCGCGGAGACATAATTATACTGACATGCAGAGATGTGTGCAAGCAATCCGCGTGGTTCCTGATCAGTAAACAGGACATTTATTTGTAGTATCTGCAACAGGTACTTCTCCATTATCATAGTAGTGGAATCGGATCTATCAGCTATTAAAGTGTAAATGTTAAAGTGCATCAACATTTGTCTGGCCAACGCCTAGTAACTTATAGTACAATGTCATAATTCACACACATTGGATCAAGATGGTGCTGAAAAGACTATTTCATAAATGTACAGTGGGAATCTAAAGTATTCACACCCCTTTACATTTTTCCCTCTTTGTTTCATTGCAGCCATTTGGTAAATTCAAAAAAGTTCATTTTTTCTCATTAATGTACACTCTGCACCCCATCTTGACTGAAAAAAACAGAAATGTAGAAATTTTTGCAAATTTATTAAAAATTAAAAAACTGAAATATCACATGGTCATAAGTATTCAGATCCTTTGCTCAGACACTCAGCTTTTTTTTTTTTAACCCCAAAGCTGGATTCACAGCTGTACTGACTAGTTCTGCCGCATGCAACGTCTTCTGAACATGTGCTACTTAGGGACAGGAGAGCAGGAATCCCTCATGTCTGTGTGTGCTGTGTATAGAAGACATCAAAGAAGCCAGACAAGATTTATGGGCCGGACATAGATCTCCCTGAGAATCTGCCTCCAGAGCTTATTTTAAATGAAAAGAGGATGTTAAAAGTGTGAGACATATAGATCAGGAGAGCAGACTGTCAGTCATTACATATCTCACACTGATAGCACCACCTTTCATTCAAAATAGGCTCTAGAGGCTGGTTCTCAGGGAGTTGTGTCCCAACCATAGATCTTAACAGTTAATTTACATATTTAGAAAAACATGGATTTCTGTGAAATAAGATATCAGAACATAGATATCTAGGTATTATTTTATTCAATGTCTACGACCCTCATGCCCATATAAACGACTTAGGAGGGTTCATCCTACCGACAGATTCCCTTTAAAGAGCCCATGTTGAATCTCCCAAACATATCTGTTTTAGCTAATACATCTATTTCCCATAAAATAACATTTGTGGACCATGTTTTCTTAGAAATGTAGGTTTTGCTGCTACTTGTTATTTCTCCTAGCAAGTTAAGAATAAATGGACCACTGGGTGTTACTGTTTCCCCTTGTCAAAGGGGTGTGTTCTCTCACTATGTGACGGACGCTGTCCAATCAGTGCTGACTGTAGAGACACGCCCATTTGATAAGAGGATGGTAACACCCAGTGGTCAATTTATTCCTAAATTGCAGGAGAAGAAAACAGCAAACAAAGGAATGGTCCTTCAAAAAAAAAAAAAAAAATTGAAATAGAAAATCCAATGATACATGCTCCGGAATTGTTATTTTACGGGACCTCTTGAAAATGTTCTAAAACTCCACTGCAAATCTACTAGAGTATATTAATATCTAACAAAAAATTATTGATTTCTAGTAGAATCCAGATTGAAACTAACTAGATTTGTCTTGAAATTGTAGATATTAGATAGATGACCCTCTTTAGAGTTCAAGATGACAAATCTCCATCAAGGTAAAAATGTTGAGGAGCTTTTCCCCAAGAGATGAACCAAAGAAGCCACTTGAAAAAGTGGTAAAACGTCTCAAAATTACTAATTACTCCATTACCGGGATTATTTAGACCCTCTATTTTATTCTCTTTATATAACTTCACTCCTCGTCATGATCTAATAAATATTTTCTTCATTTTGGCAGACCATTGGTCCTTGGCTGTATACTGGAGAAGATGGGGAGTGATGGAGCACGGAGCGTCCTCGGTCCACTACAGGTTGGAGTACACCTCATCGTGCTAGTTTGTATACTCGAACACTCAAAGTGCTTTGCTGAAGTGGCCGCCAGCCAGACACCAGGAATGCAACTTTCTGCCAGAGAGGGCGCTAATCTAACAGGATCCAGTACCAGGCACCAGCCGCTAGTATTTAATCATGTCTACAATTTCAACGTTCCCCTTGGATTCCCATGTACAATGGAACCAGAGTCTCCGGAGGAAGCGAGCTGGGTTTCTCAGCAGACAGAGAATACTCCAGATGCTGGGAGCCAGATCACCTTTACGCACAGTATTCGTGTCCCGCAAAGGTTATGTCAGTGCTATACAGCTCCGCAGTCAGTGCAGCATCTTCTGAGTAGGATCGAAGCTCTGGAAAGGGAGGTGATGTTACTTCAGGAGCGGTGTAATGAAAGAGGATGTCAAGATGCAGAGGCCACAGGTAAGAAATTTTTTATGGGTATTGCAATGTTGATAAATTTAGATCCACGGTCCTGTTTTGTACACAAAAATTACCAGTTCTTAACTAAGATTGTAGCTTGAGATTGCGATCACTTTTCAGTTGTGAGCTATATCAGAACGATGCATTACTTACTAATTTAACAGGGTTCTTAAGGCCTTTAATATCAATGGCCTATCCTTAGGCTAGGATAGGTTACCAATGTCTGATGCCAATGTGCGACACCCAGCACCCCCGCCGATCAGCTGTGACGGCCCAATCGGTTCAGTTACTGAGCTGCACAGCCCCATGGATGGAATTGTAGCCGCAGCCAAGTGCTGCACACCTACCCCCTAGCGATTTGATTACGTACAGTACTTAGCTGTGGTCACAAAACAATTGGTAGAGCTGTGCAGCTCCGTAACTGAGCAATTCCGGCCGCCAACGGCACCTGGAACAGCTGATTGGCGGTAGTGCCGGGTGTCGCACCCCCACTGTTCAGACCTTGGTGACCTATCCTAAACACAGGCCATCAATGTTGAAGTCTTGGATAGCACCTTTAGCTTTAGCTGAGCAACCCCTTTAATAATTACAAGTTAGAAATACAAGTGCTCAGAAGCATAGAGGTTATTACGTGGGAAGAGATGATTTTAGACATATGCTGCCATTCGTACTGTTCTGGGTGAACCATACACTTAATCTACACTACATATAATGAATGATTCCAGATGTCAAGTGTTTTTCCAATCAGGTGTTGCCATTGTGTGATACTAGAAAGAAGAGACATTTACTCATACGTTACATCCGTCTTTTTCAATGTCTGCACACTACATTCCCTCAAAAGCCCTTACAGAAACCCACAATGTATCCAATTGCCAGAACTGCTACATTGTTCTCAAAAGGTTCCATTTGTGTATAGCACATGCATGGATCAAAGCCGCACAGCTCACCATGCAGTAGCTGTTTTCTCCCCAGTGAAAACAACATGTGTGTCATTCTCCCTTATACACTACAAAGACACCTATGCGAGAACATGCAGCATTTGCCTTTGTTTGTTAGGTTATAACATTTTCCTCTGTTGCCAAGCAGACTGTTATGCCCAGCCGTGGCTCACACGGCTCTGTGGACCCACTATGCCACAGGATCGATGTGAAGAAATCAGAGTATATCTTAATTACCCAGATGACTAGGTTTTTGCAAACCAAGAAGAATTGACATGTTATCTTTATATTGGCTTGTGGATTTAAGTGTTTATTTCTGGTGGGTTAAGAAGATAGACTTGCAAACTGATCTACTATTTAACATACTGTGTAAGTCAGTAATAGTGACTTGTACATAGTGTGTGTTTATCTTTGTTTATTGATGTGTGCTGATATGCTAATTGTGCACTGTATTCTGGAACCACCAGCTTGTTGACTTCTACAGTAGATAGGGAAAGGCTGTGAGGGTGGACTGAAGAACACGGAGTAATTCTAAAAATAGCTTACATGCCTCGGGTATAAAAAGACTCAGAGATCTCATTACTAATACTGAAGTAACACAGAGCTACCAGCCGGACATTCTGTAAACACCCAACTGACGAGAGACAGGACTGCAGCCAATTCATCATGGCACCATCACGAGGGACACGGATCTATGATTCTATAGGAAACAACCTAGGGGTTTTCGGTTCCGGTTAGAAGGACACAGATCTGATCCAGTGACCATCTCTGAACCATGGATATGTTTGGAGAAAGCCAGGTTTTGGGACCCACTGGTCACCTGGTTCCAGGGAGATGGTCAGATAAGCCAAGTGGTGACTCTCATATCAACTGGCTTTGGACCTTGTATGGACTCTATGGACTGTCATCTCCCTATGCTTGTCTTCTCTGTGTTTGTATCACAGGTGGAATAGCGATCCTGGGAGCTCTGACGTAACATCCACCATTATCCCGGCGAATCAGTGGAAGGGTGAGACCCTGTAATGTGCACCATCTTGGGGGTTATTGCTACTGGGATTTGTGGGTCAATAAAGTATTGCCACACTGTTTTTACCCTAACCCTGTGTTGTCTGTGTAGAGTATTGCCCACGGGGAGATAGAGCGGGTGTTAGGCGGGACGATCCCTGGTTCATGCGGTTCCAGCTAGCAGACTTGGGTGCCCACCAACCCCCAGTTTCCCCACAATCGGGCTACCCATGAAGGGGTGTAACTAAGTGGCAACCTTGGTGTACACTGGAACCTCTAGTGGTGAGGTCAGGCTTGTGCGGCAGGTAGCTGCCAGGTACCACTCCTGGGAAGAGTACTGCAGCTGGTGACCCAAGGGGTCAGGTAAGCGGACACTACTTTAGGGCTTAGTTCAGACACGCAGGTATAGGATTCAGGATCAGGGTTAGGCCACTCATGGACCGGGGGCTAGATTCAGGCACTGGCCACTCTGGGATCAGGGGACAAGTCTGAGAGCAGGACTGCGGCGCACACACAGAGTGCAGTAAGTAACAGAAGGAACACGCCGGGAGACAACACCGCGGGGCTGGGATGGTATGTAAGCCGGTGTCCCTGCATAGAGGGGGAAGAGGACACCATGCAGGGGCATCAGGAGCAGCGTTTGTTTGGTAAAACGTGCCTTAAGGATTATTTTGTTGAATGAAGTTCAATGGACAGTGATGCTCGTAGAAAACAATGCCAAGTAGAAATGAATGAGTTTAGCATTTTGGCCGTCTCATTATAATAACAATTTAGCAATATTATGAAGCAAAGTTTTGCAATTTCTAACAAAGAAAAGACCAGTACGATGTCCTACAGGGTTCACTTTTATAATGCTGAGATATGGATGACAATTATCCCAATCTACACCCATTCATTTTGTGAATGCCATGTCACTAAGGGCTTATTCTGATCTCTGTGGTCTTCAGAGATAGAAGCCGTACGTATGCTAGTCTATGGGGCTGTTCATATGTCCAATTTTGTTGTCAGATCGATCCAGCTGCGTAAAATCATGGAAACATGTCCGATATTTATCACAGGGTTGGATGAAGCTTGACAATGTAAGTCTATGGAACCATGGCATAAAAAAAAAAAAATCGGACAACAAATTCGGATGCCATACATGTGCTGTCTGTTTTTCATGGACTGGTAAATAGGAAAAGCTTGTTTTTTTCTTTTGAGAAAGGCTGAGGAAACTCTGATCAAACTCAGATGACAATAAACAAAATCACTGATGAAACTAGGACAGTGTTTTACATACAGAGAAAAAAGACGAACATCGGAGTGAACCCTAAGATATATATAGTAAAGAAAAAGCCAATTATTTTTCCTTGACTAAGACCTTATTCAGACTGCAGTTTTCTCCCATTATAGTCAATGGGGCTGTGCACATATCTGTGTCTTTTTGCAGACTGTGTGGTCCGCAAAGACACGTCCGATTTTGATATCAAATTTGCCAATGCCAATCTTTGGATCCATGTAAAAAAAAACAAAAAAAAAAACAAACAAACACGGACAACACTCAGATGCAACTCTTGCTTGAAAAATTCAATCAATTTTTTGTTCTTCATTTGAGAAAAAACTGATGAAACTCACACCAAACTCAGACCAAGAAAAATCAGTGATGTCTGAACAAGGCCAAACACTTGTGTTTGTGTCCATCTACTGAAAACTGATCTTGGTTCACTCTTCCATAGATATTTGACTCCAATTGCAAAATATGATGTGCCGTTCTTACATTTCTGTTATTTTTGTTAATGACTCCAATTTCCATCAATACAAATTAAACACATTATAGTGACATATTAAGTCTATATTATTTTTTTTAGATTTTTAAAAAGCATGTTTTCTATTTCTTGCTTTATTTTTTAGTCTCCTTGGAGAATTTAACCTGTGATCACATGGTCTATATACTGTAATATCACGGTATTTGGATACATAGTGTAAATGATAGTCACCCATGAAGCCCAGGCTACGACTGGACTTCATAGGAGTACCAAGATGGCAGCCATGGGGGGGGTTTCCGTTGGCCCACAACGGCTATCGGCACCCTGCAATCTCGACACCTAGGGCAGAGACACACTGGAGTATTTCTCCTGCGATAATCGCATGGCACTGAATGGACTGGCCCGGCACCTCTCCTGACCTGAGCATGACGAATTACTATGCAGCTGTCAAGCTCAGGTCAGGAGAGCAGACAGCCAGTGCGAGTTTTACAATGCGATTCTCGGACGAAAAATACACCAGTGTGTCTCTGCCCTTAGGGCGAGTTTCCCTTAGCGCATTGCATGCGCTTGGACGGAGCGGAAACCCTGATCCGCCCAAAGCTCCGCCCCCTTCTGTACATGCGGCGATTCCGGATGTGCTCATTGAAAACATCCGGAATCGCCGCAACGTATCCATAGAGTAGGCCATTTACCTTGAGGAGACTGAGCATCTCCGCAAGGTAAACAGACACGCTGCAGTCTAAAAAGACGCGCCACATGTCCGATTTCGCGGGTGTGTCACCCGCGTATTAGGACGCAAAGGGGAGATGGGATTTCATAAAATCGGTTTTCAGCAAATGATCTACTAGCTAGAAATAATATCTTCACCAGCAAGCTAGACAAATACTAGAAATTAAAACTAATAAACTTTATTTTAAATTGATTAAAAAGGGACTTAGTCCATCTTAAAAAATGCACATGTACAAAAACACAAACACAAACAAAGAAACTGCTAAATGCGGTAAGACCAAACTTCAGAAACTTTCCGGTTTACTCTTAGTGTCGTAGTCCAAATAATACACAGGCACTCCTTCAGAGTATCCGCTTAGTATAAATTTGTTTGGAACAAGCACTCTCTTATAGTGCCGTAAATTGTCTATATTAAATCCATTGCTTTTAAATCGATGTGTTACTTCTGTGTTACATCCATCATTCACACTCACAATGATTTTTGACAATTTTTACAACAACAGCCTATACTATACACAATGGCATGGCACACAGTCTGAGATTCTTCAACTCGGTGTGAACCTATACATTGCTCTACTTATGCAGTTCACCACCTCCACAGACTTCTTTTAGAAAAAAAAAAAAATCTCATATGTAATGGAGAGATCTCACCCAAATATTTCTCAATAACGGGTTCCTCCATATGACGCTCCCTTCTCCCTACGCGTTTCACCGTCCAGATCATCAGGGGAGTCTCTGGGTCAAACTTAATGCCTTCATGGAAAAAGTGGCACTTCTTTAACCTTTTTCTACGCAATAATTCACCTGTTCAAGTAAGTGTTGAAAAAAAATTTCCAGGAGGGGGACTGGATAAAATTTTTGCAAGAATGTCGGGACTTTTTAATAAGGTGCAATTGATGAATGAGCTGAAAATGTCTGGAAACCCCAAAACTATGTCCAAAATGACAACTAATTATATAATATTATATATATATATATATATATATATATATATATATATATATATAAGAGAGAGAGACTTAAAAAAGGTGCATATTTAATGAAGAATTGGGTGCAAATAAAAAAACACCAAGAACTGGACAATATATAATGTAAATGCAATAATGAGTTTCACTTACAAGCCTAGAGCAGCTGGGACCCGGCCTGTGGCCCTGGGCGCCCATTGTAAAAGTGGGTTATGTTCAGTGTGCTTATGACGATTAGAGTTTGTGAATGAAGGAGACGTGACGCCACCTGTGGTGTTCGGCAATAAATGATGTTAAGCCGATGCTGCAGACAGATCCTCTGGGACAGATGGTGTGGTGCAGCAATGATGTTACGGCCCTCCACAGGCAGGGCTGTAGTCCCAGGGCAGGGTAGGTGAAGTGACACTTAGATGGTGTAGCGTCGGGCGTAGGGGATGTAGCAGTGTCGGGCCGGTTGACGCAGGAATAAGTGGAGGACACCGGGGCATGTAGTTCCAAAGTTTTACTCACAGTCTGTTGTGGCACAAGAGCCCGCATCCGTGCCGTGTCCTCCGGGTCAGGAGCTCAGCCAACTTCCAGGCAAGATGAAGTACTCCTTTTCCAACACTCTGCCAACTTATGTGCCTTTTCTGAACGTCTCCCTCTTAGCGCCTTTAGTGAAGTACTCACAGTACTGAGTTACACTGGAGTTCCTCCTGTCAGATGTTCCTATGAACTCTACTTGTATGGCAGACAGCTGTAGCCTGCTTCGGGGACTCCTTACTACCTAGTCCCGGCTCACTATCGTTGCTGTTGTGCCCCCAAGTCTGGTGTGGGAATAAAGTGGTGACAACTTCTATTCATCTGGTGTCTGCTGCAAGACCATTAGTATCCATACAACCTCGGGGACTGGACCCTGGCCTTGCTCTTAGAACTTGGGAAGGGTTCTCCTCTAACCCTAATCCTTAGTTCTCTTCTCCTCACGTTCCGTACTAATCCTTTCCTTCTTATGGAGAGTCAGGCTTTCTATCGATATTCCTTTCCTGTGCCAGCGGACCCAGGTCACTGAGGTCAGCTGCAGCACTCCCTTCATCCATCCCACTCCGGGGATCTCCTTTCACAGACTGACCTCGTCAGACTCCTGTGACAAACTGACTAAATCCTAACCACTTCCCGCTTTTTTGATGCAAAACTAAACTCCACCCGTCTCCCAGCACGCTTCGTGTTCCAAGCAGGGAGTCACCAAAGGGTGCTTTGCTACACTACTATGTTGTATGGGATGCAGGTGTTGGAGTGTGGTCAGGTGTCTCCACCTTACCTGAATGGTGGGGTACCACACCTCAGGAGGAGGTGCAGTACCTCTGTGGTGACTGAACCCTCAGGGGCGCCACATACCCCCCATTAAACACAGCATGTCCGCTGGCTGAAAAAGAAGCAAAGATGGACAAATACAGGAACATACAAAATTTTTGCAATGCTAAATAAACAGTTCTTATCTAAACTTCCCAATATGGGAGGCACTCATTCTTAAACGTTGCAAAACAATTTTTAACTAACTATCTATGTTCTAATACAGTCTTTCACCTTTTCTACTTAACTTTAAGTGACAACCGCTGATGCCTGGTTCGCCACCTACATTCAAATCTTTATTCACATTTCTTTATTCAACACACATCTTTATTAAATATTCACTCCTATTCAGATACCTAACTGTACTCTACTACTATCAATATTTTTTTTTTTTAGGCATTAGTCTAAACTCTATAACGCATTCACTATTTACTTTTCCTATCAAAAATGCTAGACATTATGAATAAGTGCAATATAGACATTGATCCAGCCAAGATGTTTTGAAATGTCCTTATTCTTAATGAGGTAGTCCTTATTCGTAAAAGACTTATGTAAAACCAAGAGAGGGCACTTAAAGAGGTGCAACTATTTACAATAAAGTTCTGGATCATTCAGTGTCCATGATCTCCACAGTTGAATAAGGAAAACGCTGCCAATAAAATTGAGCAACAAAACTGGAATCAACAGGGAAACAGCATGATAACAAAAATAGAAAAACAGAAAAACAGAAAAACAGAAAAACAAGCACAATGGTGCAAATACCCTCCTGGGTAACATAGTTAGTTATGGAATGTTTCTTAATGGTTGGTGGTCCCCTCCTGGGGTTTTGGAAGCTGGTTGCTTTGGCTGCTTCCAGGGAAGATGGTCTGACTTTCCTCTTCCTGCTGGTTATCCACAAATTGCATATATTCTCTTTCCCATGGAGTGAGGTTGGTATCTGCTTGTGTAAATGGAATAGCAACAGGAATAACCACTGCTGGTGAGGGTAGCATTTCAGCTGCCAATGATTCTGCAGAGGTTACTGCTGGTACCATCGGATGTTGTTCTTCATTTCTAGATGGTACGACAGCCAACGGTGCTGCTGCCTTGGTCTTCGGTCTGACAGCTGGTGAAACTGTTGCCTGTGGCCACTTGTAGGGTGTGTGAATCTCTGGGAGATCCATGATGCATTGTAACACCCATCAGCTGTTCAGGTTCCTCTGCCGACATCAGAAGATGCCGAATGGGACGTGCCTGTTCTAATATCACCCTTCTCAGCAGGGATTTCTTCCACTTCCCCATCTCAGTATCTCCAAATGAAGGGTCTAACTGTCCCATGTGGAGTTCGAGCATGCCAGCCTCGGTGCATGAAAACTCAAGGGATAACCTGTTGGCAGGGGTGGTAGTCATACCTGGAGCCTCCCGGCGGTGTCCCATCTCCGGTACTGCAGAAGTCGGGGACGGTGGTGGAGCAGATGGCAGCTCCGGGTCCGCAGGGGTCTCGGGTGGGACCTGCGCAGCCGCACTAGGTCCAGGCGGGAGCACAGCTTCTTCTTCCTCAGCTCCCGGGCCCTTTGGTAACTCCTCCTGGCAGGCCACGACCATCGGTAGTTGCAGCGTGGAGGTGGAAACAGGCGCTGCCTGGGGAAAGTCCTGAGCGGAGGCGGCGGCAGGTACCGCAGGGGAAGGTACTAGTATGGCAGCAGCGACAGAGGGTACCAATGGGAAAGGCACCGGGACTGGAGGTGCCGATGGCGTAGGCCCCTCCCGGGCGTGCTGCCAATTCAACATCCAGACCGCCTCCTGCCTCAGCCATAGACGATTTGTCAGCTGGGTGATCTCAGCCTCCAGCTGCTGGCGGTCCATCTTGGAAGTCGGATCGGAGCCTTCAGCCAATGCGCCGGGGATGTTCAGCTCAACCTCCTTGTGCTCTTCGGGCGTCCTTCCTTCCTCCATCATGGCATTCTTTCTCCCTTCTTCTTCCTGTCTGGACTCTTTTCCTGCCACCGACCCTCGCTCCTCCTTCTGGGGGTGGTGCCTTCTTCCTACTCCTCAATACCAGGCCAGTATACGAACCGCTCAGGGGATGGGCCATGTTGCAGTTGCATAGAAGTTCAGGCAGGGGAGGCCCAGGACAGTTCGCGGTCTTTTCTTAGGACCACCCATATTGTCACGCCCTTCTTCTCTGCGCCAGCGGCCATTTTTAGAGTCCATTTTACAATCTATCAATTTGGTATTCTGCACATTGTCAGCAATCTTTAAGTCCAATAAATTTAGGCACACAGAACCCGGTGTCACCGGGCTTCGTCATCCTGTTCGTAACGCCAGAAATGGGTCGCCCTCACACCCAGGGCGGTGAGGTACTGGGCCCGTTGAGCTTCAATGGGAGTTGTCACGGCAGCTGGGACCCGGCCCGTGGCCCTGGGCGCCCATTGTAAAAGGGGGTTATGTTCAGTGTGCTTATGACGATTAGAGTTTATGAATGAAGGAGTCGTGTCGCCACCTGTGGTGTTCGGCAATAAATGATGTTAAGCCGACGCTCCAGACAGATCCTCTGGAACAGATGGTGTGGTGCAGCAATGATGTTACGGCCTTCCACAGGCAGTGCTGTAGCCCCAGGGCAGGGTAGGTGAAGTGACACTTAGATGGTGTAGTGTCGGGCGTAGGGGATGTAGTAGTGCCGGGTCGGTTGACGCAGGAATAAGTGGAGGACATCGGGGCATGTAGTTCCAAAGTTTTACTCACAGTCTGCTGTGGCACAAGAGCCCGCATCCATGCCGTGTCCTCCGAGTCAGAAGCTCAGCCAACTTCCAGGCACGATGAAGTACTCCTTTCCAACACTCCGCCAACTTATGTGCCTTTTCTGAACGTCTCCCTCTTAGCGCCTTTAGTGAAGTACTCACAGTGCTGAGTTACACTGGAGTTCCTCCTGTCAGATGTTCCTATGAACTCTACTTGTACGGCAGACAGCTGTAGCCTGCTTCGGGGACTCCATGCTACCTAGTCCCGAATCACTATCGTTGCTGTTGTGCCCCCAAGTCTGGTGTGGGAATAAAGTGGTGACAACTTCTATTCCTCCGGTGTCTGCTGCAGGACCATTAGGACCGGACCCCGGCCTTGCACTTAGAACTTGGGAAGGGTTCTCCTCTAACCTTAATCCTTAGTTCTCTTCTTCTCCTCACGTTCCGTACTAATCCTTTCCTTCTTATGGAGAGTCAGGCTTTCTATCGATATTCCTTTCCTGTGCCAGCGGACCCAGGTCACTGAGGTCGGCTGCAGCACTCCCTTCATCCATCCCACTCCGGGGATCTCCTTTCACAGACTGACCTCATCAGACTCCTGTGACAAACTGACTAAATCCTAACCTCTTCCCGCTCTTTTGATGCAAAACTAAACTCCACCCGCCTCCCAGCAGGCTTCGTGTTCCAAGCAGGGAGCCACCAAAGGGTGCTTTGCTACACTACTATGTTGTGTGGGATGCAGGTGTTGGAGTGTGGTCAGGTGTCTCCACCTTACCTGGAAGGTGGGGTACCACACCACAGGAGGAGGTGCAGTACCTCTGTGGTGACTGAACCCTCAGGGGTGCCACACATTGCAAACATCAGTCATCTGAGGCTTTTTACAGCAACACTAGCTGTACTACACCTGTTGTGTGCTCTGATGGTGCAGGTGGAGGAGGGTCCCACCCTTGGATCAGTACAAACCTGCTAACAGCGCGTCCTTCTCCAGACCCAGCAATCATAAGATCGCTGGGAGGGAGCTGCTGGGTCGTAACTAACCCATATCATCTCTGCCGTGCAGCCATGGGGCTGAATCCTCTGTTTAGGCTAAGGTTACATGATAACGTGTCACGCGATAGCAATTCTCCGAAAAGTTGAGTGACGAGAACATCTGTGAAACTTGGCTGTCGACTGACCATTTTTGCAGGTTTGTCGCATGCGACTTGCATTGAAGTCTATGACCAGTGAGTCCTGTGTGGCCAATGACAAAAAATCCAATACATTTGGAAACATTTGTGACTCTGTAGCCGTATGTCACAGGTCACACCATAGAAAATCAATGCACCAATGTTGAAATGTGACACCTAGATTTCAATTTGACTGGGAGTATATATATCGCATACTTGCAGTCACACGACCACCCATTTTTAGCACTGACCGATGCTGGAGAATCCTTAGGCCACATTCAGTATTTGGTCAGTATTTTACCTCAGTATTTGTAAGCCAAAACCAGGAGTGGGTGAAAAACACAGAAGTGGTGACCTACAAATACTGTGGTAAAAAAGTCACCAAATAGCGAACATGTAAACATGGCCTAATTGGTCAGCAGCATCTCTCTTAGGTCACAGTCACACATTCAATATTTGGTGAGTTTTTTTACCTCAGTGTTTGTAAGCTAAAACCAGGAGTGGGTGAAAAATGCAGAATTGTTAACGTGTTTCTTTTGTCCTACTTCTGGTTTTGGCTTACAAACACTGAGGTAAAAAACTGACCAAATACTGAACGTGTGAACGTGGCCTGTACAGTGTGCAGTGACTGCAGACTTGTAGCTTAAGGCTGTGTGCACACGCTGCAGATTCTGCTGCGGATCCGCAGCAGTTTTTGCTGCGGTGTACAGTACCATTATTCCCTATGGGAATTAAAAACTGCAATGCAGACGGTGCGGATTTTTCCACGCGGTTTTTCTGCGGTTTTGAAACCACAGAAAGAATTGACATGTCAATTCTTTCTGTGGATTCCGCTGCAGTTTGCCATCTCCTCCATTGAGGAGATGAAAAACCGCAGGGCAAAACCGCAGGCCAATCCGCAGGTAAAACCGCAGGTCTTTTGACCTGCAGATTTACCTGCAGATTTTACAAAATCCGCGCGGCCAAATCCGCACTGCAATCCGCAGCGTGTGCACGTACCCTAATGCTATGTGCACACGGTGCGGATTCTGCTGTGGAATTTTCCCTGCAGATTTTGCTAAATCTGCAGGTAAAATGACCTGCGTTTTACCTGCAGTTTTAGTGCAGATTAGTGCAGTTTTTGTGTGGATTTCCCCTGCAGTTTTCACCTGCAGATTTCTATAATGGAGCAGGTGGAAAACTGCAGCAAAACTGCACAAAATAAGCAACATGCTGCTTCTTTTATTCCGCACCAAATCTGCGCGGAAAAATCTGCAGCATGTGCACAGAGTTTTTTGTTTTACATAACCTTAAATGCTACTGTACATCACGTGCAGTTCTGCTGGGCCAAATCTGCTGCAGAACTGCACAAAATCTGCACCGTGTGCACAGGGCCTAAGACTGGACAAGCCCTTTAAGGGTATGTGCAAAGGACTTTTTATTTTCAGGGGGAATCTGCCTCAGAAACTGACTGAAAAACTTGCCCAAAACAAGGAACATAAGCAATTCAATGTAAAAATGGCTCACCGTGCACATGTTCAGGCTTTTGACAGTCTTTTTAACCTCTTCAGGTTTCTAAAAACATCTAGCAGTTACCGTAAAAGAAAATGACATGACTACTTTTCTGTTGTTTTGTGCCCAGATGACGCTCGGTGCTTTAAAGTAAAAGTTGATGGGAAAGCTGAAAGAGGCCCAGACATCTTTTGGAGTGTTTTGCCATCATGCTTCCTAAAAATAACGGTGAAAATGACGTCACAAAAAACATGGTAAAACCCATCAAAAAACCGCTTCTGTCTAAAATTGACTCAACAGGTTCACCTGAGTTTAAAAGACAAAGGGGCCGATTCATCAAGACTGGCTTAGCGCGGGCTAACACTATGCCAGTCATGCTAGGGTACAAGGTGCACGCTACTTAATGAATTTGGCGCATCTTCTCCGTGGCGTGCACCACCATGGCCAAATGTAGCCCCTGCTCCTCCCTAGCTCAGCCCAAATCAGCGGAGTCGATTCAAACTAGTGTGAAAACGCCAAAAGTCTCAAAATTTTTGTGCAACCCCCCAAGGTGTTCTATGACCTTATTATGTGTGAAATAAATGAAAAATTAATATAAAAAGGAAGGAATAATACAAGTACAAAAAAAGTCAGTCCAAATTTTCTGTTCCTTTTAGCCCCATCCCATCAAAAGAGGCCCTTAAGTCAAATATATAAACATAAGTTCTATGGAAATAGGAATAACATGAGAAAAAAATATTAGTCCCTTGTGGTCATAAAAAATGAAGAATTGTGAAAAATAGACTTGTATTTTATTTTTCTTCCTTCATATTTTCCTATCAATATCAGGGTAAAGGAAAGAAATATAAAAATGACATAAAAAATTAGTATTTTAATCTATATGGGTCCAAACTGTGCTGATCATCTTTTTAAATGGAATCTGTCAGCAGGTGTTGGCTACTCCTTCTGAGAGCATTATCATATAGAGAAAGAGACACTAATTCCAGCGATGTGTCACTTACTCGACTGCTTGCTGACATTTTGATAAAACCACTGTTTTTTTTTCTACTACAGATTTACCAGTTCTCTAAAATGCTGAGCTCTGTATAGCCCTACCCACACCAGCTTTCTGACTATGCACAGTGTACACAGAAATATGCCAACCAGTAATGGGGTCGTGGTTATAGAGAGCTCATGAATATGGAGGACTACATGGCAGAAGGTTTATTAATTTCCTGCTGATAAATGAGATAAAACACTACAGCAAGCAGCCCATTTAGGCTATGTGCACACGTAGTTGGAAGTGCTGCGGATTTTGAAAAATCCGCAGGTAAATCCGAAGGTCAAAATACCTGCGGTTTACCTGCAGATTAGCCTGCGGTTTAGCCCTGCGGTTTCACACCTCACAATGGTGAAGGTGTGAAACCGCAGCGGAATCCGCACAAAGAATTGAAATGCTGCGGATTGTAACCCGCAGCAAATCCGCGCGGAAAAATCCGCAGCATGTGCACAGCGTTTTTGAATTTACCATTGAAAACAATGGTACTGTACAACGCAGCAGAAATTGCTGCAGATCCGCAGAGCCTGAATCGCTGCGGATCCTAAG
Source organism: Dendrobates tinctorius (assembly GCF_039654945.1). NCBI lineage: Eukaryota > Metazoa > Chordata > Amphibia > Anura > Dendrobatidae > Dendrobates > Dendrobates tinctorius. Next base: position 5,121,232 of record NW_027362062.1, on the reverse strand, counting down.
TGACATCACTGAAATAAGGGACTCTGTAGCTACATTATGCTGTTCTGTTAGGTGGCAAAAAAACTGGTGACAGATTCCCGTTAAAGTTTTTTGCATAGCAGTTAGAGCTCTATTTTTCTGTTACTGAGAGTTAAACCCCATCATAAATGTACTAAAGTTTTTAATTAGAGAGGTATTCCAGTAACAGCCCCCAACAAGAGGATAGGTTATAATTTTTAGACCATGGGTGGTCTGACCACTGAGACCCTAACCAATCACCAGAATGAATAGAATGGTAATTGTGCACACCCGCTCCATTCGAAGTACTGGGGTGTCTGTCAGTCTCATGGAGATCTAATGTAAATGCAGTGCGCATGCGCAATCATTGTGCCATTAATTAGGGTTACTTGGGACCACTGTTTTGGTGAATAGTTCAGACCCTCATAAATTAGTTATCAATCATCACATATTCAGTAACTTGCTATTACTGGAATACCTCAGTAAATGATAATATTTTATCCGTATGATTTCACAACTGGAGGGAACTTTGGCGTTTACTGCATATTAATTAAAGGGGTTGTCCAGTCTTAAGTTACAAGTCTGACGTCAGTCTATGTGACTGCAGACTTTTGAATCCTCACATCACGCACTGCATGCTGTGAGGATTCTCCACTGCCGGGAGTAGGCGGTCATGTGACCGCAATTATGCATACTCCCGGCTACATTCTGTCTAGACTCTTTCCAGCCTCGCTCAATACACTTATCTCCTGAGTCCGCCCTCTGTCTCTACCCTTCCTTCCCCACCCAGGGAGGGGAGTAGCAGTACACCAACCAGACGAGCAAGGTAACACGAACAGGGGAAAAGTAAAATATCAATCATACAAATATACACTTGTGAGGGGAGCCAGGGCCATAGTCATGGCCCGCAGTGATGGCTGCTTAGGCGCACCCTGGTCTCCCGACACATGCATACAATGTCCCCTTTGCAGTGTACCTTTAACGCCTTCTGTGCCATCAGGGTCTCCTCTGATCTGCTGGGCGGAGTCACCCCTTTTGGTTTCTCACTAAAGGAGACAGAGTCCAGTTTCAACTTGTAACAGACAACTTTACTTGAATCTTTTCACAGTACATCCAGTTCAGTTGCAGCAACTTAACAGTGAAAATCACAGTACACATCCTGGTCCATTCCTGTGCTTCTCCCTATTTCTTCTAGAATGCCCCCGGGTTGTGCCGTTTCATCTGGTGCCGCAGGGTTCCTTCGACTGTCCAGCTTTACTACCTTCATGAGTTCCCTGACTGTTTTGCCCCAGACATAAGGGTATCTGCCCATGTAGTAAGCTGACACATCTTGGTGCTGCCCTGCATTCCACTGTTGCTGAATCCTCCAGTACCCAAGCTCTGGACGACTGGGCTCTGTCTTGTAAATGTTGCGGGGTCACTGTGCTGTCCCGAGCTCTAAAGCCCTACTTGACTGTCTGGGCTCCCTGGCCCTACTGACTACAATCATGAAATACTCCTGGCTTAATCACAGTAGCCCCTCCTAAGTTAACTGTTCATTACATTTAACTCCTATCCCTATTCTACTATAGTAATGGTTAATTCTATAACTGCACTATCCCTATCTACATGAGATATATATATATATAATCTCTATCTCAGCATCAGGTAATTATATATGCAACTATACGAACAAGGTAATATCAACATGAAGAAAGGGAGTGGAGCATCACGCGGTCCCGGTACAACCTCTTATACACTCACATATAACAGTGGAATACATCGGGGAGTGGAGGATGGGGTAAAAGCAAAGTAGTAGAAGAGAAGGAATTGTCACCCTCACTAAACCAAACAACTGTCACAGATAAATCCACCAAACGCCTACTCTTATACCACCAACTACTATCCTCCCAGCCCTACAGAAAAAGCTAACTCTGACAATGTGTGTCAGTAAGGAACCAGATTATATAGTGGATAGGAGTGGCTAACTGTGCTCATCTGAGAACCCTAGCTCCGAGAGCTCGCAGCATAGCAGATTAACCCCTTTACTACCAAAATAAATTTACACTGTTCAAAAAGAAGGTGAAGTGTTTCTACTCAGTGCAGGAGTAGGAGCAATCAGATGCTGTGGTCTTCTGGCTCCTCTCTGTCATGGTAATCTCATGACAACCCCTTTAATACTTTAAATTCAGTAATACACGTGCAGAATGGATTCATTTTTTTTCAGTTTGCATTAGTATCCTTTTTGAATATGATTTTATTATGGTACTAGATCCAATATTTAAGTAAATCCTACAACGTATTGGTAAAACTGATCATCATGCGCCTTCGCTAGTAGAGGAGAGCGACTCTATTAAAATTAGAATTCAGGAAAATCACTTGAATTTGACCAAGAAATTCAATTAGATGCAAATCCAATGTGCCTTTTTATGCTCTTATGTCTCTCTAGACCCCAGAGTATAATAAACATAGGATTTTAAATTATTCTCAAGTGTCCCACTTTGCAGCTTTCTACCTGGTCCTCTGGTCCTCTTTAATGTACCTCAAGTCCTTTTCCACATAGCAGTCTTTAGCACATTTGGCACTGACTAGGCGAATGCATGTCATCATGTGGCATGTAGCCCAAGTCTAGTCAATTCACAGTGGTCATCAGCACCTACACTCACTGGCCACTTTATTAGGTACACCATGCTAGTAACGGGTTGGACCCCCTTTTGCCTTCAGAACTGCCTCAATTCTTCGTGGCAGAGATTCAACAAGGTGCTGGAAGCATTCCTCAGAGATTTTGGACCATATTGACATGATGGCATCACACAGTTGGCGCAGATTTGTCGGCTGCACATCCCTGATGCGAATCTCCCGTTCCACCACATCCCAAAGATGCTCTATTGGATTGAGATCTGGTGACTGAGGAGGCCATTTGAGTACAGTGAACTCATTGTCATGTTCAAGAAACCAATCTGAGATGATTCGAGCTTTATGACATGGCGCATTATCCTGCTGAAAGTAGCCATCAGATGTTGGGTACATTGTGGTCATAAAGGGATGGACATGGTCAGCAACAATACTCAGGTAGGCTGTGGCGTTGCAACGATGCTCAATTGGTACCAAGGGGCCCAAAGAGTGCCAAGAAAAAATTCCCCACACCATGACACCACCACCACCAGCCTGAACCGTTGATACAAGGCAGGATGGATCCATGCTTTCATGTTGTTTACGCCAAATTCTGACCCTACCATCCGAATGTCGCAGCAGAAATCGAGACTCATCAGACCAGGCAACGTTTTTCCAATCTTCTACTGTCCAATTTCGATGAGCTTGTGCAAATTGTAGCCTCAGTTTCCTGTTCTTAGCTGAGAGGAGTGGTACCCGGTGTGGTCTTCTGCTGCTGTAGCCCATCTGCCTCAAAGTTCGACGCACTGTGCGTTCAGAGATGCTCTTCTGCCTACCTTGGTTGTAACGGGTGGCAATTTGAGTCACTGTTGCCTTTCTATCAGCTCGAACCAGTCTGCCCATTCTCCTCTGACCTCTGGCATCAACAAGCCATTTCCGGCCACAGAACTGCCGCTCACTGGATTTTTTTTCTTTTTCGGACCATTCTCTGTAAACCCTAGAGATGGTTGTGCGTGAAAATCCCAGTAGATCAGCAGTTTCTGAAATACTCAGACCAGCCCTTCTGGCACCAACAATCATGCCACGTTCAAAGGCACTCAAATCACCTTTCTTCCCCATACTAATGCTCGGTTTGAACTGCAGGAGATTGTCTTGACCATGTCTACATGCCTAAATGCACTGAGTTGCCGCCATGTGATTGGCAGATTAGAAATTAAGTCTTAACACACAGTTGGACAGGTGTACCTAATAAAGTGGCCAGTGAGTGTATATCACTAACTAGCCATCATACAATGTCACAACGTGCTAATCTGCATCAAGAAGGGCTGTCACAGTGTAGAGGGATCATCCTTATTCTCATTTTCACATGGAAACAAAAAGTAATTGGATGAAACTGAAAGGGAGAAGATACAGATTAGATATTAGAAAAAAACGTTTTGACAGTAAGCATGATCAATGGGTGGAATAGGCTGCCACGAGAGGTGGTGAGTTCTCCTTCAATGGAAGTCTTCAAACAGTACAGACATCTGTCTGAGATGGTTTAGTGATGGTTTAGCATTGAGCAGGGTTTGGACACGATGACCCTGAAGGTCCCTTCCAACTCTAAAGTTCTAGGATTCTATGAAGACCAATTTTGAAGATGGAAGATACCAATGGCACTTAGAAGGGAACCAGAGTACCTGGCAAAGAGGTGTTACATTATATATTTTATTTTTTAATCTCTTCTCCTCAGCCCTTTAGATGCCAGCCAACTTTCCACAATTTTTCTAGATTCGTCCAAAGCAAATTGCAAAAAATTTAGGTTTGAGCAAATATGAATATTTTGTCAAAAATTTTAAGCAGATTCAATTTATCTTTGATTGATTCATCTCTACCTTTTCGTATTCAGAAATCTTCTAAGCTCAACTATAATGGGTGCAAGCGGCAGGCAGAATTTTGGTATTCACTACAGCTGTCTGAAATGATGGATAATTGGCTTTGGACACTGGTTAAACCATTTGCCCTACAAATATGTAGCAAAAACGCCGAAAAGACACAGCATTTTTGCACTTTTGAAAAAGTAGACATCTTAGCAAGAATGTAAGCTAGAGTTTATTTCATCGACTTGTGACTCTACAGCCATTTTAGAACTACAAATCCCAGCAGGCTGACAGATTGCACCAGGAGAGCAATAGTTCCCACGACTCCTTTGCTTTATATGAATGCTCCACATGCATTAAGTACCAAATTCCCAACTCCATTCATCTCTGGCCTCCATCTAATAGGAGGCGAGACACCACTTGGTACTTGGAGAACATCCAGTAACCTCTGTGATCATAGATACGTTTCTTGAGATTCAGAAATATAGAGGCGGCACATTTGGGTCAAATTCAGCTCCTAGAGACAAGTTGTAAGAGGAAAGGAAGATGGATGCAATGTACAGGTTGGAGACTACATTTACATAAAGACAGCAACAAATGTATAAAAATGCTTCGAAAACACCCTGGGGAGCAATCCAAGGTAACAGAGTGAGGAAATATCGCACTGTCGGCTAATTAATACTTATCTGAGAAATGAAGCCTTTGCAGTCTCATTACACATCAGTCAGTGTTGCCCAAGAAGAAGGTTGGCAGGTCGATGCCATGGTCAGTGGGAAAAGTGGATTGTTAAGTAGCGGAGGAAAGTAACAGTCGGATGTATTGATGAACATCCCAGACAGAGAGAAGAAGCATCGCAAACACAGGAAAATCAATGCCGAAGGTGATGAAAGGGCAAACGCAGAGAAATGATAGGATGGGATTTCTTTGATTAGGATGTCATAGATGTTTGAAATGAACAGGCATAACTGGCAATTATTGTAATATTCTACAGGCCAAACGGTAATTTGCACAGAAGCAGGAGATAGCCGGCTTTTGATATAACATCATAAAAATATATCCAGTATTATATATGCATTTATGACTTCTATATTCTATCAAAGAGCTACGGTAACTATCTCTGTTGCATCTTTTTATGAAATGCAGCACTGCATTGTACAATTATAAGTTATGCATGGTGATGTGTCCAAAGGTTAAAGGGGTTGTCCCATAAATTGATGAGATTCGGCTGCTAAGACCCCCCTGCCCCGATTTTGAGACCGAGGAACCCAAAGTCCCCTGTGTGAATGGAATGTGCGACAGTCAGAGCCACAGTGTTTGAATGTGCTCAATATGGTTCCATTCACTGAAGGCGCTTTGATACCATCGTTCTCATATGCAGAATCGAATATCAGCCCCTCTATATACAGCCCCATCCTGCAATACATCACACCTCTTGGACTTTTTATTTACAGCCTAATCATTGAGTACATCACTCCTCTAATTCCTTCCATACACAGCAACTTACCCAAGAGCATCACTCTTCTCCCTTCCAAAACCCTCTATACATCTTCCTCCTGCATCACATCATTCCTCTCATCCTCCTCTATATACAGCAGCATTCTGAAGAACATCACTCCTCTCAACCCCTCTATATATAGTACCATCTTGAGGCACATGACTCTTCTCAGCAATCTTATCTACTTCATATTCAACCCCTTCCCACAAAACATCACTTCTCTCAACTCTTCTGTATATAGCCCCATCTCTCAAAACATCTGTCCTCTTATCCTATCTATATAGAGCCCCATCATTTACTTCAGCCCTTTTAAGCTATTAGAAGGAGTGATCTTTACAGGACTTCTTCTCCAAATAGACATATTAAAAACATGTGATAGGGAAAAGAACCCAAAGAGTCATGGAAATAGGGTAATGGTTTAAAGAAATATCAAGTCCTTCTGTCCAGAGAGCTAAAATCCAGCACTATAATGGTGAAGGTAATTTGATCCTTGCTATAGGGCCCCTTCTGTTCTCTGTATGCAATTGTATAGGACATTATGTTTATTCAGTCTGGTTGTTTATTTTTGTGACAATGTAATTAATTAGGATAATTCTTTCCCATTTCTACAGGCCTTACAGAATTTGCACCTCCTTGCAGCGGACATGGAAACTTTAGTCTGGACTCTTGTGTATGCATCCAAGGTTGGGGAGGCGAAGACTGTTCAGAACCCTTGTGCCCCCTAGGCTGCTCTGGAAAAGGTACCTGTATCGAGGGCATCTGTGTATGTGAGCCAGACTACACAGGGGAGTGGTGTACAGATCTGTTATGCCCTGAGGAATGCAGTCCACATGGGCACTGTCAAGATGGACAATGTGTCTGCCAAGAACCATACACCGGTATCGGCTGTGCAGAGCTCCGCTGCCCAGGTGACTGTTTGGGAAAAGGACGTTGTGCCAATGGAACCTGCGTATGCCAAGATGGTTATGCCGGAGAGGACTGCGGGCGCATGTGGTGTGTGAATGCCTGCAGTGGGCGAGGGCAATGCCAGGATGGTGTCTGTGAGTGCGAGGAGGGGTACAGTGGGCAGGACTGTTCTGAAGGTAAGGAAAAACTAGTAATTTTAAGACCTTGACCTGTCTGAGGAAACTTATTAGAGAAAGTAAAGTGCAAAAAGTATCAACGCATAACAGAAGAAATATCATTTATCATTCATATTCACCAGATTTGTTAAGTGTTTTCCTGGATTAACATATTGATGATCTTGGGATAGGTCAACAATATCCAATCAGTTGGTTTCCACAGATCACCAGCTCTCATGGCTGTACGCACTGCAAAGAGCCAGTATACCACAGTTCAGTACACCGTGCAGTGGCCATTCCTTTACTGCAGCTTAGCTCCTACTGAAGTGAATAGAAAGCTGCAGTACCAGAGAATTGAGACTACACAGTATACCGAATTGTTACGTTCCATCTTTTATGGTGCATAGTTCTGGTGGCCAATGGACCTGGTAAGATGATCGATGGAGGTGCCGGACATCCAATGATCTTATATAAACGACCTTTCCTATCCTGTCATGAATATATTAGTCCAGTACAACCTTTTTAGAGATTTTGTGCTATGCATGACACCTGACAAATACATATTTGACAAACATGTACACCGTACATTCATACTGGTTACAAAATGGAAGGAGCTAATGGTCCAACCAATTTCCATTTCCTTAAGGCAAATCTCTCTCTGCTTTTTAATATCTTGCAATTTAAAGGTTTAAAATTATGTGCTGATTAATTTTGTCATATATTTTTATATATGGGCTTTGTTTTTCTTATCCAAGGCTCCAAATCCTCAGCATTTAAAGGAAACATGATGACTCCCTTCGGCCGCCACTGGTAGAAGCGTCGGAGGTTACTGCCCACTTTCTTGTAGAGTTTAATGTATACAACTAATGTAGAAGAGCTCCTAAACTCCCTCTAGTGATGACGCTATTGGCTCCCAAATGTACTTTTCAGCTGAATACCAGGCATATTATACAGCCCTTAATGTTGCTTCTGAGAGCTGCACAGTTTGATGTGCTGGCATACATTAGTTTGCCCCATTTTTGAACATAACATAACATATGGTAGACAAGGGAGAGACCCTTTACGAAAGAACAAGACTTGGGTCTCTGGTTTATTGGTCAGTTTATTATGAAATGTTTGTCTTAGTTATATATTCGACACAGAAGATTTTGTTTTTCCAAACTTAAAATTTCATGTTAAGCATAATACACTATATATAGTATTAGCTACAGAGCGGAATAAAATGTTTTTTTTTTCTCTTTCCAATACGGAGATATTAGCAATCAAAATATTTGGCTGTTAATGAGTTGATTTTTGATAAATCCAAATGAGCTATCAGACTATTTATTGGGGGTGTGTACTTCTCCCTGTATAACCCTGACCAATCATAAGTAGGCTGCAATATTCAGGGGAAAGAAGAACACGCCTCCACCATAGCTTAGAGCAGTTTAACATGAAAAATTTGGTGTAAGGTCCTCTTTAATATAATGATTAAGATAATGATGCATTTTCCTTTTTTTAAGGATTAATATTTTTTATTAGGGGGCTGCATGCTGATTTATTTATTTTAGTTTTTTGTAATTCTTATGCAAAGAGTAAAACAGAAATACAAGAGTTAAAATAACTGAGAGACAATTAGTAATCCTTCCTAAATGAGTATAGGAGAATTTTGAGATTTCTGCCAAAAATCTGCCATACTATTATACTGTTCTAAAATCATTTTAATCAACATAAGTAAAAATAACAACTCCATGAAAATGTTGCTAAATATAAGAGAATTTTACAGAGTTCAAGAGCAAAATGTGAATTATTATTCCAATCTGAGAACTTTTCAATAACCGCAGAACAAAGATGTTTGTATTCTATATTCGATGTGTTACTGGTGCAAACACATTTCCATTTAGTTTTAAAGGTTCAAAGCAACTTCTGAAAGACATAGCGGGGGGTTGTGAAGCTGAAAGAAAAGCACCTGCAGTACTGGAACACGCTCGTACACAGAGACCCAATTCATTCAGACGACATTATCCAACTCACAGCGGACTGGAAGATTTTTTTTTTTTTAACACCTGCGCAATAAACCGATACTTGATGTATGTTCTCTATAGAGATGAAAATCGGTCAAAACAGGCACCCCATAGGGTAGCTGCATCCAAAGGAGAATGCAACAAAAGGGTATTTTACAAAGGAAGCGTTTACTGGCAACATAGTGTAAAAACGATAGTGAATGAAGTCCATATTCATGACACTTTTACTCCACGAAAAATGATAGAAGAAAGTTTTCTTGTATTTTTCTTGTTTTTTCATCAATATTTTAGGTATAACCATTGTTCAGTACCCTACACCATATTCCTAAATATTAGATTTCTTAACATTTAGCGCAATTGATTCTAATGGATCATTAACTTACCCTTCATTGTCCATTTAAATGCAACCCTAGTATTAACATTTCCTCCAGTTCGACATATCTCAATTTGGAGAGAGACCAGCTTTAAAAAAAAATTGCAATACTCCGATGGGAGATGTTTATGCTATATGTGACTACTGGTGGCCACCCAGTAGTTATGATGTGTTTTGCAGGCAGAAAAGAGTTTTACTAGCATAAAAAATAATCATTATTATATAGCTCCAACATATTCTGCAGCGCTTTGCAGTTTGCACACATTATCATCGCTGTCCTCGAGGGGGCTCACAATCTAAATTCCCTATCAGTATGTCATTGAAGTGTAGGAGGAAACTGGAGAACCCGGAGGAAACCCACACATTCACGGGGAGCACATGCAAACTCCTTGCTAGCATGCCACAATAATATATTGAGTTGTATTGTGACAATTTGAAGAAAGGTAATAGTGGACACATCTATAAAAGTACATGCAGCTGCATCTCTTTCAAGCACAGTAATCTCAGCGCTGACATGATTAATGCCAGAATATCTATAAAATGTCTAGTTTTCAGTGTGCAGGTGCACATGATTTAAAAATGAGTTATATTGACAGAAATGTGTGTACATTATTATAATACCACATTGTGATCATAGGAATAATCCATTAAAGGGAACCTGTCGCCAGTTATTGAGTCTCTTAACAAATGCCACCGCCCTTTATCTGCTTCTGTACTGTATTCCACAAACATATCTATCAAAACGTGTTGTCTCCCCATGTATATCCCCAAATATGTCAATTTAACTGCTCCCATACTTCCAGCCCTGATAAATGCTTTTAGAATGCATTCTATGCTTCTGTGCCCTCGCTGCTCCTGCACAGTCCCCTGCCAGTGACTGATTTTATGTTTTGCCATCTACATCAGTACAACTGTCTGTGTGTTTGTAGATCATAATAGCTGGTTTCCAACAGAGCTCGGTACTCCTGCCCTCCTCCACAATGGAGCTTTTAGTTGTAGTTATTGGGCAATGCAGAGCTGAGCTGTATTTGATGCCTGCTGCTGACAGATCAGTAATGAGAAATTGCAAATGCTGCTCTCCTGATGCATATAGCAGAAGATAATCCTCTGCCATGTGTGTCATCAGAACAGCATTTGCACTTTCACATAATTGACCTGTCAGTAGAGGACTAAAAACCTAGCTCAGCTCTGCAATGCCTAGTTATTACAAGCGCCATTATGGAGGAGGGCAGCAGAGTTGAGCTCTTCTAGTTACCAGTTAAGTTGTTTTGTTAAAACACAATGGCAGCTATAGTGATGAACTGTAGATGGCAGAAGATATAAATGGTCATCCCGGGGTGTTGTATAGAAGCAGAGAATGCATAGAAGCATAAGGTGACTTCTACGATTAAATTAGATTGATTATAACCCTGCGCATGGCTAGTCAGGGACACATAGGAATGCAGAGGGAGAGAGGTATGAAGCACTGAGGAGAAGCAAGATGTTACTGGGAACTGTAGTTTTATCAGTGTAAGAATATGATCATTCCTTGAGCTATGGGAAGCTGGAGGAACAGAGGGACAGATAGACATGAAAAAAATACAAAGGTACAATAAAAACACATTATGCTGGACTTAGTCTGTGTATTAACAAAAAGTAATAATTTACTCTGCTTTGTGAAAAAAATGTGATTATGGGAATAACCGTTCATCTAACACATTGCTTGTGCCAGTTATATGTGTAATAATCATGCTTTTCATATTAGCATACTTGCAGTATGTCTGCACTGAGCATTTACAAGATCCATCGTTAATTTTTTTTTTCTTAATGAGAAATGGGTTATAGATCGATTCCGATATTTATCAATAAAGTTAAAGGGGTTGTGGGGTCGAGAAAAGCCATTTCATATATATTCTATTAATACATTCTGAGGAAGTATTGTTCATGATCTCTAACAATTAGCCTGTACTGACGATTTCTCACCTTCAAAATCACAAACTATTGATTTCAACTACTATTGACTTTAAGCACACTGCAAATTGCAGGCGATCACTGGTAACATCAGGACAACCTATGAAGGGCCTATAAAAGGAAAAACCTATTTAAAGATTGGATGTAGAAGTAAAGGACACAGTTAACCATATCCTGCTTCATGATGGACTATTACATATTAGTATGTTAATTCTATGAAATAATAGAATCATAGAATAGAGATGGAAACGACCTCCGGGGTCATCGTGTCCAACCTCCTGCTCAATGCTGGAGACACTAAAGCATCTCAGACAGATGTCTGTCCTTCCTCTTTTTGAAGACTTCCATTGAAGGAGAATTCGCCACCTCTCATGGCGGCATGTTCCACTCATTGATCACCCTCGCTGTCACAAAGTGTTTTCTCTTATCTAATCTGTATCTTCTCCCTTTCCGTTTCATTCCATTGTTTCTCGTGTTTCCATGTGCAAATGAGAACAATGATGATCCGTTTACACTGTAACAACCCTTTGGATATTTGTAGACAGCTATTAAATCTCCTCTTAGCCTTCTTTCTTGCAAGCTAAACATTCCCAGATCCTTTAACCATTCCTCGTAGGACATAGTTTACAGCCCGTTCACCATCATGGTAGCTCTTCTCTGAACTTGCTCCAGTTTTTCAATTTCTTTTTTAAGATTGTGTAATGTGTCCATGCAATCACCATAGGATCTTTTTAATAGTCAAGATAACTGTGATTCTAGTTTTTAACCCTTGTGTGATTCTTTAACTGGTTTATGGATTAGAATCTATATGTTGTGACTGGTTGGTTCTACAACTTTCCGTAGATCATAATAGAAAAGGACAAGGCTGTCCGTATTAAGGATGTAAATTGGTTCCATGTATTGATAAATGCGGGGCACATTTCGAGCATCATATTTTCTGATGTCTTGTCATTTTTATGCTTTAGACAGATGCATGGGCCCCATTATTTACCCTCTTTTGTATTAATCCCTCTATCTACCTATAAAACTAGCCCTATCAGTGACTGTCAGAAAGCAAGCTTGGCAGTAAATATGGATAAATGGAATAAAAATTCCATCTGCCTGAATAATGGCACGTCACATATTGTGTAGGGCTTACTAAAGCTGTGTCTAGAGATGGGCAAATCGTAAAATATGTTATTCTCCATTGATATTGGTACTCCCAAATCACTCGCATTCTCTGCAAAACTTCAAGCTGTGAAATCAATCCGACCAGCTACGTGTGGACAGTGCGAAAAAGGTTTGTGGGCTCAATTAAAGTATAATGGATTAGAATGAGAAATCCTTCCAGAAATTAAGACGTCTTGCTTTTAATCTTCGTTTCGTGGATAAAACAGACTAGAGATCTGAGCCTTATCATTGGGAAAATCCATTTTGTAGATCAGTAATAATGAACTGATACTAAGGGTAATGTGTTCATTATTGTAGAAAGGTGAACTGTGTTTAAAGGGATCCTGTCATCCGATTCATGCTGTCTAATCCGCGAGTAGCATGAATAACAATTAATATTTTTCTCTGAAACGCTTCGGTGTTTCAGATATAATATAGTTAAAAGATCCGAAACATAGCCAGAAAGGAGACTAGTCCGACTCTGCCCTTCCCTGGCTCTTTTTACCTTCAGGCAATTGACAGGCCTACCTCTCATGTGTACAAAGGAAGACACATGTCAATCACCTGCAGCAGAGTTGGGAGAAGCTGCCCGGGGGGGTGGCGCCAGACTATTTCCCAATTGGAACTTCTACCTATAAAGACTTTTGAAGTTGGAAGGGACCTCCAGGGTCATCATGTCCAACCCCCTGCTTAATGCAGGATTCACTAATCTATCTCAGACAGATGTCCGTCCAGCCTCTGTTTGAAGGTTTCTATTGAAGGAGAACTCGCCACCTCTCGTGGCAGCCTGTTCCACTCATTGATCACCCTCACTGTCAAAAAGAAGAGCGACTTCCTCTCCATTCCTAGTGGCACAAAACCGAACTCAATTCTCTACAAAGGTGCTATTTCCAGAGGTGGAAACTGCATTTCTCAGCCATCCAGAGGATATGGATATCCCTGGCTTCCTAAGGGCGACACATTGCTGAGGATTAAAGCGGCGCTCTGGGGAGATTATTAATTACTCTAACAGCCATGATTTCACAAACAATAAAGATAACATAAAAATTACTGTGTGTAACCCTGATGGTACCTGCAATTCAGTGTGACGTTGGAGCAGCTCCTCACTTGCTGATCAAATGACCCACACGATCGCTGGTTTAGCTTCAGTTTATAAAGGGTTTATCCTGATGAGACATCCCCTTTAATAATGATAAACTTTACCATTACTTCTGGTTTTCTAATTGGGTTAGGAAACTCCTGGATATATAATATTATTATAGAACATAAGGGAGTACCTACCTTGTTTTCTCTATGCTCACATGGTGGGTGTTTTACTTAATTGATAGGGGGTATCAAGTTTGGAATCTACACCTATTGGGAAAAAATTTGTCCTGAGACTATCAGTCTGCAAGCTAAGGTGAAGCGACTATTTTATAACTTCCAGAAAGTTAATTGGGGTAAGCTATTCCCATATGGGACCATCCAAACTTTAAGTCTACACTTGCATGCAAAGTAAGCAGCCACTTTACTTTTTACAAGAGAAACCACTGAATTTTTGTACTTGCAATTAAAGGGAACCTAGATATAAAACATCTACAACTTGTTGTAGATTTCAGCTTTCAGCAGAATTATTGAGCACTCAGACATTGTGTAAGAATGAACTGTTCTACTTAGCACATGGAGCTGGATTAATCTGCATCATCATGACATGGATGATACAAGAAGAAAACAAAATAAACCAGAGCCAGAGAAGTCACACAATAAAGTCATCTGCTGTCTGCTAAAGATAGTCCCTCCCGGCATTAGCCTGCAGCTGTTGTATACTCAAAAAAGCCACACCACACTGAGGCATTTATGGCATATCCTGCATATATATCATTTCAGGTGGAAAAGTCGACAAAAGAAAAATTTAAATGACCTATTTTGCAATGTTTTTCACCTCCAGGTGTAGATGAACATAACTTGCTCATAGCTTTAAGGTGATATTTCTTAAAATTCCAATTCTGTCACTATGTTCTGCTTCCCTCTTATTTTATTGTTCTCCCTATTTTAGGCTGGCAGATTAACAAGGGAGCACTTGTGTCCTACGTAGCAAAATGTTATCGATATATAAATTATGCAGTGCTGCTTTGTGACTATTTATAATGCACACATGTAAAATTATTGTTATAGGAACCGAGAAAAGACTTCAGAACATCCACTGAGGGACTATGAGAAATGTAGGAAGATTAGGTCACAGCAAAGCATATTTCTGCCATAGTGTTTCCATTTTTTTTTTATTTCCTTGCATCATATGAAAAAGTTCCTAATCTCCAGTTAATGCTTAAATGTGCTGTAATTATGTTCTCATCTTTTTACACTGATCATAAGAATAGAAATAATTGAGGCGGGGTTGGTCAGGGGTAAAAAATGGTGCCTGCCCATTTTTGCTGGCTGTGACTGCACGGAGGTGGATGTGCAGGCAGCGGCGGGATCCGGCGCGTGTAGTCAGGCGGCGGGTCCTAGCGGGAGTCCGGCGGCGGCAGGGGGGTCCGGCGAGGGTGTCCCGGCGGTGTCCCGCTGGTGGTACTGCGCAAAGACCTGGTACCACCAGCGGGTGCCATATTGGAATACCCATCCAATATGGTGGTCGGCGTACTTCCGATGCTGTTTTTATTACACATTTAGCTCTGTGTATACAGAAATCAAGAAGGCAAAGACCGTAATAAACCATCTCTGCCTTCTCTATGGGGAGTATGGCTGTGTCTGACAGTCAGTTCCCTGCTTACTTAGCTAAAAAAGACACTGTTTCAGGTTCATATATAAAATAATGCATTCTAGTGTTGAGGGTAACATACTGTATATGACCATTTAAATAAATTAAAAGTCGACTGAAGCAGCTAGTTTCAAAAGATTTAGATTTTAGAAGGAATGTGAATTGGATATAAACTGGAGATGTGTTCTAGCTATACAATTAATGACCCAACTTTGTCTAGTTGTTGTGGGTCTGACTCCTGGGACACCTGCTGATAGACTCTCCAGCAAACCACCCCTTACCCAGGCACAGCGCCATACACTTAGTTGTGGCCTTGCCTGATACTGAAATAAGGCGCAACCACAATCAAATGTTTGGCACCATGCCTGGATAAACAATTAAGGAAATTAATCTGAAGAGCCATGGCTCCTTTTTTTTCTGCCAAATTGTTGTGTTGACTGGGTATGAGACCATCAATATTAGTCTCGAAAAGCTCCTCTAAACAATGATGACTAAAATATAATTTAATTAATATGCAGGCTAATAGCAAGGTAGTATAAATGGCAAGAAAAGCAAAATACAAATGACTGGATTATTACTCTTTTTTTTTTCTCTATTTTATCATTGTTTAATTAGCCTGTGGTGAGCAAATTGGAGTTAATGAAGTCTGAGTTTTATAGTCTCCCAAGGGCTTGGAAAGCTTAAATCATACTTTACACAAATGGCGGTATGCATGACTAAAGGCTAGAATGAGAAAGGTTTACTTAATATTTTGTTTGGCGTAAAATGTGAACATAGTTGTAACTTATTGCCATTACCCATAAAACGTTATATTACATGGCATTTTGTTTAGCTCTGTTTGCATTCGTTGCCGTTATACTGCCAGTGACTTTACAATATACAATACCATTGTGCAGCTGAAGCATTTAAAGGGAATTTGTCACCAGGGACAATCGATCCAGTCTACCGGCAGCCAAAGAAGCAGATTGAAATAAAGTTGTTAGAATCTGTTCAGTTTGTGACTATCTGCCATTTTCTTGTAGTTTTCTGGCTGCTGGTCTTTTCCCCCTGGTGCTGGGTTTGTCTCGGGTCAGGTGATTGTATCACCCTTTATTAACCTGCACCTGTCTCCCATTCCTTGCTGGACAGCAGTGTTAATCCGCTTGAAGTCTGGCTTGGAGCCTTGCATTTCCTTCTGTGTGTTTAGTGCAGTTCTAGGACCTCAGGTTCTGCTAGTCTTAGTTTCTGTTTTCAGTTTGTTTCTGCAGCCTTCTCTTTGTTTTCTATTAAGATGTGACCCGTTTTTGTACCCAGTCCTTAGATCTTTCAAGGACCCCCCTTCCAACCTATCTATAGGTCTTTTCTTGAGATTAACCTAGAATCGTCGGTGGGTCTATTCACAAGGAATGGGTCGCCCACTCCATCGTAAGGTATCAGCCTAGTCGTAATGCAGGGTCAGTTTTTCCCCCTCCTACCCTAGTCCTGTGCTGCAGTACTGTAACAGTTTGTCCAGCCCGAGAAAGTTAAAAAAAACAAAAAAAAACCCTCCCTGATTTCTGCAATATGAACAGCCTTTAGTAACAATCAGTAACAATCAACTGTTATTCACTGTCCTATTAAGGGAATAGAAGAATCCAGGATATCTATAAACAGAAAGATAGTGAGGAAACACTTAGCTAACCTAAATGAATTCAAGTCTCCAGGTCCAGATGAATTACACCCCAGGGTACTGAAGGAGATAGCAGAAGAAATTTTTGAACCCCTCTCCATAATCTTTGAAAATTCTTGGAGAACTGGAGAAGTGCCAGAAGACTGGAGAAGAGCAAATGTTGTTCCTATCTTCAAAAAGGGGAAGAAGGTGGACCCAGGCAACTATAGGCCGGTGAGTCTGACTTCTATACCAGGAAAGATCTTTGAACAAATTATTAAACAACATGTATGTCAATACCTGGATAAGAATGAAGTGATTAAACAGAGTCAGCATGGGTTTGTAACTAATAAGTCATGTCAGACTAACTTAATTTCCTTCTATGACGGTATCACTGATTGGGTGGATCAAGGAAATGCTGTAGATATAGTATATCTTGACTTCAGCAAAGCATTTGACAAAGTCTCTCATACAATCCTTATTGAAAAAATGACTAAGTATGGAATGGACAAGGCAACTGTTAGGTGGATTCATAACTGGCTTAGTGATCGGACCCAAAGAGTGGTCGTAAATGGCTGCACATCCAGTTGGAAGAATGTCTCAAGTGAGGTACCACAGGGCTCTGTCCTGGGCCCTGTATTGTTCAACATCTTTATCAACGATTTAGATGAAGGAATTGAGGGTAAACTGATTAAATTTGCTGATGACACAAAGCTAGGAGGGATAGCTAATACTAGAGAAGAGAGAGAGAGGATTCAAAAAGATTTAAATAAACTGGAGAAGTGGGCAGCAACTAACAGAATGGTTTTTAACAGGGAGAAATGCAAAGTACTACATCTGGGCAATAAAAATGAAAAAAGCATATATAGAATGGGAGGAATAGGGCTAAGTGACAGCACATGTGAAAAAGACTTGGGTATACTAATAGATCACAGACTGAATATGAGTCAACAGTGTGATGCAGCAGCAAAAAAGGCAAATGCAATTCTAGGATGTATTAACAGAAGCATACAGTCTAGATCACGTGAAGTCATTATTTCCCTCTACTCCTCTTTGGTCAGACCTCATCTGGAATATTGTGTCCAGTTTTGGGCACCACATTTTAAAAAAGACATCAACAAACTGGAGCAAGTTCAGAAAAGAGCGACCAGAATGGTGACCGGTCTGCAAACCCTGTCTTATGAGGAAAGGTTGCAGGATTTGGGAATGTTTAGTTTGCAAAAGAGAAGACTGAGAGGAGACTTAATAGCTGTCTACAAATATCTAAAGGGCTGTCACATTGTAGAAGGATCAACTTTATTCTCATTTGCACAAGGAAAGACTAGAAGCAATGGGATGAAACTGAATGGGAGGAGACACAGATTAGATATTAGAAAAAACTTTTTGACAGTTAGAGTGATCAATGAGTTGAACAGGCTGCCACGAGAAGTGGTGAGTTCTCCTTCAATGGAAGTGTTATGATTCCACCACACGGCTGGGAAGGAAGGTGCCACTGAGCTCCACCCCCCCGCTGACCCTACCTACTTGTCGGTCCCACCCTAGCCAGTGGGCGACAACTGGGCGGCGGTCCCTTCCTTGGCGTAAGTGCAGGGAGCTACAGTGAGGGTAAACCGAGGGTGGAATTAATGCTGGACAACCTAAGGGAGACAAGCAGCAGCAAGGAGGACTACCAGAGTGATACTAAAGAGAGAACGAACCTGAAGGGTTAATCCACGAAACCCAAAACTAACACACCAAACAGTACTAAACTTTCAGCGAAGACAAAGCGGAAAGCTAGAGTCCAGAGGTACTCAGACGAAAGAGAGACCGGGAGGCTGTCAGAGGTTGTACCGGGCAGCGCAGTGGAGAAGGCAGGAATCCGTACCACAAAAGAATCACCGGCAAGGAGTGAAAGCCCTGAGGAGTGCTAAATAGGAAGAAGGCGGGACATACGAACAGGAAACAGTGAAGCAGCCAATCACCAGAACGGGGAAGAATGATGGACGAAAAAGAACTAGTTGATCAGAAACTGAATATTCCGACTGGCTGTGTGGCACAGCCAGTAAGGCAGCGAAACTTGCTGTGGAACCCAGACTAGACCCCGGTACGAATCCTGACAGGAAGTCTTCAAACAGAGGCTGGACAGACATCTGACTGGGATGATTTAGTGAGTCCTGCTTTGAGCAGGGGGTTGGACCAGATGGCCCAGGAGGTCCCTTCCAACTCTATGATTCTATGATCTTGATCAACGCATGCAACGGTTATCGTTGGAAGTTGCCAGCTTACATCAGCACATGAGTAACTGCCCAGGGGTCCGCACTGATCTGGAGTCGCATTGGCAGAGAGTCCGCGAGGTTCTGCAGATTCTGAGTGAAAACACATTCTTTGCTAAACTGGAGAAATGGGAGTTTGCGGTACAGAAAATTAGCTTTTTGGGGTACATTGTTTCCAGTGATGGGTTTGAGATGGACGCGGTGAATGTTCAGGTGGTATTGGAGCTGCTAAGACCTGAATGCTTGAAGGCAATTCAGAGATTCTTGGGGTTTGCTAATTATTACAGAAAATTCATAAAGAATTTTTCTGTTATTGCCAAACCCCTTACTGATCTGACTAAGAAGGGTGCCAATACTGTCCAATGGTCCCCTGGTCAAGGAGAAGTTCAGCTCTGCTCCTGTGTTGATCCAGACAGATGAGACTAAGCCCTTTCTGGTAGAGGTGGATGCCTCATCAGTAGGAGTGGGGGCTGTTCTGTCACAGTAGGGAGAGGATGGGGTACATCCCTGTGCGTTCTTTTCTAAGAAATTTTCGGAGGCGGAGCTCAACTACGATGTTGGGAGCCGAGAATTGTTGGCTATTAAGCTTGCGTTTGAGCATTGGCGACATTTTTTGGAGGGCGCTAGACATCCTATACAAGTCTTTACTGATCATAAGAATTTGATCTATCTGGATGCTGCTAAATGTTTGAATGCTCATCAAGCTAGGTGGGTATTGTTTTTTGCCCGGTTCCATTTCTCTGTGACATATATCCCTGGGACAAAGAGTGTTAAAGCTGATGCTTTGTCTCGAAGTTTCTCCCCAGTGGTTAATACTGAAAAGGAGGAATCTAGTTTGCAGAAAGGGGTGGTGGTGACAGCTTTAGGTTCTGAGTTGGAAAATAGCATTCTTAAAGCCCAGGATGCAGCACCAATCAACACTCCATATGGGAAATTATTTGTGCCTAAAGCCCTGAGGAGAGCTTTGTTTACGGAATGTCATGAGTCTTGTTTGGCGGGTCATCCAGGGATTGCCGAAACTAGAAAGTTGATCGGTCGGAATTTCTGGTGGCCTTGGTGGCAGAGAGAAATCGTCAAGTGGGTGCGTCAGTGTACCGGGTGCGCTAGGTTTAAGGCTTCTCATGCTCCAGCGGCAGGGTTGCTGTGCCCGTTAGAGGTTCCTAGTTCACCATGGACGCATCTTGCAATGGACTTTATCACCGACCTGCCGGTCTCTGAGGGCTTTTCTGTCATCTGGGTTGTGGTAGACCGGTTTAGTAAGATGCGTCATCTGGTTCTGTTCAATAAATTACCCTGCGCTAAGACACTTGCCAGGGCATTTGTGAAAGAGATTGTCAGACTCCATGGTGTCCCCACTGACATTGTCTCCGATAGAGAACCACAGTTTGTGGCTCGATTTTGGCGTGCCTTTTATGACAGACTTAAGGTTCATTTGCCATTTTCGTCGAGTTATCATCCAGAGTCCAATGGACAGACTGAGAGGAAGAACTAGGACGTTGAGCAGTTTTAAAGATGTTTTGTAGCCGACAATCAGGAGATGTGGTCGGAAGATCTACCATTAGCTGAGTTTGCTCTCAATGATCATATATCTTCTTCGGCTGGGTGTTCTCCTTTTTTTTTTGTTGTACTGAGAAGAATGCATCTTTCGGTCCTTTCTCTAGGATTGGGGCAGCCGTGCCTGACGAGGAGAGTTTTTCTGGAAATTTGGAAAGGGTTTGGACCAGTGTGCGCCATAATCTGAATCAGGCTAATAGGAGGTCTAAGAAATATTTTGACAAGAAAAGAAGGGAGGCGAGGTTGGTTGTTGGGGACATGGTTTGGTTGTCCTCTAGGAATCTGCGTTTAAAGATCCCTTCTAAAAAGTTGGGGCCTAAGTTTGTAGGACCCTTCAAAGTGGTTCAGATTGTCAACTCGGCAGCATCAGATTGGACATTCCTTCGTCCTGGAAAATTAATTCAGTTTTTCATGTATCTTTGCTGAAGAAAGTTGCAAGCCAGATAAGTTGGCTGTGCCATCTGCTCCTCCAATTGATGAGGACTGTGAGTTTGAGATTTCATGCATTCCTGATTCCAGGTGGCACAGAGGAGGCTTACAGTATCTCGTGTCCTGGAAGGGTTTAGGTTCCGAGGACAATTCCTGGGTAAAAGCCGTGGACGTGTCAGCCTCAAGATTAATTAAGGCTTTTCACAGGAGATTTCCGAATAAGGTTCGGCCTAGCGGATCCGGGGGATCCTCGTTAAGGGGAGGTACTCTTAGAATCTGTTCAGTTTATGACTATCCGCCATTTTCTTGTAGTTTTCTGGCAGCTGGTCTTTTACCCCTGGTGCTGGGTTTGTCTTGGGTCAGGTGATTGTATCACCCTTTATTAACCTGCACCTGTCTCCCATTCCTTGCTGGACAACAGTGTTAATCCGCTTGAAGTCTGGCTTGGAGCCTTGCTTTGCCTTCTGTGTGTTAATTAGTGCAGTTCTGTGACCTCTGGTTCTGAAAGTCTTAGTTTCTGTTTTCAATTTGTTTCTGCAGCCTTCTTTTTGCTTTCTATTAGGATGTGACCCGTTTTTGTACCCAGTCCTTAGATCTTCCAGGGACCCCCTTCAACCTATCTATAAGTCTTCACTTGAGATTAACCTAGGATCGTCGGTGGGTCTATTCACAAGGAATGGGTCGCCCACTCCATCGTAGACTACAGACTTTACTGAGTTTTACTTGCCCTCTCTGGATTCAGCACTGTGCCTTTACCACTGAGGCGGGCTCTGTTTTTCTGCAGCGGTGATGTCACCTTGACAGCGCTGTAGCCACTTGCTGAACTCAACACCTTATTCAATCTATTTTGGCAGAGCTGCTGACCTCAGTGGCTGCAGTGCTGTTGATGTGATATAATCGCTGCAGCCAATCAACAAAGTCTGAGGTTTGTGTTTTTTATACCTAACTGAGCCTGCCGGCAGAAGATTAATAGGTGCATTTAAAAAAACTACTGTGTTGGGTACCAAGAGAACCAGTCCTGTGGATGCCTGTAGGTTTGCATGTAAGGCTCAAATTCTGTTCGGTTTCTTTACAAATCAATCAGCAGAACATACATTTTGGTCCAAGCTGTCAAAGAAACATAGACTATTCCCAAAATCTTGCCCTTGACGCAACAGCCAAAAATTCCTGTAAATACATAGGTTATGCCAACTTATGCAGAAGCCCTGCTGACGATATTCATAGGCCAAACAGTATTAAAGGAAACCTGTCACCAGGTTCTTGCTATCCCACCTGAAAGCAGCATGATGTAGGGGCAAAGACCCTGATCCCTTCCTTCGATATATTACTTACTGGGCTGCTTGCTGCAATTTAGATAAAATTACTGTTTTCTCTGCTGCAGATCGCTCAGTTCTCTGAATGCTGAGCTCTGTATAACCCCACCCACACCACTGATTGGCAGCTTTTTTTGTGTACACTGTGCATAGACAGAAAGCTGCCAATAAGTGGTGGGGACGGGGTTACACCAAGGTTATGGATATGGAGGACTAAATGGCAGCAGGTTTACTAGTTCTCTAGTGATAATCTCCTGCCGATAAGTGATTTAATCAAAACTACAGCGAGCAGCCCAGTAAATGACATATAAGGGTCACTGCCCCTACATCAAGCTGCCAGATTTGCTATAAGAAACAACCACAACAAGAAGCAAAAATGAAATGTGATGTATTGTTAACCTACTTTTTCTGTAAACTGCTTTTTGCCTCCTTCCAGTGCTTTGTAGATAAAATAATGTCTAGCTGATGAAAAATGAAACATGATGCTTCTTATAAGCCAAGGTGGCCGGTAATGATCAATTGAAAAGATGAGGGGGTGAAGAGGACTTTTTTTCCAAATGTGTTGAAATGATATACAGTAGCATATAGCGTTAATATTCTGCCTTATGTGAATAGTACGAAATCTGACTGTAAATGGACCCATATGGGTATCAAAAGAGCAAGACAATCCGGACTGAAATGCTAATATCAGCACCAAAGAAGGTTTTCATATCAGATATTAAAATAGGAGTGCAGAGGGAAAAAAAAAGAAAAACTCTTTCTGTGGATGCCGTCTGTGAAAATAATGAAAAATTAACAAGAAAAGATAGCTGAAGTAACTGAATTACCGGGAAAACAGTCATTTATCAAAGTCTCCGCACTGCAGAACTGGGGCCTCACTCTTGTAAACAAAGGTAACGCATTTAAGTGATGGTTGTTTGTCATCGTGCTGCACGCGGGAGTCATCCTTACGCCGGTACATCGGCTAATATTAGCAGCTGAAGATCGCATCCCGTTGCACTGAAAAATCCCATCGCTAAATGATTATTAGAGCTAATTTGTTATCTGCTGTTGTTTACTTTTTTCACTTAGAAAACATTGATTAATAGACCCCAAAAATCTCTGAGCTATGTAATTTAATAAACTAACTGAAGACAAAATGCAACGCACTTGTCAAAGGAGAAAATTGTATTGGTTTTGCAGCTAGTTGATTTAGGGGGATATAGACTTTTGTAAAGTAGAAGACAAAAAACTGCTTTAATGATGGATATTCATAAATTAGATAGAGTCCAAAGGGGGGGAAAATGGAAGTGGACTTCTTATAATAATCTCCTCTTTCAAAGCTAGAAGCCGAGCTGCCCTGTTTCTAGATGTGTGGTGGACCCTTTCCTATACTTTGTCGGAGATAAGGTAGGCATAACAATCACCCCATATCATTGTCACCAGACTTTGATGCAAATTGAATTCAATTTTACAAAAAAATTGGATTTGCCACCATTTTTTGCGATTATCACAAATCCATTAACATGGCGGCAGCTTTTTTTGCTGAACTCAAAGGGATCAAGCATGGGTTAAGAAAAAAGCTAATACTCATGCAGTCCTCACCTGTCAGGCTGTGCAGCCCTACTCTGGCTTAGTTGTCTCTTTTGGGCACCAATGGGATCTAGACTAAGCCATCTTCAGCGTCTTCCAGCACTTGGCATCTTTGGTGTCTTCAAGCAACTGGCTTCTTCACTGACTAATCAGCTCAGGAGATGCTGAAAATGCCAGATTTCAGAAGATGCCAAGTGCTGGAAGAAACTGAAGATGGCCGAGTGAAGACCTTGGCTGGGTTACATGGTGGGAGCCTTGAGATCCTGGTGAGTATATATTTTTTATTTGTATATGTTTATTATTCTCTGTTGTCTAGTAATGTACATTCGATTCACATTGAATCTCCTGGTAAAATTTGATCAAACTGCCAAATGTATATTTCAGCAGATTTGCAAATCAGTAAACTGTTCTCCATCTAGATTCAGATCAGATCCAGTGCCAGGAGCTGGATAGAGCACAGTTGGTGTGCCAATACATGAAGATAGCCAAATGCAGCCTGATTGGCAAGTTACCAGCTATAAACTGATACTCCCACCAATTCCGAGAATGGAACTCTGAAACGACTTGTTAAAATATTTTAACACGCTCTGCTTCTGCTATGTCGTTTTTTATGCAAATTAAAAGTTGCTTTTTATAGTACCGGCAATAGCTATGAGATTTGAGAAATCTCATGCACATGGTTGCTTTTCTCTGACTAAAATGGAAAGCTGCTGCACTTTTGAAAACTGTAGAATGTGAATTCTTTCATCCTTTTTGAAGCGTTTTTAACCCATAGAAAGCAATTAAGTGCAAAAAGGAAGCAAGGACGCTGCTATCAGTTGTGAAAACCATTTATTTTTGTGATTTTCCATAGTTTAAACCATGATGTATTGGTCTTCTCACATGAGCATGGTTGTTAGTATTAGTACAGTTTAATTAAATTAGTGGTATGTGTTAAAGTAAACTATGCCCAACCAACAAAAAGCCCTATCAGTGTGTGAGAGTGAACAATGCCCGACCAACTCAATGCCTTACCAATATGTGAAAGTGAACAGTGACCAACTCAATGCTTTATGAATGAGTGAAAGTGAATAATGCCCTACCAACTTAATGCCCTACCAATGCGTGAAAGTGAACAATGCCCCTCCAATGCGTGAAAGTAAACAATGCCGTACCAATGTGTTAAGCAAACAATGCTCAACCAATTCAATTTCTCTTTGCTGTTTTTACATGTGCAATTGTGTATTTTTTCATTAACTCGTTACTTTAGTTCACGGCTGCGTTTAACATGAATCCAGCTTTTTTGTTCAAAATAGTCACAATTTTTTTTTCAGACATTAAAACCTTTCCCCTAAATAATTTGATCACATTGCCCTTTTTTTCCAAATATGTTTCATGGTTTTGCATGTCTTGCATTGGTGGCCTTAAAACTTGTATTGTTCAGACACTCAGACGCAGTCTACTACGTTCAAATGTCCACCTCTGTTATGCCAGAAAATGATACACGGCAGAGTGCATGTGGGTTCTGCCGGCACCATTATACTCTATGACCCTATCGGCGCATATGTCTGAATCCCATTTTGCGGGGTGGTTTCTGACATAAACCCCGATGTTAGCCACTGAACAGGTGCCAGAACCCAGTGTTAAAGCCCCCTTAGCCCATTTTATAAACAGCCAAACCAGATGAAGGAAATCAACAAGAGTTGCTCAGTTTTTTTGGGAAAACATGGTTTTCCTTATTCTAGTTTAAAAAGAATCCCTAAAAAGTGAAATTAAACAGAGTGGAAATCTTCTGAAAATAGTAACTGAGTTATTGAGTTATCCCCTATTGATAATGTAGGAGTTAGCTTATTGATCATTGGATGTTCAACCACTGGGACCTCGACTAGTCCCATGAATGAGGCTCGTCTGAATAGAGCCGAAGTGGAGCATGCTTACATCTGTTTCATTCATTTTCTATGGGATCCCCACAGCAATAAATCAGTTATAGGGGACAGCTTATTAACATGTCACAAGCTTTTTTCATTAGCTAAACCCCATACCATTGTCACACCACCAGTAAGCAATGATCCTTACTGCAGATAAACCATTACATGGTGCTATTGAGTAGGAACAAAACCGAATAAAAGATCAGTGGGATGAATGCAATAAGTTTTATTTTATTACCCTTGTCCAGTACATGTACTTCTATGTATTTTTTTGGATCAATTTTCAGATATAGAATGTTTTTTTAGTTTTTTTTTTACTCTTCTACTCTTTTACTCTTAAGCTTCATTTTCACTCAAGGATCTGTCATTAGAATAAGTGTTTATCATTTGTTTCTTCCATGAAAGAAAAAACATGGCGTTATGTAACTCTAATGGATATTTCTATAGAAGCTGCCATACGAGAGGCGAGCGCCGGTAATTAAAATAAATCATGAATGCTTTCAATTAGGTTATTCTCTGCAGTGAACACTGTGTACTGTTTTGAAGCCTTTAGGTACGGTAGGTAAAAAGAGTCACTATTGATGTGTTGGCATCCTGGATCTGCTGCACTTTTCACCCTCCTAATAACATGCCTCTTCTCCATCCTCAAACTTCAGGGCGCATAAACAAGTCCCCTCCGTCCGCAGGATTTTTCTCTTGTTTTTTTCCTCTAGTCTTGCCCTGTCCAATTCTTCTTTGAAAGCTGTAAATTAAAGGAGTTTTACAGTAATTAACTTAATTACGTTTTCTGTTCTGTGATAAATAGAGCAAAAGGCTGGGGTTAATTACTGGATTGCACAGTAGGTGCGGCTTGCATATTAAAAAAAAAAAAAATGTAACCTTAACCTTTTTTTTTTTATTTTACAATTTCTAGAAGGTGTCCAGCAAAATAACCCAAATATTGTAGTACGTCCGCAGCATTTGTGCAGTGGAATCCGCAGTCACTTTGACACAATTAGCCGTGGATATTAACAATGCAAATTTGCTGCTCAATTTTTGCATACAATGCAATTTAGAAATGCTTTTTGGGTCAGTGTAACTTTTTTTCTTTCTAAACCCAGCATGTTTTTGATATGGCATCTATCTGACATTTTCCAATAGATTGCCCTAAGGGAAGCAATAAAAAACAGCTGCTTCCTACAAACAACGGTGGAAAAGAGGTCTACCGGCACCTATTAACCATAACAAATGAGCAATGAAAGCCCCTTCCTGTGAGACCCTTAAGGTCTAATGTCGGCTGAACTGACAGATATCAACAGGTTCGGCCAATGATCTAATGTGTATGGGCGAGTTGGCCAACTGATGATTGGGAGAGAAGTTAATTGGGCATGTCTGATTTTGGACTGTTCACCTGGTGATAAGCCTCCTGCCAACATGGGGCGGCAAATGTGTATGGGAGAGTCGGCTGAGGTTGCTGTCGGTTGATTGATCGCGAAAAGCATTGTTTCACAGATAGATATTTAATGTGTATGGTCAGCCTTAGGGCCCCGTCACACATAGCAATCTCGCTAGCGAGATCGCTGCTGAGTCACAACTTTTGTGACACAATAGCGATCTCACCAGCGAGATCACTGTGTGTGACAGCAGTCAGCGAGCGGCCCACCTGCCGGTATCGCTGATCGCTGCAAAAAACCTCTGGACATTTTTTTCGTCGCTGATCTCCTGCTGGCCAGCACGCATCACTGCGTGTGACAGGCGGGAGACCAGCGATCAGCTGTAAAATAATAAAAAAATAAAAAATATTGTTATTCTCACCTTCCGACGTCCCACGCAGTCTTCCCGCCTCTCTCCATGCTCCCGGTCCCAGTAATCCTTTGCAAGAATGACCGTGAGACTTCGCGATCCCGCGAGAACGGACGTCATCACGGTCATTCTTGCAAAGGATTACTGGGACCGGAGCATGGAGAGAGGCGGGAATGCTGCGCGGGACGTCGGAAGGTGAGAATAACAATATTTTTTATTTTAATTCTATTTTTGACATGAATATGGCATCAGCGCTAACGAACACAGCGATGCCGCGCGCGCGGCGTCACTGTGCTGATCGCTGGTGAAGCTGTCTGTGTGACAGCTCACCAGCGATCACATAGCGACTTACCAGCGATCCTGACACGTTGATATCGCTGTCGGGATCGCTGTTAAGTTGCTATGTGTGACTCCAGCTTTAGTATAAGGCTAGACTTGTGTCGTGTGAGACGGAAGTTGCAGTGACACATTGCGACATTGGATGTAATGATCTCCTACGGTGTCGCTGCCACACAGAGCTGAAAATGTTTCCAAATGTATTGCATTTTCGTCATGTAGCAAGTCACACGCACCACGCAGGCCATAGATTTCAATGCAAGTCGCACACAACATATATTTGTGACTTACCTGCAACTTGGATGTTTCATTTGCAGCAAAATCAGAACCCTAAACAGTAAGTCACAGACAAGTGGCACATTTTTTTTTTATGTGACTATTCAGCAAATTGATGTTAGGCACACATCACCGTGTAGCTTCAACCTTATCAGAGCCATATCTCCACCACATCAATGAGTTATAGATGTGTGTAGACAACATTACAAAATAAAATTGTATGGTATAGCCACTAGTTAAACAAGTTAAGACTGACTAATTCATATTGCAATTGCAATCAGTGTACCCTATCCCCTGAGGAAGCTGGATTTCCCGGCGATACGCTTGATGATTGAATCGCTCATATGGTTCCTTTGACTGCCCAGTGCTATTTCTTAGCCATTTAGACTGTCATTTCTTTTTCTTGTATATTTAAGCAGATGGAAGTTTTTGCTTAATGGAAATCTGTCAGGTCCCTCATGGCCCCAGAACCACCAGCAGTTGTCTCTAAATACCCTGCCTAACAGTCCCTGTACTTCATTACATATGGAGCGCCCCACAGGACCTTAGGTTACCCGGTACCGGGCCGGTCAGGTTCTTTAACAGGGATCTCACGGTGGCAGGGACCCGGTCCGTGGCCCTTGGGCGTCCAGTAAGAAATAGAGGAAAGTTATGTGCTGTTTAATCGTGACCAGTGGCGTAGCGTGAGGTGAGCGGGGGGGGCGGTCCGCCCCAGGCGGCACATGTGTGGGGGCGGCGCAGCAGCAGCAATTTCTCTCTGTGGGAGAAGCGCGGAGGCAGTGAGGCACAGTGCAGTGCAGCGGCGGCCAGGGAGCAATCACAGCAGCTCCGCTGCCTGCAAGCGGGAATAGCAGGAGCGGAGCTGCAAGGGTCCGTCCTGCTTCCTGCCCGGAGGCTGCGCTTCCTGTCCGGAGGCCGCGCTTCCTGTTTGACACAGAAGCGCCGCTGAATGACGTCATCATTCAGCGGCCGCTGCTGTGTGAGCGAGGAAGCGCGGGCGATGCTGCGGACAGGTGAGAGGAGAGAGGTGGTGTCTGTGTGTATGTCTGTCTGTGTGTATGTGTGTGTGTGTGTGTGTCTGTATGTATGTCTGTGTGTGTATGTCTGTCTGTGTGTGTGTCTGTGTGTGTAGGTTAGCCTGGCCCTGGAGGAGATGGGGACATGAGAAGACTGTGATGGGGAGAGAGAAGGCCATAATGCCTGGGCCTGGGGTGATGGGAGAAGGCCATGATGGGGGTGATGCAGAGAAGGCAATGATGGGAGTGATGGGGTGATGGAGCAAGCAATGATGGGAGTGATGGGGTGAAGGAGAAGGCAATGATGGGAGTGATGAGCAGGCAATGATGGGGGTGATGGAGCAGACAATGATGGGAGTGATGGGGTGATGGAGCAGGCAATGATGGGAGTCATGGGGTGATGGAGAAGGCAATGATGGGAGTGATGGGGAGAAGACAATGATGGGGTGATGGAGAATGCAATGATGGGAGTGATGGGGAGAAGACAATGATGGGGTGATGGAGCAGGCAATGATGGGAGTGATGGGGTGAAGGAGAAGGCAATGATGGGAGAGATGGAGCAGGCAATGATGGGGGTGATGGAGCAGACAATGATGGGAGTGATGGGGTGATGGAGCAGGCAATGATGGGAGTGATGGGGTGATGGAGAAGGCAATGATGGGAGTGATGGGGAGAAGACTATGATGGGGTGAGGAGCAGGCAATGATGGGAGTGATGGGGAGAAGACAATGATGGGGTGATGGAGCAGGCAATGATGGGAGTGATGGGGAGAAGGCAGTGATAGGGTGAAGGAGAAGGCAATGATGGGTAGAAGGCAAGGGTAGGATGGGGAGAAGGCAATGATGGGGGTGATGGAGAGGGCAATGATGGGGTGGTGGTGGAAAAATAAATGATGATGGGGTGGTGGGGGAGAATGCAATGACGGTGGTGGTGGAAAGGGCAATAAATGGGGGTGGTGGAGGAGGAGGAAATGATGGAGGTGGTGGAATGGGCAATGATGGGAGTGGTGGAGAGAAAGCAAAGATAGTGGTGGGGGAGAAGAAAATGATGGAGGTGGTGAAGAGGGCAATGATGGGGTGGGGAGAGGACAATAATGGGATGTGAGGGGAGGAGGACAATGAGGGGTGTGGGGGATTGGGATGGGAGGAAGGGGGACTTATAATGGCCTTAGGAACAGGGGGAGGTGGAGGAAGACATTATCGTTTATTATGTCTAACACAGTCCCTTAGTATATAGTGTACTCACTATGTCTAACACAGTCCCTTAGTATATAGTGTACTCACTAATTCTGTATAACACCATCCTTAGTTACATAGTTTCCTCTTTTATTATGTATAACATCATCCCTTATTACGTACCATCCTCTCTAGTTATATATGATGCCGTCCCTTATTATATAGCTTCCTCTGCTGTTATGTATAGTGCTGTCTCTTACATAGTGTATTCTTGTTAATTTTGTTATTTACAGCGCCCTCTTTTATTACATAGTCCCCTCTCTTGTTAGATATAAAATGACTGCTGATCGAGGAGCCGGTGACCAAACTACCAGTCCATCAGCTCCTCCATTAGAAAGGAAGCTTTCCCATGCTCCATCAGCCATCATTGCATTATACAGCTAACAAGACAGGACGGTATGCAATAAAAAACAGGGCTCTATATAATCCAATATGTAAGGTCTGTCACATTATTAAAAATTATTATTAAAAAACCATTAGGTCTTCATCCAGCATCATCAAGCTAATACATACATATATATATAGAGAACTGCAAGAAGATGAAAGTCTAGAAATAATAACAGCAGAGTTAGTAGCAGACTAAAAATTAGATCTTTGAGTGTAGTGTGGGCTCTTTGGATGCTTCCGGATTATCAACGACCAAAGGGGCGGCAAATTTTTCGTCTGCCCCGGGCGCCACAAACAGTAGCTACGCCACTGATCATGACGCCACCCGTGGTGTTCGGCAATGGGTGGCCGACGCTGCGGTTTTGGTCCACTAGGGCGGATGGGTGACGCAGCAAAGATGGTTCAGCTCCCCATGGGTAGAGCAGGGCCCCAGGGCAAATATATTTGATTGTTTAGATGGTGGTGAATGTTGGGGTGCAGAGAATAAGAGAAGGACACAGAGAGGTGCAGTTTTCGTTACCTTTTACTTGAAAGTAGTTACAATCTGGGGTACCACATACAGATGAGGGATTGCTTGTAGCTAAGCTGCGGTCCCTTCCTGCATGATGATTGCTAACCTGTATGGCTGGCAGCGTGAGCCTATATCACTGTCCTTTTCACTGTCAGCCCCGGGCTCTTGGTCTGCTGCCGTGCCTTCAGCTGTTCAGTGTGGCCAAGGAACTTGCAGTCCCCTGCCCTCCAGATTCGGTTGTCAGGGCGTACAGCTCCTGCCCAGCCAAGGACGTTGGCGTCCATTTTTATCAGCGCTTCGCTCTGGGGTCAGCTATTCACAATTTTAGTTCCCCAAAGCCCCGTGTCTCTGCTGCTGTCCCTTCCCTCTCCACAGACCAACTCTGTCTGGTCATGAGCTCCAACTGCTCCCGTTTCCATGACAACATAGTAACATAGTAACATAGTTTCGAAGACTGAAGGAAGACCTTATGTCCATCTAGTTCAGCCTATTTTTAGTGCAGCTGTTCTGCATTGTTGATCCTGGGGAAGGCAAAAGACCCACAGAGTAGAAGTCAGTTTTCTCCATAGGGAAAAAAATTCCTTCCCCTAAGCTGGGTCAACCATCTACCTATAATATTATGTTATTCGTAACCTTCTATACTGTTACTCACAAGAAAAGCATCCATTCCTTTCTTACATTCATTCAGTGAGTTGGCCATCACCACTTCCTCAGGAAGAGAATTCCAGAGCCTCACTGCTCTTACCGTGAAGAACCCTCTTCTATGCTGGTGCAGAAATTGTCTTTCCTCCAAACGAAGAGAATGCCCCCTTGTTCTTGTCACAGTCCTTGGTGCAAACAGTTCATTGGAGAGATCTCTGTATTGCCCTCTGATATACTTGTACATATATATTAGGTCTCCCCTAAGTCTTCCCTTTTTTAGAGTAAATAGACCTAATTTTGATAACCTTTCTGGGTATTGTAGTGAACCAACTCCATTTATCATTTTAGTAGCCCGCCTTTGAACCCTTTCAAGTTCAGTAATGTCTTTCTTGAGCACCAGCGTCTAAAATTGCACACAATACTCCAAGTGTTTACTCTCTCAGCTGACTTCTTAGGCCTCTTTCACACTTCCGTTTTTTACAATCAGTCACAATCCGCCAGGTTTTGAAAAAAACGGATCCTCAAATTTTTTTTGAGGATCCGTTTTTTTCCCCATTGACTTGCATTAATGGCGGATTGTGACGGATTGCTGTCCGTTGCATCCGTTTTTTTTGAGGATCCGCCAAAAATTGCTGTCCGTCACCATCCTCAAAGATTTCAAAACGGAGCTTGTAACGTTTTTTCCTCTGGCGGATCCTCCACACACTCATTTAACCTGAAATTCTTTCTGGGTGCCGGACAAAAAAAAAAATTCATTCTCTCTCTCTCTCTCTCTCTCTCTCTATCTCTCTCTCTCTCTCCTCTTCCCGGCCAGCGTTATACCTTTAAATTTTCTCATTTTCAGGATCCGTCTGAAAACGGATCCTGTGCCATCAGTTGACAACGGATCCGCTTGTCTGACTTTTTGGCGGATTTGAACTGATGCAAAAAACTGAAGTGTGAAAGAGGCCTTACTGACTCGCTAACCCCACCTGCTGGCCAGAATTTATAAGGAAGCTCCCCTTTCTGGCCT
The DNA here is from genome assembly GCF_039654945.1 of Dendrobates tinctorius. NCBI lineage: Eukaryota > Metazoa > Chordata > Amphibia > Anura > Dendrobatidae > Dendrobates > Dendrobates tinctorius. The sequence continues at coordinate 5,088,165 of NW_027362062.1, read as the reverse complement.
GCAGCAGGAATTGACATGTACACTGTGTTACCTGGCATGGGGACCCCCCCTGCCTCCAGGCTTGACATCACCCCTTAGAAGGAGGCAATGTCACGATGGCAACCGGACTCTGGGGTGCCACACATACATAAACTGATCTTTTCTAAAGTCCGTTTATGATATGTAAATGAGGCCTTTGGCTAGTCGAGGGGGCGTTAGTGTGCCCACACTAGTTGGCTTACTTAGCATGTTATTACGTCCTTCTGGGTATGATAACATGACTTACCAGCGGTGGTGATGAGCTATACACACCTCGGGCATGTGCAAAGTTCATTCCCTCACTACATTGATCCTCTGAAGCCAGGTGTACGCGTCCTGGCTTCAGAGAGGCTTCCTGTGCATGATCGGAAGTGAAAAAGACCCGGCTTCAGAGGATCAAAGCAGTGAGGGAAAGAAGCTGCACGCACGTGTGGAGTATGTATAGTGCTGGCGATGACACCCGCACTTGTAAATCATATTATCATGCCCAGAGGGGGGAGATAACATGCTAAGTAAGCCAACTAGTCTGGGGACACTAACACCCTATCGACTAGTTAAAGCTCTCATTTACATATCATCAATGGACATTAGAAATACTTTTTTAAATTTATATCTGGCATAAAAAAGCTTTGAAAAACTTTGAACTTGCTAAAAAAAAACAGACTTTTGTCATTTTGATGCCATTTTTTTTCCCAGCTCTGTCAAAGTGGGCAGTGCAGAGTGGGGCTGGGGGTGAGACAGGGCGTTGCGACCACCCGCTCAACAAATTTATGACGAACAGCAATGTTTGGTATGCCACAAATCTTACTTCAGCAGGGACTGGAATAAAATTTGTGGTGAGGCGCGTGACACTACACACCTAACCTGAATCATTAAGAGGCGTACGCCTCATAATGAAGCAGGAACCTCGCACTCTATACTGCCCCTTCATCAAGAATGGCATGCGTAACACCTGTCTTGATGAATCGGCCCCTTTTTATCTTTTTTTTGCATTCTATTGCTCAATGTACCCTATCCAGACATACATGTGTGGAGCCTTTAACAATTTGTCCCATAAGCAATATATACAACCGATCCATAGTACAGGTGTTAATGATCTGATAGCCTGGGGTTTGACTACTGGGACCCCCATCAATCACGAGAAGAACAAAGTCCCAAAGTCACCTGTGTGAAAGAAGTGATGGTGAGCATGTGCAACTACTGCTCCAATTAACAGTCTATAGGAGGCATGGGCAGCTAATCGAGCAGTGGCTGCACATGCTCAGTAGGACTTCAGTCACATACGCAACTATGGGCTGTCCAATTACAGGATGCGTTGGGGTCTTAGTAGCCAGACCTTGAGTGATCAGTGATAAGTAGAGAAGAGTGACTTTGCCTTTTTCCGGGTCGAGATGGGTTTCATGAAACCCAACTTTCGCAAAAGTCGGGTCGAACGAAATCGGCCGACTATAGGGAAAAGTCGGAGGCTGACTGAAACACGAAACCCAATGCAAGTTAATGAGGAAGCAAAGTTGGCAGGGAGTGGAAGACAGTAAACACACCTACAGTGCCCATTTCAATGCCAAAACCATCAATTCTTATAACTGAAGCTTGTCAACCTTAATTTACTTCCTAATAATAGCTACGCATTGAAAACTGGGTGTTATTTGGCTAAAGTTGTGGGGGGTTGGGCTGGCTCCAGGTTTTCTTGTGCCCTGAGTCAAAGAGTGTCAGTGCGCCCCTTTAACACATACCACAACACATGATGCTCCAATACGCCACAGAAATATAGGTATAGTACAATGACACATACTTCATTGCTTATATGACATGACTGATCTATTTTAAATTGTACAATAGCTCAAAAACAGGACAGTATATTACTCTATACAGTCTTATGGCCACCACATTGTGCGCCATACAGAATAATGAGCCCCATATATTTCTCCATACCAAATAATTAGTCACATATAATGCTCCATACAGTATCTGATGAGCTCCACATAATGCTCCATATATAATGGGCCCCATTTGTAATGCTCCAGTGTATAATGTGCCCCTTAGATGCTGCTCCAGTGTCTGATCTGCCCCATTTACATTGCTCCAGTACATGATGGGCCTCATGGATTCATGGATGATGCTCCAGTATCTGATGAGCTCCACATAATGCTCCATATATAATGGGCCCCATTTGTAATGCTCCAGTGTATAATGTGCCCCTTAGATGCTGCTCCAGTGTCTGATCTGCCCCATTTACAATGCTCCAGTACATGATGGGCCTCATGGATGATGCTCCAGTGTATCATGGGCTCCAATAATGCTCCATATATAATGGGCCCCATTTGTAATGCTCCAGTGTATAATGGGCCCCTTAGATGCTGCTCCAGTGTCAGATCTGCCCCATTTACATTGCTCCAGTACATGATGGGCCGTATTTTTAATTAACCCAGGCATGGTATGTGAAAAGAGCTCCATGGAGTAATCTGAGGTGTGTGCTTCCACATCCTTCACTTTCGGTGTGGGTGAAGGACACAAGGAAAGGGGTTGCTCCTGACCAGAAGCCTGCAGTTATGACTCAGTGCTTGCATTTTTTACAACTTCAGAAGAGGAGGCGATAGAGCTGGAGGCTGTTTCAGCAATGTAAGCCACAAACAGTTCCTGATACTCCGGCTTTAAAAGCAGTCTACCTACTGCCAGAAAAGGGAGATGTCAGGATCCTGTCAGCGCCGGCGTGTAGCCTCCGCTGAGCAGGGACTCACCCGCACTGTAGGGGGGCCCGGGGTCAGGTACAGCCGGAAAGTACAGATACACAGGACCTGTGGACGCTGAAGTTTAGCAAGCAGTCACAGGACCTACGGTCATGTGACTGTAAGGGGGGGCTTAGTATCCTGCTTTCAGAGATGGCAGGACACTATACAGAAATACTCAGAGTCAGGCAAAACGTAGGTCATACACAGAGATATCAGTAAAGTACCAGGGATGAGACAGAATGGATAGTCAGGGCCAAGTAGAAGTCAAAACCAAACAGACATAGAAGGTACCAAGCAGAATCCAAAGCAATATCCAGAGAACAGACCGAGTCGTACACAGAGAATCAAGCAACCACAACACAGCACAAACACACTCAGGGGTCACCACACAATACCAAGGGCGAAAGTATAACTAACTGATCACAACCTTTAACCCCAGAAATGCGAGTCATCAGCACTGGTTCCAGACATTAACCCCACGTGTGTGAGTCAAACCCGCACTGAGATCATGACAGGAGCCTTACAGGCCTTCCAGAGCTACACCATGACGCTGGCTCAACACCTCCTGCCTTAGCTGCTATTGTGTTTTTGGCACTACCAGCAGATGCACCACCACCACCACCATCAGTACCAGGTGGCCCTCCATGCCCACATCCGCATCCTCTTCCACCATACTTCCTCATGTTTTTGAAAATGGACACAAAATACCAGCAGATATATGGTACTGTATCAGAAGCGTACAGCTGTATAAAGTCTATGGATAACAGTAAATCTCTGTATATATTTCATGAGGCATACACAGATGCTCACAGGCTCAGTATGGATTACCCACTAAAATAACAAGTTGAAAAAGGGTACAGTATCACCAGATACAAGGTATATATAGTATAGTGTAAACATTCTGATTCTCCGTATACATTTCAGGAGGCAGACACAAACGCTCTCAGGCCCAGTATGGATTACACAAGAATATGAAAAGCTGTAAATGGGTTATGTAACACAAGCATACAGCTGTATACAGTGTTGGGGTAATCTTAAAGTTCCAAATATATTTCCGAGTGTAACAGACAAATGTTTACAGGCTCATTATGGATTACACCAGAATCTAAATAGCTTAAAAGGTTACTGTATCAGAAGCGTTCTGCTGTATGCAGTGTTGGCCAAATTTAAAATATCGGTATATATTTCCGTAGTCACCCTCAGGCGCTCACTCAGTTTGGTTTTGACCATAATAAAAAATGTTGTAAAAAAGGTCCTGGATAACAAGATAGCAAGTATATATTTTTTAGGGTACAATTGAAATCTCCGTATAAATAGTCCCATAGTCACTCTCAGATGCTTGCACAGTATGGATTTGACCGTAATGCTAAATGTCGAACAAAGGTACTGTATAACAAGATACAAGCTGTATCGAGTATAGTGTAAAAATTTGTTTCTCCGATTCACCGTATATATAGAAGGCGTAACCCACACACGCTCATTCACTATGGATGATGTAGAGAAGGTGGACTGACAGACAAACCAGCCTGTAGTGAGAAGCAGAGGTGTAGCACAGTGTAGGTGTGAAACCGCTAAGATAAAGAGAAAGGGTGCAGTGTTTTAGCTTGCCCATTGGAGGGCAGTGGAGAGTGTAGGAGTGGGACTAAATAACTGCCATTGGTCAGAGAAACTGTTAGGTGATGGTGGGCGGAGTTACCAGTACTGGAAGTATAAAAGGCTGAGGGAAAGTTCTGGAAGAGTCAGTCAGCGAAGGGAGCACAGTAAAGAGGAAGTTCTGAGGAAATAGAGACAGTGGAAAGGCTCCAGAGAGGACTAACAGTTGAGGCGGTCATGGGGGGGTGGCCCAGAGGATGGTAGCTGCAGAAGAAGACGGCCTGGGGCTATCATACGGACGGTGTGCTCAGACTGGTGCAGCGCTGTGGTGGTTGGGCCTAGGCCAGCCACAGTGGAAGAGCCACAGTGGACGCCACGATTATAGTTACAAAGGAAGTGAAGGTACCGGGGCCTGTGTACAGAGAAATGTGAAACAGCTGTGGTGAATTGCTGTTGTCGACAGAAGGATGGGCACTAAAAACGGACCTGTTCAATACAAACTCTGTCTCAGTCTCGTGTTTGTCTGCGGCAAGAAGAGGGTCCCCCCCACAGTTGGTTATCCTACAGATGATACCTTAATACAAATTTTTGAAACAAGGTACTGTATCAGCACATACCAGGTGTGTCCAGTCTAGGGTTAAATTTCTGTCTATACTTCCGGAGTCAGACACTCACAGGCTCACTATGTATTACACCAGAATTACAAAAGTAGAAAAAGGGAAAGGTATTCATAGCGTACAACAGTATACAGTGTTGTGGTACTTTTAAATCTTCGTATATATTTCAATCTCAGTAAGCCAGTCAAGAATCAACGCTACTGGAAACTACATGGATACAAGTATAGAAGCAAAGTCGAGTGTTAGCAGAAATTTTGGAATTACTCATCGTGGGAAAACCTCCCGGTAGATGTTGCAGAGGCGATGCAGACCCTCAATTACTGTGTCTGTGGAGAAAGCGAAAAAGGTTCTTTGTGAAGAAAGGATTGCTTTATCGCAGTAGCGTGGATCAGATCACCGTTACTCGTCTCCATCAAATTGTGATCACAGGGAGAGATGTACCCATGGTCCTCACTGCCTATCATGATGTATCTGGTCATTTTGGAGTGCAAAAGACAGAAGCCACAGGCCGTAGGCGATTCTATTGGATTGGCATGAGAGGAGACATTGAAAAATGGTGGCAGGAATGTCACATGTCTGTGACTATCACATCTGTGAGAGGTGATCATAAACCACCACTGCATCTGCTTGTAAGTTGACGTCCATTTCAAATAGTAGCCATTGATCATCTGAAGGTAGAGGCCAGCAGGACAGGCCATAGCTACATCTTAACCATCATTCATCAATACACCAAATTTCTAGTGCCATCCCTGTGAAGGATTTAACTGCACAGACTACACAGCGGTGGAGCAGGGAGAGGTAAGTATTGCAACTTGCAAGTGCTGTGGCCATGATCAAGCAGGGGGAGCACAATCGTGGTCGACGGTACTGGCACAGGGCCCCTCATAGTACGCTGGTGTGTCTGACAGCGAGTGGGCCCTCCCACCGTCTGAGACACTGTATTGTACTATGAGGGGCCCTGTGCCATTGCCGTCGGCCATCAGTGGGCCCATCCACCTGTTCAGAGCAACGGCACTTGCCCGGGTGCGCCAGGTCTAGAACCCCAGCCGTTGGGGGAGGGGTGGGCAGCCCAGTTAGGGAGGTTTAAAAATTGGCATATGTAGATGTGTTGGCTGGACATTCAGCTGCTGCAAAGAGCGAAATTGGGCAAGTCCGAGGAAGAGGAGGAAAAAACCGAGGCACTTTTCTGGTAACCTGTGTGTCATCAGAGGAAGGTGGGACAAAATCCTTTGAAACCCATGCATGGTTCATTTTAATGAAGGTTAGATCATCAACATTTTGGGTCAACAGACGGGTCCTTTTTTCTGTCAGGATTGATCCAGCAGCACTGAAGACTCTTTCAGATAACACACTAGCAGCAGGGCAAGCGAGCTCCTGTAAGGCATATTGTGCCAATTCAGGCTAGGCGTCCAGTTTAGTGGCCCAATAGTCAAAGGGAAATGACCTGTGAGGGAGAACATCGATATGGGAGAAGTAGTTTGTAACCATAGTTGACAACTGCTGTCTCCTGTCACTTTTAATCGATGCAGTATTAGCATTCGTGTGAGCGGTACTTCAGAAATCATTCCACAACATGGTCATTAAATGGTCTCCAACGCCACTTCTGCTGTGTGCACCACGAACACCTCTTCCATTGTGCCCACTACGGCTCGTGGGAGAACCAGCACCACTGCTGTGTGCTGGGAAAGCCTCAAACAAACGGTTTGCCAGAGTTGCTTGTTTGTTTGCCAATATTATCTCTAGGTTCTCCTGTGGCATGATGTTGTGTAATTTGCCTTTGTAGCATGGATCGAGGATGCTGGCCAGCCAGTAGTCGTCATCCCTCATCATTTTGGCAATGCGGGGGTCCCTTTTTAGGATCCGCAAGGCGTAATCGCACATGTGGGCCAATGTTCCAGGTGTCAATGATGCACTGCCTGTGGTGGGAGGAGGAGCAGTTTCTGGCAAATCCACATCCCTACAGTCACACACAAACACTGTCCCTGACCTTGGAACGCCAAGAGATGGTACTGTATGAGAAGCGTCCAGCTGTGTAAGGTGTATTAAACAAATTAAATCAACGTATATATTATGTTAGTCACAGACGCTCTCACAGTATGTATTGGACCGTAATCCAACAAGCAGATATACGGGACTGTATCAGAAGTGTACAGCTGTATACGATTTTTGTACAACTAACAATCTCCGTATATGTATTTACGGAGTGTCACACACGCACGCTGACTAGGTATAAAAGTGACTGTAATCCGAATGGCAGATATACAATACTGTTGGAGAATCGGACAGCTCTATACGATGTGTGTAAGGAAAATTGTCAAGCTCCGTGTATTTGTATATGGACTAACACACGCTGTCTCTGTCTAGTTTACACCGTAATCAAACAGCAGATATACGAAACTGTTTGAAAAACGGACACGACTCTAAGGTGTAGGTCTCTAAAAATGGAAAAACTCCTCGTTTTTTTTTTTCCAGAGTCACACACAGGTAGCTTCTATTTGTCCATGCTAGAAGGCGGTAGTGTGTGAGGAGCGTACACCGCTGTATGGTGTGTGTATGTAAAATTGTCAAGCTCCATGTATTTGTATACGGACTGACACACGCTGTCTCTGTCTAGTTTAGACCGTAATCAAACAACAGATATACGAAACTGTTTGAAAAACGGACACGACTCTAAGGTGTAGGTCTCTAAAAACGGAAAAACTCCTCGTTTTTTTTTCCAGAGTCACACACAGGTAGCTTCTATTTGTCCGTGCTAGAAGGCGGTACACGGTGTGTGTGTGAGGAGCGTACACCGCTGTACGGTGTGTGTATGTAAAATTGTCAAGCTCCATGTATTTGTATACGGACTGACACACGCTGTCTCTGTCTAGTTTAGACCGTAATCAAACAACAGATATACGAAACTGTTTGAAAAACGGACACGACTCTAAGGTGTAGGTCTCTAAAAACGGAAAAACTCCTCGTTTTTTTTTCCAGAGTCACACACAGGTAGCTTCTATTTGTCTGTGCTAGAAGGCGGTACACGGTGTGTGTGTGAGGAGCGTACACCGCTGTACGGTGTGTGTATGTAAAATTGTCAAGCTCCATGTATTTGTATACGGACTGACACACGCTGTCTCTGTCTTGTTTTGACTGTAATCAAACAGCAGATATACGTAACTGTTTGAGAAAAGGACACAACTCTAAGGTGTAGGTCTGGAAAAACAGACAAACTCCTCGGCTTTTTCTTCCAGAGTCACACCCAGATAGCTTCTATTTGTCCGTGATACCAGCCGGTACACAGTAGTGTGTGAGGAGCGTACACCGCTAGACGGTGTGTGAAAAATGAACGCTCAGTAACTCACCAGAACAAAATAATAACATTTGGAGTGCTTTGAAAAAAGCAGTTTGAACAGCAGTGTGCACACAGCAATGCAGCTAGCAGGTAGCCTTAAAAGGCTGCCTAATCACCACCAGCGCTGCTGCACACAACAAAAATCCTCCCCTTTCACTGCACACTAACTGTACAGTGAAAAGCGCTATCAGCAGAAGCAGCTTTTTTTTTCTTCTTCCCTGCCTAACGCTCTCCCTGTTCAGAATCAGCAGCAGCACCTCTCCCTATTGTAAGATCGGCAGAAGTAAGATGGCGGTCGGCGTTCACAGCCTTTTATACCCACTGTGACGCCACACAAAGCCAGCCAATCACTCCAATGCCCTTCTCTAAGATGGTGCTGGTCGCTGCGCATGTCATCGCGTTGCCCACAGTGTGCGTCCTCCATCATTGGGTGAGAAAAGGCGCTGAAAGCATCATTTGATACGCGACTTTGGCGCGCTGATCGGCGACTTCATGGCCGACCTCACGCTATGGTCGGGTTTCGATCGGCGAAACCCGACTTTGGCGAAAGTCGGCGATTTTTGAATCTGACCGACCTATTTCGCTCAACTCTAGTGATGAGTGTTTATGGGACAACCCCTATAACAAACAGGCAAGAAAGAACCCTGAAATCTATTTCTGGACAAGAAAAAGAAGAAACGAGTGCAAACTGCACAATTGGCAAACAGTTCCTATCAATAACGACTATGTAATTCCTTTTTCAGCACACTGACAGTTAATCCATATGTGTGTGTGAGTGGGAGCCTTGCTGTGACATGAGTGTGTAGGCAGACGGTGAGGAAATTTACTTGGCACAATGGGAAGTACTCTAAAATGATTTTCCGCTCCACCGCGTTCTTAACACCAAGGGAATATTATTTTGCCCCAGGTCACTTAGTTAAGATAGTTGCACATGAGGTTTTCTTCTGGCATCCGGGTATATGGACGTTTCCCTAGATGTTTCATTAGGCAAGTTTACGCTTTGCAGAAGAGGTGTCAAGGTGAAAAGCGGCGCAGCATGCTGTTCAGCGCGTTTCTAATATGTGACTTTTTACAGATATTGACAGGTTAGAGACACAAACATGGAATGTTTGCTGCAATAAACAGGCTTGTAATTATGAGCCATGCATGGCTAGTTAGAGCTACGTAAAATGTAACGATCCTTTCACCCACATGTCAGCTGATTTTGGTGCAAATGCCAATCTAATTGCTTTTATTGAGTGGGTGGTTCCTCTTCATCAGCATTCTGCCAGAACTATAGGTGCTGTAACTTCCATTCCTTTCCAGCATATGTTGCACTGCCATAGGATGTGGTTACTCCTGCATTAACGACTTTGTTCTTCTGTCAGACAAAATAGCTCAGCAAAAAAAAATAGTGTAGCGTGCAGCACTGGCCGACACAGACAGGAAAGAGCCCCTGTGCAAGAACAATATTTGATCCTTTTGACGTCCAATAGCTCCTCATAGTGCAAAATTCCAAATACTCTGGTGGTGAAAGTGGGGCCTACTTACCATTTGAGCCCCTGTGCAATAATGATATGTCCGCCCTTGCGTACAGTGAAAATTAATAAGAATGGAACGGAAAAAAGAATGAATCCCGACCAAGGAATCATTTCTGACTGCTACTTGTTCCAATCCTCTAAATTAAAATACAAATGTCAGAAAAAAGTCAGAACTATGATGAACCTTGTAAGAGGCTAATTATTGACACTTTTAAATAAAGGATAATACCTTTTAATCCGGACACCACTAGTCATTACCGAAAGGGCAGTTGGCGCTACGGAAAGTATATTGGTGCCATTAATTTTACATAATATAATCCTTTAGATCAATTAGATTGGCAAAAACGCTTAGGAAAACGCATGCAAAAATGCTTGACAAACGCTTACAAAAGTGCGTCAAAAACCGCATGCGTTTTCCCGGGAGCAGGGTGTGCGATTCTGCTCAGGTTTATTCTGCTTCAGAATCGCTACGTGAGCACATAGCCTTATAAGTAGCAGCAGGTGGCGCACAATATATTATAGGTGTGACCTTCTGTACATTCGCTCTTTACTCGGCATATCCGAAGAGGATTGGTGTGAGGTGACCAAACCATGGTTTGGAGATACTCTGTAGGGAGTTTTTGTGTTATATGTGTCTATACAGTATATGCTATACCGCCGCAATATAGAGGCCGCAGAGGAATGACGTTTGCTTGAGCTGCTACTGTCAGTGTATCCGTTTGGTACAGGGTGGGAATCGGGGCCGGTGTGACGAGTGTACCGCACTCATCAATTTGGGACTTGTGGCCTAGCAGGTATTATAGTTGACTCCCATTGGGGCCTGTGTGAAGATTTGTGCAGCTTAAGGCCACTTTCACATTAGCGTCGTGCGACGCACGTCGCAATACGTCGTTTTGGGGAAAAAACGCATCCTGCAAAGTTGCCCGCAGGATGCGTTTTTTCTCCATTGAATTACATTAGCGACGCATTGCGACGCATTGCCACACGTCGCATCCATCGTGCGACGGATGCGTTGTGTTTTGGCGGCCGCGACGCACACAAAAACGTTACATGTAACTTTTTTTCTGCGTCGTCTCCGTCATTTTCGACCGCGCATGCACGGCCAAAACTCTGCCCCCTCCTCCCCAGACATTACAATGGGGCAGCGGATGCGATGAAAAACTGCATCCGCTGCCCCCGTTGTGCACGCCTTTCACAGCGTGCGATGGTACGTCGCCCCGACGCAGGGCGACGGCCGTCGCACGACGCTGATGTGAAAGTAGCCTTAAGAGTGACAATGGTAATGAGCCCAGTAGAGAGAGTGACATCCGTTAGGTTGGGGTATTAGCTACCAGACATCACTGACTATAATAGTCATTTGCTTGTAATTATATAAGTGTGTGTGTATATAACGTTGAGAAGATATCCTGTTTATTTGTATTACTGAGTTATGGTTGTGCCGCAAATTACTGTACTGTTGTTGTTCACTTTTATCCTTGATACTGTGCATATATAAGGGTAGGGTAATTTTGATATTGAGAGATAGAATATCAAATATATATATATATATATGTACTGTATGTATATTTATTATGCTTTGCTTATATAGTGCTATCTTCCTTCCCATTGCTTTACATTCATTATCATCGCTGTCCCCATAGGAGCTCACAATCTAAATTCCCTATCAGTATGTCTTTGGGGTGTTGGAGGAAACCGAAGAATCCCTTTTGATCCATTGCTGATTTTGTAAGTTTGCTAACTGAAAAAGACATGACATGAACAGTCTATAATTTTAAGGGTAGGTTAATTTTAACATTGAGAGAGAATATCAAAAATAAAATCCGGAAAAATCACATTGTATAAATTATATAAATTTATTTGCATTTTGCAGTGAGAAATAAGTATTTGATCCCTCTGGCAAACAAGACTTAATACTTGGTGGCAAAACTCTTGTTGGCAAGATCAACAGTCAGATGTTTTTTGTAGGTGATGATGAGGTTTGCACACGTCAGGAGGAGTTTTGGTCCACTCCTCTTTGCAGATGATCTATAAATCATTAAGATTTTGAGGCTGTTGCTTTACAACTACGAGCTTCAACTCCCTCCAAACGTTTTCTATGGGATTACGGTCTGGAGACCGGTTTGGCCACTCCAAGACCTTAATGTGCTTCTTTTTGAGCCACTCCTTTGTTGCCTTGGCTCTATGTTTTGGGTCATTGTCTTGCTGGAAGATCCAGCCTTGACCCATTTTTAATGTCCTGGCGAAGGGAAGAAGTCACTCAGGATTTTACGGTACATGGCTCCATCCATTCTCCCATTGATGCAGTGACGTAGTCCTGTGCCCTTAGCAGAGAAACAACACCAAAACATGATTCCACCTCCATGCTTGACAGTGGGGATGGTGTTCTTTGGGTCATAGGCAGCATTTCTCTTCCTCCAAACAGGGCGAGTTGAGTTAATGCCAAAGAGCTTAATTTTTGTCTCATCTGACCAGAGCACCTTCTCCCAGTCACTCACAGAATCATCCAGGTATTCATTGGCAAACTTCAGATGGACCTGCACATGTGCCTTCTTGAGCAGGGGGACCTTGCAGGCACTGCAGGATTTTAAACCTTTACGGCGTAATGTGTTACCAATGGTTTTCTTAGTGACTCTGGTCCCAGCTGCCTTGAGATCATTACCAAATTCCCCCTGTGTAGTTTTTGGCTGATCTCTCATCTTCCTCATGATCACGGATACCCCATGAGGCGAGATTTAGCATTGTGCCTCAGATCGATGTCGATTGACAGTCATTTTGTATTTCTTCCATTCTCTTATTATTGCACCAACCGTTGTCTCCTTCTCACCCAGCGTCTTACATATGGGTTTTGTAGCCCATTCCGGCATTGTTCAGGTCTATGATCTTGTCCCTGACATCCTTAGAAAGCTCTTTGGTCTTGCCCATGTTGTAGAAGTTAAAGTATGACTGATTAATTGAGTCTGTGGACAGGAGCCTTTTATAAAGGGGACTATGTAAGACAGCTGTCTTTAGTGCAGGTAACGAGTTGATTACGAGCGTCTAATTGGTCTGTAGGAGCCAGAACTCTTAATGGTTGGTAGGAGATCAAATACTTATTTCTCACTGCAAAATGCAAATAAATTTACATAATTTATACAATCTGATTTTCAGGATTTTATTTTTTATATTCTATCTCTTAATGTTAAAATTAACCTACCCTTAAAATTATAGACTGTTCATGTCTTTGTCAGTGGGCAAACTTACAAAATCAGCATGGGATCAAATTATTTCCTTCACGGCATGGGCGGACATAACGCCGGTTCAACCGGTGCATTGCACGGGGGCCCAGAGGCTCCAGGGGGCCCCTGCAGGGCGGCTAATGATGAGGGCAATCTGGCCGATTTCTCCGGGTCCGATGCTCCGGGGGGCCCCTGGCCGGATTGCTTTCATGTGTAGCGGCAGGCAGGGAGAGATCCCAACAGCTCCGCTGCCTGCAAGAGAAAACAGCAGGAGCGGAGCTGCAAGGATCCTGCCTGCCCGGTGCCAGCGCTTCCTGTATCTCTCTGACACAGAGAGGAGCGCGCCGCTGAATGACGTCATCATTTAGCGGTGTGGCTGCTGTGCCAGAGAGACACAGGAAGCAGCCGGAGGGCGGAGGCGGTGATGCTGTGGAGCAGACATCATGTGAGGTACTGTCCTGCCTGTCACTGCTGCTGCTGCTGTGTGTGTGTGTGTGTGTGTGTGTGTGCATGCATGCATGTGCGTGTGACTGTGTATGTGTGTGTATGTATGTAGTGTGATGGGGAGTGATGGGAGAAGGCAATGATGTAGTATGTAGTATGTGTGTGGGTGTGTGGAGTGGATGCGTGTGTATGCATGTATGTATGTGTGTGTGGATCGATGTGTATGTATGTGTGTGTAGGTGGAGAAGGCCATGATGGAGGTGATGGGGAGAAGGCCATGATGGGGTGATTGAGAGAAGGCCATGATGGAGGTGATTGGGAGAAGGCCATGATGGGGTGATTGGGAGAAGGCCATGATGGAGGTGATGGGGAGAAGGCCATGATGGAGGTGATGGGGAGAAGGCCATGATGGAGGTGATGGGGGAAGGCCATGATGGAGGTGATGGGGAGAAGGCCATGATGGAGGTGATGGGGAGAAGGCCTTGATGGAGGTGATGGGGAGAAGGCCATGATGGAGGTGATGGGGAGAAGGCCATGATGGAGGTGATGGGGAGAAGGCCATGATGGAGGTGATGGGGAGAAGGCCTTGGTGGAGGTGATGGAGAGAAGGCAATGATGGAGGTGATGGGGAGAAGGCCATGATGGAGGTGATGGGGAGAAGGCCATGATGGAGGTGATGGGGAGAAGGCCATGATGGAGGTGATGGGGAGAAGGCCATGATGGAGGTGATGGGGGAAGGCCATGATGGAGGTGATGGGGAGAAGGCCTTGATGGAGGTGATGGGGGGAAGGCCATGATGGAGGTGATGGGGAGAAGGCCATGATGGAGGTGATGGGGAGAAGGTCATGATGGAGGTGATTGAGAGAAGGCCTTGGTGGAGGTGATGGAGAGAAGGCAATGATGGAGGTGATGGGGAGAAGGTCTTGATGGAGGTGATGGGGAGAAGGCCATGATGGAGGTGAAGGGGAGAAGGCCATGATGGAGGTGATGGGGAGAAGGCCATGATGGAGGTGATGGGGAGAAGGCCATGATGGAGGTGATGGGGAAAAGGCCATGATGGAGGTGATGGGGAGAAAGCCATGATGGAGGTGATGGGGAGAAGGCCATGATGGAGGTGATGGGGAGAAGGTCATGATGGAGGTGATTGAGAGAAGGCCTTGGTGGAGGTGATGGAGAGAAGGCAATGATGGAGGTGATGGGGAGAAGGTCTTGATGGAGGTGATGGGGAGAAGGCCATGATGGAGGTGAAGGGGAGAAGGCCATGATGGAGGTGATGGGGAGAAGGCCATGATGGAGGTGATGGGGAGAAGGCCATGATGGAGGTGATGGGGAAAAGGCCATGATGGAGGTGATGGGGAGAAAGCCATGATGGAGGTGATGGGGAGAAGGCCATGATGGAGGTGATGGGGAGAAGGTCATGATGAAGGTGATGGGGAGAAGGCCATGATGGGGTGATGGAGAGGGCAATGATGGGGATGGTGGGGGAAGAGGAAATGATGGAAGTGGTGGAAAGGGCAATGATGTGGTGGGGGAGAATGCAATGATGGTGGTAGTGGAATAGACAATGATGGGAGTGATTGGCAAGGAGGCAATGATGGAGGTGGTGGGAAGGGCAATGATGGGGTGGCAGGGGAGAAGGCAATGATATAGGTGGGAAAGAGGGAAATGATGGGGTGGGGGAGAGGACTATAATGGGATGCAGGGAGAGGAGGACAATGAGGGGTCTAGGGGATTGGAATGGGAGGAAGGGGGACTTATAATGGACTTAGGAACAGGGGGAGGTGGAGGAAGACATTATTATCGCTTATTATGTCTAACACAGTCCCTTAGTATATAGTGTACTCACTTATTATGTCTAACATAGTCCCTTAGCATATAGTATATGTACTTATTATGTATAACACCATCCTTAGTTACATAGTTTCATCTTTTATTATGGATAACACCGTCCCTTATTACCTACCATCCTCTCTAGTTATATATGGTGCCGTCCCTTATTATATAGCTTCCTCTGCTGTTATGTACAGTGCTGTCTCTTACATAGTGTATTCTTTTTAATTTTGTTATTAACAGTGCCCTCTTTTATTACAAAGTCCCCCCTCTTTTTAGATATAAAATGACAGCTGATGGAGGAGCCGGTGACCATACGACCAGTCTATCATCTCCTCCATTAGAAAGGAAGCTTTCCTAGCCATCACTGCATTATACAGCTAACAAGACAGGACGGTATGTAATAAAAAACAGGGCTCTATATAATCCAATATGTAGGGAACGGTGCTGTACATAGGAAGAGAGGGCACTGCATAATAAGGGACGGCAATATACATAATAAAGGAGTCTATGTAATATATACATGTATGTGTGTGGTGCAATATATATATATATATATTTATAGCTTTGTCGCCATAAAAGGGGACAGGGGCACAGGGGCCCCAAGCTGTCAGTGCACAGGGGCCCCAAGCTGTCAGTGTCCGCCCCTGCTTTACGGTGTATCCGTGTTATCACACCATAATAACTTGTGAACGACTCCTCTTTCAGTAACATCACTGTCTAGTATAACTGAACATAAAATCCCTACACAGTATGTTTGTTTTATTCCTCAGAGACAGTTTTATAAGAAGTGATATTTCCACACAACCTCTGCTAATTTGATTCATGTATTATTTATAAAATGTATGTACAGTGCCATATACAGGCTTAATGTGCTGATAAGGCCCAAGGCAATCAATATATTATTTATCTCTCTGATAACACAGAGCGTATATCGCAGACAGCTTCTTTCTTTCCCTTGTTAGTATAACGCTGTGTTTAACTTGAAAATTTAACAAAGTGTGAATGAATGCCTTAACCAATAATTCACTGAGCCATCCTCTTTCCTAACCTCATATAGGCCATTAGGCCACACGCATACGCTGAGTATTTGGTCTGTATTTAACCTCAGAATTTGTAAGCCAAAACTAGGAGTGGATGATAAATGCAGAATTGGTGACGTGTTTATATTATACTTTTCCTCGGATTGTTCTATTCCTGGATTTGGCTTACGAATACTGAGGTAAAATACTGACCAAATACTGAAAGTGTGAATATGGCCTCAGTGTAAATATCCATGACATTTTTTTTTGTCCAGACTGCTTTGAAACTTGTCTGAAAAAGCACGCAGAAAAGAATCCGATATTTTGGGTTGGAAAAGTTTACAATTTTTTTTCCATATGAAAAAAAATCATCAATGGTAAAAATGGACACTTAGTGAAACCTGCTAAAAATTACTCTGTTTTGTTCACATACAGCAAAAAAAAACCAATGTTTCCCAGCTCAGCTAGTTATTACCAAAAACAGGGAGATTGTGTAGTCAGCTAATTGTCAGGACATTCTTCAAGGAGGGATCGTCCAAAGTGGACAACCAATTAAACAAGTTTGCTCATCCATTACTAAAATCAGCGAAAGACATAATGACCATAATTAACAATCTCACTACTTCCCCGGTCGTTAACATTAATTGCTATGTCTTTGTGCTATGAACTGGTTGAGAAAAAAATCTGCTTCATAAGTTGGAAACTACAGTGGGGCAAAAAAAGTATTTAGTCAGTCAGCAATAGTGCAAGTTCCACCACTTAAAAAGATGAGAGGCGTCTGTAATTTACATCATAGGTAGACCTCAACTATGGGAGACAAACTGAGAAAAAAAAATCCAGAAAATCACATTGTCTGTTTTTTTTTCATTTTATTTGCATATTATGGTGGAAAATAAGTATTTGGTCAGAAACAAAATTTCATCTCAATACTTTGTGATATATCCTTTGTTGGCAATGACAGAGGTCAAACGTTTTCTGTAAGTCTTCACAAGGTTGCCACACACTGTTGTTGGTATGTTGGCCCATTCCTCCATGCAGATCTCCTCTAGAGCAGTGATGTTTTTGGCTTTTCGCTTGGCAACACGGACTTTCAACTCCCTCCAAAGGTTTTCTATCGGGTTGAGATCTGGAGACTGGCTAGGCCACTCCAGGACCTTGAAATGCTTCTTACGAAGCCACTCCTTCGTTGCCCTGGCGGTGTGCTTTGGATCATTGTCATGTTGAAAGACCCAGCCACGTTTCATCTTCAATGCCCTTGCTGATGGAAGGAGGTTTGCACTCAAAATCTCACGATACATGGACCCATTCATTCTTTCATGTACCCGGATCAGTCGTCCTGGCCCCTTTGCAGAGAAACAGCCCCAAAGCATGATGTTTCCACCACCTTGCTTTACAGTAGGTATGGTGTTTGATGGATGCAACTCAGTATTCTTTTTCCTCCAAACACGACAAGTTGTGTTTCTACCAAACAGTTCCAGTTTGGTTTCATCAGACCATAGGACATTCTCCCAAAACTCCTCTGGATCATCCAAATGCTCTCTAGAAAACTTCAGACGGGCCCGGACATCTACAGGCTTAAGCAGTGGGACATGTCTGGCACTGCAGGATCTGAGTCCATGGTGGCATAGTGTGTTACTTATGGTAGGCCTTGTTACATTGGTCCCAGCTCTCTGCAGTTCATTCACTAGGTCCCCCCGCGTGGTTCTGGGATTTTTGCTCACCGTTCTTGTGATCATTCTGACCCCACGGGGTGGGATTTTGCGTGGAGCACCAGATCGAGGGAGATTATCAGTGGTCTTGTATGTCTTCCATTTTCTAATTATTGCTCCCACAGTTGATTTCTTCACTCCAAGCTGGTTGGCTATTGCAGATTCAGTCTTCCCAGCCTGGTGCAGGGCTACAATTTTGTTTCTGGTGTCCTTTGACAGCTCTTTGGTCTTCACCATAGTGGAGTTTGGAGTCAGACTGTTTGAGGGTGTGCACAGGTGTCTTTTTATACTGATAACAAGTTTAAACAGGTGCCATTACTACAGGTAATGAGTGGAGGAAAGAGGAGACTCTTAAAGAAGAAGTTACAGGTCTGTGAGAGCCAGAAATCTTGATTGCTTGTTTCTGACCAAATACTTATTTTCCACCATAATATGCAAATAAAAGGAAAAAAAACAGACAATGTGATTTTCTGGATTTTTTTTTCTCAGTTTTTCTCCCATAGTTGAGGTCTACCTATGATGTAAATTACAGACGCCTCTCATCTTTTTAAGTGGTGGAACTTGCACTATTGCTGACTGACTAAATACTTTTTTGCCCCACTGTATATGGTTTACAACTTTATTTCTGTGACTTGCTGATAACAAAATATTGCAGTGTGACTTTAGGCCTGAGTGTTT
Source organism: Dendrobates tinctorius (assembly GCF_039654945.1). NCBI lineage: Eukaryota > Metazoa > Chordata > Amphibia > Anura > Dendrobatidae > Dendrobates > Dendrobates tinctorius. The sequence goes on along the minus strand of NW_027362062.1, from coordinate 5,069,456 downwards.
TTTTCATCTGAGTCTATCGAAGAAAAACATCACAGCCTGTCCAAGTTTGATCCAATATTCAGATCGTACTCTGCCATGCGAGTCAACGAGTGCATGAGAAACCATCGGACTGTGCTGGGATGACATCTGAGACTCAGGCCTCTCTACCTTCAAGAGTACACCATGGAAGGGATAGATAGGGTCCTAGTTCCAGAGACAGTTTGATGTCCCCATTCCTTACTGAAGACTGTCAATAGCGTGACACGCACTGACACAATGGAGAAGATGATGAATTTTTTTCTTCCATCTTCTCATTTGAGAGAATCGGATCACACTCTGAGAAAACTCTGATCAGGGTTTGATCAGAGTGTGATTTGCATAATTGATCAGATTCTCTCGGATGACAACAAAAAATACTGCTGTGTCCTTGGCCTTAAGGGGGTTTTACATATAGTGATATCGCTAGCAATATCGCTAAAGCGTCACCGATTTTGTGACGCAGCAGCGATATTGCTAGCGATATCGCTATGTGTGATACTTACCTCCGACCGGCTCCCCCACTGTCTGTCTCTGATCGAGCGAGATCGGCCGGGTCCATTTCTCGACGAGCGACGCGTGGACGCGGGCGGGAGGACGTCAGCATCGCTGCGTGTGAAAGGTAAGTAACGACCGCTGCTGCGTCGCTACGTCGCTGTGAGATCTGCCTGTTTGGCAGCTCACTAGTGACCATTTAGCGATGCACCAGCGATCCTGACCGGGTCGTATCGTGGTCGGATCGCTGGTGCATCGCTAAATGTAAAGGGGCCTTTAGAGTGATGGGGTAGTTGGGGATCTGGGTACCAGGGAGGCATCAACAAACTAATCTCCCCATTCTAAGCTTATAAATCAGTTTTAATGAGAACCTGTTACCTGATTCACACTGTCCAAACCATGATTTCAGCAAAGACTATGCTCTGGCGTTTTAGAAAAAATAAGCTTTAAAGACCCGTCCGGGGAACATACCCAGAGACAAGACTAATCTGACTCTGCCCCCAGATGGATTTTCCTGGCACTGAAGCAGATGATTGACAGATTTCTCCCAAAGTAAGAAACCTGTGAACTACATCTAGCAGCACTGAGAATTGCCAGCTGGGGCAGCTCTGGAGTTTTCTCATCTCCAGGTATGCTCCCCAGCTGGATCTTTAAAGTATATTTTATCTAAAATGCCAGAGTGTTTCAGAGAAAAATATTCCTGTCTGCGATTGTGCAACCAGGTGCTGATTCATGTTTTGGGCAGCATGAATCAGATGACAGGTTCCTATTAAGCTCGGAGATGGACGCCAAGCTGGATGTTCAGTCCGTGTGAAGAGAAGTCTAGCTGTGATTTCTGCCTGAAAATAATATGGTTTCCAATACTTCATCCACAGGCCTTTGTCACTTAGCCGTCCCAAGCTTTAAATCTGCCTAGTTATGGACTGATAAATCACAGTGTACGGCTGCGTAACAAGGCAGATTTGCAATTCAGGAGACAACCCCTGTGGGAGCTGTTATGGTAGACATATTGGATGTCAGCCAAATTTCCTAGAAACACATGTAATTGAGAAACTGCAAAACGGAATAGAATACACTTGCATCTATTAATAATCTTAAAGGGGGTTTTGTACATAAAAAAAATAGCTCAATAGATTTAAAAAAAAAAAAAAAAGTCACTTTCTAATATCCCACCGTGCTTTTGTTTTTCTTTCAGTTTCTTTCATTTTCCCAATTTCTACAGCTAAACCATGTAAAGGTAATAGACTAACTTTGCTGTGCACAGACTTCCTGTCATGTGACCTGCCCTGTGAGTAATGCGCTTACATTACAGGAAGTCCATAAACAGAAGACTTATCATTTTATTATGGCAACGCCAGAGCTTGCAAAATGATTAAAATAATTACATTAATGATTAACACTAGAGAGCCTAGATACAATATTAGAGCACAGCATCCCTTTAAAGGAAAGCTAACCACAATATACGCCCTTTTTTAATGTGTAACTTTAACCATTTTTTTTAATAGTACAAGTGATCATATGTCTTACGCAAGGGCATAATAATTTCAGGGTATTTATAAAAAAAAAATAAAAAAATTTAAAAAAAATAACCCACCCGCTACACTTATCTCTGGTTCCTTGAAATTCAGCATAATAGCTGACAACTGGGCAATCAATTACTTTAGAGTTATTATGAATAGATTTACTTTGCAGATCCAGTCCAGCAGCCGTGTCAGTGATCTGTGGCCACTGGATGGGAGCCCCGGAGAGCCTTCTCCTACCTCTTGGCCCTTACAGCCTCTGTAGCATTTCCCGTATTTTCTGGGGTATTAGCTATGGCTAAAGCTTATAAGAGAATAGATTCCAGGACTGTCTTTCAGAATGTTCCCTCTCTCCTTTGTATGTAATATTCTATCAGAAGGGAAATACCAGAGTTATTGTCTAATTTATTCCAAGAAAATCATTAAAGTAAATATATTTTTTTTTGTTGGAATATTCTCTTAATACATTTTTAATTTGCTTTTCAAATAAATGCATTTCATCTAATTGTAGGAAATCGTTATTGCATAAGCTGTCTACTTTTTTTGCTTAAAGACTAAAAAAATGTAGGAAGAGATGAAGGAAAAAGAGAGTGAAAACAGTATCCATGGAAATATATCCATAAATTGCTGGGTTTGTGAAGTTGCTCTCGTTCCATGTACATAATTGGAATTAAGGCAGAGGCTTTTGGATCTGGTGTATCATTTACATAGAAAATGTGCCTATTGATCAGAGACAATGTGGCTCTTCTGAGGCTCAAACAAAAACTGAATTTGCAAAACCTCAAATAGGAAAATGTGTGACAAAGATACTGACAAAGTGCTGGAGGGGAGGTACGTTTCAGAGGCCATTAACTTCAGTGATTTGAAACCCAGCGTTTCCTCCAGCACATTATTTGCTGAGAGGGGTTAATTGCCCATTTTAAGGGCTAGGTTTTTGTGGACAACCATAGAGTGGGTGCGAGGTTGTCCACCTTATCTCCACTCCAGGGTGTGGTCTGGGGTTTAAATAGTCAGCCTCCAGAGACATTCAGTGGTCAGTGAGTCTGGAGTCTGCAGCTCCAGAGAAGTGGTTTTGTCTTAATCTATACTGGAACTGGCTGCTTTAACATGATTGGGCGGATCCCCGCAGCTGCAGAGACTGTATACCATTTTGTCTTGGTTTCATCACTTGCACGAAGGGTTGTGTTTATTTTCTCTTCGTGTTGGTTTTTGCCACATGTATAATAAACCAGTAGAAGTTTTAAAGACCATGAACCAGTGTCTACCTCTGTGTGCAGAAGAGTGAGCTGATCTATCACCGAGTGAGCCGATATATAACTATACAGTGTGTATGTATGTTTATGTGTGTGTGTGTGTATATATACACACACACACACATATATATATATATATATATATATACAGTATATATATACCCACATACACACACACACACATATATATATATATATATATGCACAGTATATATATATATATATATATATATATATATATATATATATATATAAATATATATAGCATTTATTTATTTTCAGTTTCCTTTTCATACTGTTATGTCTCTTGCGGCTCCCTTACTTATTTTAATGGTTTACAGCCAGTTAGAAACCGTAACCAAATGGGTATACATAGAAATTTGAAAGGGAAATGTTTTGGGGTTCCTTTTGCAAGTATACCTTAAGGGGGTCATTAAATTTTGGTGGCAATTTTTTTTTCTTGCTGAGATGTATGTAATTTTTGCTATAAATAATTTTTGCCATTGACTCTCATTAAAAATGTTGTGTCATTTGCCTTCTCTTGCCTTCTGTAGCCTCTGTATTGTACTGTCTATTGCTGGCTGCAGAATGAATTAATCCAGGAAGATTGTGTGGTTTTTTTAAAATTTTATTCTTTTTAGCTATTTTGTGTTTTTGCAACTATTGTAAATAAGGGATTCATGGCTACTTCACGGCATTTTAAGGTTATTTTTTACTATTAGCCAATCTACAAGTTTTTCCATCTGAAGTTCATAATCAAACTCTTGACTTTTGGTTTATATTCAATCATTCATGTAATTTTTATGAGGAAACAACTTTCTTGGTTTTATCAGGTTATAAAATGGATGTTGATTATAGATATGTGCAGCAGACAGACCCGGAGATCTGCCCTGTGTGGTGACCATTCTGTCAATGCACAGTCCATGATCTGACCTTTCTAGGAGGAAATGGCCCTTCAAAATGAAAAGATTTGTAAACTAAATGCATTAGTTTGCTTGTTTTTATTTGCTTGGAAAGTTCATTCTTGCCCGAGCACTTAAAGAGTCCTGTATAAAACAAAAATAATAAGAAAAAAAAACAAGCACTTCCAAGTAATTTATTTCAATATGTTTTCTAGTCATTCTACAAATGGCGAAAAAGCATAAAGTTGATGACAGACCCAACTGAAAGTTAGAAGACTTAGAGTTGAGCGACTTTTGGTTTTTTAGGGTCGAGTTTCGTTTCGTGAAACCCGACTTTTCCAAAAGTCGGGTCGAGCAAGATCGTCCGATTATAGGGAAAAGTCGGGGTCGTCCCGAAACACGAAACCCAATGTAAGTCAATGGGGAATAAAAGTCGGCAGTGAGAGGAGGACAGGAAACACACCTACAGTGCCCATTTGAATGCCAAAAGCATCAATTCTTCTTACTTAAGCTTGTCAACCTTAATTAACTTCATAATACAAGTTACGCACTGAAAAATGGGGGTTATTTGGCTAAAGTTGTGGGGGGGAGGGCTGGCTGCAGGTTTTAATGTGCCCTGGGCGAAAGAGCGCCCCTTTAACACATACCACAACTCATCATGCTCCGATACGGCAGAGAAATAGCGGTATAGTACAATGAAAAATACTTCACTTTTTACATCTCATGACGAGGCCCATCTATTTCTCCATACAGAATCATTGGTCCCATATAATGTTTGAAACAGTATATGATGAGCTCCACATAATGCTACAGTATATGTTGGTCCCCATGGATGAAGCTCCACTGTCTTATGGGCCCAAATAATGCTCCAAACATAATGGGCCCATTTCTAATGCTCTAGTGTATAATGGGCCCTGTAAATGCTGCTCCAGTGTCTGATGTCCACCTTTGGAATGTTCCAGTGTATGGTGGGCCCCATCTATCATTCTCCAGAGTGTAGTGCTCCCCAAAAATTGCTGTCCCAACATTGAAAACATTCAAATAAGTATCCTCGCTAGGGAATCCCTGTACTTGTCTGGACTCCTCGTCGTCCCCATCTTCCATCTCACTGCACAGTATTTCAACTTTGCAAGTGCTGTGATCCTGAGCAAGCAGGGGGGGCCCACTCGTTGGCGACGGCACTGGCACAGGGCCCCTGATAGTACGGTGGTGTGTCTGATGGCGGGTGGGCCGAACCTGCACTTTCATCTGCAGCTTCCTCTTTGTCACCGTGTAAGATGGAACTGTATATGGGAAGGGTAACCTGAGTTTCATCAGGGTCAGATTCAGGTCGTGTAGCGTGCGAGGGGAATGTAGTGGTCTGGGTCAATGTACCAGCAGATTCATCGAGCAGTGGCTGGGCATCAGTGCACTTGTGTCGCCCCCAGGAGTACGGTCGCCACAGTGGCATTACCTTCTTCCTAGGGAGTGTGATGTTATGCTTGGGAGCAACGAACGATCTCTCTAGCAGGTTAACTGATTGGACGGCGTTATTCCCACGAGTCATGACCCTCCAAACAGCGTTCATGAAGGCAAAGTGTTTGTTTTACGTGGGCAGTATGGTTGCAAAGCTGAACCTTAAAGGAATGTCCAGAAGGGCACCACCAGGAGTGGAGCCTACGGTTAAATTCGACTCCACCTGGGAAACCTCAACCATGCCAGCTACAGAACAGATGCACACATTGCAAGCTTAATTCCGTTAACGAACGAGACTCCGTCATGCCCCGCGGTCCGAGTCCGGCTTACTAGAGGGACACGTGAGGCTCTGGCACATGAGATTGGCCAATAACTGGTGTGTCATGCCCTTACATGTCCGTGGCTGCATGTGCGCTACACTGAAAAGGCCAGCGTTTGTCACTTACAGGTGCAGATAACCCGCTGAACAACGTTAGTGATGGGGATCACTGATTACAATTATTACCCGCGAACAATGATTTCCCAGTAAGTGCAGGTCAACCGCAGTTCCGGAATTAGGCCTAACCGTCATTCCTGAAAAAATGAAAAACTTACGTGTGCAAACCACAGGTGCTGTAGCTTGCTTAACAGCTCGCCAGCCGTTCTCACGCCCAGTATGGATTACACATGATTGCACAAAGGTTAGAAAGGGTACCGTTTCCCCGGATAACATGTATGGATAGCGTACACATTCAAAATATATGTCTATACATCAGGAGGCAGGCTCAGACGGTGTTAGGCCCAGTATGGATTGCACGTGATTGCACAAAGGTTAGAAAGGGTACCGTATCCCCAGATAACATGTATGGATAGCGTACACATTCAAAATATATGTCTATACATCAGGAGGCAGGCTCAGACGGTGTTAGGCCCAGTATGGATTGCACGTGATTGCACAAAGGTTAGAAAGGGTACCGTATCCCCAGATAACATGTATGGATAGCGTACACATTCAAAATATATGTCTATACATCAGGAGGCAGGCTCAGACGGTGTTAGGCCCAGTATGGATTGCACATGATTGCACAAAGGTTAGAAAGGGTACCGTTTCCCCGGATAACATGTATGGATAGCGTACACATTCAAAATATATGTCTATACATCAGGAGGCAGGCTCAGATGGTGTTAGGCCCAGTATGGATTGCATGTGATTGCACAAAGGTTAGAAAGGGTACCATATCCCCAGATAACATGTATGGATAGCGTACACATTCAAAATATATGTCTATACATCAGGAGGCAGGCTCAGATGGTGTTAGGCCCAGTATGGATTGCACGTGATTGCACAAAGGTTAGAAAGGGTACCGTTTCCCCGGATAACATGTATGGATAGCGTACACATTCAAAATACATGTCTATACATCAGGAGGCAGGCTCAGACGGTGTTAGGCCCAGTATGGATTGCACGTGATTGCACAAAGGTTAGAAAGGGTACCGTATCCCCAGATAACATGTATGGATAGCGTACACATTCAAAATATATGTCTATACATCAGGAGGCAGGCTCAGATGGTGTTAGGCCCAGTATGGATTGCACGTGATTGCACAAAGGTTAGAAAGGGTACCGTATCCCCAGATAACATGTATGGATAGCGTACACATTCAAAATATATGTCTATACATCAGGAGGCAGGCTCAGATGGTGTTAGGCCCAGTATGGATTGCACGTGATTGCACAAAGGTTAGAAAGGGTACCGTTTCCCCGGATAACATGTATGGATAGCGTACACATTCAAAATATATGTCTATACATCAGGAGGCAGGCTCAGACGGTGTTAGGCCCAGTATGGATTGCACGTGATTGCACAAAGGTTAGAAAGGGTACCGTATCCCCGGATAACATGTATGGATAGCGTACACATTCAAAATATATGTCTATACATCAGGAGGCAGGCTCAGATGGTGTTAGGCCCAGTATGGATTGCACGTGATTGCACAAAGGTTAGAAAGGGTACCGTTTCCCTGGATAACATGTATGGATAGCGTACACATTCAAAAGATATGTCTATACATCAGGAGGCAGGCTCAGACGGTGTAAGGCCCAGTATGACTTGCAAGTGATTGCACAAAGGTGAGAAAGGGTACGGTATCCCCGGATAACATGTATGGATAGCATACACATTCAAAATATATGTCTATACATCAGGAGGCAGGCTCAGACGGTGTTAGGCCCAGTATGGATTGCACGTGATTGCACAAAGGTTAGAAAGGGTACCGTATCCCCAGATAACATGTATGGATAGCGTACACATTCAAAATATATGTCTATACATCAGGAGGCAGGCTCAGACGGTGTTAGGCCCAGTATGGATTGCACGTGTTTGCACAAAGGTTAGAAAGGGTACTGTTTCCCCGGATAACATGTATGGATAGCGTACACATTCAAAATATATGTCTATACATCAGGAGGCAGGCTCAGACGGTGTTAGGCCCAGTATGGATTGCACGTGATTGCACAAATGTTAGAAAGGGTACCGTATCCCCGGATAACATGTATGGATAGCGTACACATTCAAAATATATGTCTATACATCAGGAGGCAGGCTCAGACGGTGTTAGGCCCAGTATGGATTGCACGTGATTGCACAAAGGTTAGAAAGAGTACCGTATCCCCGGACAACATGTATGGATAGCGTACACATTCAAAATATATGTCTATACATCAGGAGGCAGGCTCAGACGGTGTTAGGCCCAGTATGGATTGCACGTGATTGCACAAAGGTTAGAAAGGGTACCGTATCCCCGGATAACATGTATGGATAGCGTACACATTCAAAATATATGTCTATACATCAGGAGGCAGGCTCAGACGGTGTTAGGCCCAGTATGGATTGCACGTGATTGCACAAATGTTAGAAAGGGTACCGTATCCCCGGATAACATGTATGGATAGCGTACACATTCAAAATATATGTCTATACATCAGGAGGCAGGCTCAGACGGTGTTAGGCCCAGTATGGATTGCACGTGATTGCACAAAGGTTAGAAAGGGTACCGTATCCCCGGATAACATGTATGGATAGCGTACACATTCAAAATATATATCTATACATCAGGAGGCAGGCTCAGACGGTGTTAGGCCCAGTATGGATTGCATGTGATTGCACAAAGGTTAGAAAGGGTACCGTATCCCCGGATAACATGTATGGATAGCGTACACATTCAAAATATATGTCTATACATCAGGAGGCAGGCTCAGACGGTGTCAGGCACAGTATGGATTTGACGGCCCAGACTACACAGCGGAGGAGCAGGGAGAGGTAAAGATTGCAAATGCTGGGGCCCTGCCCAAGCAAGGGGGGCCCACTCGTGGGCGTCGGTACTGGCACTGGGCCCCTCATAGTACGGCGCTGTGTCTGACGGCGGGTGTGCACCACCACCGTCAGAGACACTTGATTGCACTATGAAGGACCCTGTGCCAGTGCCCTCGCCCAAGAATCGGCCTACCCACCTGTCCAGGTCAACGGCACTCGCACGGTGTTGTGCGCTAGGTGGTGACCCCGGCCATGGGGGGGGGGAGGCAGCACAGTTAGGGAGTTTTAGAAAGTGGCATATGTTGAAAAAAAAAAAAAAAAACCAGGGGAAGAGTCTTGAGGAGATCATTTGCATATTCCCAGTGCCTTCTGGGATAAGTGAAGAGTCTCTGCGAGCTCAACGATCACTGGGTTTTGGCGGTTGCAGCTGAAAAGAGGAAATCGGAAAAACCAGGGGAAGAGTCTTGAGGAGATCATTTGCATATTCCCAGTGCCTTCTGGGATAAGTGAAGAGTCTCCGCGAGCTCAACGATCACTGGGTTTTGGCGGTTGCAGCTGAAAAGAGGAAATCGGAAAAACCAGGGGAAGAGTCTTGAGGAGATCATTTGCATATTCCCAGTGCCTTCTGGGATAAGTGAAGAGTCTCCGCGAGCTCAACGATCACTGGGTTTTGGCGTTTGCAGCTGAAAAGAGGAAATCGGAAAAACCGCGCACCTATCGGCGCGCGAAGTTTGGCTCATCTTTCATCATTTTTAAGAAATCTCAAGATGGAAGAGGCCAGGAGCCATTTGGTGAGCTGCATTTCTTGCTACATGTTCACAGATTTACCAGTGGAAAAGCCAAACTTCACATGCCACAAATGCAAGCTTGTGTCCCTGTTGGAGGAAAAGTTGCAAAATCTCGAAGAGAGGTTAGCTACGTTGAAGATCATTAAGGAAGGTGAAGAGTTCTTGGACAGAGCAGAATTATCTCTTCATGTTTCAGAAAGAGAAGAAATTCGAAGTGCACCTGAAGAAACAGAGGAACGGAGACATGTGACCCAGAGAAGCAGGAGGATCAGGAGGCAGTCAGCACCCATACTGCTCAGAAACCAGTACCAGGCTCTCACGCAGGAAAACGATGAAGAAATACATCAGGATAAGACTTTGCCAACAAACAGCAACCTTGTACGCCCTCAGAGTCCTCCTGGATGGAGAAAGAAAAATGTTGTGAAGAAGAAACGGAGAATGGTGGTCATGGGGGATTCCCTGCTGAGAGGAACAGATGCTGCTATCTGCAGACCGGATATAACTTCAAGAGAAATGTGCTGTCTTCCAGGTGCAAAAATTAAAGATGTGTCTGACAGGATATCAGGACTCTTCAGACCTACAGATGACTACCCATTCCTGCTACTACATGTGGGGACAAATGACACCGCAAGAAACGACCTGGAAACCATCTGCAGAGACTTTGAAGACTTAGGCAAGAAAGTGAAAGAACTGGGAGCGCAGGTGGTCTTCTCTTCCATCCTCCCAGTGGATGGCCATGGAACAAGGAGGTGGAATAAGATTCTGCAGGTGAACAACTGGCTACGTCGATGGTGCCGTCAGCAACGATTTGGATTTCTGGATCACGGAGTGAACTACTTATACGATGGACTACTTGCTAGAGATGGGGTGCACCTTACGAAGACTGGAAAGCATGTATTTGGAAGTCGCCTTGCTACACTTGTAAGGAGAGCTTTAAACTAGAACAACATGGGAAGGGAAGCAAAAGACCAGAAAAAGCCATACACCTGACAAATGCTATTGAGAACTCTGCTATTAGAAGTGGAAAGGAAGAACAAAGACGAAAGAATCTAATTAATAAAAATATTGGAGAAAGAGAAACCAATCACAAACTAAAATGTTTCTATACTAATGCACAAAGCATGGGCAACAAACAAGGAGAATTGGAACTACTAACACAGGAAAAGAAATATGATGTAATTGGAATCACTGAAACTTGGTGGGACAATACACATGATTGGAATACAAGACTAGAAGGATACAACTTATTTGCAAGAAACAGACTTGATAAACGAGGAGGGGGTGTCGCATTGTATGTTCGAAACGCGTATATCTGCACAGAGATTGAAGCTTCAGAGACTGGGAGTTCTGTGGAAACTGTTTGGGTAAGAATACAAGGACAGAACAATGGAAAGGACACCATTGTAGGCATTTACTACTACAATAGCTGTCTACAAATATCTAAAGGGCTGTCACATTGTAGAAGGATCAACTTTATTCTCATTTGCACAAGGAAAGACTAGAAGCAATGGGATGAAACTGAATGGGAAGAGACACAGATTAGATATTAGAAAAAACTTTTTGACAGTTAGAGTGATCAATGAGTGGAACAGGCTGCCACGAGAAGTGGTGAGTTCTCCTTCAATGGAAGTCTTCAAACAGAGGCTGGACAGACATCTGACTGGGATGATTTAGCGAATCCTGCTTTGAGCAGGGGGTTGGACCAGATGGCCCAGGAGGTCCCTTCCAACTCTACGATTCTATGATTCTATGATTCTATGTTGGACATTCAGCTGATGCAAAAGGTGAAATAGGTCAAGTCCCAGGAAGAGGTGGACCAAAGCAAGCCATTTTTCTGTCACCCTATGTGTCATCAGGGGAAGGTGGGACAAAATCCTTGGAAACCCATGCGTGGTTCATTTTAATGAAGGTTAGATCATCCACATTTTGGGTTGACAGACGGGTCCTTTTTTCTGTCAGGATTGATCCAGCTGCACTGAAGACTCTTTCCGATAGCACACTTGCAGCTGGGCAAGCGAGCTCCTGTAAGGCATATTGTGCCAATTCAGGCCAGGTGTCCAGTTTAGCGGCCCAATAGTCAAAGGGGAATGACCTGTGTGGGAGAACATCGATATGGGAGGAAAAGTAGTTTGTAACCATAGTTGACAACTGCTGTCTCCTGTCACTTTCCATCGATGCAGTATTACCAGTTGTGTGAGCGGTACTTGAAAAATCAGTCCACAACATTGTCATGAAACCCCTGTCTCCAACGCCACTTCTGCTGTGTGCACCACGAACACCTCTGCCAAGCTGCCCCCGGCCCGTACGGCTCGTGTGAGAACCATCACCGCTGCTGTGTGCTGGGAATGCCTCAAGCAACCGATTTACCAGAGTTGCTTGTTTATTAGCCAATATTAGGTCAAGGTTCTACTGTGGCATGATGTTTTGTAATTTGCCTTTATAGCGTGGATCCAGGATGCTGGCCAACCAGTAGTCGTCATCGTTCATCATTTTGGCAATGCGGGGGTCCCTTTTTAGGATCTGCAAGGCATAATCTGACATGTGGGCCAATGTTCCCGGTGTCAATGATGCACTACGAGTGCTGGTTGGAGGAGCACTTTCTGGCAAATCCACATCCCTCCAGTCACGCACAAACCCTGTACCAGACCTTGCCACGCCAACATTTTCACTTGCCCCACGAGATGCATCCTCCTCCCCTAAGTAATCATCCCCATCATCCTCCTCCTCCTCCTCTTCTTCCTCCACCTCGTCCAGGAGAGGTCCCTGAGCAGACAATGGCTGAATGTCATCAAGGATTCCCTCCTCCTCTTCCTCCTCATCAACATTGGCTGCAGAAGCCTGCTCCTTACGGTGCGTCAAAGTTTGCATGAGCAGACGCATAAGTGGGATGCTCATGCTTAGGATGGTGTCGTCTGCACTTACCAGCCGTGTGCATTCCTCAAAACACTGAAGGACTTTACAGAGGTCTTTCAGCTTCGACCACTGCACACCGGTCAACTCCATGTCTGCTCTCAAAGTGCCTGGCCGTGTATCCTCCCACAAATGCATTATGGCCTGCCTCTGCTCGCACAGCCGCTCCACCATGTGCAGGGTGGAGTTCCACCTTGTTGCAATGTCGATAATGAGGCGGTGGTTGGGAAGGTGGAGCAATCGCTTCAGCTTCTGCATACGAACGGAGTGTACAGGCGACCGGCGGATGTGCGCGCACAGTCTTCGCACCTTCTGGAGCAGGGCTATTAACTCCGGATAATTTTTGAGGAAGCACTGCACCACCAGGTTCAAGGTGTGAGCCAAGCAAGGTATGTGGCTGAGTTTTGAAAGAGCTATGGCTGCCACAAAATTACGCCCGTTATCACTAACTACCTTGCCTGCCTCAAGATGTACACTGCCCAGCCATGACTCAGTTTGTCGCTGAAAGTACTCGGCCAGCACCTCGGCGGTGTGTCTGTCGCCCAAACACATCATCTGCAACACTGCCTGCTGACGCTTTCCACTAGCTGCTCGATAGGGGGACACCTCGTGTGCAACAGTGGCAGCTGCAGATGGAGTGCTCATACGACTGCGCTCTGTGGACGAGCTTTCGCTTCTGGAGGAGGAGGAGGAGGAGGAGGAGGGTCGAACGCCTACAGCCAACTGTTTCCTATACCGTGGGCTAGGCAGCACTGTCCCACCACTGCTGTCCCCTGTGGACCCTGCATCCACCACATTAACCCATTGCGCAGTGATGGACACGTAACGGCCCTGGCCATGCCGACTGGACCATGCATCAGTTGTGAGGTGCACCTTTCCGCTCACTGACTGCTTGAGTGCATGGACAATGCGGTCTTTCACATGATGGTGGAGGGCTGGGATGGCTTTGCAAGAGAAGAAGTGGCGACTGGGTAGGTCATAGCGTGGTACTGCATAGGCCATGAGTTCGCGGAAAGCTGCGCTTTCCACCAACCGAAAGGGCATCATCTCAAACGAGATTAGTTTGGCAATGTGGGCGTTCAAACCCAGTGTACGCGGATGAGAGACTGAGTACTTTCTTGACCTACTCATAGTGTCTGGGAGGGTGAGCTGGACTTGAGAGCTGCATATGGTGGAAGTAGCGGTGGACAGGGCGGACTGAGAGAGGGTTGATGATGGTGATGGAATTGGTGTTCTTTCTGATGGCCTAGAATCAGTCTTTCATTGATATAACAGTGGGATTCCCTGACTGCTGTGGCCTTGCAACGACACCTCAACATTTGCTGCTGTGCTAACCGGTGGGCTTACAGTGGGGGAAACAATGTAGCGTTGCTGACTACCTTCGTTGTGATCAGTTGCACATGTGGCACTTGAGGTTTGATGTTGTGTCCACGCTTGCAAGTGCATGCTGGTTAAATGTCTAAGCATGCAACTGGTATTCAAATTTTTCAGATTTTTCCCTCGGCTAAAGGTCTTTGCGCACTTCTTACAGATAACCTTGGCCTGATCATGAGGATTTTGTTCAAAAAAGTGCCACACTGCACTCTTCCTACTTTGGCAGACATTTTGCGGCCTAGCACACTGTGATCTTTTGACCCTCTGGACAAGCTGTCCAGCAACACTTTTGATGTTTGGAGCCTGTCTTTGGAGTGCTCCGGGCCTGCCAGATAACAGCTGTTGCGATGTTGATGTCTGCTGTGGATGCTCCTCATCTGAGCTATTAGAAGCAGCACCCTCTTCCCCCAATGGATGCCAATCTGGGTCAACAACTGGGTCATCCATCACCTCCTCTTCTATGTCATGTGCACCTTCCTCTGTGTCACTGTGTATGGTGGTATAGTGTGCGGGAAGGGGCACCTGAGTCTCATCAGGGTCAGAATCTGGCTCTGTACACTGCGAGGACAATGTAGTGCTCTGAGTGAATGTACCAGCAGAATCATCCATCAGCGGCTGTGCATCAGTGCACTCCATGTCAGATTCATCTTGGCCTGGGTAATTCACCATTTCACTTGATAATCCAGGCATGGTATGTGAAAACAGCTCCATGGAGTAATCAGTAGTATGGCCTGCGTCATCCTTCAATCTTGGTTGGGGTGAAGGACACAAGGAAAGGTGTGGTTCATGAACATGAGCCTCCAATGACGACTCAGTGCTTTTACTTTTTACAACTGAAGAAGAGGAGGCGATAGAGCTGGAGGCTGAGACAGCAATGTAAGACAACACTTTTTCCTGATGCTCTGGCTTTAAAAGCTTTTTGCCAACTCCTAGAAAACTAAGCGTTCGAGGCCTTATGTAGCCAGACGATGACGCAGGCTCAACACCTCCTGCATTCGGTCCTATTTTGCTCTTGCCACTACCATCAGATCCACCACCAACACCATCATTACCAGCTGCCAACCCCCGCCCAATTCCACGGCCTCTTCCACCAGCCTTCCTCATTTTTGGTAGAAATGTAGACAAAATCCAACAAACTATATAGTAATGTAAAACAAGGTACAAGGTGTCTATAGGACAGGGGAGATTTTGAATTTCTGCAGACACTTGTGGACACTGGACACTTTTGGATTGTGTGAGGCCCACTGAATATCTGAGCGCTCTGTCACAGGCTCGATGGCACAGCTGTGACCAAAGTGACTAGAGGATAAGGGAGATTTTGAATTTCTGCACACACTTGTGGACACTGGACACTTTTGGATTGTGTGAGGCCCACTGAATATCTGAGCGCTCTGTCACAGGCTCGATGGCACAGCTGTGACCAAAGTGACTAGAGGATAAGGGAGATTTTGAATTTCTGCACACACTTGTGGACACTGGACACTTTTGGATTGTGTGAGGCCCACTGAATATCTGAGCGCTCTGTAACAGGCTCGATGGCACAGCTGTGACCAAAGTTACTAGAGGATAAGGGAGATTTTGAATTTCTGCACACACTTGTGGACACTGGACACTTTTGGATTGTGTGAGGCCCACTGAATATCTGAGCGCTCTGTCACAGGCTCGATGGCACAGCTGTGACCAAAGTGACTAGAGGATAAGGGAGATTTTGAATTTCTGCACAAACTTGTGGACACTGGACACTTTTGGATTGTGTGAGGCCCACTGATATCTGAGCGCTATGTCACAGGCTCGATGGCACAGCTGTGACAAAAGTGACTAGAGGATAAGTGAGATTTTGAATTTCAGCCGACACTTGTGGACACTGGACACTTTTGGATTGTGTGAGGCCCAATGAATATCTGAGCGCTATGTGACAGGCTCGATGGCACAGCTGTGACAAAAGTGACTAGAGGATAAGGGAGATTTTGAATTTCTGCAGACACTTGTGGACACTGGACACTTTTGGATTGTGTGAGGCCCACTGATATCTGAGCGCTATGTGACAGGCTCGATGGCACAGCTGTGACCAAAGTGACTAGAGGATAAGGGAGATTTTGAATTTCAGCAGACACTTGTGGACACTGGACACTTTTGGATTGTGTGAGGCCCACTGATATCTGAGCGCTATGTCACAGGCTCGATGGCACAGCTGTGACAAAAGTGACTAGAGGATAAGGGAGATTTTGAATTTCAGCAGACACTTGTGGACACTGGACACTTTTAGATTGTGTGAGGCTCACTGATATCTGAGCGCTATGTCACAGGCTCGATGGCACAGCTGTGACAAAAGTGACTAGAGGATAAGTGAGATTTTGAATTTCAGCAGACACTTGTGGACACTGGACACTTTTGGATTGTGTGAGGCCCAATGAATATCTGAGCGCTATGTGACAGGCTCGATGGCACAGCTGTGACCAAAGTGACTAGAGGATAAGTGAGATTTTGAATTTCAGCAGACACTTGTGGACACTGGACACTTTTGGATTGTGTGAGGCCCAATGAATATCTGAGCGCTATGTGACAGGCTCGATGGCACAGCTGTGACAAAAGTGACGAGAGGATAAGGGAGATTTTGAATTTCTGCAGACACTTGTGGACACTGGACACTTTTGGATTGTGTGAGGCCCACTGATATCTGAGCGCTATGTCACAGGCTCGATGGCACAGCTGTGACAAAAGTGACTAGAGGATAAGTGAGATTTTGAATTTCAGCAGACACTTGTGGACACTGGAGACTTTTGGATTGTGTGAGGCCCAATGAATATCTGAGCGCTATGTGACAGGCTCGATGGCACAGCTGTGACAAAAGTGACGAGAGGATAAGGGAGATTTTGAATTTCTGCAGACACTTGTGGACACTGGACACTTTTGGATTGTGTGAGGCCCACTGATATCTGAGCGCTATGTGACAGGCTCGATGGCACAGCTGTGACAAAAGTGACTAGAGGATAAGTGAGATTTTGAATTTCAGCAGACACTTGTGGACACTGGACACTTTTGGATTGTGTGAGGCCCCATGAATATCTGAGCGCTATGTGACAGGCTCGATGGCACAGCTGTGACAAAAGTGACGAGAGGATAAGGGAGATTTTGAATTTCTGCAGACACTTGTGGACACTGGACACTTTTGGATTGTGTGAGGCCCACTGATATCTGAGCGCTATGTGACAGGCTCGATGGCACAGCTGTGACCAAAGTGACTAGAGGATAAGGGAGATTTTGAATTTCAGCAGACACTTGTGGACTCTGGACACTTTTGGATTGTGTGAGGCCCACTGATATCTGAGCGCTATGTCACAGGCTCGATGGCACAGCTGTGACAAAAGTGACTAGAGGATAAGGGAGATTTTGAATTTCAGCAGACACTTGTGGACACTGGACACTTTTGGATTGTGTGAGGCCCAATGAATATCTGAGCGCTATGTGACAGGCTCGATGGCACAGCTGTGACAAAAGTGACTAGAGGATAAGGGAGATTTTGAATTTCTGCAGACACTTGTGGACACTGGACACTTTTGGATTGTGTGAGGCCCACTGATATCTGAGCGCTATGTCACAGGCTCGATGGCACAGCTATGACCAAAGTGACTAGAGGATAAGGGAGATTTTGAATTTCAGCAGACACTTGTGGACACTGGACACTTTTGGATTGTGTGAGGCCCACTGATATCTGAGCGCTATGTCACAGGCTCGATGGCACAGCTGTGACAAAAGTGACTAGAGGATAAGGGAGATTTTGAATTTCAACAGACACTTGTGGACACTGGACACTTTTGGATTGTGTGAGGCCCACTGATATCTGAGCGCTATGTCACAGGCTCGATGGCACAGCTGTGACAAAAGTGACTAGAGGATAAGTGAGATTTTGAATTTCAGCAGACACTTGTGGACACTGGACACTTTTGGATTGTGTGAGGCCCAATGAATATCTGAGCGCTATGTGACAGGCTCGATGGCACAGCTGTGACCAAAGTGACTAGAGGATAAGTGAGATTTTGAATTTCAGCAGACACTTGTGGACACTGGACACTTTTGGATTGTGTGAGGCCCAATGAATATCTGAGCGCTATGTGACAGGCTCGATGGCACAGCTGTGACAAAAGTGACGAGAGGATAAGGGAGATTTTGAATTTCTGCAGACACTTGTGGACACTGGACACTTTTGGATTGTGTGAGGCCCACTGATATCTGAGCGCTATGTGACAGGCTCGATGGCACAGCTGTGACCAAAGTGACTAGAGGATAAGGGAGATTTTGAATTTCAGCAGACACTTGTGGACACTGGACACTTTTGGATTGTGTGAGGCCCACTGATATCTGAGCGCTATGTCACAGGCTCGATGGCACAGCTGTGACAAAAGTGACTAGAGTATAAGGGAGATTTTGAATTTCAGCAGACACTTGTGGACACTGGAGACTTTTGGATTGTGTGAGGCCCAATGAATATCTGAGCGCTATGTGACAGGCTCGATGGCACAGCTGTGACAAAAGTGACTAGAGGATAAGGGAGATTTTGAATTTCTGCAGACACTTGTGGACACTGGACACTTTTGGATTGTGTGAGGCCCACTGATATCTGAGCGCTATGTCACAGGCTCGATGGCACAGCTGTGACAAAAGTGACTAGAGGATAAGTGAGATTTTGAATTTCAGCAGCCACTTGTGGACACTGGACACTTTTGGATTGTGTGAGGCCCCATGAATATCTGAGCGCTATGTGACAGGCTCGATGGCACAGCTGTGATAAAAGTGACGAGAGGATAAGGGAGATTTTGAATTTCTGCAGACACTTGTGGACACTGGACACTTTTGGATTGTGTGAGGCCCACTGATATCTGAGCGCTATGTGACAGGCTCGATGGCACAGCTGTGACCAAAGTGACTAGAGGATAAGTGAGATTTTGAATTTCAGCAGACACTTGTGGACACTGGACACTTTTGGATTGTGTGAGGCCCAATGAATATCTGAGCGCTATGTGACAGGCTCGATGGCACAGCTGTGACCAAAGTGACTAGAGGATAAGTGAGATTTTGAATTTCAGCAGACACTTGTGGACACTGGACACTTTTGGATTGTGTGAGGCCCACTGAATATCTGAGCGCTCTGTCACAGGCTCGATGGCACAGCTGTGACCAAAGTGACTAGAGGATAAGTGAGATTTTGAATTTCTGCACACACTTGTGGACACTGGACACTTTTGGATTGTGTGAGGCCCACTGAATATCTGAGCGCTCTGTCACAGGCTCGATGGCACAGCTGTGACCAAAATGACTAGAGGATAAGTGAGATTTTGAATTTCTGCAGACACTTGTGGACACTGGACACTTTTGGATTGTGTGAGGCCCACTAAATATCTGAGCGCTCTGTCACAGGCTCGATGGCACAGCTGTGACCAAAGTGACTAGAGGATAAGGGAGATTTTGAATTTCTGCACACACTTGTGGACACTGGACACTTATGGATTGTGTGAGGCCCACTGAATATCTAGGTGCTCTGTCACAGGCTCGATGGCACAGCTGTGACCAAAGTGACTAGAGGATAAGGGAGATTTTGAATTTCTGCACACACTTTTGGACACTGGACACTTATGGATTGTGTGAGGCCCACTGAATATCACAGCGCTATGTTACAGGCAGAAATTGGCTAGTGTATCACAAACTACAAGGTGTATGTAGAATTGGGCAGAATAGGAATCTCCCTAGAGTGCAGGTCTGTAAGAACGGAACATGTCCTCGTTTTATTCTCACAGAGTGACACACTGATAGCTTCACTGTGGCTGTGATAACAGCCATTACACGGTACTGTGTGAGGAGCGTTCACCGCTGTATGGTGTGAAAAAATGCACGCTCAGTACCTCAGCAGGACAAAAAAAAAAATTGGGATTGCTTTTAAAAAAGCAGTTTGCGGAGCAGTGGGTAAACAGCAATGCAGGAATGTCAAGAAGCCTTAGAAGGCAGCCCAACAACCAACACCACAGATACACCACTATATAGCCTCCCCTTGCACTGCACACACAGTGACTGATGTGTTGTACAGGCAAAATCGCTAGCAGCAGAAGCAGTTTTTTTTTCTTCTCAGCAGGACAAAAAAAAAAATTGGGATTGCTTTTAAAAAAGCAGTTTGCGGAGCAGTGGGTAATCAGCAATGCAGGAATGTCAGGAAGCCTTAGAAGGCAGCCCAACAACCAACACCACTGATACACCACTATATAGCCTCCCCTTGCACTGCACACACAGTGACTGATGTGTTGTACAGGCAAAATCGCTAGCAGCAGAAGCAGTTTTTTTTTCTTCTCAGCAGGAAAAAAAATAAAAATTGGGATTGCTTTTAAAAAAGCAGTTTGCGGAGCAGTGGGTAAACAGCAATGCAGGAATGTCAGGAAGCCTTAGAAGGCAGCCCAACAACCACCACTGATACACCACTATATAGCCTCCCCTTGCACTGCACACACAGTGACTGGTGTGTTGTACAGGCAAAATCGCTAGCAGCAGAAGCAGTTTTTTTTTCTTCTCAGCAGGACAAAAAAAAAAATTGGGATTGCTTTTAAAAAAGCAGTTTGCGGAGCAGTGGGTAAACAGCAATGCAGGAATGTCAGGAAGCCTTAGAAGGCAGCCCAACAACCAACACCACTGATACACCACTATATAGCCTCCCCTTGCACTGCACACACAGTGACTGGTGTGTTGTACAGGCAAAATCGCTAGCAGCAGAAGCAGTTTTTGGTGTCTTCTTCCCTGCCTAACGCTCTCCCTACAAAATCAGCAGCAGCAGCAGCTCTCCCTATTCTGAGATCAGCATGAGTAACATGGCGGTCGGCGTGCACGCCCTTTTATACCCCCTGTGACGCCCCCCCAAAGCAAGCCAATCACTTGCATGCCCTTCTGAAAGATGGTGGTGACCCGTGCCTATGTCATCACGTTGCCCACAGTGTCCGTGGATCCTGATTGGCTGAAAAAGAGCGCAAAACAAACTTTTGAAACGCGACTTTGGCGCGTAAGTCGCCGACCTCGTGGCCGACCTCATCCTAGGGTCGGGTTTCGTTTCATGAAACCCGACTTTGCCAAAAGTCGGCTACTTTTGAAATTTTTCGACCCGTTTCGCTCAACTCTATAGATGACTAATAATTATTTTTAGTGATCAATTATAAAGTGATAAACAGGAAGAAACATTTCTGAACCCCAAACATCTGACTATAGTGACCTCTTATGGACTCCCTAAATTCACAAAGAGTTAACGCCTTAGAAAGTTGTGTCAGGACACAACAGCTTGACACAGAATGTGGGGATTCACATTGATGGGGTTCCTAGAAATAGTGTTGTCCCTCCACTCTTACGTTAGGAACACCACTGATTTTTTGAAAAAACCCAATGGAAGGTGACACACTCTTAAGGGGGTATCAAAGTGAGACCTTATGTGCACTCATCCCACATCATTGATGACTAATATGAGTAACTTGCATTCATATGGCTTGATAGATTGGCTTTTGTAGGAGTAATCAATTTTTATTCTCTTTTGGACTAATGGCTGTGAAGAGCGTGCATCCTAGTTAAGTATCAGTACCTTGATTAGTAACTTAGATCACATCCAGTTTTTTTGCAGCAGTGTTGTCCTGCTATAATGGAGTTGTAGGTCAATCTTTATTATTTTAGGTCCATTTGAAGATAGTGTTGATACCCTGAGCATACTGCCACTTTGTAACACAGTTACAGCTGGTGACCTTGTCAGTGTCACATAAGATAGACTATATCATTCATTGACGTCACTGGTATTACTTCAGCACTGAACAAAATAGTATTTTATTAGTTTTTGGACTTAATCCAGAATTGTTTTTTCCCACTGATTAGGTTGTCAGATATACCAACAGACATATGTTAGGAGTGTGCACTAGTGATGAGCGAGTGTGCTCGTTACTCGAGTTTTCCGAGCAGGCTGGGATGTTCTCCAAGTATCTTGGGCGTGCTCATAAATTATGTTTGTGTCTCTGCAGCGGCATGATTTGCGGCTGCTAGATAACATGAACACATGCAGGGATTGCATCCCACATGTATTCAGGCTGTCTAGCAGCCGCAAATCATGCCGCTGCGGAGACAGAAACATAATTTATGAGCACGCCCAAGATACTCTTGAAAACACACCCGAGCATGCTCGGAAAACTCAAGTAACGAACACACTCACTTATCATCAGTATATTTATTTAGAATATGGTGTTTTTTATAATGTACTAGAGAAAATTTTTGAAAAATTCGCATGACACCTACTGGATGAGAAAAGCAAATTATATCCTTCTGTGGATTTGAATTCAAGACTAAAGGCCCCGTCACACTAATGATGCAACGGCGATCCTGACAATGATACGACCTTGTCAGGATCGCTGGTGCCTCGCTACATGACCGCTGGTGAGCTGCCAAACAGGCAGCTTCACCAGTGTTCAGGACCAGCGAGGACGCTGGTATCTAAGGTAAATATCGGGTAACTAAGAGCGTGCGGCACTTAGTTACCCCTGTTTACCTTAGACACCAGCGTCCTAGCGCGACCACGCAGGTATCTAAGGTACACAGCGGGTAACTAAGTGACGCACGCTCTTACCCGTTATTTACCTTAGGCCTCTTTCACACTTCCGTTTTTTACAATCAGTCACAATCCGCCAGGTTTTGAAAAAAACGGATCCTCAAATTTTTTTTGAGGATCCGTTTTTTTCCCCATTGACTTGCATTAATGGCGGATTGTGACGGATTGCCGTCCGTTGCATCCATTTTTTTGAGGATCCGCCAAAAATTGCTGTCCGTCACCATCCTCATAGATTTCAAAACGGAGCTTGTAACGTTTTTTTCTCTGGCGGATCCTCCAGACACTCATTTAACCCGAAATTCTTTCTGGGTGCCGGACACAAAAAAAAAAAATTCTCTCTCTCTCTCTCTCTCTCTCTCTCTCTCCTGTCATGTTAGGCTGGAGTCACACTAACCTGCGCAAAATGCGGTCAGTATTTTACATGCGTAATACGGATGACAGACCCCTAAACAGTGCTCCGTATGTCATCCGTAATGAAGGTGTGGTCGCGTATTTTGCGCATGTCAGCATCCGTATGTAATCCGTATGGCATCCGTATGGAGAAATTTTCTCGCAGGCTTGCAAAATGGACATATAATGGAGCCCTATGACAGTTTTAATAAAGAAATGAAAGAATAGATATAGACACATAGAATGCATATATATATATGTATTCTATGTGTGTATATCTATTCTTTCATTTCTTTATTAAAACTGTCAGTGTGAATTTACTGTATAGAGCACTGAATTGCCGGCTTTGCTAAAAGACACCGGGTGCGTATTTCTCGCAAGTCACATGTGTGGTCCGTGTGTAATCCGTATTTTTTGCGCACCCATAGACTTGCATTGGCGTATTACGGGCGTAGTACGCTGACAATCGCAGCATGCTGCGAGTGGCATGGAGCGTAGGATACTGAGGAGAAATATACGCCTGGTGCGAGTGACCCCATAGAGAATCATTGGTCCGTGTCTAATGCGTGCTTTTTGCGCCTCTCACTCTCCCGTATTCCTCGCCAGTGTGACCCCGGCCTTAGAGTACTACTGCCTATTGTTAGAATACAGTGGGATTAGAAAGAATACATCCGAGAATCTTTGCATAGGTATAAGACACGTTTTTTGCACACTTTTTGCAAAAAAAATTACTCCATGGTACAGTGTTTACCCCCATAGCGGTCTCCAATCATAACCATAAACCTACAACTATTTGTAAGAAAATGGCTAAAATATTTACAAATAGCCTTTTAAGCACCTTATGCCATCAAAGCATTTCAATTTTATTCTGTATTTTCTGAAGAAGGCATTCTGACCAATTATAATTAACAAAATTAAAAAAGATTTTGCGTCAGTCATTACAGAAACTATTTGCAAATATTGTTTTTTATAGTATTATGACACGCCTAGGACATTAGTGTATACTGCAGTTTTTATATTCAATGATTCTTATGCCTATGTTACAATGATTTGCTTAGGCTGGTTTCACACTTGCGTTTTTTTGCGCTGTTTTTTAGCGCAAAAAAACGCATGCGGTTTTTCCCCTATGCTTTAACAGGGGTGCGCATAGGTGCGCATACACATGCGTTTGTACGCGTTTGTATGCGCATGCGTTTTTTTGTAATGTGCGCTCGGGCGCACAAAATGCATCCTGTTGCATTTTTTGTGCGTCCGACTTGCCCAAAAAAAACGCATGTGCACGCAATGCGTTTTTTTTACAGCAAAACACCCATTATAGTCTATGAGTGCCCATACATGCGCATTGTAATGCACACGCATGCGCAAAAAAAGCATGCATTTTTTTTTTAAAACGCACCAAAACCTGCAAAAAACGCACACATACGCATGATGCGTTTTTTCATGCGTTTGTGTGCGTAATAAACACGCAGCAAAAAAACGCAAGTGTGAAAGTAGCCTTATATTTGCAATTCTGTGTAAATTTTCTTTGAATGTTTTCTTTCAAAAAGCTTTTTTTATGCAGAAGATAAGAAATTTAGATGGAGCCACTTTAGCTCTCTATGCTTCAACTCTGTCACTATTATTAAGAATTGACTCAGCCATAATTTGGCTTCCCCTACTGAGTTCATGCAGTGATGTGCCTTATGTAAAAGTAAATGGACCATTCATAATTTATACCTACAGGCAGTATCAAACAACATTATTCCACTGCACAGTAATTTTCATTTAAACATTTGCAAATCTGAAGTGCAATAAAAAAAATAAACATTCATTGAAATGCAGTATTACATGGGTTTATGCAATCAAAAATACCGCAACATAAGATTAAATTGGATATATCACCAGACTTCATAGTAGAAAACTCTATAAACTGCATACACTATTAAACAGATTGATTAAACCTGATGCAACTGGTATATTTACATTGAAAATACAAATTGCAAGGTTGTCTATATCGCCAGACTTCATAATACAAAGCTGTTAAAATAGTTAAAAGAACAATGCGAAGTCCAGAGTATAATACAAAAAATGTAATCACTTTATTAAGACACTAGCTGAAGAGCCCGGCGCTGCCCGGGCATAGTAACTAACTGTGGTTAGTAATAGCAAATTATAATTATCCTCCATCCCATAGTCCCGTGCCCATATACCCATCATACATATCCTCCATCCCATAGTTCCGTGCCCATATACCCATCATACATATTCACCATCCCATAGTCGAGTGCCCATATACCCATCACACATCCTTCATCTCATAGTCCCATGCCCATATACCCATCAAACATGTCCTCCATCCCATAGTCAAGTGCCCATATACCCATCACACATCCTCCATCCCATAGTCCTGTGCCCATATACATATCCGCCATTCCATAGTCCCGTGCCCATATACCCATCACACATCCTCCATCCCATAGTCGAGTACCCATATACCCATCATACATATCCTCCATCCCATAGTCCCGTGCCCATATACCCATCATACATATTCACCATCCCATAGTCGAGTGCCCATATACCCATCACACATCCTTCATCTCATAGTCCCATGCCCATATACCCGTCAAACATGTCCTCCATCCCATAGTCAAGTGCCCATATACCCATCACACATCCTCCATCCCATAGTCCTGTGCCCATATACATATCCGCCATTCCATAGTCCCGTGCCCATATACCCATCACACATCCTCCATCCCATAGTCGAGTGCCCATATACCCATCATACATATCCTCCATCCCATAGTCCCGTGCCCATATACCCATCATACATATTCACCATCCCATAGTCGAGTGCCCATATACCCATCACACATCCTTCATCTCATAGTCCCATGCCCATATACCCGTCAAACATGTCCTCCATCCCATAGTCAAGTGCCCATATACCCATCACACATCCTCCATCCCATAGTCCTGTGCCCATATACATATCCGCCATTCCATAGTCCCGTGCCCATATACCCATCACACATCCTCCATCCCATAGTCCCATGCCCATATACCCATCATACATATTCGCCATCCCATAGTCGAGTGCCCATTTACCCATCACACATCCTTCATCTCATAGTCCCATGCCTATATACCCATCATACATATTCTCCATCCCATAGTCCAGTGCCCATATACCCATCATACATATCCTCCATCCCATAGTCCAGTGCCCATATACCCATCACACATCCTCCATCCCATAGTCAACCATTATGACATCATAATGAGCGGCGGGGTTTGCAACTTATGATGAATCAGTGTCACCATGGCAACCATTGTGACATCATAATGAGGGGCGGGGCTTGATACGCACACACTGTTTCCCCAGTATGTAGATAGGGGCAAAATTGTTTGGTGAATTGGAACGCGCGGGGTTAAAATTTCGCCTCAAAACGTAGCTTAGGACGTTCTCGGGGTCCAGACGTGTGACTGTGCCAAATTTTGTGGCTGTAGCTGCGACGGTGCGGATGCCTATCCCAGACATACACACATACATACACACACACATACATACATACACACACATACACACATACACACTTTGAGCTTTATATATTAGATATACTTATACAGGCAAGGGAAGCAAAAAAGTGCATCGGACACACAGAGGAAGAGCTGAAATAAAAACTATATATATAGATAGAAAATGGCCCAGTGGCAACTAGTATTCATAATATTCTATTAATATATCCATTTCCTCTATAAACACCAAGTGACTGGGTGTTAGTACATCAAGCCAGCAGGTGGCCTTGACATCATAGCCAATAGTACAGGTTTAGGCTTCATAGGACTTAATAGGACACCTGTATACAATGGTACTATACATTAATAGAGACACCACTAAGAGGGAAGTTCAGCTACACGTGAGTCCGCCTCAACGCGTGTTTCAGATCTACATTCGTACCATTGTATACAGGTGTCCTATGGACTTCGTATCATTCTTTTTCCCTTTTTCATGGCTTCAATTATGATGATCTGTCTATTATAGTCTGTTTTCAGTAGTAGTATGGATATCCTCTAATAACCTAATCTTATAATATTAACTGATCATGCTACAATCACTGTTGTTGAGCAATTTTGACTATAACGTAAACAAACAGTACAAACTAGATACGTTATTAAATACAGGGTGGGCCATTTATATGGATACACCTAAATAAAATGGGCATGGGCCACCCTGTAGATTGGTTAAACCTTATGTAACTGGTGTATGGATGTTGTAAATCCATGTTTGAATCCTTCATAATAATAATAATGATAATTTTATTTCTATAGCGCCAACATATATATATGCATAAAGCATGTGAGAACATGATGTGAAGAACCTGATTCTGGTAAAAAAAATTTTTAATGGGCCACACAGGGATAGCTAGGTTAATGCGTTGAGGTGGTAGGCCAGTCTGAACAAATGCGTTTTTAGAGCAAACTTAAAACTGTGGGTATTGGGGATTAATCGTATCAACCTGGATAGTGCATTCCAAAGAATTGGTGCAGCACGTTAAAAGTCTTGGAGACAGGAGTGGGAGGTTCTGATTATTGAGGATGCTATCCTCAGGTCATAAGCAGAATGGAGGGCGCGGGTAGGGTGGTAGACTGAAATGAGGGAGGAGATGTAGGGTGGTGCTGAGCCATGGAGTGATTTGTGGGTGAGGGTAATAAGTTTGTACTTGATTCTGGAGTGGATGGGTAGCCAGTGTAATGACTGGCAATGGGTAGAGACATCGGTGTAATGATTGGTGAGGAATATGATCCTGGCTGCAGCATTCAAGACAGATTGGAGGGTGGAGAATTTTGGAAAGAGGGAGGCCTATTAGTAGAGTGTTACAATAGTCCAGACGAGAATGAATAAGAGAAACAGTAAGAGTTTTTAAAGAGTCGAAAGTAAGAAAAGGTCGAATTCTAGAAATGTTTTGAGGTGCAGATAACAAGAGCGAGCCAGTGATCGAACCTTCATGAAAGTTTAACGCTCTATCCACTCTCCTATCCTAATTAACAGTTCCTCAGTTATCCTACTTGCTGTTGAGATCTCGCACTGCTCAGTAAAAGCTGCGGCAATCAGTAACACAGGATGGTCGCACTTTGAATACACTTTAACTCATGTAGTCCCACCATATTCCAAAGCGCTTTATAGATATTAAACTATTTCACGCTTTAGCTGGACAAATATGTTCATCCTATTATCCAAATTATAAAACCATTCTGACGAGATCTTAAAAGTAAATACATAGGACTCATCAGGTCTAGGTTACCTATTTGATAGTGCATACAATTCTTATTGTGAAATCTGTTGATAGATCCACTTTAAACAGATCTCAAAGACCTGATGAGGCCGGTATACTTACTTTGAAATTTCATGTCAGAATTGCTGTAGAGCCCGCCTTTAAATTATTTAGATTACACACCATGAAGCCCAAGATTGGTGTTTTGAAATACCCACATGCAGGTCTACAGTCCCATAAAGCTTCAATCAGAGCTCGGGATCAGGGAGGGTCCCAAAAGTCAGACCTCCACAGATATTCTTATCTTCGGATAGGTGAATACCTTTGCTGCTGAGAATAACCCTTTAAGGCAATAGTATGAGGACCAAATACATAGCTTTGAACCTAACTGACATCAATTGTAGATTTTCTCCATACAAATGTCTATGTTTAAACGTAAATAGGCTTATAAACCTGAGTGACATATTGCCTTAAATTACTCATGGGATTCACAGTCTCAAAGCAGGACAGGAATAGGTGGGGGCTTCCCGTGAAGAATGGATATAAAGCAAAAAAGCTCTGCAATTGTCCATGGTGTTTTGTCCGAGTTTTACAGCTAAAAGACTTTGGTACTGGGATTTTCAAGCAATCTTTCAGAAAATTGACAGAAGCAGTCATTTCTATCCTTGCCTCTGATCATCAAAGAATGGAAACACTTTGCCTCCGTTTTCACGCAGTGCTTCTTTCTTCAGTCAGAGATGGTTTAAAAGAAAAAGGTTGACGCATTCACTTGTTAGAATGATCAGGGGTTTTCAACTTGTGTCCTCCAGCTTCCAAACCAACAATGCAGATGTGAATGTTCTGTTCATGGCGCCATACCGTGACATTAACCCGGGCAGGTGAATATGTTGGAGCTTACAAGTTCTGCCTGAATGACATGGACATCACAATTCCCTCCTGTGCTTTAACCAATGGTATAACCACATCATATTATTGGTCATCATCATCTAGGGGAGAGGATAAAGTGGGCTCCCCTCCTAGTCCTAACAGTCCTCCTTTGTTCAGGAAGGTCAAGGGAATATTTGCTCTCATGTCTCCATGTCTTGGAGGACATGAGATCCAGATACACCTGCAATGCATAGAACTCCTGACAGCCTACCCCATAGAGACATTGCATCATGTTCAGAGCAGAGATAACCTTTTACAACGTACAAGTCCAGTTTATCTGCATCTCCCTGCATAGGGTTTCAAAACCTTGATTACTGAAAACCCAGGGGAAAAAAGACTAGAAGGTGTCTATAGTAGAGAGATGTCTGCAAGATACATGCGCTAGTTCTGTGCAGAGATACTGCAGCAGAGTGTTGGGGAATAGATGACCAACATGTCCTTCAAGTCATGGTTCAGTTTGCAGGAACCTATGTGTAAAACAATTCCTTTGTTAGGAGAATTAAAAAGAAAATTGTAACAAACAATAAGGGGTCTTTTCAACCCACCAACATCAGTAGGTTTGGTTCATGTGTCGGAATTGGTATAGAATGCCCGACTGTGCATCTCATGGAGTCATGCAGCTGAACCTCCAAGCTTGAGATTATCACAAACAGATGGTCTTCTGGCCCTTTGTATGCCTTAATAAAGTACTCACAGGACCACAAATGAGGAGGAAAACATGTCGGGCAGATGAGTATCAGTTTTCTAACTACTAACTACTTGCGCACCCATAAACTTGAATGGGCGAGTCTCATCCGATTTACGGAAGAAGCTAGTGCATGTTGCAATTTTATTCACACCCAGATTCGGTCAGTGAAACAAATCGGTTATCTGCACTGCCCCATTGAATAACATGGTCCATTGGTCTACTTTTTTCACGGACAGGAAATACATTTGTGTGAATAAGACCTCAAGGAACCAGTGTTTATACTTTTTGTAATTTTTTAAAATATCATATGGAAAGTTATTTTCCAAAGCATGGAGGTATAATTGTTTATTATCTGTTTTTTTGTATTGTGGAGGTTTATAAGAATAATTTATCTCTTCAGGGTGTCAACAGTTATATATTTTTATTACCAGCTTCTTCCCTTCTTTTGAACCTTGTTTATTGGACTGTTATATTTAATACATGTATACTAATATACACGAGCTTGTGCTTTGTGGTTGGCTTCTCTGTCTGCCATGCCACAGCAGACAAATCGTTTCTCCAGGTGTTTAGTTTCTGTTATCCTTGCTTTAGTCTTTTCAAGGTAATATGTGTGTCACCTTTCGGGTACGACTTTATATACTTTCCCCTTGCTGGTATTACCTGCTGGTGATAGTCTCATTTGAATATCCAGTCATACTGCTGTAGTTTAAGCCAGTCTGTGAAAGATCAGCTAGGGTTGCTTTCTCTGCAGTTTGTTCTTAACCCTGCACCTTTCTTCTGTTTCTTTTTAGAAAGTAGGTGGTATATTGTCTAACAGTACAAACTTAATCCTTTATTTTGTATTTCATGGTTTATTTTACTTTACTCTGGGATCTCTTTCTATTTAAGCACACTTTCCCTTCTGTAGGTAATTTGCACTCTACTCTGCCCTCTGGTTCTTTAGGAGGAACGTGAAGAGCTTGATGGCCTTTCAGATAGCATAGGTCCGAGTTGCCATCATTTAGCTTGTGGTTAGAGCAATTGTAGCATCAGAGCTACTAGGTACTGCAGGTCAAGATCTCTAGCTGTACAGGAAGTAGCAGGGTCAGTTGCAGTTTTTAGTATGTTGCCTATTTTCCCGAGGGAGTTGCAACACTATCATAACAATCTCCCTGTCTGAGGTAACACATTTCTTTGGTTTGTGTAAATCTTGAAGTGGGAAACAGAGCTCACAATAGGGTGATAACCTATGTAGGAAGAGTAGGAAAGTGCTGGTTACAGGAGAGATTGCATCCAGTTGGTTTAACACATACAGTAGGTGGGCTGTGCTGCTGGAGTAAATCAAATCTTCAGATCAGATTATGAGAAAAGGGTTTTTTATTCACAATGCATTTAAACGCCGTACCGATGTCTTCATCAAATGAAGAAACCAAATGTAGCTTGGTTTTCTCATTTGATAAAGACACTGGTACTGCACTGAAACACACGGTGAATAAAAAAAACTTTATCATCATTTCTGAAGAATTGATTAACTCCAGTAGTGCAGCCTACCTACATGTTCATCCAACGGTATCCAACATTTCCTTGCTTTATCACTCCTGTGATAAAACAGGCAGGGAAATGAGTTATCTCAGATAGCAGGAGCTGTGAGCCCCTCTTGTTTTCCCTGTATACTCACATTTCATAAGTGACTTATGCTTCCTTCCCTGGCCTGGAGCTGTGGTATATGCCGACCATGAACTGAAGCAACTATGCCTGGTCAGACACAGCTATTGCACAGTACACAGCAGGAGTACACTTACAATATTATCTCAGCATAGGAACATTTTTTAACACAATCTATTGTGAAATTTATTATTATTAAAAGATCGATTGATTAAAATCTACCTTGTTCTTAGAACAACCCCTTTAAGGATGAGCCTATGTTGAGCATTCTCACCATTGTCTTTCAAACATCAGAGTTCCAACCTTTGTGTAGGGCAGGGACAGCTGACTAAATAGGACGAGTATAAATATTTGGTATTATTCAGCGCTCCACTTGGTATATATATTTGTGCTGCTGTACCTCCTAGAGAACTTAATCCTCATATCTCCTGATAGGAACTGTCTGCAATTAGTCATGCAAAACACTAGCAATCATCATTATCTGGCTATTTGATTACACATTTAAATGTGGGTGTATGAAGAAATGATCTACCGTATTTATGTCATTGGCCTTATAGACGATATACCATGTAAATTAGTCTACAGATAACAGCACCTACCCTTTGACTGTCTACTTAGTGATATTATCATAGATTTTTTAGTGCCATTTAATGTTACCTTCTAAGATATAAGACCTTTGTAGAAGGTTATAATGGCTTTGAGTCACCACCTAGTTCAACTCTCCATTATTACATAATGAGTCAAACCTACTGGCGCTGGTTGGGTAAATATACCCCTTATCAATAAAAATCAATTTTTCTTTTTAATTGTCCTAATAAAGAAATTGTTTTAAATATAGTTTTGCTTCTCTTTGAGTTGTACATAATTAGAGATTTTAGGTGCTTTTTGATCTATAATCTGTTTTTGAGGTAATATCGATTTTCTAGGAAATCAAAGATTTATGTATAGATTTTTTTTAAGTTCATGGTCATTAAATTAGCTTTTCTACCTTACCTAAATACCATCATACCTTTGTAGCAAAAAGTAATGAACAAATCTACAGAACTTCTGAAGTTCTACTGAACTTCAAAATCAACAGCTTTAATAACCTTGGGTCAGAAATTCGATTCATAATGTAGCGATTTGCCATCAATTTGAGTTACTCCAAAGCTTCCAAGTGCCCTGAAAATACATGTACTGTACATACACATATACCGTAGATACACACATAGTTATATACACATACTGTATAGTATACACATACCGTACATACATACATATGGAGCGCCCCGCAGGGCCGGGGGTTACTCGGGCCTGGGCGTCCAGTGAAGATGGAAGTTCAATGAGGGGGAAGATGGTAGGATAACTAAAGGGAAAGAGGAATCGTGACGCCACCTGTGGTATTCGGCAAGGGTAGCCGACGCTGCAATGCAGATCCACTGGGACGGTGTTAGGGCAGTAGAGATGGTGAAGCTCTCCACAGGCAGAGCTGTGTCCCAGAGCAGTTGAGCCGGTGACGGTGATGGTGAATGCAGTGTAAAGCAGGCAAGATGTTAATAACATGATGGACACAGTTGGGTGCAGTTTCTGGGTTTTTACTCACAATTCTTGTGCACATGATGACCTGCTTGGCACTGTGTCCTCCAGGGGAGGGGTCCAGTAAACTCTCAGGTGGATTGGTTACACCTTTTTAGGACTCCTCTTTATGTTCTCCTTTCTTGGCCGTTTCTCTGTGCTGATCTCTCCCTTCTTTCCTGCCCTGCGCCTTCATAAGCAGTGTCCCCAATCCAGCAGCCTCGGACCTTGCCGAGTGACGTGGGTCAGGCCCCTGGGTCCTTTATCTCTACGGCTGCCTTTTTAAGGAATGCTTGTGGATTTGGCTGAGGCACTTAAAGTTAGCTCAGCCTCCAGCTTTCTAGCTGAGCCTTGTAGTTCTCCACTAACCTCAGGGGCTGGCTCCCCCACTGTGGCCTGGTCCTTCCTTTCCAGGATACGGGCCCCACGGTTGACTTTCACACTATCCATGCCCCTTGGACCCCTTCTATTCTCTTAGGAGCTTTCTTCTTATTCAAGGTGCCTCGCTGACCCTTACTTTCCCCACGTCAGTCCTGAACCTCCACTGTCCCATCACCCACTGACTGACTGGACCTTTCCAGAACAATCTTCCGTTTACCTCACACTAACTGTCACCTCACTGTCACTGGTTGGCTGTCCTCAATCACTCCACTTCCTAAGCTTCTCCCTTTCTACCTACCTTTCCCACTAATTCCCCAACCCCTTTCCTAGCCAGTCTGGGATGAGGCCATCCTCCCGAAGGGTACACCCAGATGCCCTGACTGAACTAGCGTGTGTTGCGTGCAAGTATTAGGGGTCTTAGGTGGTGCTCCCTCCTTACCAGAGGGTGGGATACCACACCTCTGGATGAGGTGCTGTACCTCTGTAGCGACTGGACCCTCAGGGGAGCCACACACACACACATATACTGTACAAACATGCACATAAACATACATACAGTATGTGTGATTGAATTGCTGCAGCATAATAATCACACTGATCAAGCAAGCATCAGCTGTCAGCTATGTGTCCATTCCCAGCTCTGCCTCACAGTATAGCAAACACACTGACTCTCTCCCTATCACTGCTGTGCGTTACACACTATCTGTACAGTTACTTCAATACTTCAGTGTTTTTTTACTTTCCTTATCTCTATAGTTCAGTTGTGAGTAAAGATGTCCTCTCACTATCCAGATGTCATGGTATGCCTAGGTTACTTTAGGCTAAAACCCCGGGACCCCTGCAGTGTCCCTCAGACTAGGGAAAACCCTGTCTGTCCCTCAACCCAGGGTTTACACTGAAGGTGTGCCTGCCTGGGCCTCCACCCTGTCCCTGTCTCCTGTCCAGCCCTAAACTGAACCCACCACCCTCCACCCAGTGAGGGGACAAGACACCAGACCCCACAAATACGTATGGACAGGGGTAAAAGAAACACCACACCGTTAATACACAAGGGAATACAATAATGTGCAAGGGCAGCCAAATATATATATATAACAAATAGGAGAAAGAACTACTGAGAGATATACTGCACCAGATATCAGACGCTCCAAAACCACCACTGCTGACCGGTATTGCTAGCACTAGGCAAAAGCTATAGTCGGCGACGCCCATAGTCAGGACGGACTATTTAAAGACCAAGGGTGTGGCCCAGCCCTCAGCCAGCATGACAACCTGGTTAACCCTATCCCGACTGGAACAGAATACCCAACAAAGTCCCTGAGCATACTGTAGTGGAATAGGGTATTACCGCTGTCTGCCGGCCACCCTGGTGTGAACAGTGTCCGACATGACAATACTGTAGTGGAATAGGGTATTACCACTGTCTGCCGGACACCCTGGTGTGAACAGTGTCCGACATGACAGTACCCCGCCTTCTACGAGGGACCTCCGGAACCTCACCATGTCGAGGACCTGGCTTGTCCGGATGGCGCCGATGGAACATAGTAACCAGTCGATCAGCATGAATGTCTGAGGCTGGCACCCATGTCCTCTCCTCAGGACCATAGCCACGCCAGTGGACCAGGTACTGTAGAGTGCGACGCACAACCCTAGAGTCCACCACTTTGGACACCTCAAATTCCAACGCGCCTTCCGCCAAGACGGGAGGTGGTGGCCCGGGAGAACCATCCACCAAACCCACGACCTTTTTTAGCAATGCTTTGTGAAACACATTATGAATCTTATACACAGCCGGCAACTCCAAACGAAATGCCACGGGGTTGATCACTGCGGAGATCCTAAATGGGCCAATGAACCTGGGACCCAACTTAAGTGATGGTATCTTGAGCTTGATGTTCCTTGTAGATAACCACACCCAATCACCCACACACAGGTCCGGACCTGGCACACGTCTGCAGTCAGCCACCCGTTTGTACCTGGAACCCACCTTCAACAAGCGCTGCTTGACTCTCCTCCAAACAGACGACAATTGAGCTCCCAACTGGTCCTCCTCAGGGACGCCAACCAAGCACCCCTGACACAAGGTACAAAATTGAGGATGTTGACCATACACACAAAAAAAAGGAGATTCCCCAGACGATTCCTGGCAATGGTTGTTTATTGCGAATTCTGCCAGAGGAAGAAACGCTGACCACTCTTCCTGATTGTCAGAAACAAAGCAGCGCAAGTATTGCTCCAGGTTTTGGTTCATCCGCTCAGTCTGCCCATTCGACTGAGGGTGGAAAGCCGATGAATGAGATAATTTGATCCCAAGGCGAGAACAAAAAGCTCTCCAAAACTTTGCCACAAACTGCGTACCTCGATCAGACACAATGTCAGACGGGACACCATGAAGTCTGACCACCTCGCGAATAAATATCTGAGCAAGAGTCTTAGCATTGGGCAAAGATGGTAAAGCAACGAAATGTGACATTTTGGAGAACCTATCAACAATTCCCAAAATGACCGAGTTCCCCGCCGAGGCGGGCAAGTCAGTAATAAAATCCATGGAAATCTCAGTCCATGGCTTACTGGGCACCCCGAGAGGCTGCAACCTACCAGCGGGACGGGAACGAGGAGTCTTGGCCCGTGCGCACGTGGTACAGGCAGACACATATGAGGCCACATCCTGCCGGATTTTAGGCCACCAAAAACGACGCGATACCAGTTCCAGAGTGCTCTTAACCCCTGGATGACCTGCCAGTACCGTGTCGTGATGTTCGCCTAACACTCTAGAGCGTAGATGTAGTGGCACAAAAGATTTATTAGCAGGCAACCCCGGCGGTACCTCCTCCTGAGCCTCCGCAATCTCTGCCTCAATTTCTGTCGTGATGGCAGATACCACCACACCCTTTTGGAGAATAGGCACCGGCTCTTCACATAACTCTCCACCAGGAAAACACCTGGATAAAGCGTCTGCCTTAATATTCTTCGAACCAGGTCGATAGGTAACAATGAAGTTGAACCGGGTGAAGAATAATGCCCAGCGAGCCTGTCTGGAGGACAGGCGCTTAGCAGATTCTAAATAAAGCAAATTCTTATGGTCGGTTATCACAGTAATCTGATGAACAGCCCCCTCCAAGAAGTGTCGCCACTCCTCAAATGCCAATTTGATGGCCAACAATTCCCTGTTGCCAATATCATAATTACGCTCCGCAGGCGACAGCTTCTTGGAGAAGTAGGCACACGGATGCAACTTGGCCCAAGATGGGCCCTGAGACAGTACAGTCCCCACTCCAACCTCCGACGCATCCACCTCCACGACAAATGGTAAGGAGACATCGGGCTGCACCAGAATGGGCGCTGAGGCAAAACTATTCTTGAGGAATTCAAACGCCTGTACCGCAGGCTCAGACCAGTCATAAAAGTCGGTACCCTTCTTAGTCATGTCAGTAAGTGGTTTGGCAATCATAGAGAAATTCTTAATAAATTTCTTATAGTAATTGGAGAAGCCAAGAAATCGCTGAAGCGCCTTAAGATTATCAGGCCGATCCCAATGTAGTACCGCCTGCACCTTTGCGGTGTCCATCTTAAACCCTGAGGCAGAGATTATATAACCCAAGAACGGTAGCTCCTGTACGACAAACACACAGTTTTCAAGCTTGACATAGAGCCTGATCTCTCTGAGCAACTGCAGGACCTGTCTAACATGCTCTATATGTGTATCATGGTCGCGAGAGAAAATGAGGATGTCGTCTAGATAAATTATAACAAATCTCCCCAACAAATGAGAGAAGACATCATTTATGAAATGTTGAAAGACCGCCGGTGCCATAGTCAACCCAAACGGCATTACCAAACTCTCAAAGTGACCCTCAGGGGTATTGAATGCCGTCTTCCACTCATCCCCCTGACGGACTCTTATAAGATTGTACGCCCCCCTGAGGTCCAGTTTGGAGAACCACTTGGCACCAACCACTTGGTTGAACAAATCGGGTATAAGTGGCATAGGGTAAGGATCACGAACCGTAATCGGGTTGAGTTCTCTGAAATCCAGACACGGGCGTAAACCGCCATCCTTCTTTTTAACAAAGAAGAAGAGGAAGGTCTAATATGACCCTTGCTCAGACTATCCGCAATGTACTCCTTGAGAGCTAGCCTCTCGGGACCTGAGATATTAAACATTCTAGCTTTAGGTAACTTGGCTCCTGGTTTCAACCTAATAGCACAGTCATAGGGGCGATGCGGTGGTAGTTCTGAACAACCTTTCTCAGAAAATACATCCGCATAGTCCAGCAACGGCTCCGGGATACTGGGAGTCAAAGCGGAAATACATGTAGCCAGGCACCTCTCCTGACACTCCCTGCTCCACTGAATTATGTCCTGGGTCTTCCAATCAATAACAGGATTATGCATTGACAACCATGGAAAGCCCAGAACCATCTGAGCCGGTAAGTTACTAAGCACCTTACAAGTTACCCGCTCTGAGTGTAATACTCCAATGTGGAGTTGTATATCCAACACACACTCTGTGATCTCCCCTTGAGACAACGGGGAAGCATTGATGGTAACCACCCGGATGGGGTTCGGCAATTTCTCCACCGGAAATCCCGCTGTATGCGCGAACTTCTCATCAATGAGATTGGCAGCTGAGCCACTATCAACAAACACTGTAATAGAGAGAATTTGCCCCCCAAGTGCTACCCTAGCAGGGAGCATACACTGGGAAACCATGACGGAGGATACACAAAGGCTCAGACTAGACTCCTCCAAACCCTCTGAGCCTATCAGTTTTCCGCCGGCGCGCCCTTCTTAGGTACCAGGGGGCAAGCGTTAATAAAATGTCCTCCTTTGCCACAAAAAAAACAAACCCCCTGCCTTCTGTGCCAAGGACGTTTAGGCTTGTTACTCGGTGACTGTGCTATACCAGCGATCTGCGTGGGTTCCACGGATTCACCCGAGGCAACCTCACCTACAACTCCCCCACCTCCCGGAGGCAACGAAACCAGTGCCCCCTGACGGAGACGGCGGTCTATGCGTACTACAAGTGCCATCGCAGCCTCCAGAGAGGTGGGAGTCTCGTACATTAGGAGAGTCTGTTTAACCCTTCCAGAAACCCCATGCAAAAATTGACTTCTAAGCGCACGGTCATTCCACTGCGTGTCCACCGCCCAGTGCCGGAATTCCGTGCAGTAATCCTCAGCTGGTCGCTCACCCTGTAGTAGTGAGCGTATCTTAGACTCTGCTAAGTTTAATCTATCCGGATCGTCATAGATCAAACCCAGAGCAGAGAAAAAAAAATCTACAGACTCAAATGCCGGTGAGTCAGAAGGGAGTGAAAGGGCCCAAGCCTGTGGATCACCACTCAGCAAAGAAATCACCAAGCCCACGCATTGAGCCTCATTACCTGAGGAATGTGGACGCATACGGAAATACAATTTGCATGATTCACGAAAAACCGTGAACTTACCACGATCACCAGCAAATCGTTCAGGAAGGGGAAACTTGGGTTCAGCTGCCCTGGCTGCAGCCTCAGCAGGTACCGCAGGAGCTGACAGGCCTTGTTGCTGGACCGCCCCCCTAAGTTCAGTGACCTGTATGGATAGAGCCTCAGCTGCTTGGTTAGGGAAAGTATAGGATCCATAGTAAGTAACCCCTATATTCCCTATCTATACTTTTTTTTTTTTTTTTTTACTTTAGTATTTGGGCCGACTATAATGTCATGGTATGCCTAGGTTACTTTAGGCTAAAACCCCGGGACCCCTGCAGTGTCCCTCAGACTAGGGAAAACCCTGTCTGTCCCTCAACCCAGGGTTTACACTGAAGGTGTGCCTGCCTGGGCCTCCACCCTGTCCCTGTCTCCTGTCCAGCCCTAAACTGAACCCACCACCCTCCACCCAGTGAGGGGACCAGACACCAGACCCCACAAATACGTATGGACAGGGGTAAAAGAAACACCACACCGTTAATACACAAGGGAATACAATAATGTGCAAGGGCAACCAAATATATATATAACAGATTGGAGAAAGAACAACTGAGAGATATACTGCACCAGATATCAGACGCTCCAAAACCACCACTGCTGACCGGTATTGCTAGCACTAGGCAAAAGCTATAGTCGGCGACGCCCATAGTCAGGACGGACTATTTAAAGACCAAGGGCGTGGCCCAGCCCTCAGCCAGCATGACAACCTGGTTAACCCTATCCCGACTGGAACAGAATACCCAACAAAGTCCCTGAGCATACTGTAGTGGAATAGGGTATTACCGCTGTCTGCCGGACACCCTGGTGTGAACAGTGTCCGACATGACAATACTGTAGTGGAATAGGGTATTACCGCTGTCTGCCGGACACCCTGGTGTGAACAGTGTCCGACATGACACCAGATTTGCCACAAAATGTTTGCTGCATTTCCTGCTTTTCTTTTAATACAGCCTATTTTAATCCCTCCGGATTGGCTGAGCTATAACAAATGACAGTATATCTGTAGGGAATTTTGTGAAAACTCACTGGACGCCCCCAAGATCATTTGAGTCTTCTGCAGTGTGTACAATTTTAGATGATTTTTCAAGAAGCAGGGTATAAATTATTCAGATTAGCTGGCTTCAGCAAATTCCTAAAACTTAGAATCGATTCACCCATCACTAGCAGCAAAAGAGCTTAGTTGAGAAAATTGTCATTTGTACTGTTAAAGGAAAGATGTCATTAGTCATGCTGTCCATAAAACAAGCATTATGAATCAAAGCCTGGCTCACATTGGAGAGAACTGTCAATCAACTAGATCAGGGTGGGGACAAGCCATCCGGGGACCTCATCAGACTCTCGCTATGGTCCATGACCAGCTCTTCAAATTATTTTTCTTGACACCCTGCAGTATTTCTGAGTAAAGCATACCTGTCTGCAATCAGGTTGTTCTAATCACGGGCAGCATGAATCTAACAACTTTATTATGATTAATGGCCTTCAGCTCGATCTCAAGCCATGGTGACTTGATGAATGAACGATCTGTAGGAAGATCGATCTTGTGCAAGCCTAGATAAGTCCACCAGGGTTTTCTCCACCATTATCTTGATTGACAATTTCCTACAAATCCTTCTTTAGAATGAAATGAATTGAAAATAAAGAAAAACATGTTTTGTTTTGTTTTTTTACATAATGGGGATTCGAGCTGAGATAATGTAGTAACAAATTTGTGGCGCTCGGCTTCCTATAGCTCCAGGTATCAAATAGACATTTTCGACCGAGACAATTATGTCCAAAAATTCAAATTTTAAGTTTCCAAAGTTTAATATGAACTTCATACTCACAGAATTGGATTTAGTAAGATATTTTGTATCTTTTAAATAAGATATGATATCCCTTAGTATTGGTCCAAAAAGTTAATACATATATTTGGATCTGAGCTTTGGTTAAAGAGCCACAGTATGGTAAATAGGAGGGCTATCCAGTGACAGATGACCCATTTTAGAAGTATTCTATGGTGGACTTGTTCACTACAGATAGTTAGTCTATATATTTGGTCAACATTGGCCAACTATTGAGGAGAAATACCATCCAACATCATAGTACAATATCTGCATTATCTTAAGGCTTCCTTCACA
Source organism: Dendrobates tinctorius (assembly GCF_039654945.1). Taxonomy (NCBI): domain Eukaryota; kingdom Metazoa; phylum Chordata; class Amphibia; order Anura; family Dendrobatidae; genus Dendrobates; species Dendrobates tinctorius. The sequence goes on along the minus strand of NW_027362062.1, from coordinate 5,028,414 downwards.
CTCATTCTTTATGTGCCTTTTTTTTTCTTTTGTCGCGCTCTTTTTGAAGCCATATAAATAGCATGGGGGTTTTGGGAAAAAAAATATTGTTAAAAATGACACAAATACATTAAAGAAGATGTTTTACATTTAAATGTTGTACCTAAATCAACCCTATAAATCCATCATTCAGTATAAAAATGAACGCTGCTATTGAGGTCGGTCCACTTGTGACATGTAGCGATATAATCCTGTAATTGCACTGCTGTATATCAGGACGTTATGATTCATTAATATCTCACTTATATTTCTTTCTTTATTATCCCCTAGTTGCACCACCAGTGGACTTCAGTGTAACTTCTGTGGGAGACAATTGGATAGACTTGGTATGGGAAGGAACTACTGCTGTGACAGAGTTTGTCATCTCATACCAGCCGGCAGTGCCTGGAGAGTGGGGACCCCAACAAAGACTGCAGCAGAGGGTACCAGGAGATTGGAGCGCTGTAACCATAAGAGAATTGGAACCAGGAACAACGTATAACATAAGTGTATGCTCCGTCATCAGCGACATCACCAGCGAGCCCGCTAGCATCACCACATCCACACGTGAGTATCAGTCTGTACAGTTACTGCATATTACCTATTTGGAATAATTTCCAGTATTGGGGATATTAAATGCTTTAAGAGTAGTACAAAGTGCTCTTCCTGCTGCCAAAAAATAACTGCAAACCTAGAAGTCCTAACTGTCAATGATATCTCCTAGGATTTGTTGAGATAAGATTTAACCTCTTTCCAACACGGCCAATTTTTGATTTCTCAATTTTTTTTCTCACTTTCTTCCAAGAGCCATAACTTTCTTTTTTTTTATTATTTTTAGTCTAACTAGCCATATGAGGTCTTCTTTTCTACACAAGGAGTTGTTGTTTTGAAGGACTCAAAAAAATTTCAAGCGCAGCAAAATAATGGAAAAAAAAAACAATTCTGCCATTATTTTTTGGCGTTTTGTTACTAAAGTGTTCACTGTGCAGTAAAATTGATCTGGTATCCTGATTCTCCAGATTACTAAAATTATGGCAATATCAAACGTAGAGGTTTTTTGTTTTTTTCATTTAAGTGGTGAAAAAAAATAGCAATTTTGAAAAAAAAAATAATTGGTTTGTGCCGCCATTTTTGGAGACCCAGAACTTTATTGTTCGGACAATAAACCTTTGTGAGGACCTATTTTTTGCACGTCGAGCTGCATTTTCATGGGTACTATTTTGGGGTACATACAATGTTTTATTTTCTTTTTAATTGCATTCTAGCACTTCAATTCTGACATTTCAATTTTTTTTTTATTTTAATGGCATTTACCATTTTAGTAAAATAACGTGATATTTTCCGAGATCAGACTTTGCTGATGTGGCCACCTGGAATTTTTATTTTTTACATTTCTTTATTTTTAAAAGCACAAAGGGGGTGTGATAGAAATGTTTAATGTTTTAGGGAAGACTGATGGTTGCCAGAAAGAGCGCCCTAAATGTCAGTGTCAGAGTTTGACAGCTTCATTTAAGTAGTTGAACAGCAGGAATCTCGGCTAGCATTGGTTGCTGTTTCTAGTTGCGGATGACAGCTGTGTGACACAGCCAGCACTTGTCCTTTAAGGAAAGATCTAATGATCGGAGTTTCTGAATCTACTCTATACTCTTGCACCTGATATGAGATGTATTTTTATATTCTATGTTGGAAAGGGGTTAAAACAGATGTGTCTGAAGAAGTGGTGATGTATATTTTTTGTGGATCCTTTGTCTTCTTTTTTCATTAAAGATGATTTATCACTTGCCACAAGTACGTAGGTTTTATTACCTGATCTAAATGTCATCGCTGTCAACCTTATTTTTATTTCTATGTCCCAGCACCTCTCCTTTCTTGAAATAAGATCCTCTCTTTTTTTACATGTAAATCCAGTCTTGATAGCTAACTGTGTGTGGCTCTCAACTCTCCTCTGTGGGTGTCTTCTCGAGAATCACTCCTCCTTGGCCAAGGGGGCATATCTTAGGAATGATGAGGTGCTGGGGAAAAAAAGCTAGCAAATTCAGGAGAAAAGTGGCCTAGAAGTCAGGTGAAAAAAATACTTATTTATGTCAAGCGATAGGTCCTCTTTAACAATGACTAGGATTAGTCATGCTTTTTAACTTCCCTATGTCTTTTAAAGGGGGTTACTGGGACTCTGCTTATTTTTTATCAAGGGGTTAAGATCTTGCATGCATGTAGTTGCCTAACTACCTGCCTGTCCTATCTGGCGCCGATCTCTGATGGCTTAGAGCGGTCACAGACCATTCCTGCCAGCGATTGTGGTCCTCCATTTGACGTTTCGTCACCAGAGCATCTCTTTCTCTTCTAGTCAGTTCTGTCGATGGAGTGTCACTGCTGACATCATGGTGATTGACAGCCAGCTCCCCGCAGGTAGGCAGTGGGGAGCCGGATGTCAATCAGTATGACATCAACAGAGCAGAGTGGAAAAGAAGCTGCTGCTCTGTTGACATAACATCACTGGAGGTCGCTGAATTGTTGATGGGAGCGGTCTGTGACTGTGAGCAGCCTATTCTACTCGGCACACATCGGCACCATGCAGGTAGTTAGCTGCCATCTGCCTGTAAGATCTTGGCTTCAAGGCAACAAAATAACTTAAGTCCAGATAACCAATTATTCAATATTCTGCTGTAACTCTCTTCTAATCGGTCTCCCTCTTACCAAACTCTCCCCTCTCCAATCTGTCTTGAATGCTGCAGCCAGGATCATATTCCTCACCAATCGTTACACCGATGCCTCTACCTTGTGCCAGTCATTACACTGGCTACCCATCCACTCCAGAATTCAGTATAAACTTATTACCCTCACCCACAAAGCCCTCCATGGCTCAGCACCACCCTACATCTCCTCCCTTGTTTCAGTATACCACCCTACCCGCGCCCTCCGTTCTGCTGATGACCTGAGGTTAGTATCCTCAATAGTCAGAACCTCCCACTCCCGTCTCCAAGACTTTACACGTGCAGCGCCAATTCTTTGGAATGCACTTCCCAGGTCAATACGATTAGTCCCCAATCCCCACAATTTTAAGCGTGTCCTGAAAACGCATTTATTCAGACTGGCCTATCGCCTCAACACATTAACCTAACCTATCCCTGTGTGGCAGAGCCAAAAGTTTTACCATAACCAGGTTCCCAGCATCATGTTCCCACATGCTTTATGCATCCATTAGCCCTCTGTGTCTGTACTGTTACACACTTAACATTATGGCTGGTCCATACAATCAGGGCAACTGTTACCACCCACCTTTCGTGTCTACCTCTTTCCTCATAGACTGTAAGCTTGCGAGCAGGGCCCTCACTCCTCTTGTTATTTGTTATAATCTACTGTATGTGATTATTGTTATGCTGTAATGTCTATTGTCTGTACAAATCCCCTCTGAAATGTAAAGTGCTGCGGAATATGTCGGCGCTATAAAAATAAAATTTATTATTATTATTATTATTATTATTATATAAAATAAAGCTCCATATTTAATTTACATGTTATAACTTTTTTTTCTGGGATGCCTGGTTTCATTTTTTTTTTTAACATGAAATAAATTCAATACCATTGACGACTCGTATTCCGACTCTACCGTTATTCTACAAGATCCACAGTTTATTTATCACTTCTGCAGATAGAGCAAAAAACATAGAAGCAAAATAACAGATCTGTTGACAGCATCGTGGTGTTGGTTTCCAGTTAGCAGCGGAATTTTATGCTTCTAGCAAACACAAACAGATAATCTATAGACTTTTCTAACATTTCTGTTGAAAAAAAAAATTGAATCAGGCAATAAAATACTATTTATCTCCATCAAGTTTTTGCAGTTTTTTTTGCATTGTTCTGCTCCTTTGCTATTCTTCCCTGAAATTCTTGAAATAAATTTAACAGCTGGGTATTACCGTCTCTACACAGTCTATTACTGTCCAATCAGTGCCGACTGCGTCAGACAGTGTAGGGACTTGCCCTTTTGACGAGGGTAATGGTAACGCCCACTTGTCAAATTATTTTTACCCTTCTAGGAGGAAACAAACTTTATACCGTAAACTAAGAACATTGATACTGATCCAATCAAACCATTTATGGCTATTATTATAACCAACCTACTGTTACATATTGCTTTATGTAATGGTAAGTGGATATATAAATGTATAGGTAATTGTCATGTACTGTAATTCTGCTATTACAATACCTTACCATATTTCTTTCCAGATATATCGCCACCAAGAGGACTACAGTTTAAAAATGTGACTCAGACCTCTGTAGAGGTGGAATGGGAGCCTCCTCTATTTCCTATCGATGGCTGGGAAATCAGTTTCACCCCTAAGGTACGTTAACAATATTAGATAATTTATCCTGCGTATGTATATGTCTGTTGTCTAAAAGTTCCAAAGATCCTTGTTGTGAATTTAGTTTACCCAATGGGTATACAAAATGTCACATACCACAATGCTTGCTAAATTAATATGATTTTGCATCTCTATTTGGGCCCACAATGTGATTGACTCTGAGCACAGAGTTGAACATTATAGGTCCTAAGAAAGTGGAAAGCAATCCTGGTCTCCCTGCCCATCTTCTGTCCTGTAGTGGTATGATTGTGGTGGGCAAACTCACATACCGGAGATCACAATGATGTGCTCAACCACGCAATTTATAGTTCTAGTCAGATGAAGGTCTGGATACATGTGAGGAGGCAGGAATCTTAAGACATCATCTAGGGTTGTCATCAAACTAGAGTTGGCCTACCCTGACTTTGGTATGTACAACACTGTGCTATCAGACCAGGTACTCGAGTCAGAGCTAACCTTACGGGTGTGCAGCCTGTGTGGTCTTGACAAATCAACTTTTGCCACCTGTGGCTTGTAACCACTTGGCATTTTAATAGGAATTCTACAGCTATTTTATTATCACTATTTGGTGACTGTATGTTGGTACATGGTCTGGATACTGAATGCCAGATGGAACACCAACAAGTCACTTTGCCGGGGCCATGGTTATTAAATACAGGGATATGGAAGTGACCTGAGCCCTTCCCTTGTTTAAAGGAAAGCCTATGGAAAATAAAGCTACACAATCTTTTATGCCAACAAGTGAATAAACTTACCAACATTTCAGTAGCCAAAATCAGGACTTTTTAAGGGTTTTGTAGACCTATGTTTAGTTTCAGCGGTCAGGTGACTGGAACAGCGCATCAAGGGTTGTTTTGCTCATGATTTTGCTTTTCCACTCAACTGCAACCAATCACAGGCTTCAGCAGTCCCATAACACATGGGCACCATACCATAGTGATCACTTCCAGATCTGACCACCAGAGTTGCTTGCGGTCAATAGAGGTGACAATGGGGTGATTAAATATGCCTTCGCTAATTTTCCCAAAAATTGAGACAATGTGTAAAATGTAAATAGAACAAGAATGCAATGATTTATAAGTCTCCTATACCATGTTTTATTCACAACAGAACATAGGACAACAAATCAGAAGGTGAAAGTTTGGCCTTTTCACATTGCATATGACAAAATTAACTCATTTAGAAATTGATGGCAGCAACACATCTCAAAAAATCTGGAAAAATAAGTGGTCCTAATAAAAAACAGCTGGGAGTCAATTTTCAACTATGTTGAATATCCTACCATCAAAGGTACCATAATATCATCAAATGATTCAAAAATTTTGGCAAAATCCTTGTGCACAGGGGACAAGGCCAATGGTCAATATTGGATGCTCCTGCTCTGCTTGCCCCCAATCATAATTCAATCTTGGAAATCACTGCATGCGCTCAGAAATACCTCCAGAAATCATTGTCTGTGAACACAATTAACTATGAAATCATAATTGCAATTTAAAGCTCTTTAATGCGTAGAAGAAGTCGTACATCAACACAAATCAGAAACTCTGTCATCTTCTCTGGGCCAAGCTAATTTAAAAAGGACAGAGGCAAAATTGAAAACTATTCTATGGTCAGATGAATCAAAATTTTACATTTGTTATCGAAACCACGGACTGTGTGTCCTGAAAACTCAAGAGGAGAGGGACCATCCAGCTTATCTTTGATGGTATGGGGGTTACAAAAGTGCCTATTGCATAGGTGGCTTATGCATCCTAAAAGGCACTATCAATGCTGAGCATTATATTGAGGTTTTCAACAACATATGCTCCATCCAGACAATGTCTATTTCAGGGAAGACCTTCCATATTTCAGCAACACAAGGTTGAACCACACACTGTATCCATCACAACAGCGTGGCTTTACAGAAGAAGAGTTGAAGTGATGACCCGGTTGCCTGCAGTCCAGACCTTTCCCCAATTTAAAACATCTGCCTCATGATAAAATGAAAAATCCAGCAAAGAAGCCACACCACTGTTGAGCAGTGAGAATCCTACATCAGACAAACATGAGACAACATTCCTTTCCCAAAACTTCAGCTATTGTCTCCTAACTTTCCAGATGTTTACAGACTGTTGTAAAAAGAAGAGGAGATACTACAAATTTGTAGACATGACCCAAATTTTTTAAGATGTGTTGCTTCCATCAAATTCAAAATGAGTTACTGTTTTGGAAAAATGGCCATCGTTCACCATCTGATTTGTGCTCTATGTTCTGTAGTGAATAAAATATGGCTACAAGAGAGATCCGAATCATTGCATTCTTGTTTTCTTTATATTTTACACAGGGTCCCAACAATTTTGGAATTGAGGTGGTATAACAAACCAGATTTAAGAAAAATACATTTTTTGGTGAACAACTCACTTAAGCTTCGAGACCATCTCCCAAAACACCTTGTATAATTAAGTGGGGTTTGTCTATAAGTTGGCCCTTACTTACTAACATTGTTTGATCTGGGACGATGCTGAATTTGCAAGCATTGTATAAAAATTCGGCACAGTTTTTAAAGATTGGCAACTATGCTGAGTTGACCTTTTTGCACTTTGGTTCCCAGGACTGTCCCGGCAAAATTGGGACTGTTGGCCAGAAATATCATTTGTACAGTTGGGGGGCTGCCAACTAAAGATATCGCAAAGGGTATCATCCATGATTAATTCAGCCTTGGCATAATCTTCCTGTTGTTTGATCCCTATTGTCTCAGTCATTAGTTTTGATTTCAGCAGAAATCTCTTTGAACCATTTCCCAGCTCTTATACCCCACACGAGATGTGTTACTTCTATATTTCATGAATCATTCTATTTTCAGCAAAGATTTAGACTTGTTTTTCCTTTCAATACTGCAATGTACTAAATAAAACTGGTGCTAATGGTCTGTCAATTTCTGGCACTTTCATGCTGATAAATCCATGTGAAATACAACCACAGATGTCTCTTGGCTGCGGGTATGTTAAAGCCATAAAAACTGGGCTTAAGCCAAATATTACTGCCTGGATTTTTTTTTCTCACCTGCCTGAGAGACATTTTGTACATTTTCTGACAATAGCGGATTGTGTCCTTGTATTCTTCCACGTGACGAAGCTTAAGAAGATTTCTGGGAGTCATGACGTGTGATTGAGCTTATGTCACTTACCTTTCATGAGGCCAAAAAAAAGATCCTTTTAGAAGTGGTTCTCGATGACATTTGATATGGGTGAGAGAAGTGTGTGGGCGAGAAAACCCTGGACGGGGATTCAATACATTGAGGCTTTGTTTGTTAGCATGAAAGAATTGTCACGTTCAGGTGAATGATTTGATGCTCATAAGCTGCATGCTTCACTGATCGGCTGAATGGAGGAGCCATCAAGAATAATAGAAATAGAAGGGAAGGATGCAAGATAAGCAACTTGACCTGCCATCTTCTGGACTCTAAATAAAAGTGATACATCTGCGTGATATTAAGCTCTCAATTACATCGGCGACTGTAGAGCTAGGTACAATCCAGTCTGCGGTTACTCCTAAAAGAAGAGTATTAAAGGATATTCCAGACAAAATTTTGAATATTAAAGGGGTTGTCCAGCCCTGTGTGCTGTAAGGATTCGCCGGTCTCGGGAGCGGAGGTCACATGGCCTTGAGTATATTTGGTCACCTGCAGACTAAATGGGTGCGGCCTCGCTTAATTCAAGAGTGTTGAGAGAGGAAGGATACAGTTTAGTCCATGGGTCTCAAACTGCATTCCTTCATGGGTCTCAAATGCCATTCCTCAAGGGTCGCAAACCATGAGTGTTTTCAAGATTTCCTTAGCATTGTACAAGGTGCTAGAATCGTTATCTGTCCAGGTGATTAAATTATCACCTGTGCAATGCAAGGAAATCATGAAAGCATGACCTGTTTGCGCCCCTTGAGGAATGCAGTTTGAGACCTCTGGACTCTAGCTGGAATGTGACCGCATACTTGCAGTCACATGGCCGCCCATTCCCAGTGACGGCACTGAAGAATCCTCACAGCGCATAGTTTGTGCATTGTGAGAGTTCACTGCAGACTTGTATTCCAAGACCAGACAACTCCTTTAAATGATCAAATTACAAATCTACCTCTATTAGTCCAGGTGCCCTTCATCAGGCTTCCAGTTCATTACAGATCTTGGCTGCTTTGTTTCCAGTCCTGTGCGCAACATAGGACAGTGTCAACTGAGTCAGGTCATAACCAAAACAGAAGGTGAAGAGGGGCAACTCACTGCTAATTTTAATAATTAACTAGCCCCTTTCTGTGTCTCAGGTGGCCCCAGCCCCGGGCCAACAATTAAGATGCTGTCCTTCACAGATCGAAAGCTAAGCTGTGGTATCCAGTGATTGATCAGTTAAATTATATCAGTTAAAAGACATAAAGCTTATTTATTTAAATTTTACCCGTAAAACTCTATTAGGCCAGGGTCACACTTGCGAGAAACTCACACGATTCTCGCGTCTCAATACCTGGCACTGCTGCCGGCACTAGTACCGGAGCGCTCAGCTGCATAGAAATACATGCAGCCACACACTCCGGTCCCAAGTGCCAGCTGGAGTGCAGGGTATTGAGACGCGAGACTCGTGCGAGTTTCTCGCAGGTATGACCCGGCGTTAAAGGGATTTTCTCATCACCTTCTGCAGGAGCCAACTACTACTCCTGGCTTCCTGTGAAAAGGGGGCAGTGTGATCCTGCTTGATTGGTGCTCACCCAACTCTGTGGTGCTCACCCAACTCTGTGTTCCCTGGATGCTGCAATCAGACGCATCTTTGCCTCTGGAGCCATCGGAGGAGCGCACAGAAGCCTTCTGAATCCAGCGATCCAACCAGCTTCAGAATAGCACTTACAAGCTTTATAGCAAGCACACTTGGCTCCCCCTTTTTGAGCTGTGCAACTTCTCTGTATAGCTTTCCATCGGCAGGTGTTTACTCAGTGAGGTCTGGGTCCTAAGATGCCCCCATAAATTTTGAGGACTGTTTACACATAGCAAAGTGAACTACAAGAGTTAGGTTCCATCCTGACCTTGTCACGGTGGGATAACTTTTAGGGTTACTTCACACTAAGCGAGATCGCTAGCGAGTTCGCTAATGTGTCACCGATTTTGTGACGCAACAGCGACCTCGCCAGCGATCTCGTTACGTGTGACACTTAGCAGCAACCAGGCCCCCGCTGCAATGTCGCTGATCATGCGCGAATGTCCTGGGCCATTTTTTGATCGCTGGTGTCCCGCTGGCCAGCATGCATCGCTGTGTTTGAAACCAAAGAGCGACCTCATTAGCAACTCAGAAATCATGGACGCAGGCGGGAGTCATCAGAATCGCAGCTGTGTGACACTAAGCGACTCACCAGCGATCCCGTCGAGATCGTTGCTGCGTCGTTGGGTAAATTTGCTGTTTGACAGCTTTCTAGCGACCATTTAGCGATGCACCAGCGATCCTTACCAGGTCGTGTCTTTGTCAGGATCGCTGGTGCATCGCTTAGTGTAACGGTACCCTTACTCTTTTTTTTGATCCATATACTGTAGTGTCAACAAAGTACCCCATGTTATTTACATGTAATATTACTATTTATTCATGTACTTATTGCAGGGTATTTGCTCATTTTGTTTTAATCCTAGGTTTCTGTCTGTTAATGGCCACAGTGTGAACATGCTCATACACATTGCACTTATATCATCATCTGTTCTAGCTCATTTCTTTGGTTTTATCCCTATGCTTTCGCCTTACTAAGGTGATTTCCATACACTGTTTAATGTATCCACATCCAATGCAGACCAATTTATTTCCATGGATACAGACTACAAAGAAGCTATATGTAGTCTGATTTTGCAGTCACGTATTATTTTTCCTCCCATTTTCTTCCTGTCTGTTGCAGAGGAGGAAACAATTAAAGGGTGTAACATGACTGTGTAGGTACGTGTGCGGACTGGGGGTGGTCCCTTTTTCACCACAAACAGACTGGAGACAGAAACCGATGTGCGTTCAACAGGTCCTCTTTATTGGCCGTCCTCCTGACGACCACAGCAACACAGCAGCACGACAGCTTCCACACACAGACCTGGGCACCTTCTCTTTCCTTTACAGTGACGTCCCTCGTGGCTCTTTCACCGTGGCTGCCTTAGACCCACCAACACAGCGCTTCACCTGTCCGAGTCCGTCTGTCTGGTACCCCGGGCTTCTTCTTCTGTCCTGCGGCTCTCCTGTCAGGGCCACCCCCCGACTGTTTCTCCTTCCAGTCCCTTCCCGGAGTTCTTCCTCTCTCAGCCTCTTCCTCCTTCAGTCTCCTGCTCTGCTGAACTCCTCCATGGACTGGCTCCCTTCTGGAACTCTTTCTGCCTATTTATTCCCCTCCCTGGGAATTTCCCTCTAGAGTCCGCGTAACTCCACCCACCATGACTAAGCAGTTTCCTGGCCTTAAGCTGCTGTTAAGCCCTTTTCTCACAGCTCCCTGCCTCCATCTTGTGGCCAAACCTTAGTACTGCACCATCTCCTTTTTTCTGCTGTTTTGTTCCCCCTAGTGGCCAAAGCCCAGTACTTCACCTTCTTCCAGTCTTTCTAGCTGTCTCCCCACCTATATACACCAGTCCACGTCAAGTACATTTTACGGTACATTTTGCATTCACCTTCCTGCTGCAGACAGGTCCATAGGGCAACTGCATGTTCAAACTACACACAGGGATTATTTTTCAGACATACTGATAGGGAATTTAGATTGTGAGCCCCAATGAGGAGAGTAATCATGATATCCGAAAAGACCTGAGGAATTAATGGCGCTATATATGCGAGTAAAATAAAAATAAATCTGTAACCATGAATACACTCTAAGCAGCATTGTAGATGTACACATAAAAAGGAATTTTTAATTAACACTTGATTTTTTTTTTGTTTTAGATGCACTGCAATATAAATATTCTTTGCACAAACCTTTCAGGTACTTCAATAGAAGCTAAAAAAAAATTGACATTTCCCTGGGCATATTTCATTTATTTTCATTATGTGCCTCTTTACTTGTGTTCTATACATGTAATTTTTTGTTAACTTTTTTAACATTTTAAAACACATTTCAACAAACAAACATGTCTTTCAAGGGGTAATCCAGCTTTTGGAGATAATTTTTTATTTTATGTAAATGTATAGATTTTGGGTTAAAAATCACTTTTACTTCTGGGGTTTCATTAAACAATTTGCACCGTTTGCCTTCTAGAACTTCTCTGTTGTGCTGTCTTTTGCTAGCTGCAGAATGAGTAAAAGGGGTTGTCCACTACTTGGACAACCTCTTCTCAATCCCTATTCTCCCGCCCCAGAAATATAACAACACTTATGCTCGCCTCTTGTGGCAGTGCTGTTCCAGCGATGTCAGCACTGGATTTCCCGGGGCTCTTGTGACATTGTTATGTCACGCAATCCCTGCGGCCAGTCAGCACTTGCTTCACTGTCCCCTCCTTTGAATGTAATTGATATCCGGAGGAGGTGAGAGCTGTGGCTGCTTTTTCACTTCCTCTGGAAGTCTTATTTGTCTGAAGGAACGGAGAGTGAAGTCAGCATGGGTTGGCTGCACTGATCACATGACATAATGCCAAGTGAGCCCCAGGAGAGTCAGTACGGATACCGCTGGGATGGCTCTGGCATCAGATGTGAGTAAAGGTGTTATTATTTTACTGGTGGGGAAAGCAAAGGTATTGAAATGGAATTGTCCTAGTAGTGGACAATCCCTTTAAATGAGAATCCGTCAGTCAGGGAGCTTGTGATTGTTTTATCTGTCTTTTTTTCTGAGCTCTACTCAGCTGATTTATGACCACAGAATGCATCAAGGTTGAACTCATAGGGAGAAAACAAGATCTTATAAAGGCCATATGGAGCACAGTTTTTATGAAACCCAATTGCAAAAACCTGAAATGCTGAAACACCTGCATTTAAGTAAAAAAAAAGTTGTCCCCAAAGGTGGACATCACGGATGGAAAAGTGGCCAAGAAGCAGCCAAAAATAAAAAGGTTCCATACATTTATTTAGGTAATAGTGATGAGCGAGTACACTCGTTGTTCGTGTTTCCCCGAGCATGCTCGGGTGACCTCCGAGTATTTTGGCGTGCTCGGAGATTTAGTTTGTGTTGAAGCAGCTGCATGATTTGCAGCTGCTAGACAGCCTGAATACATGTGAGGAATGCCTAAAATTCAGCCTGTCTAGCAAATCATGCAGCTGCGTCGACACAAACTAAATCTCAGAGCACGCCAAAATACTCGGAGATCACCCAAGTAACGAGTATACTCACTCATCACTATTTAGTAACCATCAGTACAGACAAAAAACGTCTTTCCCCTTTGACTTCCCACTCATCTTTCTTGCTAGTAAGCGCCTTTAGTGCCCTACTGCTCAGGGTACCCTCAGGACAGTGCGGACCCCCAAAATGTCTTCCATTGCTCCTTCTTGGTAACGCACAGATTCCATATTCTCCGGCATTTCAGTTCCATTCTTCCATATAAACTGTACATGACGGGGTAATAGTAGTTTGCTAACAAGTGACAGTTCGGCGATCTTCATGATAAGCAGCAAAACTAAGCAATTACAGGTAAGTTTTATCTTGTCAGCATCCAACAAAGAGAGAAGAAATTGATGTTGCTATGGAAACCCCTGCAAAGGATTGCGTTTTACTAAGCCAGCGCGCAGTATGAGGTCCAGCTGCTCTGGATGGACAGAACTGGGGAAAATAATTGGGATAACTTAGAAAATAAATGGTAGCCCCAAGAAGGTTATATGTGCCAAAGCTAAAAATACATACAAGTTAGGGATAGTAAATTAATATTCCATGGTTACCATTACACAACCGCAATCTACAGCACTTTTGTGATTATTACTGTGTCCTCTTTTTGACATTTATTGATAATAACTTGCCACGTCCACGGAATCAAAGTATAAATACCAAGTAAATGAGTGAAAGAAAATGGAATTCTTACTTCAAACACAGGGAGGAAATCAAAAGAACCTTTAAAACGTTAAAGGGAAATTTGGGCTCAATTCACTTTGGCATCTGGAGGAAAGCAGAGGCAGAATACCCCTTCAAGGAAAGAAAGTTTTGACGGTATTAAGTTCAGAATTGGGCTATTTTAGCATAATAATTATTTTTATGCTGATTTCCTCTGTAACAGTGGAAATTCAACCACCTGGCTGCATAGAAGCGTTGACCAGGTCTCCTAAGGGTATGTGCACACGTTGCGGATTGTGCTGCGGATTTTTCCGCGCAGATTTTGCTAAATCCGCAGGTAAAATTACCTGCGTTTTACCTGCGGATTTAGTGCAGATTTTCTGCAGATATTTTGCAGTTTTTGTGCGGATTTCACCTGCGTTTTTACACCTGCGGATTCCTATAATGGAGCAGGTGTAAAAACGCTGCGGAATCTGCACAAAGAAAGGACATGCTGAGGATTCACACCCGCAGGAAATGTGCGCAGATTTTTCCGCAGCATGTGCACAGCATTTTTTGTTTTACATTGGTACTGTACACCGCAGGAGAATCTGCTGCGGATCCTCAGCACAATCCGCAACGTGTGCACATACCCTTAGAATCAGCAGCTCCTGCACTTTCCCTATACACAGAGATCACATGAACACTTGGTCCTGGAGAGTAAGTACTGTTAGTGCTTTCTCTACTTGTGTAGATCCCATGTAAATGATTATGAGAAAATGGATTTGTTACTCCAAACACAGGGAGGAAATAAAAAAAAAACCCTTTAAAGCATTAATGGGGTATTTGGACTCAATGCACCTCCAGATTGAAAAGAGAGCAGAAGCAGAATACCCCTTCAAGTAAAGAAAGTTTACACCGTATCAAGTTCAGAATGGGGCCATTTTAGCATACAAATTCATTCTTTATTATGGCTGATTTCTTCTGTAACTGGGGCTGATATATTAATACCAGATACAAGGGAGAGTTGATCAGGTCTCCTAAGAACCAGCACCTTCTGCGTTCTCCCTACACGCAAAGATCATGTGACCGCTGGGTCTGGAGGAGGAAGCACTGTCAACGCTTTATCTACTTTATACACAGCACTTGTTCAGAGCTCTGTAATCAGCGATGGTAATAACTTAATTCTGCCTTATCTATGGGGAGTTTGGCGGTGTCTGATACCTGACTCCCTGCCCCCATGGGTGGAAGATCTCTTGCAAGCAGCTTACTCTGCAATGACATTTTAAAATATTATTGGGAAGTAAAATGGTGTGGACATCATGAACGTTTAGGGTATGTAATAAATATTTATTTTTATATAGCGCTAACATATTCTGCAGCGCTTTACAGTTTGCAGACATTATCATCGCTGTCCCCGATGGGGCTCACAATCTAAATTCCCTATCAGTATGTCTTCGGAATGTGGGAGGAAACCCACGCAAACACGGGGAGAACATACAAACTCCTTGCAGATGTTGTCCTTAGTGGGATTCGAACCTAGGACTCCAGTGCTGCAGTGCTAACCACTGAGCCACTGTGCTGCCCTATGTGCACATATTGAGTATTTGAATGCAGAAATTTCTGCATCATTTCTCTATTTCTTGGCAGGAAAAACGCAGCAGACAATATCTGCGTTGTTTTTGCATGTTTTTATCACTTGCGTATTTCACCTGCATTTTTCTTCAGGAATGATGGCTATTTGTGGCTTATAAATCTAGTTGAGAAAAAAGAAAGCAAGCTTACGGTATATAGATAGCAAAACAAGTTGGAAGCAGCACACCATCTTGTGTAGAAAGGGCTGTTTAGTAGCCCATAAAGCGGTGTTTTGGCTCTCAGCAGCATTTTTCTATACATGATGGTGCGCTGCTTCCAACTTTTTTTTTTTTGCTATAACTGTGGACTGTTATGTACTTGAGAGGCTTTGCACCCAAATTTCTGGTGCTGCTTTTTTTTCTTTTTAGATAGCTAGATATCCATATTAGAGCCTTCTGTGTGGAGCTTCTGTACATATATTAACCTAATAAATAAATAAATGAAAAAAATTATGTGGGGTCCTCTCCATTTTTTTGAAACCAGCAAAGGCAAAGCAGACACTGTGAACTGATATTATCAAACTGGGAAGTTCCATGGTTATTAGGCCCTTCCCAGCCTAAAAATACCAGCCCACAACAGCCCAGATGTGGAGCATCACATGAGATGCTGCAATTCTGGCGCATCGCCTTTGCTCTTCCCGATTGCCCTGGTGTGTTGGCAATTGGGGAAATGGTGTTTTGAGGTTGATGTAAGCTGTGCAGTGTCCAAAAACCAAAGCTGACAACAAGCTCTGGTGTTAGGCTAGTTTCACACTAGCGTTTTGAGCGCAGCGACGGCCTGCGCACGGCCGTCGCTGCGCTCAAAAGCGCTAATGTGAAACTAGCCTTAGTAATGGAGAGGTTTCTATCATACAGCTCTATTAGTAACCCAGAAAAAAAAAACCACACACACTTAAAAAAAAAATACTTTAAATAAACCTCCCCCAGACATTTTCCCTGGTTCATCACTTAATTAAAAAAGAAAAATCCATGCATGTCCAACGTAATCCATCAAGTCCAAAAAAGTCCAGTGAATGGAAACCTGAACAGAACACACACACAAAACAGAGAATGAAAACTAAGATATTTTATCTTGTTAACCACTTTATAAAAAAAAAAGGTTCCCATGCAGGTCCGATGTAGTCTGTGTTCTCGGAAAATAACTTTGAACATCCATTTCCCCCCCCCTTTTTTTATCCTCCCAATTTTGAATATTAAAACTTTTTTCCTTTTTCATTACATTAGTCTTGCTTTTTGATCGACAACTTGTACTTTTATTGTACTATATAGAGGTACATACAGTATATTGTGTGTAAAGCCCCATTACACTAAACGATGTCCCAGTGATCCCACCAACGATCCGACATGATGGGATCGCTAGGACATCGTTAAGCTGATCGCTGGTGAGCTGTCACATAGACAGCCCCAGCGATCAGGACCAGCGACGCTGGACGCTGGTTTCTAATGTAAACATCGGGTATCCAGGAGCAGCGCGACTCTTGGATACCCGCTGTTTACCTTGGAAGCCGGCGTACACGCTGGTTTCCAAGGTAAACATCGGGTATCTAGGAGCCGCGCGACTCCTGGATACCCGACGTTTACCTTGGAAACCAGCGTCCAGCGTCGCTGATCGCTGGTCTCTCTCTGCCAAACGCAGCGATGCATGCTGGGCATCGGGAGACCAGCGATCGAAAAACAGCCCAGGCCGCTCAAGCACGATCAGCGATAACCGGCAGGGGGGCCGGTCGCTGATTCCCGTCACACACAGCGATCTCGCTGGCGAGATCGCTGATGTGTCACAAAATCAGCGATCTCGCTAGCGAGATCCGGTGTGTGATGGGACCCTAAGGTTTCCTTTCTTTTGGCGTGGAGGTGGAAAACAGCAATTCTGCCATTGATTTTTTTTCTTGTTTGATTCTTGCTCTTGGTTTGTTTTTAACAGCACTCTATAAATGACATACCAAATATATAAATTGTGTTTTAGATTTTGCTGCTATTTGCACAATCCTTTCAACAAATATTTTGCACAATCAAATATTCCAAGGCTCGTAATTAGAGATGAGCGACTTTGCCTTTTTTAGGGTCGAGTCGGGTTTCTTGAAACCCGACTTTCTCAAAAGTCGAGTCGAACGAAATCGGCCGACTATCCTGAAAAGTCGAAGGTCCGACTGAAACACGAAACCCAATGCAAGTCAATGGGGAAGCAAAGTCGGCAGGGAGTGGAGGACAGTAAACACACCTACATGCCGGACAGCTTTTTTAAAGTGCACAAAATCTCTCTCTCTCTCGACGCTGCACATGTCATCTCGTTGCCCACAGTGTACGTCCTTGCTCATTGGCTGAAAAAAAAGTCACGTGCAAGCATTCTGTGAAATCCGACTTTGGCGCTAGGGTCGCAGACCGCATGGCCGACCTCACGCTATGGTCGGATTTCGCTTGGCGAAACCCGACTTTGGCAAAAGTTGGCGCCTTTTGAATCTGACCGACCTGTTTCGCTCAACTCTACTCATGATATTTTCATATTTCCCTTTATGGAGCTATTTGAAGACTAGTTTTTGCATGACATCCTGTAGCATTCATTCTCACCAATTTGTTTTACATTTAACTTTGTAATCTGTTTAATTTTGTTTTAGGTTGTTGTTTCTTTTTGGGGGTGGGGTTATGAGATAAACAAAATTAACAATTTGGGCAGTGTTTTTTTTTTTGGTGCATGTTTTTTTTTTTTTAAGTGTTCACCATCAGGGCTATTGTATATGATTTTCTTAAAGTTTTTGTCAAAATGCATGCAGGTGCAGCTACACTATTTATTTTTTTTACGTAGGAGGGATGGGTAAGGGGAAAGGATAAGAGGGAATGGGAGAAAAAGACGGGGAAAAAAAGATAAAAAAACTTTGCAATTATGCTCCGTATATATGTTACATGGTGTACATGTGTATAGCCAAGTTATTTTTCTTCTTTTTTTTCCCTTCTCTTTTTCTCCCAGCCCCTCTTTTCCATTCCCCCTACCCATCCCTTCCACTTCTTCCTCCTATGGAAAAAAAAAGTGTAACCGCAACATATATTAGTACTAAATATAGTATATGTGACTCTATTGCCAGTCGTATGCCTCATTGCAACATGTCATCGTGCATCTTCTATATATCACTTCGCTTCTTTCATTGACAGAATAATGAGGGTGGCCTAACTGTCCAGCTCCCCAGCAGCGTCACTTCTTATAACCAGACAGGGTTGAAGCCTGGGGAAGAGTACACCATAAGCATCATTTCCCTGAAGGAGCAGGCAAGGAGCCCCCCAACATCGGGCAGCGTTTCAACTGGTAAGAAAGCTGGCACAGCACATGTATCAGGTAGACAAGTGGATGGCAACTGGAGGCCGAGGTTATAGTAATTGCTGAGGGCACTTGGTCTATATGTTACAAACGTGATGACAACCCTCTCAGCAGCTTTAATTCATCGTGAAAAAAAAATAAAATAAAAGATAGTTGGGTGAAGATTAATACTGCGCCAAATGGCAAAAGATGTAGGAGAGATTTATGGTGACAGTGCATTAAGTACATTGGTCAGCTCAGGAAGTCAGCAATACCTTAGAAGTATATTGGCTTCCATCTAAACTAATGAATCTTTTGCTCGCACATACGGTAATGTTTGAAGGTCTGATCAAGGACGGTGATACGGTCATTCTGAGAACAAGAAAATTCACCGGAGAATACGGTTTTAACAAGAGTTTATTTTTTTCCATAGTCATAGACGGCCCTTCTAACATCCTGGTTCGAGATGTTTCTGACACAGTAGCTTTTGTGGAATGGACACCAGCGAGAGCAAAACTGGACTTCATCCAGCTGCAGTATGGACCGATCAACGGAGAAGGAGAGAAGACCACCTTCCGTCTGCAGCCCCCTTTAAGTCAGTACTCCATGCAAGTTCTGCGGCCTGGATCTCAGTATGAGGTGTCCGTGTCTGGAATCCGGGGAGATACTCGCAGTGACCCTATCAACGCCACCTTCATAACAGGTTTGCACTCTCTTTAATTTACATACACATGTGCTAGGGATTTTGTGGAACAGTAGTGGGGTGACTTTGGTCCCGCACCACGACCATCAATTGTGACATCTGTCTGAGAACGTCACCTACAAGAACAATGATGCCAAGTAACACAGGTTTTATTTCTTCACACTGATTCTACATATCTAGAAGAACACAACAGGCACAAGTTTGGATATGCTACAATGGCTGAAAAGTGTTGCTGGTCAGTGGCAAGTTTGGGGCTTGAGATCACCTACTGTTTTCTCAAAACACCACTACTGCATGATCAGCCTGCACAGAGCAGTGCACATGCTCAGTGATAACTATATGGGTCCGTCCATCGCTCTGTGCAGAGTGCGGTAGATGGATCTATAGACATATTTGTGAGCACATAGCTAATGCAGATGTTGCAGTATTTTGAGTGATCACATGTTATCTCAGGCCTTGGACTTCCACTGATCAGCAACTTTTTCCAACATCCAAAACATATTAACTAACTAATTACCATTTATAGTTGCCCTTTAATATTTATTTCTGTCTTTTGCTCATTGGACCTGGTAAGGCTCCATTTCCACTTATGCAGCCATTCGGCTTTTTTCCTCTCCAGACGGGCTCCGAAACTGATGGAAGAACCAATGCCATCATTTGTGCATCAGTTGTTGGGCAGAAACCTTCAAGGAGCCCACTCAAAAATATTACATTTTTGATCCGGCTCACCAATTGGGAACCAAAAAGTAGTGAAAATCTACTGGTATTTTGACATTAGCTGTGATTAGTTGAGGCACAATAAAAGTGATCTACAGATAAATAGACACTTGGACAATGTTGGGTATACTGTTTTTTTAGATTTTAGGGTATGGGCACATGACCTCTTTTTCAGGCGGGTACAATTCGAAAATTTTAAAAAAAAAGTTATATTTATATTATATTCACATTAACATATGCATTTCCATGTAAAAATTTAATGTTCATATGTTCAGTCTTTTGAACATCTTTTAACAAAACTTCCTTTCCAAAGTAACAAAGCGGTTCAATGAAGTTATCGGACCTTTCCATTCACTATTTTATACATACCAGTAAAAAATAGGTCTAAAGTAAGACAAAAATGACGTTTCAGGAAAAACACCAGCAGTATTTTTTCATGAAGTCTCTTCTGCTTGAAAAACTTGGCAGGTTTGCCCGCATTTAAAAGACGTCTTGTGCGAGTGTCCTAACTAGGATCCCACCTGCAGATGCTACTGCTAACCCGAAAGTAATCCACAGAAGGTCCCCAACATTAGGATTTAAATGCTGAGCTTTACATCACTATTATGGAGAAAATCTACAATAAATCCGTGCTGGATGATTTAAAATTTGTTAAAATTTCATGTAAACGCCTGGCGCTGAAAAATTATTTGGATTTTACCAACACAAATCCAGAGGTAAAATCCACAACATTTCCATTCTTTCTGGATTGATCTTTAAAGGGGTTCTGTGCTTTCTTATGGCAATTATTAAAAATATGCATTAGCTAATTGCTGTAGCTACTCAATGTTTAGGGTCCGTTCATATGGTACATGCTTATTTGTTATGGATTTTACCTTATGCATTGAAAAGGGAGAAATATATTTTCCATCTGGAATATCAAGATGGCGTATGTATCTCATGAATATTCCTCTAAGGAAAATTTCAGCTGGGGATATTGAAAAAAAAAATTAATAAAAAACTAAAAAATATTTTTTTCCATCAGGACTGTATTACAAATAGTAGGATAGCCAGGAGGCACATGTATATAATAAAGGCATAAAACTGCTGAGTTGGTCCTTTTGTTATGTCCTTCAATCTGCACTGAGTGAGATGAACTATGTGAGATGTTTATCATGGACCAACCTTCCCTTTTGTTCCAAAATTAAGATTGATTGACAATTGTCAGTGCATTAAACATGATGGCTTCAGCCTGCAGGACTATTGGAGAAAAGCCGCGTTTCATGTGACTGAAGCAGCTCAGTAATACTTTGATGAATTTTGTTGCCTAGTCAAGGGTTATGAGCATATCTTGTTGTCTATATTTATCGAGTGGTTTTGCTTCTTTGGACACTAAGGATGTATTGTGATGAAACTTCATTTACATGTAGAATGAATCAATGAAACTGCTCACTCAGAGATTTGCCTAAAGGGGTTGACCGGTTAAAACAAGCAAACCTTTTAATTGGCGGGGTCTGACCGACGGGACCTGAACTGTTCAGCACAACCAGGAACTTTTTATTGCAGTACGACCTACGATCCGTTCATTCTTTTGAGCATTGGACTTGAGTTTTGCCAGTAACCCCTTTGAGATCTAAAGAAGCGGCTGTTGAGCATCTGACCAAACGCGCCATCTTGAAACATGGATTAAAGTTCTCCATCAGGTATAAAAGTTTCCCGTTCTACCCCAGAGCAGAGGTGGGACACCTACCCATCAGTAAGGTATCATCTATCATGTGGAACTTATTTTAACCAGACAATCTCTTTAAGGCAATACTCAGTTCTGTAGTGCTGGATCAAGGCCTGTGCAGGCTCCCTATGCCAAATATCATATGGGACCCCTTTTACTTTACACATACATATAGTGTCAAAATAATAATAATACAAAAAGAAAATTTAAACGGTGACATCATATATGTGGCTAAATGAAAAGATGAACTAAAAACATTATTGCATTCCATTTTGACTATCTATCTGGCCAAAAGTAATAGGTTGGGGTAGATCGGCTCATTGAGCTGCTCCCAGAGGTAGTCACAGGAATGCTTTCTATTTAAGTTTCAACTGGTTTATTGAAAACAAAAATGTGCTGCAAAAACCAGTGCAAAATTAGACAAACAAACATGATCCCTCTGGCATAACCGGAAAACAAACATACAGTACATTCTGTGTGGCTGCGGGGATCCGCCTGCTCAGGAGGAAAAAAAAAAAGCAATGTTCAGCTCTCTTGAACACACGCACAACTCTGAAGACCTCCTCTCCGGAGACATCAAACTCTGAATGAGTCCAAAGGCTGCACATTTAGATTCTGAAACACACCCTGGGGTAGAGATATGGTGAACAGTCTCCCACTCACTCATCAGCTGGTTACTAAAGCCCAGCCCTCAACATGGCTGATTAACCCCTCTCAGCACATTACACATTTCACATTATACAAAAAAGCACAATAAAACTGCAACTTAATAATCATGCTATGAAAATTGTTGTCGACAGGTACATGATAGTCTCTGTCACACCCTTTCAAGGCTTCTGATCTGCAATTGTATTTCAGTTCTGTGCTAGGGATGACTGCTAAATAATTAGAATTTCTAGATTAACATCTTAAAAATGAATGATCTCACAACATATAAACGCTGTGTCTAAAAGAACACGGACCTCGTTTCAGACACCCGATGCAAACAGCAGCATAAAATTAAGCAAAAAGTTACGCAATCTTCAAAGACTAACAGCCTTGTCTTTAATAGTGACTTTGTAATAGGGTACCACCTTTGCCATAAATCATATAGTGAAATTTCTGATTTGCTAGATCTGCCCCAGTTAATTGTGAGTGATATTATTTTGAAGATTAGGCATCTCTAAGAAATAATAGCTCAACCAAAAGTCAATAGAAGTAGACTTCCCAAACCGAGAGAGGAGTCAACAGATGCTCAAGAACGTATCTCATAAAAACCACCTACATTTGTGGTTTCACACCCAACAGAATTCCAAACTTCCTCTGAACTGTGATGACTTGGAAGTCAAATGCTCATTTAGCTGAATTTACAAAAATTCCAGGAAAGCCTTCTCAGGAGATTAGAGAATATTATAGCTACTAGAGGCCAAACTCCAATAATGCCCACAATTGTGGAATGGGATGTACAGTAAGTTCATATGCAAAATGTCTTATTGGTAACATTTCTCCTTGTGGAAAGTACCAAATCAGTATAAGGAGACATGTAGGCCATACAATGCTCCTCTGGTAAATTAAATATGCACATTTTCTCTCCAGAAAGGAAGAGGACTTGAACTTTAGCACCACCTTTTGGATGTAGCCATCCTAAAAGTCAATATCGCCCCTCTAACAAGCTTTGACACATGCATATACGTGTTTCAGGGTGTTTGCCCTTTATCAGTGAGAAGCAGGAGTGTTACATCCAATAGGTGGCAGTAGAGTTAATCTTCCTCTCTGAAGAGGCCATTTGCACTTTTAAATTCACAGTGGAGTATTTTATGGCCTATAAGTCTCCTTATGCTGACTTGGCACTCTCTACCACTAGAATGGTTACCCCTTACATCTATTATCAGAGTCTTCTCACCTAGACAAATCAGACCATATGCTTTACACTGATGAAGGTCAAATACCTTGAAACATGTGTTTGCAAATGGCGGGTCTGGTTTGGCTTTTTATCTTATGTGGCAAGGCTCGTTAAAGGTTCGATGTTGACTTTTAGGATTGCAACATCCAATAGGTAGTGCTACAATTCAAGTTCTCTTTCACACTGAACAGGCAATTAGCATATGCAGGAGTTGATTTCAGGAATCCACATAATTTTCACCATGTATTACATACTGTTTATTTTTTTCCCAAGTACAACAATATATTTTTGATTTAAGCCACCAGGTTAAGCCTTGAGCCATCTGATTCTGAATGTAATCACTGCCTTGTTTTTCTTTTTCTTAACGCTAAGGCTGTGTGCACACGCTGCGGATTAGGTGCGGATTCATCCGCGCGGATTTTGTAAAATCCGCAGGTGAAACCGCAGGTCAAAAGACCTGCGGTTTTACCTGCGGATTGCTCTGCGGTTTTGCCCTGCGGTTTTTCATCTCCTCAATGGAGGAGATGGCAAACCGCAGGAGAATCCGCAGAAAGAATTGACATATCAATTCTTTCTGCGGATTGAAAACCGCAGATAATCCGCGCGGAAAATTCAGCACCGTCTGCACTGCGGTTTTTGATTCCCATAGGGGATCATTGTACTGTACACCGCAGCAGAAACTGCTGCGGGTCCGCAGCGGCCAAAACCGCTGCGGAACCGCAGCAAAATCCGCAGCGTGTGCACACAGCCTAAGAGGCTGCAAGCTTATAAAATGCTATTTGCCCTCCGTAGTTTTAGGTTACCAAGTTGGGAAACAATATAAACTTTTCTATGTACTTATTTCAGCTCATCTCCTTGGCGTTTGGCAGAGGGCTTTATATCATAGCAGGGTTTTTTTGCAACCCACTGAGCTTGAAATCGCTCATCACAGTTGTCTTGTTTTTGATTTCTGTAACGAAAATCCACAAAACATATTTCAAACACAATTAATTAAATGTAGAAGGGTTTTTAAAGGACAAATGTGAGGATGACTAAACTAAATTAAGGAATATTTCCCATAGAATGAAATAATACCTGGAGTCGAAATGTGTCCTTGAGATGTCCTCTTCCATCAAGCTCTTATAGGGGAGACAACCTCTTATGATGATCCCCATTAAGATATATGGACAGCACAGAGGGGGTCCTATACTAACCTTTCTCTATTAGCCAAAGTGGCTTTTGGTCTGACAGACCTGACAAGTCAATGGATTACCTGGTGGGCTATTTACATCGCCATCATGTAATACTTCACGCTGCTTTCCTAGGAGATAACATCTATTTTTGGATGGTTCCATCTGATCACCGGATTAACCCCACAATAAAAAAGGGTTGTGTTGACAAAAATTACCATATTTTTCAGACTATAAGACACATAGGACCATAAAGGCCCCTTTACATTTAGCGATGCACCAGCGATCCCGACAACGATACGACCCGGTCAGGATTGCTGGTGCATCGCTAAATGGTCGCTAGTGAGCTGCCACACAGGCAGATCTCACAGCGATGTAGCGACGCAGCAGCGATCGTTACTTACCTTTCAGACGCGGCGATCCTGACGTCCTCCCACCCGCGTCCACGCGTCGCTCGTCGGCGCCAGCAGGAAGCCCAGCAGGAAGCGCCTGACGACAAATGGAGCTGCACGATCTCGCGTGATCAGTGACAGACAGCGGGGGAGCCAGTCGGAGGTAAGTATCACACATAGCGATATCGCTAGCGATATCGCTATGTGTAAAGGCCCCTTTAGACTAACCTAGGTTTTAGAGTAAGAAATTAGAAAAAACAATGTAAGCAAAAAATGTGGTCAATTCTATACCTAATATCCCCCATTCTGGTATATATGATCCCTTATTCCTATCCTGGTATGCATGGCCCCATCTTTATCCTGGTATGACTTGTCCCACATCCCTATCCTGGTATGTATGGCTCCAATCACTATCCTGGTATGCAGTGACCCCCATCTCCATCCTGGTATTTATGGCCCCAATCCCTATGCTGGTATGCAGGGACCCTATCTTCCTCCTGGTATGCATAGCCCCAGCCTTATCCTGGTATGATTGGGCCCCATCCTTATCCTGGTATGATTGGCCCCAATCTCCATCCTGGTATGATTGGCCCCCTTACCCATCCTGGTATACATGAAACCTATAAGAAAAAAAACATTCTACTTGCCTTCCCTGCATGCTCTCACAGCGTCCTGCTCCAGTGCCAGCAGCTGCTTTATGATTGCAAGCGGCGCATGCCAGTGATGTCATGCACTGCTTACAAGCCACCAAGGACAGCTACTAGAATACTCACTGTTCTCCACGCCGGGACTATGTGCACGGAGCGCACTGAGTATTCATTGTTCTTTAGCAAGCACAGTGTTAGTGTGGCGCCCCTGAGGCTCAGTCGCCACAGAGGTACTGCACCTTCTCCTAAGGTGTAGTGCCCCACTGCCTAGGTAAGTTGGGAACTCCTTTCCACACTCCAACACTCGCATCCCACACAACAGGGTAGTTCTGCACATCGACAGTGAGGTGTCTCTCCCCTCCTAGACATTAGGAGTGCCTTGGTGGTTCCCTGCGTGGAACACTGGATGTGCTGGGAGTTGGGATCCATATAAAAGAGGGGGAAGGTTTAGAACCTGCCTATAGTTTTTAGCGCAAGGCCGGGGCCCGGTCCCCAAGGTTGTATGGACACTTATGGTTCTGCAGCAGACAACGGTGGAGTAGTTGGCTGTAAATGCACTACTCCCATCAAAGACTTGGGACTCAACAGCAACCGATTCGCGAGCCAGGACTCTGAGAGGAGTCCCCGATAGAGGCTACAGCTGTCTGTCATACAAGTAAGGTTCTAGGAACATCTGACAGGAGAAGTTCCAGAGAACTACGGTACTGGAGTTCTTCACACTAAAAGGCGCAATAGAGGAGTCGTTCAGGAAAGGCACATGTTGGCGGAGTGTTGGAGAGGAGAACCCTTACTTGCCCGGGAGGTTGATTGAGTCTCTACCCCGGAGGACACGGCACGGAGGCACGCACCAGTGGGTACCAGGAACTGTGAGTAAAGCTTTGAAACTGCAAGCCCTGGTGTCCTCCATTCATTCGCCGCTAACACCTTCAGCACCGCTACATCTGGGTACCAGCATCTATACCACTCTGCGCCTCTCCTCATACATTGCACCTACACTGCCCTGGGACTACAGCTCCACCTGTGGGGAGCTACACCATCTTTGCTGCACTACACCATCAGTCCCAGTGGATCTGCATGCAGCGTTGGCTCAACATCTTATTTGCCAAACACCACGGGTGGCGTCACGAACTATCCATATAAACTATACTATTAACATCACCGCCAATGATATTGTGCGCCCAGGGCCACGGAACGGGTCACTGCTGCTGTGACACCTTCCCTCTGACACCAGCCCGGTACCGAGTACCCCGCTGCCCTGGGTGTGAGGGGCGACCCATTAGCAGCAGCCGCCGGGTTCCAGCAGCTGCCAGCTTTCACGTCTGCCGCTACTAAAGGGAATTACCATAATATTCATTGCATTTCATGCCTATAGGAGTGGAATGCAGTGAATATTCATAGCCTTAAGTAGCCTGCAAACTCGAACGCTGGGCAGCTGAAAGAAGCCGGCTGCTGCGACTAACACTCTGCTCGCTATTAAAGAGAAATCAATATTCCTTTCCACACCCATTGGCATGAAATGGAGCGAATATTCATTACTCTTTAGCAGCGGGCACTGGAGTTAGCTGCAGCAGCCGGCTACAGCCTCTTGTGACCCGCTGCTCCTCCTCTGACGCATCCCCACTTTTCCACCACTGCTGCTTCCCCACCTCACCACCACAGCCAGAGCAGGGACATCCCGACTATAAGACGCACCCCCATTTTCCTCCACATTTTTGGAGGTAAAATGTGCATCTTATAGTCCAAAAAATACGGTACATCATATGGAAAAAATTGAGGGTGGTCCCCTATTTTGGTCTATCTTTATTAGTAAGTGCAAAAGGTCGCCCTCAAAGATAATCTCTCGCTGTATCATTCAGAGTCCTTCCATTTATTACACGATTGACAGTTCAAAGATCTGATGCAATAGTATATGTTCCCTGTGCCCACGGCATCCATCATGGTTGGAGTTGTCGATTTGCACAGCTGGAAATCCACCAGTTGTAGACGATTGCTCTTTATGGCACCAAATGTCATTGGAGTCAATGAATCAGCCAACTTATTTAATGTTCACAGTTTTTGCCGCCTCATTTTGGGCACATTTGTAAATATTTCAAGCTGAAATCTATTGTAAATGCAGGTTACGGGAGCAGGCGTGCTAGACAAAGCTTAAGTAATGTTAATTACTGGTCTTACAGAGAAAACGAAGGACGAATTGTACAGTCGTTTTACATGCTGACATCTGCTTAAAGCCCCATTACAGGAGAGCTCCGCTCAGATCATTTCCCTTGAAGTCCTGTCAATGAACGGCGGGATTCTCTAGGCTACACTGCCCGCCATTGATCTATTCATTAGCTGTCTCAAATTTCCTCTTAAAAATTTGTGAAGCGTTAACCTCCACACAGTCACTACTACTATTATTATAATTAGCATTATCATTATCGACTTAGATGGCGCCATCATGTTGTGCACATAAAGTCATTGAAGTATGCAACTAGGAGGACTGCTAGAAGAATCCTAGTAAAGATCAGATTCAGATGCAACAGGCCTCGATTGCGCTTGATGTTAGTGGTCCTAAAAACAATACTACCAACCAAGTGTCCCCCAAAAACGGCACTACTAGAAGAGATACTCGCGCAAAAAAGTGCCTCCTTTCATACAGTCATGAGCATAGCTGTGGGATTTATTGGCGCATGACATGTCCCGGATGCAGAGTTGCGAGGTTGCCCCCTGCAAGCCATTTTTCCTTGGCCACATAATTTAGATATAGATCAGGATCTGTACTGTATTACTGTATATTATACTGTATACGCCAATACCTAGACCCAAAACTTAATGGCCACATGCAATTAAACTCTTAATGCACAAGGCATACTAAGAACTATTTAAAGTATACTTTTTTAGAAAACTACTTCTCATTCTCTTTGAGACGTTTTTGTCACTTTTAGGGCTTGTGCACATGACCGTTTCAATCGGATGAGTGCTATCCGTGATTTTGATGGATAACACTCATCACCATGTTATTCTGTGAGGCTGAGTACATGTCCAGTTTTCAATGTCCAATCGGACCGAGAAAAAAAAACTGCAGCTTGCACAATTTGCCTCCGAAAATCACACGGCACTAGCCCATTCGTGTCTATGTGATCACTGACACAATGGAGAAGCTGGGGAAACTTTGTTTTTTCTCTCTTCACCTTCGAGAAAATCGTCTCACACTCCGATCAGAGTCTGATCAGCATAATTGGACTGTTTTTCTCAAATGGAGAGAAAACTGTCGTGTAACTCTAGCCTTACCACGATTATCATAATACAAAGTTTTGACAATATGACAAAAAATATTACATAGCGTCATTAACCTTTTAGACTCTCCCATAATTTATTTGCAGATCCAATTCACTGGTAGAAAGTGGTCAAAGATCGGCACTTGATGAAGTCAACCTGATGCAATGGTGCTGGATAAAATCCTATCCCTAGTGCTGATCACAGGAAGAAAGCCCGTTCACGATCTGACCTTCCCTGCCGACCAAACCCGTATTCAGAAGATTAGTCAGCGTCGTTTTCATGTCCGCAGTTATATATAAGAATTTATAAGAATAATTGAGAATAATACACTTTTTTTTAATTCAATGTTGGCAAATATGTCTGTATGTATTAAATTATTTCCATCATTTCTTTTCTTCGCAGAGCTTGACGCACCCAAAAATCTACGGGTTACATCTCGGGGATCATCAACTTTAGAACTGGACTGGGATAACAGTGATGCCGAGGGTGAGGGGTACCGAGTGGTATTCAGCACCTTGGCGGGAGATCAGTACCATGAACTGAAGGTGCCACGAAATGGTGGCCAGACCACAAAAGCCACACTTACGGGTGAGCGTAAAGTCACATTGTAATGGGAAGAATGGTTGGAGATACTTTCAGGATGAAACCACTAAACTGCAATATGTTCACAACTCAGTTGTCATGCATGATGTGGTTGTGTCTCATATCGTCCCCCCAGTATCTAATATAAGCATTTATGTAACTTGTCAGAATATAACACATACGGTATAAATGCTAAGGACGAACTGCAAAGCTATAAAGTTCTCTCTACTTCGGTAATACTGGGCAGCCTCCAGTCCTGCTGTTCTTCTGGAAGCTATCCAGTGCAAGCTTCCCAGTACAACGCTAGGTCAAACGCAGCATTAACACATTGCACCAGAAGTGCACTTTAGTACTCTTAATTCTAATAGGTTTATTGGCTGTGATAATCATTAAAAGAAAATTCAGTAAAAAAAAAAACCAAAGCTGTGCTGAGTGCAGGTCCTAAGGGGGTGAGGCAAGATCCAAATAATTGCTAGAGAATTGGTTTTGCACTCGCCTGAGGATAGTATACTGGTTCTGGCTGTAGTGCCCTCCTGTTGCTTTGCCGCATACTAAAAGAGACAATGCAGAAGCTCACTGCTGAGGGAAGTTTTTGGAAACTCTATGTATCAGCTTTTGTATTTGGATACACTTGTAAAAGTATCAGGCAACAAACCGAAACGGCAGCAGCGCTCATGTTTGTCACTCAGCTCTTCCTTTCCTTTAAAATTTGGTCCAACAAGTGACATTTTTCTTTTTCCGACATGTCTTAGGGCCTAGTTTGTTAAGGCTGGCATTTTGGAAGATGCGCCAAATTCGTTAATAAGCACATACGGCCTTATGAATTAGGCGCAACTTATCACTGGCGTGCACCTGCAAAAAGTTTGCCACAAATTTTAATCAATTTGCCAGGTGGTCATTACTACACTCCTTTTTGCACCCCAGCTCTGTCCACTTTGGCAGAGGTGGATAAAATTGGAGTGAAAAATTCCAAAAGTCACAAACTTTTTGTGCAACACAAAGTTGCATAAAGATTTTAAGATATTTGATGGCGTTTTACTCCACAATTCTCTCATTGAATCGGGGCTTTAGAATGGTTTGCATACATTAAAGAAACAACACCCATCACCGATCCTCCTTGGTGCCTGGTCTTTATTTCCCTATGTACCTCCCGATTCATGGACAGGTGACCACTGCAGCCAACCAAAGCCTGTAGCATTTACATCCCACTAAATTGACACAACATTATCTGAGCTGGAAGTACAGTTCAGCAGTGGACCAGACTGTTGCAACAGGATCGGTTGGGAAAATAGTAGATTTTATATTTTCTTTTCTAGCCAATTCTGAGCCTTTGGTCATTTTTGTCCCCCACCCCCACGAGTGCCCACTTAAAACAAATAATGCCCCCTTATTGACCTTCTTAAACAGTCATGATGGCCATTGAGTTCCCCCTACAAAACTAATATTACTACCATTTTCAATACCTTCAAAAAAATAAGTTTGCACTCTCCTAGTATGTGTGACTTAGTCTTGTTTCCTCCATCGCACAGAGTTGCTGGCATAGGCGACACAATGGGGTTTCATCATTGCAGTGCATCCCACTGTCATGGGCATACAGTAACATGCAGGTTGGAGGGTGGAGGGGATGGAAGCCTATGACTCCCTGATCTGTCACATGATCCACCTGTATCAGTGTCATGAAGATGCCAGTGCAATTCAAAGTGAAGCTCCTCTACAGATCTGTAGCACACAGTCAGAAGTCCGGGGTTCATGCAGTGCATCGTCAGAGCTAGTGATCCAGCTTCTTAGGGGTGTAAAATTTCAAAAGGTAAAAAACAAGCAACCACCCCTGTGCTCAACCCCCAAATTACAGTATTTTGTGCCGTCCAACGTGCCGCACATATAGCTAGTAAGTTTTCCTTAAAATCTTAGCGATGACGGTGACCTGATTACCTGGTAATCTCAGATAATTGCTGTTTGTTACCATAGTGTTGATTCAATGTCTCTGTGGCTTCACGGAAATGACTTTCCCTTAATATTATTATTATTATTATTAATAATAATAATACAATTACTTTTACTTTTCAGAAGGTAAATCAGACCACATACCTCCGAGCATCACACATAAGTATCCCCTGACATACGTACCCTTGAAATCTCTGGAGCAATCGTACACAGGGCAGCGCTCACTCACAGCTTGAGAGCTTGAGTCCAAGCTTATTTTCTGTTAAGGGTCTGAGTTCTGAGTACCAGACATTTTGGGTCAGCAAGTAAAATTATAGAGCGGCTATGTCCAGCTGTGCAGTTACTTTTTGGAGTGTTCTTACACCAATCGTTCTTTCTGCTGATTACACCTCTGATTTTTGCAATGTGAAGTTATAGCCAAGGACTCTTTATCTTGATACTTTGATTGGAGCTTGGGCATGAGTGACCCCCCAGTAATAACTCCAAACTATGGTAATACAAAGTTATATAGAAGTTTGTACTCTGTGCCATTAAAATATTAAATTCGCTTTACAGCAAAGTGGTCCAATCCAAATTCCTGGTCTCTTGAGAAATAACATTGGAAATCATAAAAGATGCCGCAATACTTTTAGGATTTGTCTTATTAAATAATCAGAATTGCAAAGTGCTGATTAAAATAAGCAACTTTGCAATTTTCCTCTTCTTAAATCCTCTCCGTTCTCAATCGACCACCTAGCAGAAATGAACGTTTTCTAAGCCAAAAGAACATGCTTGTTCCATGCTTTAAAAATTGCAATTTGGCCGAAAGTTCACCCATGTTGCAGAGGGTAATGCCGCCTCTGCTAACAGCGTGAGAGAACGCACAGTTAAGACCAGCTAGACCGGCTGTTGCGACCATGCCGCTGGTCTGAACTGTCAATATTCCAGAGCGCATCCCTCATCGAAAAGCAGGATGCCAGAAGGCAAAGGACCATAGAGCAGGCGTCTACTATAGAAGGCAGGCCTATATGAATTCTTCAATTATAATCAAGGTGCAACACTAAGGGCCCTGTCACACACAGCAATCTCGCTAGCGAGATCACTGCTGAGTCACAAGTTTTGTGACGCCACAGCGATCTCACCAGCGAGATCGCTGTGTGTGACAGCGATCAGCGACTGGCCCCCCTGCCGGGTATTGCTGATCGCTGGGGAAATGTCTGGACTTGTTTGGGGTCGTTGCTCTCCCGCTGACCAGCACGCATCGTTACGGGAGAGCAACGACCAGCGAGCAGAAGCCTGTTAACTAAGGTGAACATCAGGTTTCTAGGCTCCGCCCGGCACCTAGAAACCCGATGTGTGCCTTAGTTACCAGCGCGCTGATGCAGAGAGCTGGTAACCAAGGTACACATCGGGTTTCTAAGCAGCGCGCATCACTTAGAAACCTGATGTGTACCTTGGTTACCAGCTCCCTGCATCAGCGCGCTGGTAACTAAGGCACACAGTGACGCGCCTGCTCGGCGTCGCTGGGGAAGCTGTCTGTTTGACAGCTCACCAGCGATCATGTAGCGACTCACCAGCGATCCTGACACGTTGATATCGTGGTCAGGATCGCTGGTTAGTCGCTATGTGTGACGGGGCCCTTAGACTATACAAGACAGATGGTGCAAAATTTATAATGAAACACGGTTGAAAAAAAAATATTTTTAAACCCAAATTCATGTATTTAAGTTAAATTTTGAAATTTTTTAGGTACCCGGAGGTAATGTAGGTCTAATACTCCATATAGTAAAAGGCACAAGAAATAGAATTAGAATTCATGAAACATATGAGTTAAAGAGCAACAGGTCTATGTGAGGCTGAAAAAAAACAACAAGAGGGGTTTAAAGTGTTATTTTTCCATTGATTTCTGCTAGACAGCCTTTACCAAGACATTGCTTATGGGAATCTCATATGTGTCTGTACGCCTCGGTGACCAGGAGAATGTGTCTCCAGCAGCAAGAATATAAAAGACACACATAAGTGAGGCGATAAGAAACTCTATTATATCCGCTATACATCCAAGTGGATAGCATCACCGGGTAGATGAACACAGCTGAAGACAGGTCAGGAGAGGAGTAATTTGGGATATTGCCTGTCTTTATGTGATAGTATAAGATAGAAGAGTCTTATGCCTGACTATTTTGTCTTATAAAGATTAATGGGGCTGTCACTTCTTCATTGAGACTGAGCGATGGTGTCAGATAATCTGCTTCAATAAACACATCCACACACCTACAAGTGAATAGGGCTCAGTTGCAGTGCATGGCATCACCAATGGACAAGAGTGGCGCTGTTTCTTAAAAAGAATGACAAGAAAAACTCAACTTCCAGAAAATGGCCTTTTTAAAAAACTCAACAGGACACACTCTTCTTTTCCTTTTTACTTCTAGTTTTGACAATTCTTTCCATATTTACCTTAAAAAGAAATAAAGATTGTGGCTAAATTCAATTGCGTAAACGTGGCCTACATATATATATATTGCTTGTATTTTTATAATTATCATTTTTCAGCAGGCAGTCAACGCTAATCAAATTTCCCAATTACCATCTAGCCACTTCACGCATCAAATTATTCTCTAAGCAACCTCTGAAGAATATCTTATATCTTTCAAAGGTTGCTTAACGAATAATTTGAGATACTAATCTTAATCTAGCCTTCGAGATGAGACAGTTCTGCTAAATAAGATTATCAAAACTCGCAATACTGTACACAGCACTGTGCAGACGTCAGAGACCGAGATTTCATTAATTTCCAGTCAAAACAACCAAAAACAGTCATTAATCCTATAGCTTTGGGGGAAAAGGCTGAAAACAAATATTTAGTAGAATAGGAAAAAGTACCCTCAACAGCTAACTTTATAGTTTCCGCTTTTTGACTTTAATTTTTTTTGGCCACTTTTTGTCTTGCAAGGAAAGTTTCAAGGAGATTTTTCAAGCTTCTTGTAAACTCTTGAACAAGTTCAATCTTAAAGAGTAACTAAACTTTTTTTTTAAATTTAATTATTGATCAATCTATGTCATTTTATAAATCTTTGAAATGTTCTCCATTACTTTATCTCATTTCCCTTTCTCTCAAACTCCATGCTGAAAGTGCTGTTTCACCTGCTTTGTTCATGCACTTAGAGTAGCTGTTTCGAACTGAAGATCCAACAAATGTCTGTACCCCAGTGTGCGGTTCTCTACTCCCATATCCCATGCTTAAAAACTCTCTCCCTTTCTGAACATGTAGGAGGGGATCACAGAAGCTCATATTGGGGTATTGATATTTGCTCGACCTGCAGTTCAAAGCATCTAATCTAAAGGCATGAACAAGGCAGTTAAAACAGTCCTTTCATCAAGGAGTTTTGAGAGAGCAAGAAGAAAGATAATATAATGAAGTCTTTTTTCCATGCATGAAACATCCACCTGATAAAGACGGATCCTCCGTCGAAACGCGTTGTGGTTTAACCCCATCTCTCGTCTGAGTCTTTCCTGCACTCCTAAGACCGTTTTCCATTTTCTCATTGCTCCCATCCTCCATTGGAGGTTCTCGGCTGGAGCTGCGGTCGAGACCCAACAACCTGTCCACCCCTGGGTTGCTTCCTAAGCGCTCTTTTATGACCGCTTATCACTGACTCTTTTTTCCATGCATGACTCATAAGTCACTGCAAAAGTCCTTGGCAGGGGAGGAGGGAGCAGCTGGGTCAGGAGTAGAATAGGAGGATGATTCATGCAGGGAAAAGAGAATTCCATTTTCTACATAGAGAAAAGAAAATAGAATAATTAACTGGGTAGAAAGGCAAAATGAGCAAGTGTAAGTGCACAGTGCTGTATAATATGGTGATTGCAATATATTAAGAGGATAAAAACTTTGATGGGAGGAGTGCTTATTTAAATTAAAAAAATAGTTACCTTTTAAAGCTCTCTTACCAATTCATACTACATGAAGGAATAGAGAAAAATAGCTGTCAACTAAACTAGCGATCAGTTGACAGCTTTCTAAGGTGTGTGGGTTCCAAAAGTTTAGTGGATTTTTTGGGCTTTCTCCAGTCCAGGCAATACCAAACATATTACCGGTTGAGATCTACTTTCTCCAGTTGGACATTCTTAAAGACTCGGTTCTTAAAGCACCTGGAGATTCTTAAGATCTTCTGTCATTTTTGACTGATGGTTGTAGATATGGCTTAAAAGATCTTCTTGTTTTGGTGATTTTCATAATGTCTTCTGATCATTCCAAATATTTCAAATTTAGACTAGCCAGCCCATAAATCCCTCCCTCTATATATCAGATGTCAAGTTTTTGGTGCATTAGTACAAACTCTTTTTGCATCTACTTCTTTCTCCAAAAAAGCTTTTGGCAACTCTTATTTGCTGACAAAGCCAAGTATTGAGTGGACTTTTCGCAATGGAAAGATGAAAGGAAGACTAGTTTTATGTTTATTAATCATCTACCTCACCTAGCATTCATAAATGATAGAGGGAGTTTTAATGTCCACCTCTTGAAGAGATCACAGTCCAATTTAAGGTGCCCACAGTCATTAAGGAGCAGTTGGCCGAGCATAACATTTTACATAGGATTACCCAAATCACTTATGAATTGGGGCCCTCTGGCTCTACCCAACAGATAATGGCAGGAAAAGACCGATCATAACTGTATGGTGGATGGCATCAAAGGATTTGACTTATTTAACCACATTACTATTTTGAAGGCTACATTTAAAAAGTGTTCTGAATTCTTTGGGAAAGATACCTAACAGAAATTAAGTTGAATAGCAAATAATCTGCTCAGGGTCAGATGGATTTTCCAGCTACAGGATTTTATTGACCATGCTGTGGATGGGGCATGTTATTGTGGTAATTGGAAGGTCCTCTATAGGGCCACGAATCCATCACCCGTCCTCCACATGGGTTTAGGACAATGGCTGTTGATCACAAGTAGACATGGTTATGCTTTAAACTATTTATTCCCAATCACAATTTGATGTTTCTATGTGAATTAGATGTTTCTGAGACAGAAATATTCCATTTCTCCTGCAGTAACTGCCTAGGAAAAGATATAGCAGACTTTCACGTTTTTAAGTGAATGCTATATTAAGAAGCAGCTGAAAGCGTCAGCCTGATTATATGATGTGTTATTGTATTCCTGACAACCGTGACTGGTTTTGATGGTGCAGTATTGTAAGGAATGCCGGTGTTGGTATAAATTGTCTTTATTGCAATATACAGCGTATAAAGCGCATCGGAGAGAACTGAGCAGAACTGGAGAGAAAACCATTTATCAAGGTCCAGGATCAGATTCCTCGTTACAGCACCTAGTACATTGGCTCACGTTGCGAACATCTTCTCGTATGATTAATGACCTTGTGGCGCAAAGCAGCTCACCCTGATTGTCAGCCAAAAAGATTTATCTCAAAATCTAACAGGACTTTAATTTGTTTTCAGCAGTTTTTTAACTACTTTTGATATTTCAACTTTCTAAAAATATATCCATTTTGCACATTACAAAAGATTTTGCAAAGTTTTGCTGGGCACGGAGGGAGATGCAAGGGATATAAATCAATGTGATGGAATTCATTAACTTTCCTGACATAACTGTCTATAATTCATAAACTGCATCAAATGACATCACTGTATTTTATCCCATCCGTCTACAGCATGTTTTACAGTTTTCTTATGTCTACAGTATATAATATATATGTGTATATGTTTATTCCTTATGTAGCTGGCCAAACCATTAGCCTAGTCACCATGGATCTGATCATTTTAACCCCTGATGATCTGAGTATTCTGCAACCACTCAGTTCCATACCGGGAAAAATAATTAACCCCTTCATGACAGCCAATACGTATTTTTACTGACCTGAGATATAAGGGAATATCATCCCCATACAGGTGACAATCCAGTAGCTGTCAGCTGTCCACTATATCTGACAACTTGCTGTATCACAAATGATCGGTGTTGGCACCATCCATATCTGTTTAACCGCTTAGTTGCTGCTGTCAAGTGACTACATCAAATAAATGGTTAATAGATTGTGGGGGCTTGGACTTTAATCTAATTGATACACCGAGATCATGATTGTGTGGTTCTGATGTTTGCCACAGCAGTTCATGGCCAAATAGCGGCCTTAGAGTCTGCCGGCTACAGCGGTCGGTTCAGAAGTTACTGACATTTAGGTGGTAAACAAACACTTTTTCATTCCGGCTATACCACTTTGCATTAATTCCTGAAAATCACCGGAAGGGTTAATAAACTACCTGACAGCAGTTTTCAATATGTCAGGGGGTGCAGTTTTTGAAATGGTATCATGTTTAGGGTTTTGCAATATATAGCACCCCTAAAGTCACTTCAAACTTGGATAGGTCCCTCAAAAAAATAAATTTTGTAAATTTCCTTGAAAAAATGAAAAATTATTGCTACATTTCTAAACCTCCTAAAAGGCTAACAAGATAAATTAGCATTTTAAAAATGGTGCTGCTGTAAAGCAGACATGTGGGAAATGTTATTTATTAATGTTTTTCTGTGGTATGATTATCTGGATTAAAGAGATACTCATTCAAAGTTTGAAAATTGCAATTTTTTTTACATTTTTGTCGTTTCTGATATTTTTTATAAATAAACACAAAATATATCAATCTAAATTTACCATTATCATAAATTACAATGTGCCACGAAAAAACATTCTCAAAATCACTGGGATTTGTTGAATCATTCCAGAGTTATGACCACATAAAGTGACATTGGTCAGAATTTAAAAAATTGGCCCGTCACAAAGGGGTTAACAATGGTCAGAATATTCTTTTTCCTATTAGGAAGAACAGCTCTGAAGCACAAACTGCTTCTCTAACAAGTGAATTATAAAGCACAGTAAAGGTCTCCAGTCACTTTCAATCGCTGTTGGCTGAACATTCATTTGGCAGACCGCTATCTCTCCTGACCATGGATGCTCAGTTCAGCTGAGCGTGCATATGTGCTATATTGGAGAGGGAATTATGACACTGGAAGAAAGCTCTGGCAGCAGGTTTTTTTTTTCTTTGAGAACAAAAAGATTGACATAATGAACTTCAACATGTCTGATCCTTCCCTTGACATTATGTGTTAGTGCTGATTTGGGAGGCCCCTATACACGTAAGATAGTTGACCGGTCCAGCCAAAATCAGCAGGTTCAGCTAACTGTGATCTAACGTATATGGGAACCATAAATGGACATTCCCATGACAGTAAATTATCCCTTATCCTTAGAATAGGGAATCATTTACTGTTTGCAGGGGATCTGACCACTGGGACTCCCAGCAACCCAAAAAAAGGGCTCTTGGACCTGATCGGTAAAGCCAAAGTCAGCAAGTTCAGGCAACAACGCTCTATCGTGTATGGGAACCTTAAGGCTGTGTGAGTTGAATAAGATATCCCCAAAACTATAAACTAAGGATAATTTACAATCTTGGGAACAACCCTTTAATCTAAAAATAAAGAAGACTATAGAGATAGATGGTGACATCCTCGGGATTCTGCTTTCAAGGGAGATATTTGGCTGCTATAACCTTCCGGTGCTTCATATCGTAGAGGAAATAAAAGGTTAATATTCAATTTCTTTCCAATTCCTGCTTCCCTTGATTGGTGACTTTGAGAAACCGTTAAGGACTCGTTGAAGTGCGACACTGGCTACTAAGTACATGCAAATATTCACAAAACACTGGATGGAAGTCTGCTCCCTTATTTTCACAAGATTGTTTGATGCAATATTATTTTCTTTGAAAAAAAAAAAATGTACATCAAAAATGAATACTGAGCCCTGAGACGCCACTTTCACGACATCAAAGAGATGCAATTTTTCACGATTTTGCAGCCTTTGTACAGGAAAGTGCATGTATCCATCTCCGCATCATGAGTTAAGTGACATGGATCTTAAAAGGAGACGTATTAATATCTTCTTCTCGGGGTGTCACTGCGCTCATGTTAGGTGCTTGAAAGCGTATCCGTTTAGAACCGAGCTGACAAAAATTTGATTAAAACTTGATTAATTCGCATCCTGCTCTTAACATGACACAGGAAGAATGATAAGAGGAATTACAGGAGTTTAAGATGTGTAAAAGGTTCAGTTTGTGAGAGATAGATTTGACGGCAAAAGCATCACATGAAGGCACGATGGCGCGCGAAGTCGTTTGCTGTGATGGGCAGTAGATGAGCCCTTGTCCTTCTAATCATTCTGTGTCCTTCTGTTCTCCAAGATTTGATCCCGGGAACAGAATACGGAATTGGAATATCTGCCATCCGAGATAATCTCCAGAGCGCGCCGGCAACAATGAATGCCCGGACTGGTGAGTGATCTATTGCATAAAAAGTGGCCGTGTGTTTGACAGTTTGTTAATTCTACATCATCGCGGCTAATGTACTATTCATATGGCTGAGCCATGAGCTTAAAATCACAAAACACCTGAGTCATTGTGATTTATGAAATGCTGGAAAAAAGGTAAAAGTAGAATACAGTCCTGCAAAGTTACAACAGTTTCAAATTTGCCAGGACTTGCTCAACTTTGCAGAAACAATCAAAGAAGGGGTGGGTTTTCATAAACCCTGCCCAAAAGTATCCTGGTATATATGTACCCCATCCTGGCCCCATTCTGGTGTATATAGCCTCAATCCTGGTGTATATGTCCCTTATCTTGCCTGGGCCCCATCCTCATATATGTATATATCCCCCATCTTGTTGTATATGTCCCTCATCTTGCCTGGGCCCAATACTGGTATATATGTCCCTCAACCTCTTATATGTACCCCATTCTGCCACTGTTCTTAAAGCATAGAAAAAATAAACAGTTATTCACACTTTCCCTCTGCATCTATGCCGTGCGGCGTACTCTTCTTAAGCTGACAGCTGACTTAAGTGTGCAAGCGACAGGAGCGCATGACATCACTGACAAGCGCTACCAGTCACGTGCACTCCGATGTCAGCTGCTGGCCTCTGGCCGCCAGCGTGTATTGCCGACGGGTCTCTGAGTCATAATACACTTTAACTGAATGTTCGTCCGAAGTATCCCAAAGCCTCCAATTTCCTTGAAAAGATATGTATGTGTGATTAAATTGGATCAGCATTTTAACCACTAAGGCTGGTTTCACATTAGCGCTTTTTAAGCGCACGCACGGCCGGAGGTAGCTCCGCCCCCGAGCCGGCTCTCTGCCCAGCGTGCCCGCCCCTTGCTTGTAGCGCCGCCTCCTAGCGCACAGTGGCGCCTGCGATTGGCGCACCCTATCTTTAGCATAGGGTGCGCAGATCGTGCGCAGGCCGTGCGCTAGTTGCGCTTTGACCTGCGCTGCGCACTTTTGACGGTGCGCCGTGCGCGCCAAAATCCGAAAAGTTAGATTTTGGCGCGCAAGGCGCACCGTCAAAAGTGCGCAGCGCAGGTCAAAGCGCAACTAGCGCACGGCCTGCGCACGATCTGCGCACCCTATGCTAAAGATAGGGTGCGCCGATCGCAGACGCCGCTGTGCGCTAGGAGGCGGCGCTACAAGCAAGGGGCGGGCACGCCGGGCAGAGAGCCGGCTCGGGGGCGGAGCTACCCCCGGCCGTGCGTGCGCTTAAAAAGCGCTAATGTGAAACCAGCCTTACAGCTGTGTGTCCCTCCAGACTCTCTTACCTCTCACTCCCAGGTAACAAAATCTGTATTAGGCCCCTTTTACACGTCCGTATATTTCCGGTACCGGAGATATCCATGTGTGTACTACATGTGGCACACGTGTTGCAACAGTTTGCCACCCATGTGCCGCATCAGTACCACACGGACAGCCGCCGAGGAAGACTTGCTGCTGTAAGCACTATTCCCCGGCGGCTGGTGCTGAAGCCGGCTGTCATCATTCTCCCTTGCTCTGCCGGGGAGGAGAGAAGAATGATTAGTGTTATATTAAAGTCCGAAGGACAGCAGGAGGGGCGTGTGGAATGCCCCGATCATCTGTTATTAGCGACAACAGGTGTCGGATGATGGGGGTAACAGCCCCAAAAGCCACCACCTGCTGTCGCTTGGACTTTAATATAACGCTCATGATTCTCGTCTGCTCACTTCCAGAGCAGGGGAGAATGACAGCCGGCTTCAGGACCAGCCACTGGGGAACAGCGCTTACAGTAGCGCTTCTTCCCTGGCGGCTGTCCGAGTCCCACGGAGGAAATCAATGTGTGTTCTCCATGTGCACGTGTGCGGGACGTTTTGTGGTCCGTGATGATGGCAAAAAACGGACATGTCAGCGTGTTTTGCCCATGACACACGGTCCATGGAAACACACTGACATGTGTGTACGTGTCTCCAGTACATGTGAAAACTGTCACCACACGTACCGGAGACACGAACGTGTGAAAGGGCCTTATTCTCTTTTCTTGCACACTAATATTCTTCACTGCTTGTGCTGTCCCGAACTATCTATAATGTTTATTCAGTGTTTTATAGCTTTGTATTGCTATCTCTATGGCTAAGCTGCAAGCTTTGACATCTGCTCACTATCCAGATTCATCGCCGTTTGGGCAGCTGAGAGAATCGGGTTAATTATACAAATGACGCTCTGATCAAATTCTGATCACAGTGTGATACGATTTTCACAAATGAGGAAAAGATGTGGGAAAAAATGTTTTCATCTTCATTCTGTGAGTGCCCGAAAACCAAACTGCACTCAGATGACATCCGAGAGCAGCCCGATATTTCCTACGCACTCATTGATTTGCATGGCTGAACGCAATCTGAATATCGGGTCAAACTCGGGCATGCAGCATTCCTTTCTTCTGACAGTCTCTGTCCGAGAAAAAAAATAGACTTGTGCGCGGCCTCATAGAATAAGATTGGTCCGAGTGCAATCCAATGTTTTGTCGGATTGCGCTCAGACCAAAAGTAAGTTTTTTTGCACTTGCGTTTTGGCTGCTGCCTTTCCTAATTTTGCTTTTATACAGGCTGTAATAATCCTTCCTGATTTTGCTATACCACGTAAGTTACCATCCCTCTGTCTGATGAAATTTTCTGAAATATTTAAAATACTGGCTACCATTTTTGACAATTTGTGCAAAGTAAATTGCATATTTTTTTATTTAGTTGGGTTTAGCAAAATCCTAAAAATTCAACACTAATCCCATTTACATCGACTACTGCACAGATGCCACTGATGTACTATCTATACCATACAACCAAAACCCATGCAACTAAAAATCCAATCATACACAAGTAAAACCCTGTAATTTACTGCCAAACAATGGCCAATGAATGAACGATCTATGGATTATGAAAAGCGTTATAGATGCAATCACATCAGTGTCCTCGAATACGTTACCAGTACCTGAATCCGTAAGTGTGCGCAATGTACAATGGTAGATAACACCAGTTGTGTGTAAATTAGCTGCCTCGATTTTTCAGTACATGTCCCTGAGCTAAAGCTTAGCGAGCAAGCGAAACCCAGAGATGTCATTGTTTGTGTTTGTGATCAAGCTGAAGCCTCATTAAAATATATAAAGCTGTAAGTCTGTCTGTCTCCCTTACATCCACTTAATTCTCACAGCAGATACAATCAGAGCTTCTAATGTGAGACCTGTCATTGGAAGTTTAAAGCGTCAGACTCCAGTGAAATCTCAGATAAAGGCTAAAGCTACTGACTGCCGGCATTTCAAATGTATTAATTTTTTTGTGAAATTGTTAAAAGATTTACTTGAATGTTATGAAACAGTTTTATTTATCATTCGCTGGCGTGCCAGATGTGACTCCCGATGTTGGCAGCCTTGACTTAACACAATAACCTTGCCCCGAGACACAACGCAACATCAACAAATGATATCAATTTGATAACATTTGCCTTAAGGGATGGATGATGTTTCGGGAAACACTCATGAGGCAGAATTACTGCGCTTTGAACCATAATTCATGAGGTTGTGGTT
Organism: Dendrobates tinctorius; assembly: GCF_039654945.1. Classification (NCBI taxonomy): domain Eukaryota; kingdom Metazoa; phylum Chordata; class Amphibia; order Anura; family Dendrobatidae; genus Dendrobates; species Dendrobates tinctorius. Next base: position 4,985,294 of record NW_027362062.1, on the reverse strand, counting down.
TTGTAATTTAGTAGAAAGTGAGGATGGCAGCGAGGCGTGAGGTATACTGGTGCCTCAAGCTGACTCACTAATCGTTTTATTTTATTTTTTTTCCAGCCAATTAATATATAGTCAGTTATATAGCAGCATCAATACAGTCTTCATTTTTAAATATTCATGAACAGTTAAAGGGATATTCCTATCTTATTAAAGTGATGTCTTGCTTCAATTTATGATCAGTGAGGATGCAAACCTATGTTAACTCCACAAACCTTAAAAATCAGAAGGGTTCCCTGCATCCCGTGCTCCTGACCAGGAGCTATACTGTCCTATTTACTTAAAGGTGCTCTCCGCTAGTATAAAAGTTCATCTTAATGAGCCCTGGGGATATAAGTAAAAAAAATCTATGACTCCCCTCCCAGAACAGCACTGCTCCTCCTCACTCCATACTGTGCCCTCCACTGTCCCTTGGCATCAACAGCCAACGGCAGCTGAGCAGCTACATCCCTTATATTTCATCCCTACTGTTTCCTCCTGCAGGAGTGGAATTAGTTTAGAAGGTGAATAAAGGTTTTATTTTTCTTACACCCTGGGTCCTTTAAGATGAACTCTTATACTATTTGAAAACCTCTTTAAATCATGTCTACTCCAGGTTCTTCAGCAGAAGGTGGTGAAAACACAACTGGGCAGAGGAAAGATAGTTGAAATGTTTATCCAAGACTATTTTTTTTTACTATGGGCCTAAAAACTAATAAGCAGGTACTAACTACTTTCCTAATATACCCAGCACAGAGCAGTCAAAGATCGCTCCTGCCGGCGATTCGGCTGCTTCTCATGACATCAAATTGACAGAGCTTCAGCTTCTTTTCGCTTTGCTCTGTTGATGGGGTGTGAATGCCGACGTCATGCTAATTGACAGCCGGCTCTCCACTGCCTAACTTCGGGGAGACAGCTGTCAATCAGCATGATATCAGCCGTGCAGCATGGATGAGGAAAAGCTGTTCTGTTCACATTGAGCACCTGAATTACTGGCAGGAGTGGTCAATGACCGCTCTATGTTGGCATCTGGCAGATAGTTAGCAGCTACCTGCCTGTTAGTTTTTAAGCCAATAGTGAGGAAAAAAGTGTTGGATAAACCCTTTAAAGGAATGAAACACTTTTATATTCTTAGGATCAGTGGGGATGCAAGAAGTTTTTCCTATCAGTATACTTTTAAAATTGAGAAAGTAACTGAATTACTTAGGTTTTTACTCCAGGCAGAAATTTGGTAGATCTGTTCCATACAAGTGGTCCCTGTTCTAACAAAACAGCATGCAAATCAATGAAAAACCATGCTTCCTCACTTTAGTAAAGATACTAGATACTTTGAGATAGTGTTGCTTTTTACTGGCCAGTGAGCTTTGGACATCGCTAAAAATTTAATCAATAAGGGTTACCAGGATTTTGAAGATCACAGGGTTTACAATGTATTTGCTGGGAGCAGTAAACTTGTGCAGATATGAAAACAAGGGACCGAAATGTCCATGAGATCTTCATATTTTGTAGCTAAGGAACACATGGCCAACAATTTTTTTATCTGGTGAAATGTATGATCTGGTGAGAAAAAAGTTACAATGTGATTGTTTGTGGTTCGGTTGGATGTTCTTTCCTGTAGGACCTTTCTCAATGGTGTTGTAGAACATTCTCATATCCTTTGGCCAAGCATTAGGGTCATGGTCACAGAAGGGTTTGGTGTTAGCAGCACATTGGTTTGTTGTATTAACCTGGAAACTCATACTGTTTCTGCTAACATTAAGCATCTCTGGCATTTCTTAGAGCAAGAGCCTCTTCATTTTACCAAAATGTCATGAAAATATTGATAATTATCATGGTTTGTTTTGTCAAAGTTTGGAAAATTTAGTGGATCTTTAGGCGAGTTGTGTAAGTATGGAAACAATTGACCCAAATGTCTACAAGAGCTTCAAGATGTTTGTAGGTAAGTAAGTAATAGCCAACAATAGTCATACCTGGTGAAAAAAAATGGTTTGACCTCTATGCATCAAAATCTTCACAGTTTGATCATTTGTGGTTTGGTTGTCGCTAGGTTCTTCCTCAATTGTCTTCTTGAAGAGCATAGACTTCCCCTTCAGCTAATCATCTGATTAGGCAGCAGACTGGTTTGTACTGTAACTGGGAACTTTTGTACGTTTTACTCCTCTTAGAAATTTCTCAAAGTCAAACCCTCTTAAATTTAACAAAATGTCTAAAAATATTGATAATTTACCAGTGTCACGTATGGAATAATTTGATGGATCTTTATGCATTTCAAAGGTGTCTAGATAGGGACAACAAGTTGCTCAGTATTCTCCATCTTACAAGTTCTTCTATACATTTCCGTGACCTTTTATTCCCTAAATGTTTTTAAATGTGATGAGAAGTTTTCACTTCTATGTTTTTCTGTTCTAGATTTGGACAGCCCAAATGATCTCATGGTCACCGGTTCCACGGACAAGACCATCTCGCTTGTCTGGACCAAAGCTCAGGGTCCAATTGACCATTACCGAATTTCTTTCACACCCTCATCTGGGATGGCTTCCGAAATCACCGTTCCTCCTGAAATCTCCCAATATGACCTTACAGACCTCGATCCAGGAACCGAATATACTATTACCATCATCGCGGAAAGAGGGCGACAGCAGAGCCGAGAGACTACGGTGGATGCCTACACAGGTATCCATTGGTACTTCTGTCTTTATTATGCAAATAAATGTGTTTTATATCCCCCTATAATATGGTTTTATCATTCCCCCTGTATACAATTATAACCGTAAACCTGCTCCCACAGTCCACCTGGTTACAGCCTCAGTGATTTGTTTTACGGCTACATCTCCACTAAACAAATTAGGTCATAAATTCTACTTAAAGATCACGGCATATTTGTAACAATAAAATAAGTAAAGCAAATTATTTATAGAAGCCTATTCATTATGCTGACAATGATCGGACTCGCATTGCGGCAAATCTATTAATTAATTATTCCTTGTCCGAGAGAAAACAATGTTTTAGACTTAAATTGTTTCTGGCATTCCCAGACAATACGCAAATTATATATGCTAATGTAGGCAGACTCCGCTCTCTACTCTTTCAAACCTTTTTTTCTGTCTCCCATTTATTAAATAAACTCTAAATGGCTGTTCTATTGTGGCCCAAATCATTGGCGAATTACCTGTTTTACGTTTTGCAGCATTAGAATAAATCAGAATAATATAGAAAGAGATATTTAATACAGAGTGACCACAGTAGAAATGACAATTGTGATATCATCAAGGCACTGGCTGACACGGACAGAAATGGGCCCCTGGGTAAAAACAATTTATGAACACATTGCAGCCCAAGAACTCATCTTAATGCACCAGCTTTGGAGGTGGAAATGGGTCCCCTTACCTCTTTGACCCCTGTTCGATCACACAAGTTGCACCAATGATGTGTCCACTTCTGCATCAAGGGTCTATGTAACCCTGAAGCAGACCATGCAGCTGTGGTGGGTCACTTACGTATTGGTCCTAGAGGAATGGAGGGTTGGCCAAACCACCCATTCTAATCGAGTAGTCAAGAAATAGCCCAAATTGGTGACTGTCATTACAACAAACTTTGTATAAATTAATAATGCAAACTAATATAAAAAAATTGGAAAATATTCTACAAGAGAAATAATATTTTCTTCTTTTTTTTACTTATCAGTTATTTGTTCTTTGTTCCTCCTAAACTTATCAGTCACTCTGAAATATTGATAAAATCCATCTTGATAGATGAGATGGATTTTCAGCTCACTGAGAGATCAGGTTACATTCTTCCAAGTCGGGGAGAAGGTAGCTGCAGAAAGAGACAGAAGTAGAGAGACACATAGAGACGTTGTTGCTTTCTTGTGAGTGTTTATCTCTCCCCAGTGTCAGTTAAACAGTTACACTGGTCGGTCCTGTTGTATAATGTTCACTACAGGAAAACTGTTGTGACTCCTTTATCTTGGATGATAATTCCTTAAGTCTTCTTACCCCCCTACCTTATTAAAGAGTCTGGGGGGGCAGTTCACGTGCAATAGGATTTTATCAGATAAACTCGTATTATAGTTAGAAAGCGATACTTCTCACTTTGTGGAGTTGTGTGAACCTGGACAGGAGCCTAAGCTTTGGAGTAGAGATGTTCCAACTGCTGCATCCTCAACAGGTTGGAGGGTCCAATGTGGTATTCAAATAGTGGAAAAATTGAGTTATCTGCACTTCTAGTTTCCTATCCACAACAAAGGTCCAATTTGGAGTGTCGGAATGTCTATGTGGTTTTTATTTTCAAAGCTTTTCACAGTTAACAAATTTCTTCTTCAGGAGTACCACCTTCCTGAAGAAGAATTTTGTTCCCTGCGAAACTCATTGAGATAAAAGCTGCATTTTAGAAACTCTGATCATTTATATTGGAACTTTATTGTGGATATGAAACCAGCTGTGCAAATGACTCACTTTTTCCTCCAACTTTATTGACTCTATACCCCCCCTAGGAACCAGAGACTGAATCATCATTATAGCAAGTGAGGGCAAGAGTAGTCCTACTACTTACCTATCTCCAGTTTTTTGCTTGGCCCGAACACATCACCTCCAGACAGGTGCGGCACTTATTGCTCAGATGATGTCTCGCTGCAATGTTTGGTATTATCCTACAGAGTGGCACAATTTATTTTCTTCTTTTTTCAAGACATGCTGTTCATGGCGACAATTAACATGCATTACATAAAGGGTATTCCTTGCAATGAACACCTTCGGTAATGGAGATGTGCAGAGAAAGGCAGACATCTAATCTGGCATTTGTTCAATTAACAAAAAGTTGACATTTAAATTGGGTTTACCGTGGGTGGTCCATCGTTAATTTAATCAGGCAGCCAGTAAATTGTTATAACATATGGAAGACCGAGCTTGTGAAAATATTAGCTGATTACTTTCACCTTTAAATACTAAAGGTCGTGGTTATGATACAGATTAAACAGCAGGTGGTAGACAAAGCCCTGAAGGTTTCTGTCCATATAATGCGACTTTTTGGACCATTGTGCCCTGTACTTTTTCATATAATTATGGCATATTTTCTTCATAGATATATACTGTATACATTTATCCATTGTTGTGTAATTATATATGGCGTTGATGAATTGGCTTCAGGGCTCGTGCAGACAATGTATTTTTGGTTCAAGTGCGATCCGACAAAAGATCGCATCACACCTGGACCAATGTTATTCTATTGGGCCGTGCACATGTCCAATTTTGTTTTTCGGACAGACTCTGCAGCATGCATGATTTGTATCTGATATTCGGTTGTCACTCGGCCATGCAAGTCAAAGAGTCAGTGGAAAAAAAATCGGACTCCATTCAGATGACATTTGAGTGCGGTCCGATTTTCATGGACTGACAGAATGACGAAGATCGAAACTTTTTTTCCCCATCTTCTCTTCATCCGAGAAAATCGTATGACACTGTGTGCACACCAATCTCTGAGCAGAGTGTGATTAACACAATCGGACCAATTTTCTCTATTTTTCTCTTCCACCCACAGGTTTTCGTCCAATCACACAACTGTATTTCTCTGGTATCTCTGCATTTAGTGTTAATGTTTCATGGACTGATCCATCTCCACCGGCTGACAAGTTCATCCTCAGCTATACACCTATTGGTGGTGATGAACCCATTGAACTCTCTCTCGATGCTTCGATACGCCAAACCCAACTTTTGGACCTGATGCCAAGCACAGAGTACCTGGTTACTCTCCTGCCTGTTCATGGAACTCTGAGAGCAGAACTTGTGGAGGGGACAGTAACAACAGGTCTGTAAGAAGAATTTCTCATCCTCAAAAACACTTGTTGATGGGCTGCCATACGGCCGAAAAGGGCTATATTCTTTCGATTCGACATGAAATTACTCAATTTATTTCTATAATCCTATCATTTTAAAGTTTAATCAATGTCTTAATTATATTCTCTACAGGGGTAGGGCCTCCTATGGATGTATACGTGATTAACGTGACTGATGGCTCAATGACAGTGGTTTGGAGACCACCACCTTCATCTTTCCACCACTATCGACTGTCCTACCAGTCTATTAAAGGTAGAAGAGATACTGCTAGCGTTCATAAATGTTTACTTGAAAGAGATGTAGAATGGAAGATATTTCGGGATTTGATGCATATAATTGTTCTCCCAATTCAGAAGATTAATGGCTAAGGAGAAGAAATAGCTCAAAATAGGGTCTTATTCGACAGTAATTACTAAAAATGGTATCAATATATACTGACCTGGTCCCAGGTTCTATGTCAGCTGCAGATCCACAGGTGATTACACCAGAGAAATATGTAACAAATGGAAAGTTTGTGGTTTGTATCAGCACTGCCAGGTGATGAATAAACATCAAATGCCGGAGATGATGTGAAAAAAGTTTTTATTTTCGACGCGTTTCGAAGTGTAGCCCCCTTCTTCAGAAAACCATATCCATGTTCTATGGAGAACTGTAACTGTCATTTCAGGAAAACTTGCAGCAGAATACCTCTCTCTGCCTCTAGCTCCTCCCTCTTCCCCTCCTCCATAGAACTTTATGAGCACCAACTGTCCTCTCTTATTTCAGTAATGGGAAAATCTGTCTTCACTGAAGGTAGACTTGATAAATTTTTCTCATCAATCGGGAGTTAAAGATCAGTCCAGGAGGAGAAAGAGGGAGACTTCACTGATAATATATATTGCCAAGTTCCTTATTTATATATGTATTGTAATATTGATTGATGAAGTAAAATTAAATTAACATTTACTCTTTACAGGGGTTGTCCACTACTAGGAAAATTCCTTCTTGATCTAAATGTTTGGCCCTATAAAAGAAAGCTTATACTTCCCTCCTGCTCCAGCAGTGTTGACACTTGCGGTCCAATGGCTGTCGTGTGGTTGTTATGACACGTGACCCTGGAGCTCAAACAGAGCTGGTGTCACTGTCCCTGCCTTCATATGAATTGAACGTGAAGAGGAAATTTGGGCTGCAGCTGATCCCTGACTTCCTCTTCATGTTCAATTCCATAGAAGGTGGGGATGGTGGTGACACCAGAGCTAATTGGGCACCAAGGTAACATCAACCGCATGAGATCCCTGAGGAGAGCGAGTGCTGACACCGCAGGAGATGAGTATAAGCTTTTTTATTTTATTGGGGCCAAGCGTGGGGTATGAGAAGGGGTTGTCCAAGTAGTGGACAACTTCTTTAAGCCTCTTTGTATGGATTTATGGCCATGCTTGGTTTACTTTTTACAGGCCGAATGGACAGTGTGGTTATTGCCAATGATCAGACTCAATACACCCTGACCAATCTCCAACCAACCACTGAATACAGGATCAGTCTGAGCAGTATCTGGGGCCGGGAAGAGAGCGAAAGAGTCACCATCACGGCTCAGACAGGTCAGTAAAATATGGTGATGCAATACATCTAGCATTCTGAATATTTTGGAACTGGGTAGTAAAGTCCCATAGTCTTCTGATGGCAGCATAAACCAGACTAAGAAGGTGAAGCATCCTGATTTCTGCTCTGGGGATTCACTCCTCTCTGCCACAATGCCTTTCTGACAGTCCATACTTAGGTAGGGATAAGGCCTTTTAGTTGACTGATTCTGTCCCTGGTATTGCAGCTTTCAAGCAGTTCAGTCCCAACTGAAAGGGAACGAACTTCAATATCAGACACAACCAGTTCCAAATGTAGTGTTCAGTGCCTGACAAACCATGAAGGGGAGGAGACCCCCCAGCAAAGTGTCATGTCTCCTCTTTCTGCTTACCAGGCGTATGTCAGTACATTTTGTCATGACTGATACTGGTAATTTCAGGAACAATGACTTCCAAATGTACGGATCTGCACCTTGTGAAGAAAGACGAGGACATGGTGCTTGCTGCAGCCTCTACCCTCTGCAGATCGGTGGAGGTGTTGGGGGTTAAACCATCACCAATCTGAAAGAGATGACCTAAGCTAAGGATATTGCAAAGCTAAAGGAGTCCCAGCACTTGCTTAGGTCTTTCCTTGATTTTTTTATTTGACAAAATTGGACGCGTTTCAGCCCATCCAAAGCTTTCATCAGCAGTCTTCTGAAAACTTTGGAAAGGCTCAAACACATCCAGTTTTGTGAAATAAAAGAATCATAGAAAAACCTATGAGAGGACAGGCACTCTTTTGACTTTGCATTATTATTAATCTTTCCACATGCACCACTACCACTAGTGGCATGCTGATCGCCTGGGATTTCTACAATGCTAAAGATAGGCCATTAAAGTCCTGAAAAGACCTTTCAAAAGTGGTCAGCTTTTGCTCTTATTTTATTTCTGTTTCCCCCCTGAGTAATCTGTTGATTGGGGGTTTCTTTTTCATTAAAATTTACCATACAGTTCCAGCGATACAACCTTTTAATTTAGTGTTAATGTTTATGGTCATTCCGAGGGGGCCTGACATACAGGGTAATAATGCAAATCAGTCTAAGGACACGCCTCCGAGGATCCTGTGAGCTACACCCCTTTGCTGAAGACAATAAAAATTAGCACTAAATAAAAATGCTTAAATCTTTGGGTCCGTATGGTGGATTAAAGACAAAAACGATATAATAGGGAAAAGTGGGAATAAATTAAAAGCAAAAACTGTCCATGTTTGACCCTTTGATAGATCCTGTTTAAACGATAGTTTCAGCTCTGCTTTTTTTTTCAACATTCTGCAGTAAAGAATGTCAAGTCTCCTAAACAGTCGTCTACATCATACTCATTGATAATTTGTGTTTTTTTTTTATTGATTATTTTTCCTTGCTGTAGCCTTGGACCCTCCTTTTGGCCTGAGGGCCAGTAACATCACCGATTCGGGAGCTGTTCTGGAGTGGGAGCCACCGAAGGCAGATGTGGAGAGTTATGTAATCATACTCACTCACCACACAGGTCAGTAAGGATCACACAGAAACCATATGTTTACAGACATCAATTGAGCATTAAGCCACATGCTAGCCTAGGGAACAATATAAGTAGCTGGGAGATATATAGATGTGTCGCTGGTGACAGCTGCTCCCTGTAAATAAGCATTAACCTCTGCACAGGGGAGAGCCATTGACGCCTGCATTGTAGAATTGCGCAGCTCCATAATCTACCGATATAATGTCTACATATATGTTATCTATAATTCAGTTTCAGGGGAGACAATTCTCATTGACGGGGACAGCCAAGAGTTCCAGCTGCACAATCTCCTGCCTCGTACTCATTATTCGGTATCTCTGGCAGCCAGCGTCGGGCCCCAAGCCAGCCAGAGCACTGGCGTCAGCTTCACCACATGTAGGTAACAATTATGGCTTCTCTTTATCAAATGAAATATGATGTTCTAGTAACTGATGTTCTAGTAAGTGAAGAGTCTCCGCGAGCTCAACGATCACTGGGTTTTGGCCGTTGCAGCTGAAAAGAGGAAATCTGAAAAACCGCGCGCCTATCGGCGCGCGAATTTTGGCTCATCTTTCATCGTTTTTAAGAAATCTCAAGATGGAAGAGGCCAGGAGCCATTTGGTGAGCTGCATTTCTTGCTACATGTTCACAGATTTACCAGTGGAAAAGCCAAACTTCACATGCCACAAATGCAAGCTTGTGTCCCTGTTGGAGGAAAAGTTGCAAAATCTCGAAGAGAGGTTAGCTACGTTGAAGATCATTAAGGAAGGAGAAGAGTTCTTGGACAGAGCAGAATTATCTCTTCATGTTACAGAAAGAGAAGAAATTCGAAGTGCACCTGAAGAAACAGAGGAATGGAGACATGTGACCCAGAGAAGCAGGAGGATCAGGAGGCAGTCAGCACCCATACTGCTCAGAAACCAGTACCAGGCTCTCACGCAGGAAAACGATGAAGAAATACATCAGGATAAGACTTTGCCAACAAACAGCAACCTTGTACGCCTTCAGAGTCCTCCTGGATGGAGAAAGAAAAATGTTGTGAAGAAGAAACAGAGAGTGGTGGTCATGGGGGATTCCCTGCTGAGAGGAACAGAGGCCGCTATCTGCAGACCGGATATAACTTCAAGAGAAATGTGCTGTCTTCCAGGTGCAAAAATTAAAGATGTGTCTGACAGGATATCAGGACTCTTCAGACCTACAGATGACTACCCATTCCTGCTACTACATGTGGGGACAAATGACACCGCAAGAAACGACCTGGAAACCATCTGCAGAGACTTTGAAGACTTAGGCAAGAAAGTGAAAGAACTGGGAGCGCAGGTGGTCTTCTCTTCCATCCTCCCAGTGGATGGCCATGGAACAAGGAGGTGGAATAAGATTCTGCAGGTGAACAACTGGCTACGTCGATGGTGCCGTCAGCAACGATTTGGATTTCTGGATCACGGAGTGAACTACTTATACGATGGACTACTTGCTAGAGATGGCGTGCACGTTACGAAGACTGGAAAGCATGTATTTGGAAGTCGCCTTGCTACACTTGTAAGGAGAGCTTTAAACTAGAACAACATGGGAAGGGAAGCAAAAGACCAGAAAAAGCCATACACCTGACAAATGCTATTGAGAACTCTGCTATTAGAAGTGGAAAGGAAGAACAAAGACGAAAGAATATAATTAATAAAAATATTGGAGAAAGAGAAACCAATCACAAACTAAAATGTTTCTATACTAATGCACAAAGCATGGGCAACAAACAAGGAGAATTGGAACTACTAACACAGGAAAAGAAATATGATGTCATTGAAATCACTGAAACTTGGTGGGACAATACACATGATTGGAATACAAGACTAGAAGGATACAACTTATTTGCAAGAAACAGACTTGATAAACGAGGAGGGGGTGTCGCATTGTATGTTCGAAACGCGTATATCTGCACAGAGATTGAAGCTTCAGAGACTGGGAGTTCTGTGGAAACTGTTTGGGTAAGAATACAAGGACAGAACAATGGAAAGGACACCATTGTAGGCATTTACTACAGGCCGCCTGTGCAAGCCGAAGATATGGATGAACTCTTTATGCATCAGATGGCCAAGTTCTCCAAAAAATATGACATAGTTGTCATGGGAGATTTCAACTATCCAGACATTTGTTGGGAATCTCTCTCAGGCAAAACTAACAGGTCAAGGAAATTCTTATCCTCTCTTGCTGACAACTTTATCTTCCAAAAGGTAAGGGAGAAAACAAGGGGAACTGCTACCTTGGATCTAATCCTTATAAACAGGGAGGAAATGGTTGAGGAGGTAAAAGTGGCTGGGACCCTAGGAGGTAGCGACCATGCTATTTTAGAATTTTGGATAACTAGAGGCGGAAGACCTGTGAAGACTCAGACGTCAAGGTTAGATTACAGAAAGGCAGATTTTAAGGGATTCAGAAAGAGAATTGGAGGGATCCAATGGCTGGATATCCTTAAAGACAAAAATGTCCAGGAAGGATGGGAAATCTTGAAAAATGAAATTCTCAAAGCACAGTTGTTAACAATTCCGAAAAGAGGGAAGAATAGGAAGCATTTAAGGAAACCAGGATGGATGAACACAGAACTTAAGCACATGCTAAAAAGGAAGAAAAAAATGTTTATAAAATGGAAAGAGGGAGGCATATCTAAAGAAGAATATAATGCTGTCTGCAGAACCTGCAGGGCACAAATCAGATTATCTAAAGCTGAAAATGAACTGAGGCTTGCAAGAGATGTCAAAGGCAATAATAAAGGATTTTGGGGATATGTCAAAAGTAAAAGAAAAGTCAAAGATGCTATAGGATTTTTACAGGATGAAAATGATGAAATGGTAAGACAGGATGTTGAGAAGGCTGAACTTTTAAATTCCTATTTTGCATCTGTTTTCTCTCAGAAAGGAAATGCAACATCAACTGTTATTCACTATCCTATTAAGGGAATAGAAGAATCCAGGATATCTATAAACAGAAAGATAGTGAGGAAACACTTAGCTAACCTAAATGAATTCAAGTCTCCAGGTCCAGATGAATTACACCCCAGAGTACTGAAGGAGATAGCAGAAGAAATTTTTGAACCCCTCTCCATAATCTTTGAAAATTCTTGGAGAACAGGAGAAGTGCCAGAAGACTGGAGAAGAGCAAATGTTGTTCCTATCTTCAAAAAGGGGAAGAAGGTGGACCCAGGCAACTATAGGCCGGTGAGTCTGACTTCTATACCAGGAAAGATCTTTGAACAAATTATTAAACAACATGTATGTCAATACCTGGATAAGAATGAAGTGATTAAACAGAGTCAGCATGGGTTTGTAACTAATAAGTCATGTCAGACTAACTTTATTTCCTTCTATGACGGTATCACTGATTGGGTGGATCAAGGAAATGCTGTAGATATAGTATATCTTGACTTCAGCAAAGCATTTGACAAAGTCTCTCATACAATCCTTATTGAAAAAATGACTAAGTATGGAATGGACAAGGCAACTGTTAGGTGGATTCATAACTGGCTTAGTGATCGGACCCAAAGAGTGGTCGTAAATGGCTGCACATCCAGTTGGAAGAATGTCTCAAGTGGGGTACCACAGGGCTCTGTCCTGGGCCCTGTATTGTTCAACATCTTTATCAACGATTTAGATGAAGGAATTGAGGGTAAACTGATTAAATTTGCTGATGACACAAAGCTAGGAGGGATAGCTAATACTAGAGAAGAGAGAGAGAGGATTCAAAAAGATTTAAATAAACTGGAGAAGTGGGCAGCAACTAACAGAATGGTTTTTAACAGGGAGAAATGCAAAGTACTACATCTGGGCAATAAAAATGAAAAAAGCATATATAGAATGGGAGGAATAGGGCTAAGTGACAGCACATGTGAAAAAGACTTGGGTATACTAATAGATCACAGACTGAATATGAGTCAACAGTGTGATGCAGCAGCAAAAAAGGCAAATGCAATTCTAGGATGTATTAACAGAAGCATACAGTCTAGATCACGTGAAGTCATTATTTCCCTCTACTCCTCTTTGGTCAGACCTCATCTGGAATATTGTGTCCAGTTTTGGGCACCACATTTTAAAAAAGACATCAACAAACTGGAGTAAGTTCAGAAAAGAGCGACCAGAATGGTGACCGGTCTGCAAACCCTGTCTTATGAGGAAAGGTTGCAGGATTTGGGAATGTTTAGTTTGCAAAAGAGAAGACTGAGAGGAGACTTAATAGCTGTCTACAAATATCTAAAGGGCTGTCACATTGTAGAAGGATCAACTTTATTCTCATTTGCACAAGGAAAGACTAGAAGCAATGGGATGAAACTGAATGGGAGGAGACACAGATTAGATATTAGAAAAAACTTTTTGACAGTTAGAGTGATCAATGAGTGGAACAGGCTGCCACAAGAAGTGGTGAGTTCTCCTTCAATGGAAGTCTTCAAACAGAGGCTGGACAGACATCTGACTGGGATGATTTAGCGAATCCTGCTTTGAGCAGGGGGTTGGACCAGATGGCCCAGGAGGTCCCTTCCAACTCTACGATTCTATGATTCTATGATTCTATGATTAACTGACACATTTTTTTAAATTAATTTTTGCATGTCTCTTTTTGGACTGGTAGTTTTATTTAAGCCATAACATTAAGGGATTTTCGTATTTAATTGGTAAAAGTGCAAAGCACCTGCAAAAACAAGCAACTTTGCAATTTACCTCTTTTTAAAAATCCTCTCCGTTTTGAATAATGGAAGGAGTTTTTGCCCTTTAGGCTAAGTTCACACTAGGCGTTTTTGCTGCCTTTGTTGTTGTTGTCTTTTATATCTTAATTTCCAGCTGCATTTTACAGTACCAGCAAAGTCTGAGATTTCAGAAATCTCCTGCGCACAGCTTGGTTTTTTGGTCACCAGGATTTTGTGCTTTCATGGTTTGGTGGACATAGACCATGTCACTTCTTTTAGCCTTTTTTAGAGCATTTTTCACCAATTGACTTTAATCGGGGGTGAAACACATTGAAAAAGCGCACCAAAAATGCAGGTATCGGGTTTTGCTGCATCTTTTGTGCCAAAACCTGATTCCATAGAATTGGAATTTTTTTTTTTCCAATGCTAAACTTTGCATCATGCACAAGAGACAAATCTAGCATGCCAAAACTGCAAGAAAAACCAAGGAAAACATGTTTTTTTTTCTGCAGCTTCTTTCATGTCAAGAGATCAGGGTTTGCTGCAGAAAAAAATGCTGAAAAACGCCTAGTTTGAACTTACCCTTATTGTGTAGTGCTTATTGCCTAGGTGTCACGCACAGTGTAGGAAAAACTAAGCGCAACACGAAGGGATAAGGGGAAGGGAACCCAACACTAGGGAAAGGGGGAGTGGAGACCTCTAGGCAGATCTAACATCACCGTGTCTGCCCTAACATCCTTATATAGGTTCTGGACCTATCGCCGAGCAGGATGCCTAATTCTTGCCTGACGCTACCAGTAAGTCCTGCATACGGAAGGGCAGGATAAGCACTAGTCAACCCCCACTACAACTAAAGACAGAAGGGATACACAAACAAGAGGAACACTTAGCTTGAGTAGATTCAGCGAGAAACAAAAACTTCCTCCAAACACCAAAGGGGACGCAGCTCCAAGCCTCAACAGGGAAATGAAAAGATCACCGGCAACTTCCAGCAGCAAGCTGAGAGTTGTAAACACACCTGAGGTCTATCAGCAGTGGCCAGCCTCCTTAGCATGGAGCGCAGCATTTACTGACTCTACTCTACAGAGCTTGTAAGTGTTGCTTGGAAGCTGTCCAGATTGTTGAATTTCGCAAGCTTTTGTGCCGTTGTGCTCTTTCAATGTTGCAGAAATAAAGCTGCCTCTGCTTGTAACATCTGTGTGCGGCACAGTTCAGGACAGTTGCACAACCAAACAGCAGGAGCACGCTGGCAAGCAAGTAAGCTTATATTTTGTGAATATTTTTATGTAAGATATCTATGGCTGTACATTACAAGGGATTTATTTTTATTCATTTCTATGGGAGCAGATGTGTTCATTTCCCATAGAAATGAATGGATAGAGCAGCGCATGCACTGTCATCTCTACATTCCTGACTGCACACAACAGTGCTCTGCTCTCGAGACAAATGTAGATGCTATCACCGGGACTAGCACCTATCAGATATTTATGCCATGTACTGTCAATTTGCTATGAATATCCTAGATCGGATGCTTTTCAGGAGCTTCAACAGTCTGTACGCTACTGTTTGTTGGTCTCAATGACTCGCCGTAGAAAGAATGCTTCTAGCTGAGAATTAGACATTTAATGTTCCATGTCACATGGTCATTTGTATAAGCCCTAAGTATAAGGTCTTTCACTCGAACTGAAACGAAAAAAGTTTCAAAGATAACCTGTGACCAGGTGAAAAGTGGGCATTTTTTGCATTTATTTTTATTCCGGCTGCTCCCCGGAGTATTCTGTTTTTTTTTTCTTCAAATCCATCATACGGTTCCAGAGATATGGGACATTTTATTTAAGAATTATGTAATAATTTTTATAGTCTTTAACTAGGGGGCGTGGCCCACAGGGTAATAATGCAGAACATCCTAAAGACACGCCCCCGAGGTTCATGTGAGCCCCTCCTTATTTGGTAAAGGCCATAAAAACAGCGCTAAATAGAAAAGCTCATACCTCTGGAACCGTAGGGCGAATGAAAAAAGACAAAAACGGTATACTCAGTGGATCAGTTCCATCGAAATGCTAGTAAAAAATTTACACTATTGCCTTGGTGGATTGTCCTCTTTAAAGAGGTATTCCTATCTCCAAGATCCTATTCCAATATGTAGTAGGTGTAACAATAATATCAGCAAATACTGCCAATTAGAAGTGTAGTATAGTTCTTTTGATTCGCTGTGTTGCTTACGCCATGTGTGGGGCATTGTAGTAGCTTAGGTAGTCATGGTCACTATCACTCATATTGTGAATGTTAGGTAGATGTTAGTGGTCAAAACCATGGAAATCTAAGCCACTGCAATGCCCTGCGCATCTGGTAAGCGGCATAGCTAATCAGAAGAACTATAGTACATTTCTAATTGGAGATATTTGCTAATATTATTATAACACCTACTACTTATTGGGAGAAGATCTTGGAGATGGGAATACCCCTTTAAGTTCATAAAACTAAAACTATTAATTACCTGTGGCATTTTCCAACATTAGCTAACTCTTTTACAAGTAGTAATAAAGAGTACCCATCACTCGAGATTTGTAGTAAGCAGTTAATTCAGAAAAAGAATTTGCCGGTGGCTATAAATGGCGGCCATCGAGTTTTCTGGAATAGGCGGATGGCCCAAGTCCGCCAGATAGTGAAAGGCATTGCTTGTTAGCAGCTTGCCAATGACTTCTAAAGTAGGGTCTCGTATCAGAGACCCCAATATGATATCCGTATTGCCCGAAACTGCATATGTACGAGTAAGACCCCCCAATATATTATGTTGCCTTTCTGTAAAATCCACATTTCTCTGTATAAAGTATGATTTAAAGTCCTTCAGAATAAATTGCTCTGGTGCCGCTCAGCTTTGTATATCATCTCATTTACAATGATACGTTGCCAGATAGGTATTGATGCCGTACATGAATGACCTATTAAACTAGGAATAGGACTCTAAACTCAATTTGTTCTGGTAGCAAGCGAAGTTCTTAAGCGCCCCGTGATCAAATGTCTGATAAATCCTGTGCTAGGAAATTGAATTTATTCTGTACCAAAATAAATGTAAATTGCATCAATTCTTCAGCACATATTTGGTAGGATAAAGACTATTTTTTTCTTGATTTATATTCTTGATTTACTAGAGTATTGATGTCTGGGTAATCTATGGTCTAATGTTTGAGAATTTACATAAAACACATGAATAGCAAAAGCTGTCAGATGTTTTATACTAAGGGGAGGTGGTGAGACTGAAATGAGACTGTAATGTTAATTCTTAGATATTGCAGTTGGTATAGAACTAAAAAACAGACCGTGGATAAAATATAAACAGCCAGGAATATTTGTAGGAATGTTCAGAAAAGAGCGACCAGAACGGTGACCAGTCTGCAAACCCTGTCTTATGAGGAAAGGTTGCAGGATTTGGGAATGTTTAGTTTGCAAAAGAGAAGACTGAGAGGAGACTTAATAGCTGTCTACAAATATCTAAAGGGCTGTCACATTGTAGAAGGATCAACTTTATTCTCATTTGCACAAGAAAAGACTAGAAGCAATGGGATGAAACTGAATGGGAGGAGACACAGATTAGACATTAGAAAAAACTTTTTGACAGTTAGAGTGATCAATGAGTGGAACAAGCTGCCACGAGAAGTGGTGAGTTCTCCTCCAATGGAAGTCTTCAAATAGAGGCTGGACAGACATCGGACTGGGATGAAATACAGTTAGAACTATAAAATATGTAAGAAAAGACATCCTCTCTTGTCTTTGTGTTTATAGGAAAGCTGAAAAACAAATTGGCTGTCACAACTTTTCTAAAGTCCAGAATGGCAAATGTATCCAGTTCTGCAGTCATGCATTCAGTTCTAGTATAAAAAAAGTTGTTTTTTTTGTTTGTTTTTTTTTTAAGAAAATCATGAACATGCTCTTTACATATGTTAAATATGTTAGTTATTGTTAGCTGATAAAATTGCACTAAGTTTCAGTTTGCAATCTTCATTCCTTTGTTCATTTTTACACCCACTGATATGCTGGCTACTGTCTGATCTACTTTTCAAATATTTATCTTGTGAGAGTGTCTCTCCCAGTAATATAGGCTGGATATGATATCTGTTTGAATCCATGGTTCCATTGGCTCATATATCAGCACAGCTTCTATCCTGCAGTTATTTCCTCTTCATGTTCTTTCCTTCTTATCTGTAGCTTTGTTTTCTCTGCTCTTCCTGTAAGGGCAGTTTCACACGTCCAGATAATTTCGGTACCAGAAAAACCGGTACCGGAGCTATCCGTGTGTCCGTGTGCATACGGAGGTCATCCGTATGACATCCGTGTGCTATCCGTATGTTCGTGTGTACCATCCGTGTGCTGTCCGTGCGCTGTCCGTGTCCGTGTTTTTGAAAAATTACTTTTAATGTTAACCCTTTGACTTTTAAAAACGCACACGGATCACGCACGGACAGCATCCGTGTGCAGTACGTGTTTACACGGACCCATTGACTTGTATGGCTCCGTGTGATCCGTGCTGTTGCACAAAAACGGACATGTCAGCGTGTTTTGCACACGGACACACGATCCGTGAAAACATGCTGACATCTGCATAGACCCATTCATTCGAATGTGTCTACGTGTGTCAGTGTCTCCGGTACGTGAGAAAACTGTCACTACACGTACCGGAGACACTGACGTGTGAAACTGCCCTAACACTGAGAGAAGCGAGGGGGACAGAACCAGGAGCAGGAGCTCCAGCAGATTAGTAACATTTTTGCAGACCACTCAGCTAGATAAAGAACTTACAGATGCTATGTAGAAGCAAAATGGAAGAAAACTTTTAATGAAGACTACTTTGAAAGTTGCTTAAATTTAAGAAAATTGTTTTTTTTTGTTTGTTTTTTTTAAGAAACAGCCCTTTGGGTATTGATATCACTACTAGAGGTGAGAAAATATTGACGTTCAAATTGACCATCTTCATCAAATTTTTCCCATTATTCACCAAATCGAATCACAAATACTGAGGTCTCCTAGAAGTGTACCAAACACTTTTCAATCTCTTTCATATTACTAAGGCTGTGTTTGCCTCCTTCACATTCCTCTGTTTGCAGCACGAGTTGTGAAAGTTTTCACACATGCTGCAAACACTGATACATTCACAATCATTATAATCTATGGGTCTGCACATATGTCCATGTGACTCACATGTAGACATGTCTGTTTTTTCCAGTAGCACAGACATCAATAAGTCCCACATATGGATGACATGCGTGTGACACATACCAGAATAGAATGCAGAGTAGAATTGGCAGATGTTAGGTGTTATAACTGCAAAGATAGATCTATCTATCTACATGTAAAAGTTTGGACACCCCTGGCCAAAATAAATATTATTGGGAACAGTTAAGCAAGTTGAAGATGAAATGATCTTTTGCACACAACCAAAAGTATGCAAATCACATACATGCAATCACATGATGAACTACAGCAAAAGAAAACCAGTGCACAAATGTCCAAGTATATTAAAATATAAATCTTTATTCGAGACCACAGATAAAATTTGGCAATAATTGCATACAACAGTGACACCGAAAAAGTGGCAGCGTGTAGGAGCACAGTGCACCTATATCAGATGGTATATAGCAGTCAGGATGTGCAGAGTAATAAATAAAGAGTTAACAAGAGAGAACCAAGGAAAACTGGGGTTAATTATTTTAAACAGTAAGTGGTCAGCAACAGAAGTAAGGGAGAAGTCCCTGCTTACTAACACCAAGACTATGTCTAAATAAACATACAGAAATCCTTAGGGCCTCATAAACAGTAATAGTTCAAACACATACTAGAACGGGTTAACACGGGGCTACCACACGCTGCCAGACCCCAACGCGCGTTTCGGATATAGTTCCTTCCTCAGGGGGCGTGATACTTGGGTATAGCTCATTTTGTCGCCCTTTTTGCTATTTAATCACATGATGAGTAGAGATGAGCGAATTTATTCGGATTTGGTTCCGAATACGATCGGATTCGAATATTGTTTTTGCAATATTCGTCGAACACATCCGAACGTCATTAGCGTCCATGTGAGTAGAAATTACCGAATGTGTTCAGAACCGATCATAAGACATACGTTCGGCACAAATAGTGTTCGAATATGGCACGAATATGTCAAAATCAGATTCGGGGCCAAAATCCGAACAAATACGCTCATCTCTAATGATGAGCACCAGCATTGGCAATACCATAGAATCGTGACAGCGTGAACAGACTTAAGATTGTCACACACAACAGACAGAAGTAGGTTGATGGTTGAACAGCCATCTACATATTAGCTAGTATTGGTTAGTAGAGTCATTCAAACAGGCCTTACATTTTCAATGAAACCAGGTGTAAAAGGGAACAGAAAGCTTTGATCATCTTGGTCGAAATCATCTATTTTGATCAACTTTAGACTAATAAGTATGACTAACTTTAGTAACTACTAGAGTTGAGCGATACCGTCCGATACTTCAAAGTATCGTATCGGATGGTATCGGCCGATCTTTAAAAAAAGTATCGGTATCGCCGATTCCGATACCGGAAGTCCCATTCAAGTCTATGGGACTTCCGGTATCGGAATAAGAAAAACCCTTTCCTGCCCTTGTACAGCCTCTCTGGGGTCTGTACGGGCCTTTCGGGGGGCTGTGCCGGCCTGCCAGGGGGTCTGTGCAGGCTCCGGTGGTCTGTGCCGGCCTGCCGGTGGTCTGTGCAGGCTCCGGGGGGCTGTGCCGGCCTGCCGGGGGGCTGTGCCGGCCTGCCGGGGGGCTGTGCAGGCTCCGGGGGGCTGTGCCGGCCTGCCGGGGGGCTGTGCCGGCCTGCCGGTGGGCTGTGCAGGCTCTGGGGGTCTGTGCAGGCATCGTCCGATGGGACTACAAGTCCCATCGGGCAATGCCTGCTACCATGACAGTGATTGACACATTAGCCAATGATGGGACAGTAGTAGTCCCATCATCCGGCTAATGTGTTAAATGTAAAAAAAAAAAAAAAAAAAAAAATTACATGCTACATACATACAACATGCATACTACATACATGCTACATTCATACTACATACTACATACATGCTACATTCATACTACATAAATACTACATGCAACATACATACTACATATATACTACATGCATGCTACATACATACTGCATGCTACATACATACCACATATATACTACATATATACTACATGCATGCTACATGCATGCTACATGCTACATACATAACACATATATACTACATGCATGCTACATACATACTACATGCTACATACTACATATATACTACATGCATGCTACATACTACATGCTACATACATACTACATATATACTACATGCATGCTACATACATACTGCATGCTACATGCATGCTACATACATACTACATACATACTACATGCTACATACATACTACATATATACTACATACATACTACATACATACTACATGCATGTTACATACATACCGCATACATAACACATATATACTACATGCATGCTACATACATACTACATGCTACATACATACCATATACATACTACATGCATGCTACATACATACTACATGCATGCTACATACATACTACATGCTACATACATACTACATATATACTACATGCATGCTACATACATACTACATGCTACATACATACTACATATATACTACATGCATGCTACATACTACATGCTACATACATACTACATACATACTACATGCTACATACATACCACATATATACTACATACATACAATACATTCATACAATACATACATAGACATACAGTACATATAACATAGAGTAACATACTTACCAATACTTGTCACATTGTTCCCCGAAGCCATTGTCTTTTCCGGAATAAATATTAACATAACAAACCACAAAAATACTCACCCACGATCCGAAGCAGTCCACGAGTGTGTCCCACGACGATCTTGGGTAGAGAACTGCAGCATCAGCTGTTGCTGCCGTTCTCTACGGGCTGCAGGAATCCAATGACGGAAGGTAGGTATCCTTCCGCACTGTATTCCTCCGCCACTTAAAAAAAAAAAAAAGTCCCTAGTCTCACTTTATGCCATTGCTGTGTGGGAAATTCCCACGCAGCAATGGCATAAAGTGAGACTAGGGACTTTTTTTTTTTTAAGTGGCGGAGGAATACAGTGCGGAAGGATACCTACCTTCCGTCATTGGATTCCTGCAGCCCGTAGAGAACGGCAGCATCATCTGATGCTGCAGTTCTCTACCCAAGATCGTCGTGGGACACACTCGTGGACTGCTTCGGATCGTGGGTGAGTATTTTTGTGGTTTGTTATGTTAATATTTATCCCGGAAAAGACAATGGCTTCGGGGAACAATGTGACAAGTATTGGTAAGTATGTTACTCTATGTTATATGTACTGTATGTCTATGTATGTATTGTATGAATGTATTGTATGTATGTAGTATATATGTGGTATGTATGTAGCATGTAGTATGTATGTAGCATGCATGTAGCATGTAGTATGTATGTAGCATGCATGTAGTATATATGTAGTATGTATGTAGCATGCATGTAGTATATATGTAGCATGTATGTAGTATGTATGTGGTATGTATGTAGCATGTAGTATGTATGTAGCATGCATGTAGTATATATGTAGTATGTATGTAGCATGTAGTATGTATGTAGTATGTATGTAGTATGTATGTGGTATGTATGTAGCATGTAGTATGTATGTAGCATGCATGTAGTATATATGTAGTATGTATGTAGCATGTAGTATGTATGTAGTATGTATGTAGTATGTATGTGGTATGTATGTAGCATGTAGTATGTATGTAGCATGCATGTAGTATATATGTAGTATGTATGTAGCATGTAGTATGTATGTAGCATGCATGTAGTATGTATGTAGCATGCATGTAGTATGTATGTAGCATGCATGTAGTATGTATGTAGTATGTATGTAGTATGTATGTAGCATGCAGTATGTATGTAGCATGTATGTAGTATGTATGTAGTATATATGTAGTATGTATGTAGCATGTAGTATGTATGTAGCATGCATGTAGTATATATGTAGTATGTATGTAGCATGCATGTAGTATGTATGTAGTATGTATGTAGTATGTATGTAGCATGCAGTATGTATGTAGCATGTATGTAGTATGTATGTAGCATGCATGTAGTATGTATGTAGCATGTAGTATGTATGTAGCATGCATGTAGTATGTATGTAGCATGTATGTAGTATGTATGTAGTATGTATGTAGCATGTAGTATGTATGTAGCATGCATGTAGTATGTATGTAGTATGTATGTAGCATGCAGTATGTATGTAGCATGTATGTAGTATGTATGTAGTATATATGTAGTATGTATGTAGCATGTAGTATGTATGTAGCATGCATGTAGTATGTATGTAGTATGTATGTAGTATGTATGTAGCATGTATGTAGTATGTATGTAGTATGTATGTAGCATGTAGTATGTATGTAGCATGCATGTAGTATGTATGTAGTATGTATGTAGTATGTATGTAGCATGCAGTATGTATGTAGCATGTATGTAGTATGTATGTAGTATATATGTAGTATGTATGTAGCATGTAGTATGTATGTAGCATGCATGTAGTATATATGTAGTATGTATGTAGCATGCATGTAGTATGTATGTAGTATGTATGTAGTATGTATGTAGCATGCAGTATGTATGTAGCATGTATGTAGTATGTATGTAGCATGCATGTAGTATGTATGTAGCATGTAGTATGTATGTAGCATGCATGTAGTATGTATGTAGCATGTATGTAGTATGTATGTAGTATGTATGTAGCATGTAGTATGTATGTAGCATGCATGTAGTATGTATGTAGTATTTTTTTTTTTTTTTTTAACATTTAACACATTAGCCGGATGATGGGACTACTACTGTCCCATCATTGGCTAATGTGTCAATCACTGTCATGGTAGCAGGCATCGCCCGATGGGACTTGTAGTCCCATCGGACGATGCTTGCACAGACCCCCGGACATCAGCACAGCCCCCCGGCAGGCCGGCACAGCCCCCCGGCAGGCCGGTACAGACCCCCACAGGGTGCACAGACCACCGGCAGGCCGGCACAGCCCCCCGGCAGGCCGGTACAGACCCCGGGCAGTCCACACAGCCCCCCGGCAGGCCGGCACAGCCCCCCGGCAGGCCGGCAGAGACCCCCGGAAGGCCCGAAATGACGGCGCATCATGATGCGCACACACCGCGCATCATGATGACGTCAGGCCGTCAATCAACTGAACTTCCGATTCCGATGCCGAATTCCGATATTGAAAAAATATCGGAAGTCGGTATCGGAATTCCGATACAGCAAGTATCGGCCGATACCCGATACTTGCGGTATCGGAATGCTCAACACTAGTAACTACCAATCTAAAGACCCCCATATATGCTAATGTGTATGGGGGCATCATGATTCTCCTCCAACAGTTGATGTTGGGGGCGAGAAGGATTGGGCAGTTGGAATTCCAGTGTCCGGTCTTTTTTTTTTTTCAGGGGAGACCAGTGACAAAGATGTCTGCTGAATGAACATGTGGCCAATAACTATCTCATGTGTATGGCCAGTTTAAAGGTGTATTCTCAAGTTTGTAAGCTTTCAATAGGACAGTTGGACGTCTGACCGATGAAATCCGAAAGTTGGGGCTTTAAGGACCCCCATATGGATGGAGTGGTGGTGGATCATGTACACTGCTGCTCCATTCATTCTAATAGTGGTGCCTATTCTAATAGTTTGCCTAAGACCAGATGAGCGCAGCACTCTGCTATCTGCAGTCCGATTAGGAATGAATCATAGAATCATAGAATCATAGAATCATAGAATCGTAGAGTTGGAAGGGACCTCCTGGGCCATCTGGTCCAACCCCCTGCTCAAAGCAGGATTCGCTAAATCATCCCAGTCAGATGTCTGTCCAGCCTCTGTTTAAAGACTTCCATTGATGGAGAACTCACCACTTCTCGTGGCAGCTTGTTCCACTCATTGATCACTCTAACTGTCAAAAAGTTTTTTCTAATATCTAATCTGTGTCTCCTCCCATTCAGTTTCATCCCATTGCTTCTAGTCTTTCCTTGTGCAAATGAGAATAAAGTTGATCCTTCTACAATGTGACAGCCCTTGAGATATTTATAGACAGCTATTAAGTCTCCTCTCAGTCTTCTCTTTTGCAAACTAAACATTCCCAAATCCTGCAACCTTTCCTCATAAGACAGGGTTTGCAGACCGGTCACCATTCTGGTCGCTCTTTTCTGAACTTTCTCCAGTTTGTTGATGTCTTTTTTAAAATGTGGTGCCCAAAACTGGACACAATATTCCAGATGAGGTCTGACCAAAGAGGAGTAGAGGGAAATAATGACTTCACGTGATCTAGACTGTATGCTTCTGTTAATACATCCTAGAATTGCATTTGCCTTTTTTGCTGCTGCATCACACTGTTGACTCATATTCAGTCTGTGATCTATTAGTATACCCAAGTCTTTTTCACATGTGCTGTTGCTTAACCCTATTCCTCCCATTCTGTATATGCTGTTTTCATTTTTATTGCCCAGATGTAGTACTTTGCATTTTTCCCTGTTAAAAACCATTCTGTTAGTTGCTGCCCACTTCTCCAGTTTATTTATATCTTTTTGAATCCTCTCTCTCTTCTCTAGTATTAGCTATCCCTCCTAGCTTTGTCTCATCAGCAAATTTAATCAGTTTACCCTCAATTCCATCATCTAAATCATTGGAAAGATGTTGAACAATACAGGGCCCAGGACAGAGCCCTGTGGTACCCCACTTGAGACGTTCTTCCAAGTGGATGTGCAGCCATTTACGACCACTCTTTGGGTCCGATCACTAAGCCAGTTATGAATCCACCTAACAGTTGCCTTGTCCATTCCATACTTAGTCATTTTTTCAATAAGGATTGTATGAGATACTTTGTCAAATGCTTTGCTGAAGTCAAGATATACTATATCTACAGCATTTCCTTGATCCACCCAATCAGTGATTCCGTCATAGAAGGAAATTAAGTTAGTCTGACATGACTTATTAGTTACAAACCCATGCTGACTCTGTTTAATCACTTCATTCTTATCCAGGTACTGACATACATGTTGTTTAATAATTTGTTCAAAGATCTTTCCTGGTATAGAAGTCAGACTCACCGGCCTATAGTTGCCTGGGTCCACCTTCTTCCCCTTTTTGAAGATAGGAACAACATTGGCTCTTCTCCAGTCTTCTGGCACTTCTCCTGTTCTCCAAGAATTTTCAAAGATTATGGAGAGGGGTTCAAAAATTTCTTCTGCTATCTCCTTCAGTACTCTGGGGTGTAATTCATCTGGACCTGGAGACTTGAATTCATTTAGGTTAGCTAAGTGTTTCCTCACTATCTTTCTCTTTATAGATATCCTGGATTCTTCTATTCCCTTAATAGGACAGTGAAGAACAGTTGATGCTACATTTCCTTTCTGAGAAAACAGATGCAAAATAGGAATTTAAAAGTTCGGCCTTCTCAACATCTCGTCTTACCATTTCATCATTTTCATCCTGTAAAAATCCTATAGCATCTTTGACTTTTATTTTACTTTTGACATATCCCCAAAATCCTTTATTATTGCTTATGACATCTCTTGCAAGCCTCATTTCATTGTCAGCTTTAAGTAATCTGATTTGTGCCCTGCAGGTTCTGCAGACAGCATTATATTCTTCTTTAGATATGCCTCCCTCTTTCCATTTTATAAACATATAAGAGAATGGAGCAGAAGTTCACACTATCGACCACCGCTCCATTCACATGGAGCTCTTTAGATGCCCTGTTCCCAGGATCGGTGGGAGTCACACAGTGGTCAGATCCCCAACCCCAGAGATTGATTGATTGATTGACTGGAAAGTTATCTCATATTCTATAGATAGGGGATAACTTCCAAAATTGAGAATATCCCTTTAAGTTTCACCCAAAGTTTTTAAACTGGCTGCTAAAGTTCTGGCGTGATATCATACATATACATGCTGATACAGGAAAGATATATATCTTTGTACCGTGTTAGCCAGTAGATAGAAAGATATTAAGATTTTAGAGTCCTCAGTGGTTAATACCTTTTTAATGGCTAACTGAAAAGATGGTAACAAATGGCAAACTTTCGAGACTACTCAGGTCTCTTCATCAACCATAGAATGCCTGATCTACGCCTTACAATGCCTGATGAAGAGACCTGAGTAGTTTTGAAAGCTCACAATTTGTTACCATCTTTTCCACTAGCCATTAAAAGGTATCAACCACTGAGGACTCTAAAATCTTAATATTTATCATACATACTATCATTTTTACAACTTACAAGTGATACAACTTCTGACCATGTACAGTACAGTACAGTGAGTTACTATACTGAATCCTAAAAATTCAGCAAATTACAAATCTGCTGCACAAAAATAATTCAATGCCAGATCATAAAGTTGTAAAGTACTGATACATCTTGGCAGTTAAAAAAAAAAAATTAGGTAAAAATAAAATCTCATTCTTGGCAACCAGACCTCTTCATCTAAAGGACAGGAAATAAGGTCTTTATGCTTATGCATTGTAATTTTGGCCTCATTAATGCATCCGTCCTTTCTGCTGTCAGTGTCCTAAATTTATGTGGCATAAAAGTGCAAAAATTAAAGAAAATAGATAATTGTATATAAATAACTATAAAGAAAATTTTACTTTACATCACATAAGTAGGTAGAAAATATCAGGGGTGAAATTAAATAAGTGGATATTGGGTGCCCCTTCCCCTTCAGTAAGTGGCAGCCAAGGTAGACCGCCACCTGCATCCCTTCTTCTGGCCGGTATGGTTATTCACTACCTGGTTTATATTTCCTGATAGTCAAAACTGTGACCAAGTAAGCCATGGCTAGAAGAGTCCTGTGGCTAGTGATTCTGATAGTCTTTTTATGGGCAATGTATGGCATTATCTATGAGTTAGTGGAGTACTGTGGTTTTTTGTACTGTTATTATATATAATGTATAGTAATGGCTAATAATAACTTTACTCCAATATATAGGATATTTACAAACCTATTAGGGTTTAGCCATCTCTGAAGATTATTGAGCGTGCGCATTAAAAGGGGTTTACAGTTTTTGAAAAACCGCTCTCCGCAGATTTGCAGTTTGTTAGGAAAAAAACCCCCACAAACTGTTTTTCTCACCCCATCCTAAGAATAATAGTCTGATACATAACCACCCATTTCGATTAATGGTATTCAATATGGTATGCTTGTTGTTTGTTGGTGAACTATTTTATATAAACCTTAAGGCTTTGTTCACACGCTGCTTTTTTATGCCACGTTTAAGCTTCTTACAAAAAAGCAGGTTTTGCTCAGTTTTTGTTGCATTTTTGCCTATTTTTTTCTGTGTTTTTGATGCATTTTTTGCATTTTTTTTTACTGCGTTTTTGTCAGGCTACATTCGTCTCTTGTGCATGCTGATGAAGTTGAATCAGATTTTTTTTTATGCACTGAACTTTATCAGGTTTTTGGCACCAAAAGCGCAGCAAAACCTGCTACCTGCGGTTTTGCTTAATTTTTGCAGCGTTTTTGCACTACCCACAATAGGTGAAAGAAGTGACATGCTGCATTTCGCAAAAAAATAAAACTCTTACGACAAAACAGTCAGGGAAACAAAAAAAAACAAGGTCGGTGCATTAGATTGCTGAAATCTTATTGACATTGCCAGTACTGTAAAATAAAGGTAAAAATTAGCATAAAAATGCTGAAATTTTTTTTTAAAAAACCCGAAGTAAAAATGCAACGTGTGAACATAGCCTAAAAGAACCTGTCTCGGTTAGAAAAGCACATGGCTGCAGTTCATTTTTAAAAAACAAACTGAGCCTTACTCACCCTCCCCAGATACAGCGATGAGTCTCGGGGTCTGTTATTGTATTATTGTGTGATATCATGTCGGCTCTGAGCAGCTTGTGCCGTCCACTCGGGCAGAGCCGCAGAGGATGGTAATTGTCTGCAGTGCTGTCAATGTTACATCAGCGCTGCAGGCAAAAATAGACATGGGGAGCAACTGCAGAGACTCAGCCCCGGACCTGGAGAGGGTGATTAAAACCATGTTTGGGTTTTTTTTTTTTTAAACTGCAGCTGGGAGTCAGAGTTTTTTCAGAAACCAGAACATCCCTTTAATTGGGCATGCGCTCCCAACTACTCTATGTGGAAACATTTCACATTTTTCTCCATAAATATTTCTTCTGTGAGACGATTATCTGTATATCTGCCATATTGGCAGGCCGATGGTTTTGCTTTTCCTACACTGATGCTTCTGTTATGTTATATGAAGAACAGACTGTACATAAGGATGGAGATTGTGGTGAGGCGGGTGAGTTGCCGTAAGGCGCTACTAACTGATAAGATTCTCCAGCGCTCAGCATGAGATGTTTTTCTCCAATGTGAATGAACAAAGTGTTTGTTAGAATTTTTTATCCTAAACGTAGCAAACTTTTGCTCAGAGGAAGAGTATGAAATGTGTTATGTAAGATCCCGGTGCCTATTTCCAGTCCAGTAAAGCAACTCTTTTACCGAGATGCATTATATTATGTAATTCCGACAAGAATTGTATGTGATTATCCTCCGACCGTTCCATAAACTGAAAATACTAAACAGAGGCAAATCATAAATATAACAGATCTGTCAACAGCATCGTGTCCACAGTTTCCTGAAGCAAACCTTGTTTGCACTTGCACTTGCACTTGCACTTTGCACCTTGTGGGCACAATGGCAACGTCACAGTTTAAAAATTGTATCGGCAGCAGATTCTTCATTATCTCACATTGCAAGGGTTTGTGGGTGAAGCTTTAGTGCCGATCTCTGCTCCGAGCCATCCATGTGTCCTCTGAACTCTGTCCATTTTTTACTATTTAATGTTGAAGTTTTGAATTGTTTTTTTTTTTTTGTTTGCATAAGAAGTAAAGTGGATGTTAAAAAAGGACACACAAAAATGGATGCAAGTTGGATCCAGCAAACTGGTCAAAAATAGACCTTTATTTTTTTATGCAAAAAACGGACATCAGAATGAGGCCTTAATCATTAGCCAAATCAAAACTCAACCTCAGTATAGTTCGGTGCTACATATTACAACATTTTGGGTACGAGAAAAAGGAACCCACATAGAAAGCAAGAAAGCATTCGGTTTAACCCTTTAAAGACCATTATATTTTTTATTTGTTTTTTCTCCTTTTTTTCATCTTTTTTTTTTTCTCTGTCGTGTTCGACTTTTTATTCGCACAATGAGTTGTAGTTTTGAAAAACATGTAAATTACAACCCTTTTTTTGTCATCAGGGGAGTAAAAACTTCCGGCACTGAAAAGGAAAAAAGTATATAACCTTTTAGGTAGGTGTCATTTCAGTTGTTGGTATTGAAGGTGTATGGGCAACTTTAGTAGCTGTGTGAAGGAACTGGTTGCCATTGTTATGGGGTCACTGGGACTAGAATGTCATTATGGGGCCACGATGACTAGCTCTGCTAAAGTGATATGATGGCTGACACAATGGAGGTTGCTGCCCAGGAATGAAAAGTATCTAATTAAAATATTTTAGGGATTTTTTTTTTTGTCTGAAGATGTTATTGCTGCATATAAAATTTACTTCTTTAGAAGACATTTCTTAAAGGAAATGTCACCAGGTTTTTCACTTTCCCATCTGAGTGCAGCATGATGTAGGGGCAAAGACCCTGATTCCATCAATGTGTTCCTTACTGGGATTCTAGCTCCAGCATTGGTAAAATCTTGTTTTATTGGCTGCAGATCTGCCAGTTCTTTGAGTTCTGTGCTCTGTATGATCCGGCCCTCACCACTGATTGGCAGCTCTCTGTGCACACTGTGCAGGAAGCAGCCAACCAGAAATGTGGGCAGGGTTATACAGAGATCAGCATTCCGAGATCTGCAACAGAGAAAACGGGGATTTTACAAAACTACAGCATGCAGCTCCGTAACTGAGATATCGATGGAATCAAGGTCTCTGTCTCCATTTTATGCTGCTCTCAGATTAAATTGAAAAAACCTGGTGACAGATTCCCTTTAAAATTTGGCAAAGATGAGAAACGTTTGCTTCAATTACTTCCTGGAGGATCCAATGGATAATTTTTCCATCAGTCAGAAATAATCAATTTTCTGCCACGGATGTTTAGATTATGGATGAAGAAAGCAGTTATGGATCATGTTGGCCCCGTTTTTGCTGCACCCTATGACAATGTTGTGCTGGTGTAATGGAGTTGTGCTGTGAAGCTCTGCCAATTGCCGGCGTCTGTTCACACTTTCCTTAGTGGCGCTGATGCCTTTGTTTGTTTTATTTCAGCCTTGGCCTGTGTTAATTAAATGCCTTTTATATAAAAATCCGGGGTTCTGCAAGATTGTAAAGACCGGGGTTAAAAATAGGCCTCATTTGTAGCAGAGAGTTCCCCTTTTATACGGTGCCCCAGGAGTGTCTTTTGTGATTTGCAGATGGTCTGTGACAATCTGTGAACCCTGGGTTTTTACAAGCTGTTGAGATATGCCTGCCTCAAAGGCAATGAGGGACTGCGGGAGTCCATCATTGTTATAAAGCTGTCAGCATGCGGCTGAGCAGAAGCTCAAGAGCGCCACCTGCTGCCCGCAAAACTGGCATGCAACACGTCAGTGCATTGCAGTCTGTTGCCAAATGACAGCATAAAGTGATATGTGAGATTAGAAATCACTTTTGGCAGTTTCCTATAAACTAAATAATTTTTCATTTCAAATGGATTTGGATTTGCCTGGGATAAGTAGTCAAGATATCATCGAACAAATGGCCTCTAAATGGGGTCATTATTTGGTTTAAACGCTCTAATACTTTGTGAGATACAATTCTAATTTCCATAATTTAGCAGAGCTTCATATTTATCATTTGCATGCACTGAGTCAAGTCATAATGCGACTAAATTTACAATTTCATGACTTTCTGGTGGTGCGCTTACTGATTACAGTATTGTCACCCATAACCCCTTTAAAGAGGTTGTGCGGCCTATGGGGGTCAAGTTTGCAGTCACTCTATGTGACTGCAAACTTGTGGATCCTCACATTTTGCACAGTGCGCGCTGTTAAAATTCTGCCGGAATTGACGTTGGGAGCGGGCGGTCATGTGACCACAAGTATGCGATTTGCATGCTTCCGGCCATATTCCTACTAGATGTGTCTGGTCTTGCACAATTCACTTGTTTTGAGCAAGGAAGCACATCTAGTTGGCATGTGACCGCATAGGAAAAAAGGGCAAGCTGTGTCACGGTTCCACCCCTCAGTATGTCTGGGATGCAGTTAGACAGCTTGGCCGTCCAATCTGGTACAGGGCCGTGCTGAGCTGTCTGTGTGTTGATTGACAGCTCAACTTTCCAATCTGAGACTGAGGCCTCGGCTGTCTCAATGTGTTCATTATTCCAAGTGATTGCCATGCTTCTTAACTGAGCTGTTTCTCCCAGAACTCTGCGAGACATACATTCAGCTTGTGAGGTTTGTGCTTTCCTGTGCCTTGAGTTCTGTATGCTAGATCTGTTGCCTGACCTTGGACATCGTTCTGACCATCCGCCTATTTAACCCCTTCAGCTCTGATCCGTTATCCTCCCGGTATTATGACCTCGGAACGTTACCTGACTACGCTTTTGTCTCTTCCTTCCGTTTATGACGTAACCTCCTGGCTTCTGACCTTGGACTCCTTGACCACTCTGACTCACGGCTTGGCCATGAGAAGTGACTAGCGTCATAAGCTGTAGAGCAAAAATGAAAGTCCTTTCACTCAGTTTTTTAAAAATTCCAGATCCGCTTTCACTTCATCCATTGGGGAACTACATCTCCCACATGGTCTTACAGCTGCAGATTTTCAAGACCTACCAGGAGTTGTAGTTTTCCTTAGGACATAGAAAAGGATTATTCCAGTGGTTTCCAGTGGTTTTTCACAGCAAGAAACCTTTATCACCTATCCACTTGGTAGTTAGCAAAAGAGGGTATTTTGTTCCCCCCTCACTATCCCCAAGACCATGGCTACCGGAAGTTTGCATGCATCAAGATGGACCATTGAAAAAAGATCTGATGGAAAAGTATGAACAGGATACCTAGCTCTGGCAATTGTTGAGGATCGTTGATGAACACTACTGGCTGGAATATCCACTTGATATTCAGGACCACAGTCCATCTCTGCAACTCATATTCCTGCTTCTCCTAATAATTAAGAGTCCAAGTGTTTGGGCTCGTTCTCTCAGGCATATATGGGATGTCCTAGTATTGTGGGTGCATATAGTCGGGTCCACCGGTGGACCCAAAGCAACCCAATCCTACAGTGCTAACATGTACATAGCATTACTGTGCTTGCTGAGGGTATGGAAAGGATCTCCATGGATCACTGTAGACCTTTTTCCATAACATTGGGCAAGCACATTTTTTGCATCCTTTGATCATGCAGTCTGGTGTTAATCTACTTCTCCATTTCCCTCTTTTTGGTAGCCTACAGACAGTATGAGCAGATGGCCGAGACATTTAGTACTGCGGGATCTGACTATTCAGGGTTTGTTTGTAGTCTGTAATCATGGCGGCACAACTCGATTCGAAACGCGTCAGTGACTGTACTTTTCTGTCTTCGCTTGGACGTATTTGTGGATGGTTTAATAAAGCCATGCAAAGATTTTACAGTGGTTATATTTCTCCTTAATGCCTGACTGTTGTGTGCTCTATTCACCTCCTGGAATGGGGAATGAGCTGGACTTTGTGTACAATGTACCACGGAGACACATAGGTCTCTACCGGTCATGTGAACATTGGGCTGAATGGAGGCAAAGTCAAAATTGAAATATGAGTCAGAGTGAGCTTATTTTGTAATGCCAACACAGGCACTTTCTTTATCTCTTTAACTTCCTGGACAACCCCTTTAAGTGTAATGATGGTTAAAGGCAAAGATCGCAAGAAAAACTGCTCAATCTCAATCATTAACCACTTATCAAATGACAAATGTCAAAACATTATGGAGGGCTTCACATTCTCTTGACGGTGGCTATGCTGCTGACTATGATGGAGAGTGCATGGCAGGAGGATGTGCAATGTGGGCCAATCCACTTCCGACACAACTGATCGATACTCATTAATGACAATTTTTCAGCCCATAGTAAAGGACTCTATAATTGGTCCATGTTTACCATGGACTGCACACAGCATGTACAAGGACCCAGGATAGCCAATGTGCCTGTGCACATGGATTTCCAATATGAAAAAAAAGGCAGCACGCACTACTTTGGTCCACCAGAATGATGCATCCAATGAAAGGCAGTTTCGGCATCCATTTGCAATATGGACAAGCCTTCAGAGTTGCATATCAGGCGCACATGGACTCAGTATAGCCAGTGTATAAATTATTATTATTTATTTATATAGCGCCATTGATTCCATGGTGCTGTACATGAGAAGGGGCTACATAGAAATTACAGATATCACTTACAGTAAACAAACTTACAATGGCAGACTGATACAGAGGTGAGAGGACTCTGCCCTTTCGGGCTTACATGCTACAGGATGGTGGGAAAGGAGACAGTAGGTTGATGGGTTGCAGCAGTTCCGGTGTTGGTTGAGGTGAAATCTCCGGTAGTGGTGAGGAGGCAGCGGGGATCATTGCAGGCTGTAGGCTTTCTTGAAGAAGTGGGTTTTCAGGTTCTGTCTGAAGGATCCGAATGTGGTTGATAGTCAGACATGTTGGGGTAAAGAATTCCAGAGGATGGGGGCTATTCGGGAGAAGTCTTGGAGGCGGTTGGGTGAGGAACGAATAAGTGTGGAGGAGAGAAGGAGGTCTTGGGATGACCGGAGATTACGTGAGGGAAGGTATTGGTAGATTAGTTCAGAGACATATGGAGGAGACAGGTTATAGATGGCCTTGTAGGTCAGTATTAGTAATTTGAACTGGATACGCTGAGGGAATGGAAGCCATTGAAAAGATTTGCAGAGGGGAGAAGCGGAGGAGTAGCGAGGAGAAAGATGAATTAGTCGGGCAGCAGAGTTAAGGATGGACTGGAGAGGTGTGAGGGTGTTAGCAGGGAGACCACAGAAAAGGATGTTGCAGTAGTCGAGGCGGGAGATGATGAGGGTGTGCACAAGCACTTTAGTAGATTGAGGGTTGAGGAAAGGATGGATTCTGGAAATATTTTTGAGCTGGAGGCGACAAGAGGTAGAAAGAGCTTGGATGTGTGGTTTGAAGGACAGGGCAGAGTCAAGGGTATAAATGCACATGGCCAATTACCCATGCAGAAAAAAATGCAGCCTGCTTTACTTTGGTCCACCAAGATGATGCATCCACTGAAAGTCAGCTCTGGCACCCATTCACAATACGTACAAGCCTTTGGAGTTGCACATGAAGTACACATGGACCCAGTATAGGCAGTGTGTAAATGCACATGGCCGATTACCCATGCAGAAAAAAATGCAGCATGCACTACTTTGGTCCACCAGAATGATGCATCCAATGAAAGTCAGCTCTGGCACCCATCTGCAATACGGATAAGCCTTCAGAGTTGCACATGGAGCACACATGGACCCATTATAATCAGTGTGTAAGTGCACATAGCAGATTACCCATGCAGACAAAAATGCAGCATAACACTACTTTCGTCTACCAGGATGACAGGCAGCTCCGGCACCCATCTGCAATACAGAGTTGCACATGGAACCAGTTACATTCGCAATTTGCAGATATAGTTCTAACAAACCCAATTTTCAATACGGCCGTCTGAACCTAGTCTTCCGCTAATTGCTCTTTAAGCAGGTATTGGAAAACATGCTGCGTCTTTGTGGATCGTAGATAACATCGGCTAAGTACTGCACTTTCTTTGTATCAGTCTGATCTGCTCACAATCTTACAACAGGGGTTCAACATTCGAGGCTGGAAAAAGTCAAAGTGGTGAAAGAACAGAAATGCTCAATAGTCAGATCCGGCGAGCAGAGGGAAGAGTTCAGCTTCACTCCTGAATAATGCAGGGATTTCAGTAACCAGGGGAATTGTAGACCTGTCAGAATTCATAATACCCAGTAATGGACCAAGGAAGTTCTACTGCACCGAATCTATCTCCTATATGTGGGAAAGACACCTCTGAGAAATCTGCCAGCTACTGCCGAGATACACACTATTAATGCTATGCTAATCCATCCAATGTACCGTAGCACATTGCTTTTCATTGCGCCGGCAATAAGGCAGATTAGAAATGGGCTCCTATCTCATCATTCCTTTTCAATGGGGCAAAAAGAAAACGATAAATCGGGCAATTATCGAGGGCTTTATTCAACGGGATGAGGGCAATTTTTCAAGTAATGTCAGGTGGAAAATAAGGATGGATGTTAATCAGGATGAATCCCCTAGAAATAGAAAAAAAGTTTGCTAAGCTCCGGCCAGAGGAAAAAAAAATATTGTAAATGCAGAAGAATATATTTAATGATCTCTGCTGACTCCTGCCAGGTTTCTGACACCTAACAGATGAAAAATTGACAATATATATAGATGGACTGATGATAAGCGACACTTAAACTACCTTGTTTTGCCATGATTGACGGAAAAATGACATATGTTCTGCATAAATACATCAGGGCCGCGCTGTGATTGTGTTATTCCAGGGTAGAGTGGCATTGAGACTAATGGCGGCAAATGACTGCGGATAAGATTGGATGGTCTGAGTGGCCCTGGGAACGTTTTTTTGTCTGTTTTAGACAGAAAGTAAATCGACTCTGGGATTTGCATGGTATTGCTGGATTAAATATTCTGAAAAATAGCAAAAATTATTTTTATATAACTTGCCTAACAAACTAGCCTACCAGTTTATGGTCACAAATACTTTGTTTTTATCTGCAGGTCCTGGCAATAATTTTATGCACTATGAAGCACGTGCTAAAAAACTACTATGGGGTCTTTACAGGGAGGAGGGCAGGCATTATCCATTAGAGTGGGCCCATAACAAAGGTCCTAAATGTGCCCAAGATTGTCACTAAATAACCCATTGGGTTCCTATGAACGCACCATGGATGCCCCCTCTCCCGTCTGCCATTAAATCCCTTAAGTGCAATGTTTGTTATTCAAGACTTCTGCAAATAAACCTAGGTCCAATCGCAGCAGCTAGGTGCGGGTGATGCTGCTTAGAACAGCCATGGAGCAGGCTCGGCAGGATACAAATCCTCCCGACTTCTGCAATGCATAGACAGTGGATGTCAGAAGCAGTGGACAGATACAGAGCAATGGCATAGCCATGCGTGGGTTTCATTTCGTTGCATAGCCTGCCACCTTTGGTGGTACACCATTGCATGCATGTTGGAGGGGGGTCATAGTTGGCAATCACTCTAGGTTCTTCCCTCTGGCTGATGATGGTGGTTCCCAAACAGTAGACCCCACCTAACAGGGATTTTTGTTTGGAATTTTTCCATTTTAGCTTATTTACTAATCAAAGTGTTCAGAAGAAAGCACAGAGCATTTACCCTTCTAGTAAATGATACACAAACCAATGACGTATAAAGATATAGCACTGCAATATACTTGAAGAAGTCCTGTCTCCAGTCCATCTCTTTTCACGCCTATATATTACACCATTCCTCTTACTGTAAAAAAAAAAAAATTAACTGGATGTTACAATTTCTTGGTCAAATGGGTGTGTTCTTTTGTACACGGTAGAACAATGTCACCAATGACTGGACAGTGTGCTTGGACACTTCCCCAAATGGTAATATACAGTTATCAATTTATTCATCAATTTCGTGGAATATCAGAGAACGGCACAACAGAGTTATAAATGTATTTCTTCCATTGCACTTGCATGAGCTCTCAGTAAGTTTCACTGTAAGTTCCTATTCCAGCTCAGAGCAGAGATGGAGGGGTTCAATGCAACCCATCGTAACTGATACACAATCTTCTTTTATTATTTTGTCCATTTTTTCTTACCAGATTTTACCTCCATCAAATGTAAATATGCATGTAGGTTTACAACATGGACATGATTATGAGTCACATTACCCCTGATGAAGCCCAAGTGGGTGAAACGCTTTGTGACTCATTTCATATAGCCTATGGCAAAAGGGAAATTTGTCACTGTTTTCTTTAACAGTTTTTGTCAATCAACATTACCCTCTTTTTGTGCTATTTGTACTTCAATATTTCTACTTTATTTCTACTAACAGACATTCATTATCTCACATTATGGATTGCTAAACTGTGAAGCACTTTTTTCCTGATTGGTTACACTGTTTGCACTCATAACGCATAGGTTACCTTATCCTTTTGACCACTAGGAATTTTATTTCTTTCTACCAATTCCTGGAGTACAGTAGATGGGAAAACGTACAATACCCGGAAAGCAAACTTTTATTTGTATGTATTATGAAAAACAAAAGTTTTATTTTTTTAGTTAGGACACACTCCTATAACACGTTGTTGTGCGGTCTGACCCCATGGATACCTTTTGGTACTCTGTATTGCACATAAATAACTTTTTCTGCATTTAATACAGTTTGCAATAGATTCTGTTTTTTTAATACGTATTTCTATTTTCTCCATCTTCTTTTACACCGACATGTATGGAACTCGTTAGATTACACTCCACAAAGTGATTGACATAGTAAAGAGTTATCTTTTTCTCTGACTTCAGTTTTGGATCCTCCTGCAAACTTTACAGCCACCGAGATTTCCAGGACAAGCGCTCTAGTGTCATGGCAGCCTCCAGTTTCTCCCATTGAAAATTACATTCTGACTTACAAATCTACTAATGGGTCTAGGAAGGTAAGTGGTCAAACGGTCATCGGATCTGTCTGCTTTCATCTTGTCATTAAACAGCATTTTGTGTGATATTACAATATTGTAAAGGAAAAGTGACTATTTTTTAATTTTCTTTTTTTTACATTTGATGCATTTATTATACTCGCTTAGGCTAGTTTCACACTTGCTTTTTTTTGCAGCGCGTTTTTCCCGCAAAAAAACGCATTGAAAAAACGCATACAAAAGCATACAACTGCTGCGTTTTTTTCAAGCATTTTTATGAGCATGCATGAAAAAAACGCAGCGTTTTTATGCGTTTGTATGCGTTTTTAGTGCGTTTTTACCGCGTTTGCGTTTTTTTCCAACATTAGGTGGCCCCTCACACTAACCCAAACCATGACTTTACTGACCCTAACCCTGACCCTAACCCTAACCCTGACCCTAACCCTAACCCTAACCCTGACCCTAACCCTTAACCAAATCATACTTAACCCTAACCCAAACCCTAAACCCTAACTAACCCTAACCCTAACCCTAACCCTGACCCTAACCCTAACCCTAACCCTGACCCTAACCCTAACCCTAACCCTAACCCTGACCCTAACCCTAACCCTGACCCTAACCCTTAACAAAACCATACTTAACCCTAACCCTGACCCTAACCCTAACCCTGACCATAACCCTAACCCTAACCCTGACCCTAACCCTAACCCTAACCCTGACCCTAACCCTTAACCAAACCATACTTAACCCTAATCCTGACCCTAACCCTGACCCTAACCCTTAACAAAACCATACTTAACCCTAACCCTGACCCTAACCCTAACCCTGACCATAACCCTAACCCTGACCCTAACCCTAACCCTAACCCTAACCCTGACCCTAACCCTTAACCAAACCATACTTAACCCTAATCCTGACCCTAACCCTGACCCTAACCCTTAACAAAACCATACTTAACCCTAACCCTGACCCTAACCCTAACCCTGACCCTAACCCTAACCCTAACCCTGACCCTAACCCTAACCCTAACCCTGACCCTAACCCTAACCCTAACCCTAACCCTGACCCTAACCCTTAACCAAACCATACTTAACCCTAATCCTGACCCTAACCCTGACCCTAACCCTTAACCAAACCATACTTAACCCTAACCCTGACCCAAACCCCAACCCTAACCCTGACCCTAACCCTAAACCCCCTTAACTAACCCTAACTCTAACCCAAACCCCTAAATTCCATGGTTAAAAAAAAAAAACGCATATGCAAAAAAAGCATACATGAGCATGCCAGTGCGCACATATGCGCATCCATAGGCTATAATGGCCATTTTTAGCGCAAAACGTGCGCATATGTGCGCATGCGCTTTTTTGCAGGGCCAAAAAATGCAACATGCTGCGTCTGGAAAATACAAACGCACACCCCAAAAAAACGCAGCGCATGAAAATCGCATACATGCGCTTACAAGCGCGCATGTATGCGCACCCATGTTAAATATAGGGGAAAAAACGCATGCGCACATATGCGTTTTTTTCCAGCGCTAAAAAACGCAAATGTGAAACCAGCCTTACAGGCAAGGTCTACCTTAGGTAAATGTGGGCCCTTTGTCCCCCACTTTTACTTAGGCTATCAGAAAGAGTGTTTACCGAAATAGCAACTGACCTTCCATGACCAGTGGATTTGACAGCTACATAAATTTACCTGTTGCTGATGCCATATTTAAATACTTATCATATACACGGGGACTTTAGCTTTTATGGATCACATAGAATATTGCCGATCATCTACTTTCTTTTAAAAAAGATTATTCCACAAACCACATTTATCACCTATCGGCTGGAGGTAGACGATTACTTTGGCCAAAACATGGGTCCGATAAGATTTCTCTACATTGCAGTGTAATGCAGATGAATGGAGTCACCTTGTGATCCACTAGGTATCGCCACCACAACAAGCAAGTTACAAAAAGTCAGAACCAGTTGGATTTTTTTTGTTTGCATCTTGTATGTCGGGGTTTTAGAACTTTACAAGTCAGAATACAACCCTATTCACTTGTATTACTTTGAGTGATGTTTGAGTTTGTGACCTGTGTCGTTCTGTTAGAATATGTTTGGTGCAACAACTCCATTCCTGTCTGAGTGTTTAGTTGCTAGATTTGTATGCTGTTCATAAAGTTAAAACAAAACAAAAAACTCCCAGAGGCTCACACAGGGATAGCATGTGACTGTATTTCCTGTTTTTCCTGTGTCTGTGTATGAGAGAAGCAGCCTGCTTCAGATGATGCACAGATAGACACACAAATTATTTATTCCTGATCTGTTAAGCTTATCATATATTGTTCCTGAATAAAGCTCTGATGTCACCTGCTTGGAGAGTATCCTGAATAATCCACTGCCAACACGTTCACAAGCCTACAAAATAAATATATGATTGCTGGGGGTCTTGTGATCCTGTATAAATAGATCAATAGTGCACATTTGTGGTAATGGATGATTTCTCCCTAAGACAATAAATGGACTGATACAGTAATTGTGCATGTGTACTGCACCTACCTATACATGGAGACATGCACTCCCGTCGTTGGAATTTGTGGGATCCCATGGATTATGTTATGAGTGATCATGCATTTATCAATTTTTCTGTGCGGAATGTTTTATTATTGTCTTTACTGTATAACAGCATGGGAACAATGTATGAGAAAACCTAAGTTCTAATTGCTTTGAAGATATATTAAAGGTTTGCTCCCATCTTTAGAAGTAATCGCCATTTCATGGGATTGGGGATAGCTAGCTGATTGGTAGGGGTCTTACTGCTGGAATCCCCACTGATCCCGAGAATCTGGTTCTACCTAGTAGCTTTCTGATTGGTGGTGGTTCTACCTCTGTGGTCCCCACTGACCCTGAGAATGTGACTCTGCAGAGTAGCTTGCTGATTGGTGGGTGTCCTACCTCTGTGGTCCCCGCTAATCCTGAGAATGGGGCACTGCAGTGTCCTGTCTGAATGTAGTGGTGGGTGGACAATAATTAGCTCCACTGTTCCATTCGTTCTGTATGGATCTGCTAGAAAAAGTCGAGGGTTGTACTCAACTATTTGGGACAGGCTTATAAAAAATGAGTGGAGTATTGGTGTTTATGTCCGACAGCAGTTCCATTCATATGGCTCAGTGCCCTATTTCTCGCGATCGGTGGAGGTCAGTAAGTCATAGTTTAGTCATAATCATAGATAGGTGATAATTTCTAAAGCTGGTAATAATAACCCTTTAAGAAGTAAATTAGTACAGATTTTTGGTAAAAATGAAATCTAGCCAATGCACAGTAGTTCTTATCTGTCTTTGTGTTAGGAACTGATTGTGGATGCAGAAGACACATGGATCCGCCTGGAGGGTCTTTTGGAGAGCACAGAATACAATGTCACTATCCTGTCAGTTCAGGATGGAGAACGAAGCGCTATCGTTCACACAATGTTCACAACAGGTCAGTTTTTCTCAGTGGCACAAAAGATAAATCATATGTCTAACGTATACTTGTATAATGTTGCTGTCAAGTTTGCTCTTACGGACGTTCCCTACGGAGAGCTCTTCTTCTTAAGTACAAGACGTGCATGAAATTGTCAGTCATTTTCAAGCATATTGGTAAATCTCCTGGAGTGTGACTGCTGTCTTGTAAATGAGTTAAATCTTCAG
Source organism: Dendrobates tinctorius (assembly GCF_039654945.1). Taxonomy (NCBI): domain Eukaryota; kingdom Metazoa; phylum Chordata; class Amphibia; order Anura; family Dendrobatidae; genus Dendrobates; species Dendrobates tinctorius. The sequence goes on along the minus strand of NW_027362062.1, from coordinate 4,943,248 downwards.
CTTAATATAATTTTTATGACTCTTGTTATGATCATTGTTATTGACTCGTGAACTTTCCTAATTCAGAAGTATTGGTCTAACAAGTGGCTGTTTTATCTGGTTCCTCCTTGGAAGATCAGGTTTATTGTGCTTAGGTTGACTCTTCATTGTTTACTAATAATTCCCAAGAACCTTGTTAAATGTTTTTCTGCCTAATTTTAAATGAGTCTCCTTACTGCCATTAGTCGCTAATAAAATCCCAAGTACTTTTATCTTGGTTTTCATATGTCCTTCTACCTCACCTCTGTACCTCTTAGTTTACTTTCTAGAAGGTCCATCTCCTACCGACTTCTCCCTCTAATAGCACTGACTTTTAAGGAGCAGAAGAAGTGCAAAAGAACTTGTAGGACAATGTCCCGACCAACTATTCTCTTGTTCTTGCTCCTGTTTTTTTGGTGATTGGGACATCACTAGTGACATCAGCTTGCTTGATAGACTCGATGTTGCGCTGGAAAACTGCTTCTTCTGTGTATTGGCCGAATGTGAGGTTCATATTTCTGGGGCATGCGCAGAAGAAGAACTTTTCCTCCAGCACATTGACCTGATCAATCAAGCTGACAACAGCAAAGAGAGAAGTAAAGCCTAGGGCCATGGGCTGGCTTGGACTGGCCCACAGGAGAATCCTCTGGTAGGCCGCCCCTATGCATGACTTCTAATAAGTAGTGCTAATACACTTGATTCATAATTTGCAGAAACAAGTATTTAATCACCCTTAAACAAGCTATCTAAATGAATATTATATAGAAGCAACATTTAAATTTTAAGGGCTAGGGTCAGGTTATTTATTTTTGTATGTAGGTGAACAGTGGGCCTTTACCAATCCAGTATGACGGTGAGCATAGCGCATCATTAGTATTAGAGAAATCCTGAAGGATTGTGGCACCCCCAGGAGTATGGCCACCACAGTGGCTTTGCCTTCCTCCAGGGGAGGGGAGGGTAATGCCAGGCTTGGAGGCAATGATGGGTCTCTCTCGCAGTCAATCTATGCATGCAACACAGTTCCACTCCAGGCCAGCAGGGGGAACTCTGAACCGGGATTAAGGGGAGGAGTGCTGTCTGAGGGCCAAGAGGAAGGAGTGGTCAGTTATTCTGCGGAGGGTGAAGTGTGCAGACGTGTAGAGAGAAGCTGGAGGTTGAGCTGGGAAAGGAGAGCTCCCTCACAGTGAGTGCATGGACTGGAGCCTGGTCTCCACGGTTGTACGGATACTAACGGTCCTGCAACAGACACCAGAGGAGTAGGAGGCTGTAAATGCCCTACTCCCATCTTAGACTTGAGGGCACAACAGCAGTTGGATAGAGAGCCAGGACTCAGGAGAAAGGAGCCCCCGAGATACAGCTACAGCTGTCTGCAGTGCAAGTAAGGTTCTTGAGAACATCTGACAGGAGGAACTTCAGTGTAACCAGTACTAGGAGTACTTCATTCAAACAAGCGCTAGGAAGGAGACTGCACAGCTCGTCTGCTGAGAGAGAATCCCTGAGTTGCTTCCAGGCTAGCCTGCTGCAATACCATCTGTAATCAGGACCCTGGACTGCAGTTACCAAGTAAAGGTACAGAAATTGCACCCCGCTGTGTCTTGTCTGCTTCCTACCCTTATGGCACTGCTACATCCCCGTGCCAACCACCTGTACACTGCCCTGGGACTATAGCTTCACCTGTGGGGAGCTTTTACACCCTTGCTGCACCCTACCATCAGTCCTAGTGGATCTGCATGCAGCGTCGGCTTAACACCTCCCTTGCCGAGCACCACAGGTGGCGTAACGAACTATTCCATTCCATTAACTACATTCCCCCATTACTTGGGCGCCCAGGGCCACGGACCGGGTCACCGCTACTGTGACACATTCCCCTGACACCGGCCTGGTACCGAGTACCCCACAGCCCTGGGAGGGCAACCCAATTTGGCGTCACGAACAGGATTACGGAGCACGGTATCCCCGGGTCCTGTGTGCCATAGACTGTGTGTGAAAATTGGCACCAATTGCCACCATTGCCGTGCTGTTTGTCGCGCGCAGGAAGAAGGGGCAGGCCTTCGTGGGCGGAGCCTGCCACAGAACGCGAAGAAGTGAAGTGCCGCGTGGGAAGAGAGGACAGTGCGCGAGAGGAGGAGGAGCTGAGGCCTACAGCCCGGAGCGTCGGACCTGTGAAGCGGCCGCCGGTGAGCTCACATATCCCCCGGCCCTGGCTAACGTTAACTGGGGGGAAGAGGATGTCCGCGCCAGACGGCAATGCAGCGGCAGACGCCGTTGCCAACCCCGCAGCACCGCAAGGAGGAGCGCCCGCCGCAGCGGTCTCCATAATGCCGCTGTCCATGCCCTACACACAGGGAGCGGCCTGGCTACTGCGGTACTCGGGTGAGTCATATACCCTGAGTGAATTTAAAGAGAAACTGTGCAGTTTGTTTAAAGTCTACCCTCTGTCTGAGAACCAGAAAGTGAATATCCTGATTGGACAGCTAACGGGTGCAGCGCAGAGAGAAGTGAAGGCCTGGCAGGATACTGATAAAGTGACTGTTGCAAAGATCCTGGCCAAGCTGAGAAGCACCTTTGACACCCGTACTGCAGTTGAAATCAAGATGAGGTTCTTTGGCTGTAAACAGAAGGCGCAGGACAGTATCAGGGACTATGCTCTCAACCTGCAGGAGGCGCTGCGAGCAGTTAAGCAAGTTGATCCTGACAGTGTGAAGGAGGAAGATAAACTGTTAAAGGAGCAGTTCATTGAAGGGCTCCTATCCAGTACCCACAGAGGACAGTTGCGTATTATAACCCTGCAAAACCCTGATCTGGACTTTGCTGATTTTAAGGACAGGGCTATTCGGGTACTGCAGGAATCCACTGACAGCCGTCCAGCGCCCCCTAGGCGCCCAGCGATCATCTACCATCAGGAAGCAACATCTTTTCCTTCCATCCCTGTGGAGGCTGATGCACAGACTCTGGATAAAGATCCAACTGAAGAGATGCGTCTTCAGGTCCAGGAGTTGACCAAAGAGATGGCTGCACTTACGAAAACCGTGCAGTCCCTGCAAGTGTCCTCCAAAGAAAAGATCCAGCTTGCTTCCAGTCCAGAGGATGTCCCGTGGCTCCGGAGGAGGTGAACCCCGCCACTTCGAGGAAGGAACAACGATCGCTATGACCAGGACGGACGTCCCATCTGTCATCGCTCCTACAAGGCAGGTCATCTTGCAATATTTTGTCCTTTAAACGAGCAACCCCTGGGGCAGAGGGACAACCCCCAGGAGTATGATCCCCAGGCCCCAGGAACTGGTGAGCCAAATATGTGGGAGGGAGACTGATCCTTCCTGTGGTGATTGACGGCATCCCCATGAACGCTTTGCTGGACACTGGCTCCCAGGTGACCACTATGCCGTACATTCTTTATAAGAGGTATTGGGCTGACTCTGAACTTACCCATGGCCCATCTGATGAACTGACAGTAGTTGCCAGTAATGGTCAGTCTTTGCCGCAGATAGGATGTAAAGAAATTACTGTGAAAGTGGGGCGGGTAGAGCTAAAGTCTCAGGGTCTGATAGTTGTTGATATTGATCGACGTGAATGTAATCCCATGATAACTCTTGGTACAAATGTAATTGAAAACTGCCTGTCCGAGGTTATTGTCTTGTTGCAACAGGTGGCTGAGACTGCTGGTTCCAGTGAACAACGAGTCCTGCAGAAGGAGATCAGAGCCCTGATGCAAAGACAACAGGTAGAACTCTCTGGCGGAGAAATTGGCAGTGTCAGAGTGAGTGACCCCTTCCCCATTGCAATACCCCCCCAGATGTGAAATGTTGGTTTGGTGTCGGGCAGCTATAGAGGGAGAGATTACCAGGCATTGGTAGAACCAGTATACTCCGATAGCAGGCCCACTGTCCTGACAGCCAGAGGGGTGGTTGATGTACGAAAGGGGAGAGTACCTGTACGCCTTTTGAATTGTGGGGAAGAGGAGGCCACGATACCTCGGTACGCCACAGTTGCTAAGCTGCTCACTGTCAATAACAACTCTTTGCAGGCAGCAGAGCCCTTGGTCTCATCCTATCAGGTGAAGGACAATGGCTCTGTGAAGCAGCCGGAGGAGTGGTGCCAGCAACTGCAGGTGGGGAATGACTCTACACCTTCATACCAGAAAAATGGGGTTTACAGAGTGACACCAGAGTATGAGCGGGTATTCAGCAAACACCCACTAGATTTTGGGCAGGCAAAAGGGGTTCAGAATCATATCCCCACTGGAGACCATCCACCCATAAAGGAGAGGTACAGACCTATACCCCCAACACAATACCAATGTGCTAAAAGTATGTTGAGAGAGATGAAGGAAGCTGGGATTATCAGAGACAGTTGTAGCCCCTGGACAGCTCCAATAGTTTTTGTAAAGAAAAAGGATGGTACCATGAGAATGTGTGTTGATTACAGGAAAATTAACAGCATTACACATAAAGATGCCTACCCATTACCCAGAATTGAGGAATCATTAGCTGCACTTAAAACTGCTAATTACTTTTCCACCTTGGATCTCATCAGTGGGTATTGGCAGGTTCCCGTGGCAGTGGCAGACAAGGAGAAAACAGCATTTACCACTCCAGTGGGTCTCTGTGAGTTTAATTATATGCCATTTGGGCTCTGCACTGCTCCAGGAACATTTCAATGGCTGATGGAGTGCTGCCTGGGACACATGAACTTTGAGACGGTCCTGTTGTACCTGGATGATGTCATTGTTTTCTCCAAAACCTATGAAGATCATCTGGAACACCTGGCTGAAGTGTTTGGAGCTTTGTCCAATTTTGGCCTGAAGGTGAAGCCTTCCAAATGCCACCTCCTGAAGCCCAAGGTACAGTACCTCGGTCATGTGGTCAGTGCAGAAGGTGTGGCACCAGATCCTGATAAGGTCACAGTCATCCGGGACTGGCCAAAGCCCAGCAACCTTCATGAAGTACGCCAATTCCTTGGACTGGTAGGATACTACCGAAGACTCATCAAAGGCTTTACTGAAATAGCCACCCCTATGCAAAATCTTCTGGTAGGGCAGTCCAAGAAGACCAAACAGAAAAATTCCACCTTTGAATGGACTGAAGAGTTGGAAAGGTCCTTCACCAGATTGAAGATGGTTCTCACCGGAGATGAAGTTCTGGCCTACCCAGATTATGACAAACCCTTTGTGCTGTACACTGATGCCAGCAATGTGGGACTAGGAGCAGCACTGTCACAGGTACAGAATGGGAAAGAAAGAGTGATCTCCTATGCCAGCAGGAAGCTGCGCCCCACTGAGAGGAACCCTGACAACTACAGTTCTTTCAAGCTGGAGTTCCTTGCCATAGTCTGGGCTGTCACCGAAAGGTTCAAACATTACCTAGCCTCTACCAAGTTCACTATCTTTATGGACTACAACCCGTTGACGCACTTGGACACTGCAAAATTAGGTGCACTGGAACAGCGATGGATGGCTCGGCTATCTAACTATGAGTTTACCATCAAGTACCGGGCAGGGCACAAGAATGCCAATGCTGATGCGCTGTCCAGAATGCCTAACCTACCGGATGCAGGAGTAGACCCTGAGGCTCTTGAAGAAATAGAGCTACCTCCCTTCCACCAGCCAATTGTGGCCCAACGTGCCCAAGGAGTGAGAAACCGACGGTCTGGCTTGAAGGAGGTGACTCTGAATCCATTGCCCCATCATGATTGGGCAGAAACGCAAGATAGTGACCCTGCAGTCCGCCTGGTGAAGGAGCTGCTGACACGAGCTGACTCACGTCCAGAGTCGGATGCTCCTGAAGAAACTCAGCAGTTGTGGAAGGAGAGAGGCCGGCTGTTCATTTATGAAGGGAAGCTGAGTCGGAGGAGTATCAATGCCCGCACTCATGATCTGGTTTGGCAGGTGATAGTCCCAAAGAGAGAGGCATCAATGGTCCTGGAAGCATACCACAATGGAGCTGGACACTTCGGATGGAAGAAGTTGGAAGCATTGCTCCGAGAGAGGTTCTACTGGGCTGGTATGAGGAAAGCCATAGAGAGGTGGTGCCGGGAGCGTGGACAATGTAACCTGCGCAGAAAGGATCGGGACAGCCAGAGAGCTTCTCTACAGCCAATCATCACCAAACAGCCCCTTGAGTTGGTAGCCCTGGACCATGTGAAGCTGGTTCCAAGCCGGTCAGGCTACATCTATGCTCTTACCATTGTGGACCACTACTCAAGATTCCTGGTAGTTGTGCCTGTCAAAGATCAGACAGCCAGGATGGCAGCCCAAGCATTCCAACAGCACTTCTGTAGATCACATGGGTATCCTGAAAGAGTGCTTACGGATCAAGGTCCCGCTTTCAAGGCAGAAGTGTTCCAAGAATTCTGTAACTTGTATGGTTGTAAGAAGATCTGGACAACACCGTATCACCCACAGACCAATGGCATGTGTGAGAAGATGAACCAGGTAGTGATTGACCTCCTGAAGACTTTACCCTTGGAGGAGAGGAATCTGTGGACAGAGAAGTTGCCAGATCTCTACAACCATATCCCAGTGAACTCCACCAACTGTACCTCAGCCTACTTAATGAGAGCAAGACCTGATAAACTGCCTATTGGGAGTTCTGACACCTGAAGTAGCGTCACCAGATGCTGATTGGGACACGGAGAGGCAGCAACAGTACAGGAGAGGTCAAGAATGCGTGGAAAGGAGTCTGGCTCAGGCAAGACAAAAGCAGGAGAAGCTTTACAATCAAAATGCACCTGCCGCTCCTTTGTCGCCGGGAGAGCAAGTCTTGAAAAGGAAGAGAAGATTGCACAAATTGGATGATCAATGGGAAGCTGAACCTCATACCATTCTGCCCTCGACCTTTGATAATACTAAGATATGCCTTGTTAGTAAAGATGGAGGAGAGACCATAGCAGCGGTATCGAGAGATCATTTGAAGTTATGCCCTGACCAGTTAAAAGAAAGAAAAGAAGAACCAGATAACATCCAACCCATAGTGGAAGAAGAGAAGGTCAGCACAGTGCTTGGAGAATTCCCTGCGAATTGGACTAAAGTGAACGATGCTATAGTGGCGCCAGTGTTGACATTTCCCCAACTGGTAGTACAGGGAGAAGTGACTCAAGAGAATCAGGAAAATCGGGTAACAGATGCCACACCAGCAGTGGAGCCAGAAAACCCTCGCCCTGCCAGTGGTGAACCTGTTGTGCACCTGGTGAGTTCACAGACAATCTAGGATCCCTGTGCCATGCAGAACCCCCAGTAGTGTATCCAGTACATTACTCACTACACCAGTCTTACGCAGGTCTACTCGCATTACACAAGGGATACCCCCATCAGATATCGTATTTAGCTATAGATAAATATAATTGTTGAAATTGTATGTGTATATATGTAACTGTTTTCAAGTTTTGTGCCTACAGGTAACCTGTAAGAGTTTCCTTTGAATTTGCCAGTTTTATTTTATGGACATTGTGCCACAGGACTTGTGTGTGGTCAAAAACTTTCCTTGTAAATATTTCACCATTTGCCCAGGAATGGACCATGGACATTGATGCTTGGACTTATCATCATAGGACCATTTTTGTAGCATTTTTGGTTTTTGTAACTTTTTAATTTTTAAATCTTGTACAATTATTATTATAGGAGTATGGCCGCCACAGTGGCTTTGCCTTCCTCCAGGGGAGGGTAATGCCAGGCTTGGAGGCAATGATGGGTCTCTCTCGCAGTCAATCTATGCATGCAACACAATTCCACTCCAGGCCTGCAGGGGGAACTCTGAGCCGGGATTAAGGGGAGGAGTGCTCTCTGAGGGCCAAGAGGAAGGAGTCGTCAGTTCGTCTGCAGAGGGTGAAGTGTGCAGACGTGTAGAGAGAAGCTGGAGGTTGAGCTGGGAAAGGAGAGCTCCCTCACAGTGAGTGCATGGACTGGAGCCTGGTCTCCATGGTTGTACGGATACTAACAGTCCTGCAACAGACACCAGAGGAGTAGGAGGCTGTAAATGCCCTACTCCCATCTAAGACTTGAGGGCACAACAGCAGCTTGGATAGAGAGCCGGGACTCAGGAGAAAGGAGCCCCCGAGATAGGCTACAGCTGTCTGCAGTGCATGTAATGGTCTTGAGAACATCTGACAGGAGGAACTTCAGTGTAACTCAATACTAGGAGTACTTCATTCAAACAAGCGATAGGAAGGAGACTGCACAGCCCGTCTGTTGAGAGAGAATCCCTGAGTTGCTTCCAGGCTAGCCTGCTCCAATACCATCTGTAATCAGGACCCTGGACTGCAGTTACCAAGTAAAGGTACAGAAATTGCACCCCGCTGTGTCTTGTCTGCTTCCTACCCTTATGGCACTGCTACATCCCCGTGCCAACCACCTCTACACTGCCCTGGAACTATAGCTTCACCTGTGGGGAGCTTTTACACCCTTGCTGCACCCTACCATCAGTCCCAGCGGATCTGCATGCAGCGTTGGCTTAACACCTCCCTTGCTGAGCACCACAGGTGGCATCACGAACTATTCCATTCCATTAACTACATTCCCCCATTACTTGGGCGCCCAGGGCCACGGACCGGGTCACCGCTGCTGTGACACATTCCCCTGACACCGGCCCGGTACCGAGTACCCCACAGCCCTGGGAGGGCGACCCAGGATGATGGTTATTTGATGCATTTTAAGATTTGGAGAGTAAAGCAAAAAGTTAACACTGGACATTTAGAATAAGATAGCCCACTTTCCTTATATAAGTCTATCTAATCTTCTCTTTTTCATGAGTGCAAGAAGCAGGAGGCAGGGAGGAAGTGCGCTCCTGAATTATTGACAGTTCAGACCAGCGGCAGCGTCGTTGTGCCACGTGCCCCAACTGTGCAGCCCCTGATGCTGCCATCTGATTACATTCACAAACGTCTATATAAGCGCCTCTAGTTTTGAGGAAATTATGGACACGTTATTTGTCTTTTTTTCTTTTTTTTTAAAGAAACTAGAAAAAAATTGGTCTATTTTTATGGACTGTTTGGGAATTTATAACCCTGCCACCAATCAACAGAACAATAGGGTATTGAGGCAATGTCCGTGAGTGTACCTGTGTCTAGTGCTGCAGCCAAGCATGGATGGCTCGGGCTAAACTGCAGTACATATGGTAACACTGTACACAATGTTATACCCCCTCAAAAAAACTTTTAAAGATATTTGCAATTTACATGAAAAAGCAATACCTGTTATATACTCATGTTCTTTCAGGTACAAATCAATATATACTATTATCAAAACATTTTCAAAATCGCTATGTATTTGGCCACAACCAACACCCATAATCGGAATACAATTTACAATCCGTTGCTGATCAATATTAAACGATTTGTAACAATGAACGTTATTGTACCATGCTGGCAACCAACTATTTGTGAAGTTTCTTTTAGGACTGTATTTACACTGATGGAAAATGTCATCAGGCAGCTTTAGTTAGATATGACTTTTATAATTGTTAAAGAGGACCACAAAATTTAAATTTTTTTTTAAACTGGTGTAAATTCCGCTGTTCTCCTGAATCCGACGATGTTTTTATTTTGTTTCTGCGTCTTTCTATGCCGAAGATATGGCTCCTTCTTCCCTTTTAAATAAATTGAGTCTTTTTAGCCAAGTGGGTGTGGTCATCGCCACTTCAGTGGCCATTTCCTTGAGGACTACACCCTCTGGATAAAAAGGCTAGATTTATACACAGGAAAAAATAGTGCCATATCTTAGGAATGGAGAGGCACAGGTACAAACGAAAAACAGCGCCGGACTCAGGAGAACAGTGGCATTTATACCAGATAACAAAATTGCAAAAATAATAGTAAGTGACAGGTTCCCTTTAAAGGGGATCTAACACAATAAAAAAAAGTTTTGTTTTTTTCATCTAATTTTCATCAGTGACTTTTGGTATATTTTTCTACCCTTTTAAGTACTTTACTATATAACAACTCTGATTTCAATTAAAAAACTATTTCTTTAAATAGTTTTACTGCAGTCATAAAGTGAGACTCTTTATCAGCCAGATGATTTTCTAAAGACAGCAAGGTGATTGTATGAACAGACGCCATTCAACAAATGTCTAATTAGACTACACTATCTCCTGGAAGCTCATTCATTCCTTTAAATCCACTAAGGAGGAAGAGTGTTCGCCTACCCGCAAGACTGTGCACAGCATCTGCTAAATGGAGATACCCAGAGTGGCGTATATACCATCTACATTAATGGTGACCAAAGTCAGAGTGTGCCTGTATTCTGTGACATGACCACTGATGACGGAGGATGGATTGTAAGTCTGAAGATAACGAAAAAAAAAAACATTAAATTTTCTTTTCTTTTTTCTTTTTTTTCTTTTCATCTTTCCATATTTTTTTTACTATCGTAAAATTAAAATAAGCCAATTCTCAATGGTTCCATCTCTTTCGGAGAGAGTTGCATCTCAGATATTGGTAACCATACAATGCCTGACATGGTTGATTCCTCCAAGAGTCCATACAGTGCTGTTCATTCAGGAGCTCGGCGCTTCTACGTTCTGAGCGGGAGTCTTTTGAGTAATCACTGGGGTCTCAGAACCCAATCCCCCACTAATTACAGCACATTTAAAGGGAATGTGTCTTCTTAAAATTACCTATTATTTAAATAAGTTTTTTTTGTGTTAAACACTTTTTTTTTTTAATTTGACAATTTTTTATACATAGCTGTAAAAAAAAATTAAAAATGAGTAATCTTGCAATTTTCGCACCGGCCACCGGGGCTATTTGAGACTCAACTTCATGTTTCTTCAGGAAATTCACATGTACATTAGCAGCAATAGCCTGAGCCCATCTTTGATATTGAAGTGTCTAAAATGTTTAGACAGTACATGTAACACAAAACCTGATTTAAACAATTAGGTCGTTTTGTGATGACTATTTAAGGGACTATAACATATATATATTTTTTTAATTGAATTTTAAAGTTAAGGGCTATTCCAAACTATTAAACAGATCTGTAGTAGCTAATAGATTAGTGTTGGAGTCCAACCACTAGAATCTACACCTGTACTAGCACTGGGTTTCCAAAATACCCTACTGTGACACACATGTGCCATCACTCCATTCTTATGCTATGGGGCTAAAGGAAAAATTCAAGTGCTATACTCTGAAAATGTGATTAAAACTTGACTTTTATTGTAATTAAATAATATGGTCTAACAGATAAAGGTTAAAACAACTCAGGTGGTATTGCTCTTTAGCATTTCTTTGGGACTCTTCTTTGGGATATCACTCTCCTACAGCTAATATATCCCCTACCTAGATTAATGGCTGCAGTCATAACTTCCCTGATAAGTTTCGCCGTGACTGGCTTCATCAGGAGACTCAGACTAGACTCAGTCCCCTGATGAAGCCAGTCATGGCGAAACATGTTGGGAGGCTATGAGTGAATTTTAATCAGCTCTAGTGGTCTTGTAGCTGACATCTATAATTGTCCTGAGAAAGGCTATGCTAGCTACTGGAGTGCAGTCATATGTTAGACCATATTAATTACCATAAAAGTCATGTTTTAATCACGTTATCCCTTAAGTTGAGTCCATTTACCGTCTGGTTAATCTATTGTTATAATTTTTCATCCTTAAATGCTTTTGGTAGACACTCTGTTTTCTATTGTAACATTGCTAGATCGGGCTCTCAGCCCCTACTTTATGCTGCTTTCAGAGTACATAGCAAATACCTTGCTGTCAGATTCCCTTTAAATAGCATTACCCAAGCAATATACCAAGGGAAGTAGCTGCATCCAGTGTGACGGTCTTTCTATAGGTCTGTGTAGAAAATGTTGAATTTGCGCTATAGCCTTCAGCTGCCAAAATGGTCAGCACCAGTGGGACTCACGTCAGTTGTAAGAGGTGCTAATCCCTGAGTAAGTGCAGGTCGCACGCCCATAACACCGGCCCCTATATGTGGTGGAATCCCAGCAATGCAGAAACAAGAGCAGAGTTTTCTGCAGTAAGGCCGAAGTCACACTAGCGATTAAATCGGACGAATGTAATGCGATAAAAAATCGCATTGCATTCGTCCCAATGTTATTCTATGGGGCAGCTCCCATCATCCGATTTTTTTTCTGAACGTTTCCTCGGACCGAGACAATCGCAGCATGCTGCGATTGTCACCGATTTTCGGATCGGACTCGCCAATGCAAGTCTATGGGGGCGATAAAAAATCGGATTACAAACGGACCAGATATGTGAGTTGCGATAAACTCGCACCCGGTGTCCTTTACAAAAAGCCGGCAATTCATTTAGCAATACAGTAAAATTTGCCGGCTTCTGTAAATTCATTCCCCTACCCGACATGAAATGAGACATGGTTTACATATAGTTAACCATTTCAGTTCATGTTTTTTTTTTTAATGTCTATCACTAGTAATTAGATGAGGGTTTTTGTGTAAAATTTTGGAGTTGTAGGTGTTAATTTAAGGGGTTAATTCGTTGTAAAAAATTGCGGGGAATTCCGCTGACGTCACTGAGGCTGCAGGGAGTCCCCGCAATTTTTTAAAACGAATTAACCCCTTAAATTAACACCTACAACTCCAAAATTTTACACAAAAACCCTCATCTAATTACTAGTGATAGACATAAAAAAAAAAACATGAACTGAAATGGTTAACTATATGTAAACCATGTCTCATTTCATGTCGGGTAGGGGAATGAATTTACAGAAGCCGGCAAATGTTACAGTGGCTATTCTGCTATGAAGAACTGCATGAATTATATATATATATATATATATATATATATATATATTGTATTCTATGTGTCTATATCTATTCTTTCCTTTGTGTTTGAAAACCTGTCATAGGGCTCCATTAGATGTCCAATCTCGCCAGACGGATGTCAAACGGATGTTTAGATGCGATTAAAATCGGATGAATGAAGAAAAATCGCATAAAAAAATGGATCACTGGTCAAGAAACATTTTTGATTTGTTGTGTGTGACTCCAGCCTAATAGTTTATACCTGATGATACCGTTGACAATATTGCTTGATCGCGGTGAATTCAGCCATATTGTAGCACAGCCGGGAAATACTGCTAATCTGTCCATTTTTAGTGTATGAGATGGCACATCTAAAAATGCATCTTGTTTCTGAACATGGCTTCCATTCCATTCAGGTGCTTCAAAGACGTCAGAATGGACTTACAGATTTCTTCCGTAAATGGGCTGACTATCGCGTTGGTTTTGGCAACCTTGAGGATGAGTTTTGGCTGGGTAAGTAGCATTTCAATAAAAAGCACTAATATACCCATACCTACCAACCTGCAAGTTTCCCCAGGAAATTCTGATATAGGGGAAAAACATTAGTAATAGTTAAAGGTCTAAATGGGTAATGGCACCCTCATCAACAGAGTTGGATTTAGATTCCTTGGGCCCGCCAGAGATAACTCTGAGGGTCCACTCTTTAATTTATACAGAAATTCCCCTTTTTTTTTTTTTACCCCTTTCACGATGTGTGACGTACATGAACATCACATTATGGCGCAGACTCGGGAGCTGAAGAAGCAGAAATATGGCCACTGATGGCTGCAGTAATCACGTGACACTTTATGGCAGGAGACCGGCAGGGGACACAGGGCTCGTCTGGGAGGTAAGTATATATATATTTTTTTTAATTTAGGCAGCACCTGAGGGCTAATAATAAAGGGTTGCCCTAAAGTTGTCAAGCAAAAGAAAATGCCTTTATCCATTGACAGTTACACTCTGCCTGTATTCCTCACTATTTTGAGACTGAATGCTTACTTAAAGGAATTGATTTAAAGATTTAGGTGTAAACTGGCAAAATTTAATATCACATAGAAGCAAAAGTAAATTTGTGTACTAGGGTCAGGTAATTTTTGCATGTAGCAGAGCAGTGTTGCCCCAGAAGTCAATGTTATTGGTATGTCTTTGGCAACCCAGTCCGACACTGCTGGGGTGAAAGAATTGATTAGTAAAGGTTAACATACAGTTAGGTCCATATATATTTGGACAGAGACAACATTTTTCTAATTTTGGTTCTAGACATTACCACAATGAATTTTAAACAAAACAATTCAGATGCAGTTGAAGTTCAGACTTTCAGCTTTCATTTGAGGGTATCCACATTTAAATTGGATGAAGGGTTTAGGAGTTTCAGCTCCTTAACATGTGCCACCCTGTTTTTAAAGGGACCAAAAGTAATTGGACAATTGACTCCAAGGCTATATCATGGACAGGTGTGGGCAATCCCTTTGTTATGTCATTCTCAATTAAGCAGATAAAAGGCCTGGAGCTGATTTGAGGTGTGGTGCTTGCATTTGGAAGGTTTTGCTGTGAAGGAAACAAGCGGTCAAAGGAGCTCTCCATGCAGGTGAAACAAGCCATCCTTAAGCTGCAAAAACAGGAAAAACCCATCCGAGAAATTGCTACAACATTAGGAGTGGCAAAATCTACAGTTTCGTACATCCTGAGAAAAAAAGAAAGCACTGGTGATCTCATCAATGCAAAAAGACCTGGGCGCCAACGCAAGACTACAGTGGTGGATGATCGCAGAATAGTCTCCATGGTGAAGAGAAACCCCTTCACAACAGCCAACCAAGTGAACAACACTCTCCAGGAGGTAGGCGTATCAATATCCAAATCTACCATAATGAGAAGACTGTATGAAAGTAAATACAGAGGGTTCACTGCACGGTGCAAGCCACTCATAAGCATCAAGAATCAAAAGGCTAGACTGGACTTTGCTAAAAACATCTAAAAAAGCCAGCACAGTTCTGGAAGAACATTCTTTGGACAGATGAAACCAAGATCAACCTCTACCAGAATGATGGAAAGAGAAAAGTATGGTGAAGGCGTGGTACAGCTCATGATCCAAAGCATACCACACCATCTGTAAAGCACGGCGGAGGCAGTGTGATGGCTTGGGCATGCATGGTTGCCAGTGGCACAGAGTCACTAGTGTTTATTGATGATGTGACACAGGACAGAAGCAGCCGAATGAATTCTGAGGTATTCAGAGCCATACTGTGTGCTCAGATCCAGCCAAATGCAGCCAAACTGATTGGTCGTCGTTTCATACGACAGATGGACAATGACCCAAAACATAAAGCCAAAGCAACCCAGGAGTTTATGAAAGCAAAGAAGTGGAATATTCTTGAATGGCCAAGTCAGTCACCTGATCTCAACCCAATTGAGCATGCATTTCACTTGTTAAAGACTCAACTTCAGACAGAAAGGCCCACAAACAAACAGCAACTGAAAACCACCACAGTGAAGGCCTGGCAGAGCATCAAAAAGGAGGAAACACAGCGTCTGGCGATGTCCATGAGTTCAAGACTTCAGGCAGTCATTGCCAACAAAGGGTTTTCAACCAAGTACTAGAAATGAACATTTTATTTACAACTATTTAATTTGTCCAATTACTTTTGGTCCCTTTAAAAACAGGGTCGCACATGTTAAGGAGCTGAAACTCCTAAACCCGTCATCCAATTTTAATGTTGATACCCTCAAATGAAAGCTGAAAGTCTGAACTTCAACTGCATCTGAATTTTTTTGTTTAAAATTCATTGTGGTAATGTCTAGAACCAAAATTAGAAAAATGTTGTCTCTGTCCAAATATATATGGACCTAACTGTAAGTGTTTGGGGTTTTTTTGGTAATTTATGCCATTTGGTCTCCACCATTCACATCTTTTGAGATATTTGTAGTGATGTTGATTCTGTTAACTCTACATTTAACAAAAACCTTCACTTAGGCCTGTTTCACACATCCGTTTTTCCCCATCAGTCAAAATCCGCCGTTTTGCAAAAAAAACGGATCCGCCATTTTTCTTGGCGGATCCGTTTTTTCCCCATTGACTTGTATTAATGGTGGATCTTGATGGATGGTCATCCGTTCGATCCGTTTTTTTAACGGATCCACCAAGATTTTGCCGTCCACTGAGCGGACAGGACGGACAATGAAATGTTTTTTTCCCCGGCCGGATCCGCATTTTCTATTGCGCATGCCCAGGAGAAATGGTTGTGTCGGGAATGTAACCCTAAACTCAGTTCTGGTGTCTGAAAAAAATCCTCATTCTCTCTCACTCTCCCTCTCCTCCTCGGGCAGCGGTTCCTTTAAAATTCTTCCTTCGCCGGATCCGTTAAAACAACGGTCCGGTGCCAAATGCTGTGGTCAGTACAGGAACAGATCCCTTGTCCGCCATTTTAGCGGATTTTAACTGACTGAAAAAACTGATGTGTGAAACAGGCCTTAAACAGTAGGTCATTATCATTATCTGGTATGTAAGACAGCAGTAAAAAAAAAGAATGCTTCTAATGGGTGACGGTATCTTTACCACGGCACACTATTATTTTCTATTTAGACCATCAACATTAGAATTGCAGTAATGTGAGTGTAGGACTTGAGGTTGGTGTCTATCCATTTCTTAAAGAGTATCAAAACTTTTTTTTCATTTCATTAATGATCAATCTTTGCAAACTTATGAATTTTTTGTCATATACTCCATTACATTATTTTTCTTCCTTCTCTCTCAAACGCCATGCCAAAAGTGCTGTTTTAGCTTCCTAGCTCGCTCAGACTCCTTTAGTAGCTTCTTCAAACTGCTGCTCTAGCAAGAATTCACACTCAAATACTATTGAGAAACATTCTCCCCGTGTTAGCTTCTGCTCCACCCCGCCATGCTCAGACAAGGAGAGTGTTTATAAATAGTGTTTGAGCTTGGATTCTTGCTAGAGCAGCGGTTCAAAGTAACTACTAAAGAAGCTTGAACTAAGCAGATAAAAGAGTACCTTCAGCATGGTGTTTGAGAGAGAAGGAAACAAAATAAAGTTATGGAGTATATTACAAAGATTTATCATTTCGCAAAGTCTGATCAATAATTGAAAAAAAAACAGTTTGGTTACTCTTTTATAACATTTATCATCAGTCCACAGGCTTTGCGCTCACCGTAAGCAATGTCCTATTGAACATACCATATATATTTTAAAAAAAAAGATGCCTGTACGTGACGAACATATCAGATGAGTAAAACTGTGCACTTCAATATGAATTGTGACCTTTCTTTATCCAGACGAGATAAGGATGATTTATTTTCAGAGACGCAGCTCCCCTTGAAGGCATTTTTCCACCCCCAAATTTGTACTAACCTCATATGAAATACAGCTCTGCAAGAGGACAGGGAAAAGGGAATATTGTTCCCCTGCAAGCGACAAGAATGAGACAGTCAGATGCCACATCAGCTATAATTACTTTCCCGTTTTGAAAGCTGGCAACGGTAAAGCCTAAGACAGCTATTATTAATATTACTATTCTGCAGAGAGATGCTCCCGCACATCAGACTTAATAATAGTAATACAATTTTATTATTCCGAGACTTTTCTGGGTAAAATTACATCTCCATTATGATGTATATATCCCAGGATTTTATTTTTTTTAATATTCTAATGATAGATGCAAATTAGATATGAACAAACACATTTGAAAGAAAAGTTGTGAAAAGACTTGTTGGAACATCTGAAGGACAATTATTCCATGTTTTTTCTTCTGCAGGGCTGGATACCCTCCACCTGATAACTTCCCAGGGACGCTATGAGCTCAGAATCGATATGCGAGAGGGCCAAGAGTCTGTGTATGCGTATTACAACAAGTTTTATGTGGGGGATCCGCGCAGTATGTACAAACTGCGCATTGGGGAGTACAACGGAACCTCAGGTATCACGACCGTGTTCTGTATAAGTAATCGGGCTAGAAAATGTAATGTGATTTGTATGTGTCATCGATCATGGGAAGGGCTTATATGAAATTAGAAGTAAGCATCTAGTTACTTGCAGAAATAGCGTCACTATTGTCCATGCCTGTCTCGTACTGCACCTCAGTCATATTTACTTGAATGGGACTGAGCTAACTAGTTGTGAGCGAATCGATTCCAGGCTGATTGAATTCGCTTGCGATTTCTCCAAATTTGGATTCACCAGTTACCTGAATTTTTGCAATTCGATTCGCTTGAATCAAGCAAAAGGCCGGCCAGCTACTATTTTGCTTGATTCCCCTTTCTGGAAGGAGTGAAATGCTAAAAAAAAAAATTATACTCATCACACTCTTCACCTGTTCTGGCACCCCAGTTCTCTGTTCGGTCTTCCGCTGGCTCCCTTCCTACCTCCAGCTTTGGTATTCTCTTCTGACTTCACTTTTTGGTGCCGCCAACACTTGACAGCCTCAAGCAGTGAATATCATAAATTCACCTGACCCAGCTTCACAAAATGTCATGAGGCTGCTCAAGGGACAGATGTCCCCTGAAGCATCAAAAAGTGAAGACAGAAGGGAAAACCAGAGGTGGAGGCAAGAAGCGAGCCAGTGGTGAACCAAGTGAACCAGCAGAGGACTGAGTGAGCCAGTGGTGGACCAATCAAACTAGCAGAGGACCGAGTGAGCCAGTGGTGGACCAGGTGAGGCAGCAGAGGACCGAGTGAGACAGTGGTGGACCAAGCGAGCCAGCGGAGGAGTGAGTGAGCCAGTGGTTGCCCAAGCAAACTAGTAGAGGACCGAGAGAGCCAGCAGGAGGCCCAAGCGAGTCAGTGGTGGACCAAGCAAGCCAGCAGAGGACCGAGCGAGCCAGTGGTGGACCAAGCGAGCCAGCGGAGGACCGAGCTAGCCAGCCAGCAGGGTAGCAAGCAATGATATGCAAAGCAATGCAGATCGAATTTTCTGAATAAATTCAAGGAAACCTGGTAAATTCGAATTTCGTCAGATTTGCTCCTTGTTAGACAGAAATATGGACAAGAGGGGTTCAGTTTTTGGCAAACTGAAAAGGTAAATATAAAACATAATTTTATTTGAAAGCCGAAATGCAGGGCATAAAGCAAAAGGTGTTTTATAATATACATGACAATACATTTCTGATTCTATGTTTAGGATCCATGTCTTGCATGTGTGCCAGACCATTGGCAGGAGAGGGATCGATAAAAATCTTGCTCTGATTGTCGTTATCTTCCTATGAGGTCATTCTGTTTCCACCACTAAGCAATAATGATCCATTGAAGTGAATGAGGCTGAACTGCAATACCCCACACAACCTGTGGAAAATGGGGCACCATTTTTACAAAAGAGTAGTCATATTTTTCATATCCTTAGGCAGGAACATCCCCATTTAGCAAAAGTCCAAAAATGTGTCCCAACATCTAGTTATAAAAGCGTGCATTTTTTTTACTCAAGGTAAACCTTGCTGTAATGTGCATATTGAATAATTAGTTATAATTTATTCTTCAGGTCTCATTATATGGAAACTACAGAATTGCATTACAAGTAATGAAGTGATTTTATGTATCTTAATCTTTTTTCAAAGGTGATTCCCTTACCTACCACCAGGGGCGCCCATTCTCTACCAAGGACAGAGATAATGATGTTGCTGTAACAAATTGTGCCTCATCGTATAGAGGAGCCTGGTGGTATAAGAACTGTCACCGCACTAACCTCAACGGCAAATATGGAGAGTCAAGACACAGCCAGGTAGGTGGCCACCAGGCTTGTAAGAAATGCTTTGGTAGAAAGCAGACCGCTGATCTTCTATATGAGCTTAAAATAAACAGATGGGTATATATGTTTAGAGGTCAGCCAGGGTCGTAGTCGTGGCTGAGTTCATCGGGCCTTGTGTGCCCTGGCCTTCCAATACATAAAAATCATGCTTCCCTGTCGGCTTACTTGCCTCTCTGTCTCCTGCATCGTCAGGGTCTGGTCTCCACTCGTTATGGCCATCTCTAACCACTTCTGAATGAACAGAGATACAGTCCAGGTGCAACTCGAAACATAAAACTTTACTTGCATGACTTCGCAGCACATCCAGATTCGTTACAACATCATCGACAGCTTGTATGTTACACGTTACTTCAACTTTCTCTGCATTCCTCTCCCTGTCACACTGCATGCTACTGGGTTGGACCATTTCCAATGGCTCCTCAGCGTCCTCCCTGGCCAGCCTCACTGCATAGGGGTGTTCCCTCAGCCGTTTTGCCCCGGTTATAAGGGCAGCAGCCCAAGCAATGACCTGCCACATTGTGAGAGACCTGCCCTGCTGTGCTGCGGTGACTTCTCCTGTATCCCACGTTCCTGTAGATGCTGTTGCTGCTATATCTGAGGCTATGCTGTCCCACTGACTCTGGATGGCTGGGTTCCTCCTTAAACATTGCGGGGCGCTGAGTAGCTCGGGCATTTAGCCCGCCCGAGCACTATGGGCCACCAAGCCCTGACTGACTCTATCCAGGAACTATTCCTGCCTTACATCCAGCTAACCCCTCCTACGGTTAACCGTGAGCTCTTATCCTACACTAAGCACACCTATAATACCCCCATCTAGTGACCAAACTTGTACACTACTCTTTTCCTAATCATATACATATCTACATAACTGATTTTATAGACATCATTACAAGTAAACAATATATACACAATTATACAAATATACACAGTAAACTGGGACAAGTTTGGAGGTTCAGGACATTTTCTGCAACCCCCTTACATATGCAGTACAATATATTGTGTGTGTGTATATTTATATATGTATATAATATATATATATATATATTTATATATGTATATAATATATATATATATATATATATATATATATATATACTGTGTGTATATATATATATATATATATATATAGAGAGAGAGAGAGATATCATGCCCAATAAAACATCAACAAAAGGAACGCCATAAAAGTTCCGGAAATAAAACTAAAAACACTGAAAAAACTGTTGAAAAAGGGCAACAAAAACAACCAAAAGAAATTAAAAAGAAAAAAAAAACGCGACTTCCTCTTGAAAAACTCCTTGGGTTTGTCCACCTTGAAATAGACATCATGTGCACTTATCCTGGGAATATCTGTCCTTCTCTGGAGGACCCAGAATGTCTATGCATTTTGTGAATAGTCCATTGAATTTAATGTCAATTGTGTAATACTTCATTTTCCCTGTGGGGGCACTGCAGGAAAAATAAACGCTGCTGATTACAAGTGATCACCAGGGCTCTATACAGATTATGATCTGCTTATCTTTCAGGTATTCACTAACAAAAAGGAATTGTACAAAATAGAGAACCTCTTTTTTTACCATAAAGAGGCTGTTCAGGACTCTCCGGGATCTGTAGGATAAGTCATCAACAACAGATTCTAGTGGTTATTTTTGAGCTCCAGAACCCAAGAACCAGCCCCTATGCAGTGCGTGGAACATATTGTTCTAGTTCCCTACATTGTGCACTTCTAGCGGCTGCAGATGATCAGCGGAGGGCGCTGGATGTCCTACAGATAAGTTATAAATATCTGAGTCTTGGACTGAATTCTTTAGGATACTTCTAACATTCAACTACAGCTCTTTTGAAAGTGAGTGAAAGCACCTTATTAAAGGCATTGACCGGTGATTCTAACGTTCCACCAATGTCACAAGGTTCTAGCACATGCTTCAATTAGTAAAGGGACGTAAGAACTACCTGATGCTGCGCTGCTCCTTAGCAGGGTCCGCCATTTGTTAAAGAAAATTGAGGCTTTTGTATTACTTAAATACATGTATTTTGGACAACAAAACATTTTTGCAATTGGGTTTCATTAAAAATGTTGCACCATTTGGCTTTTAAAGGGAATCGGTCAGTAGATTTTTTTGCCACCTAATCTGAGAGCAGTATAATGTAAAGACAAAGACCCTGATTCCAGCGAGGTGTCACTTACTGGACTATGACCTGTAGTTTTGATAAAAATCACTGATTGGCTGCTTTCTTTTTATGCGCAGAGTACACAGAAATCTGCCAACCAGTGGTGTGGGCGGGGTTATACAGGGTTCAGCATCCAGAGAACTGCTAAATCTGCATCAGATAAAAGAGTGATTTTATTAAAATGACAACACACAGCCTAGTAAGTGACACATCGCTGGAATCAGGGTTTCCGGCCCTACATTATGCTGCTCTCAGATGGGGTAGTAAAAACCTGGTGATAGATTCCCTTTTAAGGCCGGGATCACACATGCGAGAAACATGGCCGAGTCTCGCATGTTAATACCCGGCACTGACGCCGGCACTCTGGAGCGGAGCGTGCCGCTGCATAGAAATACATGGAGCCGCACGCTCCGCTCCTGAATGCCGGCTGAAGTGCCGGGTATTAACATGCGAGACTCAGCCGTGTTTCTTGCATGTGTGATCCCAGCCTTAAAAAGGAATCTATCACCAGGTTTTTACTACCTCATCTGAGAGCAGCATAATGTAGGGCCGGAAACCCTGATTCCAGCGATGTGTCACTTACTAGGCTGTGTGTTGTCATTAAAGCTGTCCTAAAGCTGTTTCTTTCCCTGCACATTGCTAGCTGCTGAATGAAAGCAACTAAGAATCCATCAGTGAGTTTTTATCTCTTTTATGTCTTTTATTAAGATTCTCTCACCTGATTTATAACCACCGACCACATCAAAGGATTGCTGAACTTTGATGTGGTCTTACCAGAAGCTCAGTAAAAGAAAAATTAAAGTTACAAACTCGGTCAGAATAAGCTCACTGATGGATTCTTAGTTAATTCAGAAATAATTTTGCAGTCAGCAAAAGACAGTGTAACCCAGAGATTATAGAACTGTGCAAAATTTAGAATGAAACCCAAATGCAAAATTTAAATTTAATTGAACCAAATGCATTTAAGTAAAAAATAGTGTCAATGTCCTTTAAGAAGAAACATATGACTTAAAGTCAGAAAAAAACAGCATTAGTGCAAATAATAATAAAAAAAAACCTATCAAACAGGGAATGTAAATGGCTTAAAATATCTGCAGCCAAATCAAGGCAAGAAGATTGAAAAAAAAAAATGAATATTAAGAATAGTTTGCATCTTGGTGGGGAGCCAGCGCTGCAAATTGAAGATTTAAAAGAAATGATTAACATTTCAGGTCTTGGTATTTTCTTGCTCTGCTCATACGCAATCTCCTACATCACAGAGCAGAAAGATTGTTTGCTTCAGACTCATATCCTGTGTTACAAATACACTTCTTAATAGATAGAAAGCCAAAATGATATTACACGTTTTATCTAGATGTGTTTTTTCATTAAAAGATAACACTACATGAAAATGAAAAAAAGGTGAAAATCTGGAAAGTACCGTACTTCCCCTCAGCCTTCTGTATACTGTATGCGCCCATGTACATCATGGTATTTGTTATGATTAGGGTTACGGTCATAGAAAAATACGGCAGAGGAGTTATCCCATTATTTTATGCATACTTTTATATGGAAGACTATGAGCAAAAGATATTGCTACCAAACAGTATTGATATTAAGAATGGACTCTGAAGACCTTCTGTTTGTTTCTTCAAGATTGGATATTTGCAGGTTTATGATATTTTATGGCAATGCAGAATGTAGGTGCAGCACGGGAGGAGACCTACAAAAAAAGGAGAGACTTTATTATTATGCATTGTTTATATAGCGCCATCATATTCCACAGCGCGTAACAGATATAATCATCACTGTCCCCGATGGGGCTCACAATCTACATTCCCTATCAGTATGTCTTTGAAGTGTGGGAGGAAACCGGAGAACCCGGAGGAAACCCACGCAAACATGGTGAGAACATACAAGCTCATTGCAAATGTTGTCCTTGGTGGGATTTTAACCCAAGGCTCCAGCGCTGCAAGGCAACAGTGCTAACCACTGAGTCACCGTGCCGCCCTAAGAATGTGAAAACTGTAGGTGCAGCACGGGAGGAGACCTAGAGAATGAGTAGAAGGGAGAAGTGGAGAATGACAGGCACAGGTTATTGGAGTGGTATGAAAGGAACATGTCGTTATTTAGTAGTCGTTAAATAAGTGGTGTTTGAAAAAATGGTCTTTAAATGGTGGTTTTTAAGTGGTCTTTTAGAATTCTCTAAGTAATTGTTCTTTTAATAAATGATCTTAATTAGTAGTCTTTTTTTAACCTATAAGGATATCCCGGTTACGAGAAGTTATCGCTCTTACCATGGATGGGTGATAATTTGCAGATCAATGATAACTTTCAGATCAATGGGGTCTGACTGCTGAGACCCCACCAATTGCTAGAATAGGATAGTTTTGCCCTTTGCATGAATGGAGCAGCAGTGCGTATGCTTCATTGAAGCTCCATTCCTACTTTATAGGACTGACTGATCCAACGGCGCTTGTTGGGAGTGTCAGCGGTTGGACCTCGACCAATCTGAATGTTATCCCTCATCCTGTTGGGTAACCATTGTAGCATGAAAACACATGATTAACAAATGGCAGTGGATGGCAAATTTAAAGAATGGTTACACAGGTAACTTTTTGCATTGTACTGAAAGTTGTTAAGTGAAGACTTATTCACCCAATATTCTAAAAGTCAATTTAGGAAATGTTAAAGGCATAAATGAAAATGTTTTTCCAAGATTTTACATTGTGATCTCTGGGGGATGGTGCCAGCGATTCTCATAGTTGGTAGAAAGAAGGGTCCATGGTGGCACGATCATACATCCAAATGTGTCTGGTACTTGGCACTACAGCTCACAATGATGAGCGTAGTCTCTTTCAATCGAATGAGCTGAACTGCAGTAATGGGTACAGACACAGATACCAAAAAGTCTTCGTATCAGATGCAGCATTGTAGGAGCCGCAGCACTTCCATTGTTTCAGTCTGCTGATCAGTGGATGATAGGCGGGTGTCCCTGGTAGTAAATCCTAAATGAATTTACAATGAGATGGAATATGTTAAGCATTGACATGTTTGTCTGCAGTGGTCACAATTAGGCTGAGATCACACGTCACGGTTTTTTCGCGTCTTCGCTGCGGTTTTAAACGCGCGATTTTGCCGCAAAAATGCGAAAAATAAGCATTCCATGCAATCCTATGGGATTCCGCAATGCTGTGCTAATGCTGCGGTTTTTTCCGCAGCGGAATCGCTTCTCGGTAAAAAACGCAGCATGCTCATTAATTTAGCGGAATCGCGACGATCCCGCACCCATAGGAATGCATTGTTCCGCTTACTTCCCGCATGTGGCTGTGCCCACCATGCGAAAAGTAAGCAGAACATTTGCGGATGGTACCCACGGTCCCGAGGAGAGGAGACTGTCCTCCGGGCTTTGGGTACCTTATCCCTGCAAAAAATAGAATTAAAATAAAAAATATTGTTATTCTCACCTTAAGGCGTCCCGCGCAGCCTTCCCGCCTCTCTCCATGCTCCCGGTCCCAGTAATCCTTTGCGAGAATGACCGCGATGACGTTGAGATCTCGCGGAAGCGCGTCGTCTCGCGGTCATTCGCGCAAAGGATTACTGGGACCGGGAACGTGGAGAGAGGCGGGAAGGCTGCACAGGACGCCGGAAGGTGAGAATAACAATATTTTTTATTTTTTTTATTATTTTTTACATTTTATCTTTTACTATTGATGCTGCATAAGCAGCCTCAGTAGTAAAAAGTTGGTCACACTTGTCAAACACTATGTTTGACGAGTGTGACCAACCTGTCAATCAGTTCTCCAAGCGATGCTACAGATCGCTTGGAAAACGCTAGCATTCTGCAAGCTAATTACGCTTGCAAATCGATAGTTTTTCCGCGGGAAAATCGCAGGAATTTAAAATGCGATTTTCCCGCGGAATGGAATTCCGGAATACTCGCGGTAACTTCCGCGAGAGTTCCGCTATGTGTGCACATAGCCTAACACTTGATTATCTGCAGTGGTCACATGTCCGTCCCTATGGTTCTGGAAGAAAAGAGATTGTCAGAGGATCTGAAAAGGTTTGGAACTGTTGGATAAGGTGTTACTTATTACATCGTACTATTCTTAATGAGTTCAAAGTAAGCTCCTTTTGGAGATGACCTTCAAAAAAGTTTCTATTAATCAATAATACAGGCAATTATAAGAAACTTTGTAATATATCTTATCAGAGAAATCTGCTGCTTTCTACATTTATGAACAATTTCTTCCTCTGCCTTTTGACTTTACCATTTATTCTTAAAAAAAAAAAGGTCAATTCTTTCTCTTTTCTCTAGCTCTGACAAGACAGGTTGTCATCTCATTGTGTTATCAGGTCACACAGCTTATTATACTCTATGGAGAGGCAGGGGAGGAACCAGGCAGAGGCACTGAGGCAGATATAGAAAGATTTTGCTGAGCTTTCTAACAAGTCTTTTACCTCACTCCAGAGCTGAATTCATATCCAAATAACTTGGCACTACTGCCAAACTGGAGCCACTTCTGCCTTGGTGCTAAAAAAGAAATGAAGAGCAGGAATCCTTCTCTGTGTGCTGAGTTCAAATCTATGGCTCCACATGATTTTGGAGCTTTGTATTGATGAGCAATACAGATAAACCAATAAATTAATCACACAGGATGTTGTGGGCATTTACTTCAGGGTATGTAATTAACTTATCCGAATAGCTGGGAAGAGGCAAAATATAGCTGTAATTATAATTTTGTTAGCCTAGTATATTTTTTTCCTTGCAAGACCTGCCCGGCAGCATTATAAGATGTTCTGTTATCTAGCGGTTGCGTTTCTACCATGTACGGTATATTAATATTGATTTTTTTTCCATAAAATTAATTTTCCCTTGTTCCTTTGTTTATTTTGCTCATGTAACCCTTACAGTAAAAAAAAAAAAAAACACACGAGGAGCCTGGCAAAGGGAAGAGACTTTATTATTTTATTATGTAGTAAATAAAAAAAAATGAATCAAATCTTAGGCTTGATTTGAACACGCAGAAATAATGTTTAGCTACACTCTGGAATAAAATTTTGGGTCCTATAAATTCATTCACTTAAAGGGAATCTGTCACCCCATTTTAGCCCTATCAACTGCCGACACCGCCATCAGAGGCTTATCTATAGCATTCTGTAATGCTGTAGCTAAACTCCCGATGTAACCTAAAAGATAAGAAAAAAATAGTTAGATTGTTCTCACCCTGGCAGAATGCTGTAGATAAGCCCCTGATGGCGGTGACCGCAGCGTATAGGGCTAATATGGGGTGATAGATCCCCTTTAAGTAATACATCCCCTGGAACCCCCTCGATTATGAAGATGGGAGGCTCTAATATGTCCCATCACCTCCAGTCAATATATGTGTATCACAGACCAGGAATATTCACACTTGCAAACATTTTAAACACCAAATTTGGAATATTCAAATGATATTCCAAAGAATGCCCCCAAAAACACACACTTTAAGGTCTCCTTCGCATGTCCATGTTTGCAGCACGTGCGGCATCCATTTTTTCATCATAATCTATGGTGCTACACAAATGACTGGGTGTCCGTGCAAACCACACAGTGACGTGTCCAATTTTTGCTAGCAACACGGATCACATTGGCCAATAAAAATCTAGGGGTCCGTGTAAAACACGTACAACACATGGATGGGATTCATGTGCCTTCCATGTTTAATACTGCAAAGTTTAGGAGAAGCTTTGAAGTTGATTTTTCTTAAGCAATACCAGAAAAAAATGGAAGCCACACTGATCTGAAACGCTGAGACCGGTATCGGTATTATATGGACGTGTGAAGGGGGCCAGCGGTATGGATTTGACCCTTCTGCTATCCGGTTTGTTTGCATGATTATCCCAGCAAAATCAGGACGGTTAGCAAGTATGGAAAATATACGAAATCCTAACCCACAGTATCAATAATAAAGCAAACTCGCAATATAGAGATAATTAATAAAGTGATGTCATCGTACACAGCTTGTTAAAACAGTGAGGTCACAATGTAGAGATAATAAATAGTGATATTTCTGCAAAGGGATCAAAAGATAGTGGTGTCACAATCAAGGGGTAACACTACATTATATGTATAATTAGTACGGTGTTCTAGGAAGGAATTATCGCACACAGTGAAGTCACAGTTTGGTAATATTCAGCACAGTGATGTCATAGGATAGGGATAATTTTTGCAGAGCAAAGAAAATTAACCGAGTGTCTTCAGGGTGCTTGAAAAATATGTACGAGGCCGCGAGACATGCAGGGGCGGGGATTCGAGCATATTTTTCAAGCACGCCAAAGACCCTGTTAGCACCAGAGCATGGTCTGATGACACCTTATCCCAGCATGTTCTCTCATAACTATAGCCAATTTAACGTTTTATTTTTTCTGGGTAGTGTATCAAAAAATCATTGACAGACAATATTATTTACGAGCACATTGGAAAACTATAATAAATCATTATAATTATAAGTGATCTGTGCCTACAGCCCAAAATTCTGATATGAAGACATCACATCAGCTGCATCCATTGTAAGCTGTAAAATTATAATTACAGTCAAAACTAGATGTGTATTTCCTGAAGGAAGTTCAGATAGAGCTTTGAAATGGTGCCCGGGCTGCCCCTTTAAGAGAGACTTGCCTGCTGCAAGGATCCATTTTAACTGTGGGTGCCTCTCAGGGGTCACTTTGGCCTGTGGGGCCCCTCAGGGTCTGATTTGGTGGGCGGGGCCCCTCAGGGTCCTATTTGGTGGGCGGGGCCCCTCAGGGTCCGATTTGGTGGGTGGGGCCCCTCAGGGTCTGATATGGTGGGCGGGGCCCCTCAGGGTCCGATTTGGTGGGCGGGGCCCCTCAGGGTCCGATTTTGTGGCCGGGGCCTCTCAGGGTCTGATTTTGTGGCCGGGGCCCCTCAGGGTCCGATTTGGTGGGCGGGGCCCCTCAAGGTCTGATTTTGTGGCCGGGGCCCCTCAGGGTCCGATTTGGTGGGCGGGGCCCCTCAGGGTCCGATTTGGTGGGCAGGGCCCCTCTGGGTCCGATTTGGTGGGCGGGGCCCCTCAGGGTCCGATTTGGTGGGCGGGGCCCCTCAGGGTCCAATTTGGTGGGCGGGGGCACTCTGGGTCCGATTTGGTGGGCGGGGCTCCTCAGGGTCCGATTTGGTGGGTGGGGCCACTCTGGGTCTGATTTGGTGGGCGGGGCCACTCTGGGTCCAATTTGGAGGCCAGGGTGGCTCAGCCTCCGATTTGTAGGCCAGGGTCGATCAGCCTCCGATTTGGGGGCCTGGGTGGCTTAGCCTCCGTTTTGGAGGCCGGGGTCAATCAGTCTCCGATCAGCTTTCAATCAGCTTTCGATTTGGCGCGCCGGCCCTTTAACACTCATTTCGTTGCGCCGGCCCTTTTAGAATCACTTTGGCGCGTCGGCCCTTTAAGAGCCAGTTTGGCTCACTGGACTTCTAAATCCACTTTGGCGCACATTCTCTCTCAGGGGCATGCGTCATGTGATGAAGCTAGATTTGCATTTGTGCTGTGGGTTTCACTTTAAGAGCAGAAATTATCTAACAGAAGCTCTGTCCTGGAGGGGTCATGTATAGTTCGTAGGCATTGGCATAGTAACTGGGTGTGTCTGCGCATATCAATCAGCTTAACTGAATTTGAATCGCCTCAGGGCATGTTTTCCCTGTGACAAAATTTTCCCATTGAAAAGCATTGACACAGTGCATTCCAATGACGGGTAAAAAAATTTTCAAATGCAAATTGCGCAAAAACTACAAATCCGATTGACACGAAAAATGCTTAGCACACCACTCGTGGATGCTGACTTTGAAACGACACCTCAGGGGAGTCTTTGCATGTAGCGGTTCGGGCCGCATTAATTGCGGAAATCAACTGAATAATAAGAAGAAGAAGTTAGCAGCGTTCGGATTACAAGATAGTGATTTCTTCTAAAACACTATAATAGTCAGTGTAAGTTTCTCAACCTTCAATAATATCACAGATGCCTTAAATTTTTTTTTTTAGACAGTGGAAAACATGGGTCCTGTGTTTATGGACTGTCTTGGGTATTTATGGACGATTGGCAATCTTTGTCCCTTGATGTGATTGTGGAGCGCCAATGGGCTACTGTGATAGCCAGAGACCTGCTGAAGGTCTTCTTCACTTCCATTTTGGTCCACCACTGAAGATCAGCTGAGCTTCAAAGGAGACCACACTCACACTATATACTGCACTGCACTACTTTAAAATATAAACATATTTGATATTGATGTTTTTCATGAAAGTCCGAGTTGTCAAAATATAAAATGTATTTAATCCACCAGTAAATGTGGTATGCAATGCAAGAATTGCGTTTCTTCAATTACTATTCTTCTATTTGTATCAATAAAAATGTTAATTCGTCATGCTAAAAAACAAAAAACAAGCCCTAGCAAAACTCAATTAATGGAAAAATAAAAATATTATGGGTCTCGGAAAATGGCAACTTAAAAAAAAGATTACAATTTTTTTTTTCTTCCACTGTATCGCTGAAGTCGCAATGACCTGAAAAATCATGATTTTTACTACAGAATGTATGTTGTAAAAATAAAAACCCAAAACCCTTGACGGAATTGCATTTGTTTTTTCACAATTTCTCCGCACTTGGATTTTTTTTTTCCAATTTTTCAGTACATGGAGTGTTAAAACAGATGGTGTCATGCAAAAGTACAACTCATCCTACATTCTTCTACAGCTATGTCAACAGAAAAATTTAAAAAAAAAGTTATGGCTCTTGGAAGTAGAGTAGGAAAAGACAAAAGTGCAAAAATGAAAATAAGCTGTGGTGGTAAGGGGTTAAGTTGTCCGTATAACCAACCTTAAACAAGAATCTGCCAAAACCCTAGTCCATGCCCTCATCATCTCCCGCCTTGACTACTGCAACCTCCTGCTCTGTAGCCTCTCTTCTAACACACTCGCACCGCTCCAATCTGTTCTAAACTCTGCTGCTCGACTAATCCACCTGTCTCTCCGCTATTCTCGGCATCCCCTCTGTCAATCCCTTCACTGGCTCCCCATTACCCAAAGACTCCAGTTCAAAACCCTAACCATGACATACAAAGCCATCCACAACCTGTGTCCTCCATACATCTGTGACCTCGTTTCCCAGTACTTACCTACATGCAATCTCCAATCCTCACAAGATCTCCTTCTCTACTCCCCTCTTATCTCCTCTTCCCACAATCACATGCAAGATTTCTCCCGCGCATCACCCCTACTCTGGAACTCCCTACCACAACATATCAGACTCTCGCCTACCATGGAAACCTTCAAAAAGAACCTGAAGACCTACCTCTTCCGACAAGCCTACAACCTGCAGTAACCATCGATCCACCAAACCGCTTCAAGACCAGCTCTACCCTCACCTACTGTATCCTCACCCATCCCTTGTAGATTGTGAGCCCTCATGGGCAGGGTCCTCTCTCCTCCTGTACCAGTCGAGACTTGTATTGTTTAACCCCTTCACCCCCAAGGGTGGTTTGCACGTTCATGACCGGGCCAATTTTTACAATTCTGACCACTGTACCTTTATGAGGTCATAACTCTGGAACGCTTCCATGGATCCCAGTGATTCTGACATTGTTTTCTCGTGACATATTGTACTTCATGTTAGTGGTAAAATTTCATTCAAATAACTTGCGTTTATTTGTGGGAAAAACTTTGGCGAAAATTTTGAAAATTTTGCAATTTTCCAACTTTGAGTTTTCATGCCCTTAAATCACAGAGATACAGCACACAAAAAACTTGATAACTAACATTTCCCACATGTTTACTTTACTTCAGCACAATTTTGGAACCAAAATTTTTTTTCGTTAGGAAGTTATAACGGTTAAAAGTTGACCAGCAATTTCTCATTTTTACAACACCATTTTATTTTTAGGACAACATCACATTTGAGGTCACTTTGAGGGGTCTATATGATTGAAAATACCCAAAAGTGACACCATTCTAAAAACTGCACCCCTTAAGGTGCTCAAAACCACATTCAAGAAGTTTATTAACCCTTTAGGTGCATCACAGGAATTTTTTTGAATATTTAAAAAAAAATGAACATCTAACTTTTTTTCACAAAAAAAATACTTCAGGTTCAATTTTTTTTATTTTACCAAGGGTAACAGGAGAAATTGGACTGCAAAAGTTATTGTGCAATTTGTCCTGAGTACGCTGATACCTGATATGTGGGGGGGAACGACTGTTTCGGCACATGGCAGAGCTCAGAATGGAAGGAGCGCCGTTTGACTTTTTCAATGCAAAATTGGCTGGAATTCAGATCGGACGCCATGTCACGTTTGGAGAGTCCCTGATGTACCTAAACAGTGGAAACCCCCTACAAGTGACCCCATTTTGGAAACTAGACCCCCCCAAGGAACTTATCTTTGAACCCACAAGGGCTTTACGGAAGTTTATAACGTACAGCGGTACAATTAAAAAATCATATTTTTTCCACAAAAATGATCTTTTCACCCCAATTTTTATTTTCCCAAGGGTAACAGGATCCTAAAAGTTATTTTGCAATTTGTCCTGAGTATGCTGATACCCCACATGTGGGGGTAAACCACTATTTGGGCGCATGGCAGAGCTCGGAAGGGAAGCAGCGCCATTTGACGTTTTTGGCTGAAATTGAGATTGGACATCATGTCGCGATTGGAAAACCCCTGATGTACCAAAACAGTGGAAACCCCCCACAAATGACACCATTTTGGAAACTAGACCCCCTAAGGAACTTATCTAGATGTGTGGTGAGCACTTTGAACCCCCCAGTGCTTCACAGAAGTTTATAACGCCCGGGCGTGAAAATAAAAAATTTGTATTTTTTCCACAAACATGATCTTTTAGTCACCATTTTTTTATTTTCCCAAGGGTACCAGGAGAAATTGGGCCCCAAAAGTTGTCCAATTTGTCCTGAGTATGCTGATACCCCATATGTGGGAGAAAACTACTGTATGGACACACGTCGGGGCTCGGAAGGGAAGTAGTGACGTTTTGGAATGCAGACTTTGATGGAATGGTCTGCGGGTGTCATGTTGCCTTTGGAGAGCCCCTAATGTACCTAAACAGTGGAAACCCCCCACAAATGACCCCATTTTGAAAACTAGACCCCCTAAGGAACTTATCTAGATGTGAGGTGAGCACTTTGAACCCCCATAGGCTTCACAGAAGTTTATAATGCCAGGGCATGAAAATAAAAAAATCGTATTTTTTCCACAAACATGATCAATTAGTCCCCAATTTTTTTATTTTCCCAAGGGTAACAGGAGAAATTGGACCCCAAAAGTTGTTGTCCAATTTGTCATGAGTACGCTGACACCCCATATGTGGGAGAAAACTACTGTATGGACACACGTCGGGGCTCGGAAGAGAAGCAGTGACAGACTTTGATGGAATGGTCTGCGGGTGTCATGTGTGTTTGGAGAGCCCCTGATGTACCTAAACTATTGAAACTCCCCACAAGTGACCCCATTTTGGACACTAGGCCCCCCACGGAACTTATCTAGATGTGTGGTGAGCACTTTGAACCCCCAAGTGCTTCACAGAAGTTTATAATGCTCGGACGTGAAAATAAAAAAATCATTTTTTTCCACAAAAATGATATTTTTGCCCCCAATTTTGTATTTTCCTAAGGGTAACTGGAGAAATTGGACCCCAAAAATTGTTTTGCAATTTGACCTGAGTAGGCTGATACCCTACATGTGGGGGTAAAACACTGTTTGGGCACATGGCAGAGCTTGGAAGAGAAGGAGCACCATTTGACTTTTTCAACTCAGAATTGGCTGGAATTGAGATCAGACACCATGTTGCATTTGGAGAGCCCCTGATGTGCCCAAACAGTGGAAACCCCCAATTCTAACTCCAACCCGAACCCCAACTCACCCCTAACCCTAATCTCAGCCCTAACCCTAACCCTAGCCCTAACCCTAGCCCTAACCCTAGCCCTAACCCTACCCTAACCCTAACCCTACCCTAACCCTAACCCTAGCCCTAACCCTAGCCCTAACCCTAATGGAAAAATGGAAATAAATACATTTTTTTAATTTTATTATTTTTCCCTAACTAAGGGGGTGATAACGGGGGGTTTGATTTACTATTTATGGCGGTTTTTATGTTTGACAGCTGTCACACGCTAAAAGATGCTTTTTATTGTAAAAATAGTTTTTGCATCACCACATATTGAGAGCTATAATTTTTCCATATTTTGACCCACTGAGTCATGTCAGGTCTTATTTTTTGCGGGACGAGTTGACGTTTTTATCGGTACCATTTTCGGGCACGTGACATTTTTTGATCACATTTTATTCCGATTTTTGGGACGCAGAATGAACAAAAACCAGCGTTTCATGAATTTCTTTTGGGGGGTTGCGTTTACACCGTTCCGCGTGCGATAAAATTGATAAAGCGGTTTTATTCTTCGGGTCAGTACGGTTACAGCGATACCTCATTTAGGTTGTTTTTTTATGTTTTGTCGGTTTTTTGCAATGAAAACAAGTTTTATATAAAAAATAATTATTTTTGCATCGCTTTATTCTGCGAGCTATAACTTTTTTATTTTTTCGCTGATGATGCTGTGTGGTGGCTCATTTTTTGAGGGACAAGATGACGTTTTCAGCGGTACCATGGATATTTATATGCGTCTTTTTGATCGCGCGTTATTACACTTTTTGTTTGGCGGTATGATAATAAATCATTATTTTTTGCTTCGTTTTTTATTTTTATTTTTTAAGGGGTTCGCTAAAGGGGTTAACTAATGGGACAGTTTTATAGGGCGGGTCGTTACGGACGCGGCGATACCTAATATGTGTACTTTTATTGTTTTTTTTTATTTCTAAAAAATGGATTTATTTGGGGGAATATTTTTTTTTTTTCTAATTTATTTGGCGATTTTTTTAAATTTATTTTAACACTTTATTTTATTTTTTTTTACTTTATTAAATAGTCCCAGGTGGGACATCACTGTTCTGTGACAGATCGCTGATCTGTCACATCACAGATCACTGTGACAGATCAGCAATCTGTCACAGGCACTGCAGAAGGCTTCCTCATGCCTGCGCTTTGCAGGCACTGAGGAAGCCAGCTTCCTGCAGGCCCCCGAAGGCCCCCGTCGCCATCTTGGATTCGGGGGTCTGCAGGAAAGGAGCCCCCCGCAGCAGCGCTGCACATTGCGCTGCCGTGGGGGGCTCAGGGAAGCAAGGAGGGAGCCCCCTCCCTGCCGATGCTTCCCTTTAACCCCCGGTACACCGCGATCATGTTTGATCGCGGTGTACAAGGGGTTAACGTGTCAGGGGCGGTCCGTGACCGCCCCTGACACATTGTGCCGGGTGTCAGCTGTGATAATCAGCTGACACCCGGCCGCGATCAGCGGCGCTTACCACGTGGTAGACGTACTATCCCGTCCATGGGCATAGGGGCCCGGGTCCCATGGACGGGATAGTACGTCTCATGTCAGGAAGGGGTTAAGATTACTTTACTCATTTTTATTATGTACACCCCTCCTCACATGTAAAGCGCCATGGAATAAATGACGCTATAATAATAAATAATAACTTTAGCTGCATCCATATGTTGCAATGCAATAAGAATAAGGCAGGTATTTGCTACGGCTTCTCTAGCCTTGATGCATCTTCCAGGATATAATTTGATTTATAGAAGATGAATAAACTGGTTACAGAAAATCAACATCATAGCTACATTGAACAGCTAATCAAATACCGGTACATTACGGAGCGGGAAGATGTGTTGCTGGTAGGAATCATATTTCAACAACAAGCAGTAAATCTATTAACACGGACAAATCTAGCAATCCAGTCAATCAGGAAGATTAGATTTTTTTTATTTATTAAAATGTGGTTTGTTACTGCATTATCTAACGGCAAATGAACCTGTTTCATATGAGTTACTGCTCATTATAAATTTCTGCATCATTACGATGACGTGTGGTTCTGTAATTGTAGTCAGGGTGCTTAATTCTGAAGCTTCCCACAGATAAATGAAACCGAATGAGATATTTTTCTTGTATATTTACAATGCTGTTAGAAAGTATTGACACATCCTAGATATCACTGAATGAAATATTCCAGATGCAAATCTTTATTCATTATATAGTGACCAATAAAACATAAAAATGATCAATGCATATCAAAATTAATATCCCATGGAGGTCTGAATTTGGAATGATACTCAAAATCAAATCGAACTGCAGGCTGATCAAACTTCAGTGGAAATTCCTCAAGACAAGGAAATGATGCTCAGTAGTGTGTGTGGCCTCCACATGCCTGTATGAGCTCCCTACAATGCATGGGCATGCTCTTGATGAGGCAGCGGATGTTGCCCTGAGGGATCTCCTCCCAGACCTGAATTAAAGCATCAATCAACTCCTGGACAGTCTGTGGTGCAGCGTGGCATTGGTGGATGGAACAAAACATGATGTCCCAGATGTGCTTGATTGGATTCAGATCTGTGGAACAAACAGTAAATAGCATCAATGCCTTCATCATGCAGGAACTGCTGACACACTTCAGCCACATGAGGCCTAGAATTGTCAAGCATCAGAAGGAACCCAGGGCCCACTTCACGTGCATATAGTCTCACAATAGGTCTGAGGATCTCATCCCGGTACCTCTGGCTAACATGAAGGGCTGTGAGGCCCTCCAAAGATATTCCTCCCCACACTATTACTGACCCACTGCCAAACCAGTCATGCTGGAGGATGTTGCAGGCAGCAAAGCGTTCTCCACGGCATCCTCTGTCACGTCTGTCACATGTGCTCAGTGTGAACCTGCTCTCATCCATGAAGAGCACAGGGCACCATTGTCGAATCTACCAATCCTTGTGTTCTCTGGCAAATGCCAGTCACTCTGCATGGTGCATACCACCCTCATGGAGTCTGTTTCTGACAGTTTGAGCAGACACATGGATGTTAGTGGCTTGATGGAGGTCGTTTTGCAGGCCTCCAGCACTGTTCCTTCTGTTCCGCCTTGCGCAAAGGAGTAGGTAGCAGTCGTGCTGCTGGGTTGTTGCCCTCTTATGGCCCTTTTCAGGTCTCCTGATGTAATGGCCTGTCTCCTGGTATCTGCCACATGCTTTGGACACTGTGCCAACAGACACAGCTACTCTTCTTGCAACAGCTTGCATTGATGTGCCATCCTGGATGAGCTGCACTACTTGAGCAACTTCTGTGGGTTGTAGACACCACTTCATGCTACTGTACAGTAACTTTAGGGGTGAGAGCGATGACAAAATGCAAAAGTGACAAAAACAACATCCAAAAATGATGAGAGCATAGAAATGGTCTGTGATCACCCCCTGCAGAACCACTCCTTTTATAGGGGTTTTCTTGCTAATTACCTATCATTAGTGTTGAGCGATACCACCCGATACTGAAAAATATCGTATCGGAATGGATCGGCCGATCTAATAAAAGTATCTGGTATCGCCGATTCCGATCCCGGAAGTCCCATTCAAGTCAATGGAACAGAAATATCGGAATTAAAAAAAACCCTTTCTTTCCCTGTTGGTTAATTCTACATGGAGAAAAACAACTAATAATAATGTAGAATGTATTGTGGGAGGTGTAGGAGACATTAAAGCCATAGAGGTTTAGCCCAATCAAATGGAATAGCAGGAATTTTTTTTTTTTTAAAGACGTTGGTAGTTACAAAGATATTGACTATGTTAAAGTCTTTAATTTTTTGTCAGATATGTATGTTTCACTACTTCCATGCTCTTCACCTTCTTTTGTACTTCTCCCACACTTTCTCCATCATCTTCAGCAGCAGCAGTATCGTCTTCTTCTTCTTCTTCTTCTTCTTCTTCAATCCTGTAGTTGTTATCTCTAAAAGTTTGAAGATTACACCTTCCGCTCAGCCTGTCACAAAAGATTTACAACAGGATTTGTCCGTGTTCAGTTTGGCCTGCAGCAGCAGGCCTTTTCCAGGGGCACCACGAGGAGGAACAGACTCACCCCCGTACACTGATTAGTCTTCTTCTGCTTATAAATTTGATAATCTCATTTGCTCAGATTTTTAGTCTTATGCTTAATGTTCTTCTGCTTTTGGTTTTTATGCTTCTTGGTCTTCTGTCTCTTGTTGTTCTGCATCTTGGTGGTTGTCTTCCTGTTCTTTGTCCTCTTGGTCATCTTCTTCAGGGTTATCTTTTAGGTATTCTTCTGTGTGGTCTTCAGGGTCGTCGTCTTCAGGGTCATTGTCAGGGAGATCCAGAGTGAGAATCAAAAACCATTTCCACAAGCTTGAACTTTGAAAAGTAGCAGAAGTTACAAGAAGGCTGAGGAACTGGCGAGAACCAGCTGATGGTACTGGAACCCGGAGTGGCAGCAGAATGAACAAGAGCCAATGGCACAACCGTGGACCAGCTGACGGTGCTGGAACACGGTTACTAAGCAGGAGGTACCTGTGCTCCAAAGCACTACCAAGGACCAGCAGACGTTGGTGGAACTCGGATACCGACAAGGAGGCACCTAGGCCAAAGGCACTGCCGAGAACCAGCTGACGGTGCAGGAACCCGGATGGGCAGCAGAAGCTGCAAGAGAAAATGAAACTAGCGAGGACCAGCTGACGGTGCTGGAACCCGGAGGGGCAGCAGAAGGAACAAGAGCCAATGGGACAACCGTGGAACAGCTGACGGTGCTGGAACACGGTTACTAAGCAGGAGGTACCTGTGCTCCAAAGCACTACCAAGGACCAGCAGACGTTGCTGGAACTCGGATACCGACAAGGAGGCACCTAGGCCAAAGGCTCTGCCAGGAACCAGCTGACGTTGCTGGAACCCGGATGGGTAGCAGAAGGTACCCATGATTAACAAAGTGTTGCGTCCGCGAGCACGCCGCAGTTACCGAAACCCACAGTCCTACAGGGGGTGCTTTTCCTATTGGCACTATGGAACCAGCCTTTGTTACCAGAATCCGCAGTCCACATAGGAAGCAATGAAACTGCAGGCACCATAGACTTGGCTAACCCGACCGCAACACGACAGGACAACGTATCATTGGCAAAGTGACGTTGACACTACCCGGAAACAGCAGGCCTGCTGTAACCAGGCTGGGCAGGAGGGAGTGCCCGTGCCAAAGACACTTCCGAGAACCAGCTGACGGTGCTGGAACCCGGAGGGGTAGCATTAGCTACAAGAGTCAA
This sequence comes from Dendrobates tinctorius, assembly GCF_039654945.1. Lineage (NCBI taxonomy): Eukaryota > Metazoa > Chordata > Amphibia > Anura > Dendrobatidae > Dendrobates > Dendrobates tinctorius. The sequence goes on along the minus strand of NW_027362062.1, from coordinate 4,904,393 downwards.
TGGAACTACCGAGAACCAGCTGACGGTGCTGGAACCCAGAGTGGCAGCAGAAGGAACAACAGCCAATGGCACAACCGTGGACCAGCTGACGGTGCTGGAACACGGTTACTAAGCAGGAGGTACCTGTGCTAAAAAGCACTACCAAGGACCAGCAGACGTTGCTGGAACTCGGATACCAAGAAGGAGGCACCTAGGCCAAAGGCTCTGCCGAGAACCAGCTGACGGTGCTGGAACCCGGATGGGTAGCAGAAGGTACCCATGATTAACAAAGTGTCGCGTCCGCAAGCAGGCCGCAGTTACCGAAACCCACAGTCCTACAGGGAGTGCTTTTCCTATTGGCACTATGGAACCAGCCTTTGTTACCAGAACCCGCAGTCCACATAGGAAGCACTGAAACTGCAGGCACCATAGACTCTGCTAACCCAACCGCAACACGACAGGACAACGTATCAGTGGCAAAGTGACGTTGACACTACCCGGAAACAGCAGGCGTGCTGGAACCAGGCTGGGCAGGAGGGAGTGCCCGTGCCAAAGACACTTCCAAGAACCAGCTGACGGTGCTGGAACCCGGAGGGGTAGCATTAGCTACAAGAGTCAATGGAACTACCGAGAACCAGCTGATGGTGCTGGAACCCGGATGGGTAGCAGAAGGTACCCAGGAAAAAGCAAAGTTGCAAGGCCTTGAGCCGGCCGCAGTTACCGAAACCCACAGTCCAACAGGGGGTGCTTGTCCTATTGGCACTACGGAACCAGCCTTTATTACCAGAACCCGCAGCCCACATAGGAAGCACCAAAACTGCAGGCACCATAGACTCGGCTAACCCGACCGCAACACGACAGGACAACGTATGTGTGGCAAAGTGACGTTGACACTACCCGGAAACAGCAGGCATGCTGGAACCAGGCTGGGCAGGAGGGAGTGCCCGTGCCAAAGACACTTCCGAGAACCAGCTGACGGTGCTGGAACCCGGATGGGTAGCAGAAGCTGCAAGAGCAAATGACACTAGCGAGGACCAGCTGACGGTGCTGGAACCCGGAGGGGCAGCAGAAGGAACAAGAGCCAATGGGACAACCGTGGACCAGCTGACGGTGCTAGAACACGGTTTCTAAGCAGGAGGTACCTGTGCTAAAAAGCACTACCAAGGAGCAGCAGACGTTGCTGGAACTCGGATACTATGAAGGAGGCACCTAGGCCAAAGGCTCTGCCGAGAACCAGCTGACGGTGCTGGAACCCGGATGGGTAGCAGAAGGTACCCATGATTAATAAAGTGTCGCGTCCGCAAGCAGGCCGCAGTTACCGAAACCCACAGTCCTACAGGGGGTGCTTTTCCTATTTGCACTATGGAACCAGCCTTTGTTACCAGAACCCGCAGTCCACATAGGAAGCACTGAAACTGCAGGCACCATAGACTCTGCTAACCCAACCGCAACACGACAGGACAACGTATCAGTGGCAAAGTGACGTTGACACTACCCGGAAACAGCAGGCGTGCTGGAACCAGGCTGGGCAGGAGGGAGTGCCCGTGCCAAAGACACTTCCGAGAACCAGCTGACGGTGCTGGAACCCGGAGGGGTAGCATTAGCTACAAGAGTCAATGGAACTACCGAGAACCAGCTAACGGTGCTGGAATCAGGATGGGTAGCAGAAGGTACCCAGGAAAAAGCAAAGTTGCAAGGCCTTGAGCCGGCCGCAGTTACCGAATCCCACAGTCCAACAGGGGGTGCTTGTCCTATTGGCACTACGGAACCAGCCTTTATTACCAGAACCCGCAGCCCACATAGGAAGCACCAAAACTGCAGGCACCATAGACTCGGCTAACCCGACCGCAACACGACAGGACAACGTATGGGTGGCAAAGTGATGTTGACACTACCCGGAAACAGCAGGCGTGCTGGAACCAGGCTGGGCAGGAGGGAGTGCCCGTGCCAAAGACACTTCCGAGAACCAGCTGACAGTGCTGGAACCCGGAGGGGTAGCATTAGCTACAAGAGTCAATGGAACTACCGAGAACCAGCTGACGGTGCTGGAACCAGGATGGGTAGCAGAAGGTACCCAGGAAAAAGCAAAGTTGCAAGGCCTTGAGCCGGCCGCAGTTACCGAATCCCACAGTCCAACAGGGGGTGCTTGTCCTATTGGCACTACGGAACCAGCCTTTATTACCAGAACCCGCAGCCCACATAGGAAGCACCAAAACTGCAGGCACCATAGACTCGGCTAACCCGACCGCAACACGACAGGACAACGTATGGGTGGCAAAGTGATGTTGACACTACCCGGAAACAGCAGGCGTGCTGGAACCAGGCTGGGCAGGAGGGAGTGCCCGTGCCAAAGACACTTCCGAGAACCAGCTGACGGTGCTGGAACCCGGAGGGGTAGCATTAGCTACAAGAGTCAATGGAACTACCGAGAACCAGCTGACGGTGCTGGAACCCGGATGGGTAGCAGAAGGTACCCAGGAAAAAGCAAAGTTGCAAGGCCTTGAGCCGGCCGCAGTTACCGAAACCCACAGTCCAACAGGGGAGCTTGTCCTATTGGCACTACGGAACCAGCCTTTATTACCAGAACCCGCAGCCCACATAGGAAGCACCAAAACTGCAGGCACCATAGACTCGGCTAACCCAACCGCAACACGACAGGACAACGTATGGGTGGCAAAGTGATGTTGACACTACCCGGAAACAGCAGGCGTGCAGGAACCAGGCTGGGCAGGAGGGAGTGCCCGTGCCAAAGACACTTCCGAGAACCAGCTGACGGTGCTGGAACCCGGAGGGGTAGCATTAGCTACAAGAGTCAATGGAACTACCGAGAAGGTTTACAGCGAGTGATCTACTAGCTAGAGATAATATATTAACCAGCAAGCTAGACATATACTAGAAATTTAAAACTAATTTACTTTATTCAGAATTAAATTAAAAAGGACTTCGTCCATTCATAAAATATGCACATGTACAAAAACACAAACACTTACAAAAAAAAACGCTAATTCAGATGCGGTAAGCCCAATCTTTAAAGACTTTCCGGTTTATTCTCAGTGTCGTAGTCCAAATTATGCACAGGCACTCCTTCAGAGTATCCACTTAGTATTAATTGTTTGGGAAAAGCACTCTCTTATAGTGCTGAAAATTGTCTATAACAGATCCATTGCTTTTGAATCGATGTACTAATACTGTGTCACATCCATCATTATCACTCACAATGATCTTAGACAAATTTTTGCAATAACAGCCTATACAATACAAAATGGCATGGCATGCAGTCTGAAATTCTTTAACTTAGGTGTGAACCTATACATTGCTCTTATATCATGCAGTTCACCACTTCCGCAGACTTTTTAAATATATCATATGTCATGGAGAGATCTCACCCAAATATTTTTCAGTAATGGGTTCCTCCATGTGACGCTCCCTTCTCCCTACGCGTTTCACCGTCCAGATCATCAGGGGAGTCTCTGGGTAAAGCTCAATGCCTACATGAAAAAAATGCCATCACTGGGCTGTTCACTTGCTTGCTTTTTATAACATGCGCTCCTTTGTATGTTCCCGCCTCATACAAATGGGCGGATGTATGCCCATGACCACTTCCTGTTCTTGTGTTACTATGGTGACAGGCACATCGCTCATACACTTCTAATACCACTTACTGACTCGTTTACAATTAACCCTTATCACAGGTGTACTCAGTCCTATTAATAATATATGATTGCAAAAAATCGACCTTTTCACAAGGCACATAATCGTGCGCGCTCTTTATCCTTCGTTTAGTTTATCAGGTTGCCTAGTAACGCGCTGACGTCACCCTTTTTTTTCCCTGAGTGGACATACCGCGCCTGCGCGTTCTTCCATATCAAGTCCAACCCTCTTTACTATATCAAAGCGCATATTCCCTCCCATCACTGAGTTACCATACAGGGACACACCGCGCTTGCGCACTCCATACACAGCCGCTTCTTTACAGGCTCCAGCCTCCAAGTGCACACAGTCCCTTCCATCGCTGGGTTATCACACGGGAGCACTTGTATATCTATATACTCTTAAACACGCGCTTCTTCTGACGCTTTCTTCGCGTCCGTCAATTGAACGACATACATGATAGAAAGTGTCATTTAAAAAAAAAAACAAACATATTTCGCCTTTGCCCATCGATATTGCATCATATGAAAGCTATGATACTTTCTAAACGGTCAGTATCGATCTATGTACACACATAGTTGTATGATTTACATATTTTAACATTGTATGGCAAATGTCCCCCGCCATTTAATGATAAATGGCATGTATATACTTTAACTTATAAGTACTAGTTGTAACAGAAGTGCCCACTCTACACTCCCCAAAAATACATGTGGGCATAAATCTTACCCTTGTGTAAAATATTAGTGTTAACAGATAACAGTCATTTTGGGCATACTTCACATGTTCACCATCCAATTTTGAGATCTTTATATGATAAATCCGAGGTACTCTACTCTGTTATATACTCCTTGAATTTCTCTTTTCAACAATCCCAATCGATCACCTAGGAATTCGTTCTAAAGGCTTTGAAATTCTGCCTTACGAATAATGTCTTTCTCTTTGGGAAGAAGTACTTCCACCAGCTCGGGGGCACTGCAATGGGTTGCCCCTGTGCGCCCACTTATGCAAATTTGCTCCTGGGCTGGTGGGAGGAAAAAATTGTGTTCAATGACATGAATTCTCGACACGATAGCGTAGCCCTATGGCTACGCTATATTGATGATATTTTCGTGATTTGGAAGAGTACAGAATCTGAGTTTGTTTCCTTTGTAAATGACCTTAATTGTAATAATTTAGGCCTGAGATTCACGTATGAGGTACATAGATCAGAAATGAGATTTTTAGATGTGTTTGTCAAAAAGGGAACTGATGGAACTTTAGAAACTAGCAATTATAGGAAACCAACAGCCACTAACTCACTTCTGAGATGGGAGAGTAGTCATCCTCTTCCACAAAAAAGAGGGATACCAAAGGGACAATATTTAAGGTTACGCCGTAACTGCTCAAACCCTCAGAAATTCAAAGAACAAGCTGATGATATGAGGGGGAGATTTCAGTAGAGAGGATATACAGATCATGTTTTGAAGGCCGCCTATGAGGAATCCTTAAAGAGAGATCGAAAAGAACTACTAAGGAAGGTAGAAAGAAAAGAAGAGAAAGAGGTCACACGCTTTATTACTAAGTTCTCGAATGGGTCGGAAAAATTTAAAGAAATTCTAGAACGACACTGGCCAGTTCTTAGAATGGATACAGATATCGAGAAAACGTTAGGCCCTAAACCGCAAGTGACATATAAAAAGAATAAATCTTTAAAAGATAGACTTATGCATAGTCACTTTAGAGAGACTCCAGCACGTACCTGGTTAGAAAGGGAGGTAAAAGGGTGCTATAGGTGCGGTAACTGTATAGCATGTCAGTCAGTGAAACAAGGGAAAACCTTTAGGAGTACGAACAACGAGAAAACATACACCATTAGACAATTTATTAATTGTCGTACAACTGGGGTGATTTATAAGGCAACCTGTATATGTGGGATGGAATATGTAGGGAAAACAAGAAGAGAGTTCAGGAAGAGAATACGCGAACATATTGGTGATGTGGTGAATCGAAGAGATACAGCTATAGCGAACCACATCAATAGGACACATCAAGGTGATTATAGCAAAATCCAATTTATGGGGATTGAGAAAGTTCCCTACCCCCATAGAGGAGGAGATTGGGATAAAGTGATCCTCCAGAAGGAATGTAAATGGATTTTTTGGTTGAAGACACTCCAACCAACAGGCCTGAACGACCAACTATCTTTTGCGGCTTTTTTATAGTCTATCCTCCCACTTATAAGAGGTTTTTTTTTTCTTCTTTGATTGAGTATTGGGCCCAGAGGACAAGCTCCATTGTGCCCCACGTAAAACCAGATCCCTGTATAGGGGTTAAAGGGTAGTGGGGTTACTCAGGAGGGTGACCAAAGGGGTTATACTCTCTCTATAGGATGTATGTTATCTCTCGATCCTTAAAGTGCGGAGTAAAGCTTTCAAAATAAAGTATAGTGAAGTAAAGAGAAGACAAGAAGCTTCTTCCTGAAGGTAGATGTATCAAGTCCAAGTCAAGTACTGTACATTGTCCTAGGTGATCGATTGGGATTGTTGAAAAGAGAAATTCAAGGAGTATATAACAGAGTAGAGTACCTCGGATTTATCATATAAAGATCTCAAAATTGGATGGTGAACATGTGAAGTATGCCCAAAATGACTGTTATCTGTTAACACTAATATTTTACACAAGGGTAAGATTTATGCCCACATGTATTTTTGGGAGTGTAGAGTGGGCACTTCTGTTACAACTAGTACTTATAAGTAGTGTTGAGCATTCCGATACCGCAAGTATCGGGTATCGGCCGATACTTGCTGTATCGGAATTCCGATACCGACTTCCGATATTTTTTCAATATCGGAATTCGGCATCGGAATCGGAAGTTCAAAGTTGATTGACAGCCTGACGTCATCATGATGCGCGGTGTGTGCGCATCATGATGCGCCGTCATTTCGGGCCTTCCGGGGGTCTCTGCCGGCCTGCCGGGGGCTGTGTGGACTGCCCGGGGTCTGTACCGGCCTGCCGGGGGGCTGTGCCGGCCTGCCGGTGGTCTGTGCACCCTGTGGGGGTCTGTACCGGCCTGCCGGGGGGCTGTGCCGGCCTGCCGGTGGTCTGTGCACCCTGTGGGGGTCTGTACCGGCCTGCCGGGGGGCTGTGCCGGCCTGCCGGTGGTCTGTGCACCCTGTGGGGGTCTGTACTGGCCTGCCGGGGGGCTGTGCCGGCCTGCCGGGGGGCTGTGCTGATGTCCGGGGGTCTGTGCAAGCATCGTCCGATGGGACTACAAGTCCCATCTGGCGATGCCTGCTACCATGACAGTGATTGACACATTAGCCAATGATGGGACAGTAGTAGTCCCATCATCCGGCTAATGTGTTAAATGTTAAAAAAAAAAAAAAAATACTACATACATACTACATACATACTACATGCATGCTACATACATACTACATGCTACATACATACTACATATATACTACATGCATGCTACATACATACTACATGCTACATACATACTACATATATACTACATACATGCTACATGCTACATACATACTACATATATACTACATGCATGCTACATACATACTACATATATACTACATGCATGCTACATACTGCATGCTACATACTGCATGCTACATGCATACTACATACATACTACATAGATACTACATGCTACATACATACCACATATATACTACATACATGCTACATGCTACATACATACTACATACATACTACATACATGCTACATGCTACATACATACTACATATATACTACATGCATGCTACATACATACTACATATATACTACATGCATGCTACATACATACTGCATACTACATACATACTACATGCTACATACATACCACATATATACTACATGCTACATACATACCACATATATACTACATACATACAATACATTCATACAATACATACATAGACATACAGTACATATAACATAGAGTAACATACTTACCAATACTTGTCACATTGTTCCCCGAAGCCATTGTCTTTTCCGGAATAAATATTAACATAACAAACCACAAAAATACTCACCCACGATCCGAAGCAGTCCACGAGAGTGTCCCACGACGATCTTGGGTAGAGAACTGCAGCATCAGATGATGCTGCCGTTCTCTACGGGCTGCAGGAATCCAATGACGGAAGGTAGGTATCCTTCCGCACTGTATTCCTCCGCCACTTAAAAAAAAAAAAAGTCCCTAGTCTCACTTTATGCCATTGCTGCGTGGGAAATTCCCACACAGCAATGGCATAAAGTGGGACTAGGGACTTTTTTTTTTTAAGTGGCGGAGGAATACAGTGCGGAAGGATACCTACCTTCCGTCATTGGATTCCTACAGCCCGTAGAGAACGGCAGCATCAGCTGATGCTGCCGTTCTCTACCCAAGATCGTCGTGGGACACACTCGTGGACTGCTTCGGATCGTGGGTGAGTATTTTTGTGGTTTGTTATGTTAATATTTATTCCGGAAAAGACAATGGCTTCGGGGAACAATGTGACAAGTATTGGTAAGTATGTTACTCTATGTTATATGTACTGTATGTCTATGTATGTATTGTATGAATGTATTGTATGTATGTAGTATATATGTGGTATGTATGTAGCATGTAGTATGTATGTAGTATGTATGTAGCATGCATGTAGCATGCAGTATGTATGTAGCATGCATGTAGTATATATGTAGTATGTATGTGGTATGTATGTAGCATGTAGTATGTATGTAGCATGCATGTAGTATGTATGTAGTATGTATGTAGCATGCATGTAGTATATATGTAGTATGTATGTAGCATGCATGTAGTATATATGTAGTATGTATGTAGCATGTAGTATGTAGCATGCATGTAGTATATATGTAGTATGTATGTAGCATGTAGTATGTAGCATGCATGTAGTATATATGTAGTATGTATGTAGCATGTAGTATGTATGTAGCATGCATGTAGTATATATGTAGTATGTATGTAGCATGTAGTATGTATGTAGCATGCATGTAGTATATATGTAGTATGTAGCATGTAGTATGTATGTAGCATGCATGTAGTATGTATGTAGCATGCATGTAGTATGTATGTGGTATGTATGTAGCATGTAGTATGTATGTAGCATGCATGCAGTATATATGTGTTATGTATGTAGCATGTAGTATGTATGTAGTATGCATGTAGTATGTATGTAGTATGTATGTAGTATGTATGTGGCATGTATGTAGCATGCATGTAGTATGTATGTAGTATATATGTGGTATGTATGTAGCATGTAGTATGTATGTAGCATGCAGTATGTATGTAGCATGCATGTAGTATGTATGTGGTATGTATGTAGCATGTAGTATGTATGTAGCATGCATGTAGTATATATGTGTTATGTATGTAGCATGTAGCATGCATGTAGCATGCATGTAGTATGTATGTAGTATGTATGTAGTATGTATGTGGTATGTATGTAGCATGCATGTAGTATGTATGTAGTATATATGTGGTATGTATGCAGCATGTAGTATGTATGTAGCATGCAGTATGTATGTAGCATGCATGTAGTATGTATGTAGTATATATGTAGTATGTATGTTGCATGTAGTATTTATGTAGTATGAATGTAGCATGTATATAGTATGTAGTATGAATGTAGCATGTATGTAGTATGCATGTTGTATGTATGTAGCATGTATGTAGCATGTAATTTTTTTTTTTTTTTTTTTTTTTTTTACATTCAACACATTAGCCGGATGATGGGACTACTACTGTCCCATCATTGGCTAATGTGTCAATCACTGTCATGGTAGCAGGCATCGCCCGATGGGACTTGTAGTCCCATCGGACGATGCCTGCACAGACCCCCGAAGCCTGCACAGACCACCGGCAGGCCGGCACAGCCCCCCGGCAGGCCGGCACAGCCCCCCGGAGCCTGCACAGACCACCGGCAGGCCGGCACAGCCCCCCGGAGCCGGCACAGCCCCCCGGCAGGCCGGCACAGACCACCGGAGCCTGCACAGACCCCCTGGCAGGCCGGCACAGCCCCCCGAAAGGCCCGTACAGACCCCAGAGAGGCTGTACAAGGCAAAAACAGGGTTTTTCTTATTCCGATACCGGAAGTCCCATAGACTTGAATGGGACTTCCGGTATCGGAATCGGCGATACCGATACTTTTTTTAAAGATCGGCCGATCCATTCCGATCCGATACTTTGAAGTATCGGACGGTATCGCTCAACTCTACTTATAAGTTAAAGTATATACATGCCATTTATCATTAAATGGCGGGGGACATTTGCCATACAATGTTAAAATATGTAAATCATACAACTATGTGTGTACATAGATCGATACTGACCGTTTAGAAAATATCATAGCTTTCATATGATGCAATATCGATGGGCAAAGGCGAAATATGTTTTGTTTTTTTTTTAAATGACACTTTCTATCATGTATGTCGTTCAATTGACGGACGCGAAGAAAGCGTCAGAAGAAGCGCGTGTTTAAGAGTATATAGATATACAAGTGCTCCCGTGTGATAACCCAGCAATGGAAGGGACTGTGTGCACTTGGAGGCTGGAGCCTGTAAAGAAGCGGCTGTGTATGGAGTGCGCAAGCGCGGTGTGTCCCTGTATGGTAACTCAGTGATGGGAGGGAATATGCGCTTTGATATAGTAAAGAGGGTTGGACTTGATATGGAAGAACGCGCAGGCGCGGTATGTCCACTCAGGGAAAAAAAAGGGTGACGTCAGCGCGTTACTAGGCAACCTGATAAACTAAACGAAGGATAAAGAGCGCGCACGATTATGTGCCTTGTGAGAAGGTCGATTTTTTGCAATCATATATTATTAATAGGACTGAGTACACCTGTGATAAGGGTTAATTGTAAACGAGTCACTAAGTGGTATTTGAAGTGTGTGAGCGATGTGCCTGTCACCATAGTAACACAAGAACAGGAAGTGGTCATGGGCATACATCCGCCCATTTGTATGAGGCGGGAACATACAAAGGAGCGCATGTTATAAAAAGCAAGTAAGTGAACAGCCCAGTGATGGCATTTTTTTCATGTAGGCATTGAGCTTTACCCAGATACTCCCCTGATGATCTGGACGGTGAAACGCGTAGGGAGAAGGGAGCGTCACATGGAGGAACCCATTACTGAAAAATATTTGGGTGAGATCTCTCCATGACATATGATATATTTAAAAAGTCTGCGGAAGTGGTGAACTGCATGATATAAGAGCAATGTATAGGTTCACACCTAAGTTAAAGAATTTCAGACTGCATGCCATGCCATTTTGTATTGTATAGGCTGTTATTGCAAAAATTTGTCTAAGATCATTGTGAGTGATAATGATGGATGTGACACAGTATTAGTACATCGATTCAAAAGCAATGGATCTGTTATAGACAATTTTCAGCACTATAAGAGAGTGCTTTTCCCAAACAATTAATACTAAGTGGATACTCTGAAGGAGTGCCTGTGCATAATTTGGACTACGACACTGAGAATAAACCGGAAAGTCTTTAAAGTTTGGGCTTACCGCATCTGAATTAGCGTTTTTTTTTGTAAGTGTTTGTGTTTTTGTACATGTGCATATTTTATGAATGGACAAAGTCCTTTTTAATTTAATTCTCAATAAAGTAAATTAGTTTTAAATTTCTAGTATATGTCTAGCTTGCTGGTGAATATAGGAACTACCGAGAACCAGCTGACGGTGCTGGAACCCAGAGTGGCAGCAGAAGGAACAACAGCCAATGGCACAACCGTGGACCAGCTGACGGTGCTGGAACACGGTTACTAAGCAGGAGGTAGGTCCCAGTGTACAATCACCAAATGGGACACACTTCTAACGTGACCTCCAAGATTCGTCAAGCAGAGGTCATCTGTATTTGAGGTTATTCAGCATCCATTCTTTAAGAAAAGTATAGTTGTATCACTTGCATTATAAATATTGTTAAATTGGACAGTGACCGTGAAGAATTGCATAAAATGCACATGCAGAGTATCAAAATTAAAGGCTGTGGACACTTGACGTGGAAAAATATATATTTTTACATATGTTTCTGGTTACTGGGCAGGAGCTGTGTGAATTTCCTGATCTTCTTGATTCCCCAGTGCAGTGTTTGTTTTTCTGGCCTGACGAGATGCCATCTCTGCATTGTGTGACGCACAGGTGATGCCTCGCCAGCCCGGCTAATTATAAGCCAAGTCTGGGATCCTGTAGCATTACAAAATTCACACCGCTCATGTCCAAGGCCAGAGAGCACTGACCTGGACCATGGAGTTAGGTTGTGCAATGCGATCCGCTCATCTCTAGCGGTTACCTTTAATTTGGCAAAATATTCATTCCTTCAGTTTGTTTCAGTCCCCTAATGTTGTGGCAATTCAGCCGTTGAGATGTAGACTTGCTTTAATGTTTTGGATGATTGTCTTGCTGTATAAACTAATTATGGCTCAGCTTCATCTTGCTGACAGATGACCAGACATTCTTCTTAAGAGATTTCTGGTACAGTGCACAATTCATAATGGCAAGTTGTCCAACTAAATATTGATGTTTGTCTCTGGAGGCAGTAAAGCATTCCAGCAGTATCTCATAGCATGTTTGGCTGTTAGTATGATCTTCTTAAAGAGGTTGTCTGTGTTTATAGTAATGATAACTCATCAACTGCATAGGCCCACGTAAAGACAAGCTGACAACACTCCTAAGAAGAAGGTCGTGCTTAAGGAAATGACGGTAGTCCTGTAATATAGTAGTGTGGACTTCAGCACAGAAGAAGACGGTAGTAGTAAATCTTGCTATATAAAGACTTTATTCCAATCAGGCACCAGAAGAAAGACAGATATTGTCCAACGTTTCAACCAACAGTCAAGGTTTTGACCAACAGTAGGCCTTCATCAAGAACATCTGTGTATTTTCGCACTGGGTATATGGAGTGGCAAACCAGAAGATCATTTCATCCAAGGAACAAGCATTTTGCTAATTTGTCGGGTAACCATCAGTGTATTTACATTGCATAATTATTGTGAAGTCACCATTTCTAGGAATGCTCTTTCATGATAATCGTGCAGTGTAAATGCACCTATAGTTTTGACAGCACAGTGATAGACCATTATTATCTTTGTAAACAGCAAAACAAGTACCTGACATTGCAAAAGTAAACCATGGACCATTGAGACTCCAACTGAATACTTCATGAATCCATAGTTTAACACCCAGGACCTCAAAACAATGCATAGTTCATATCATTCCTCGTGGTGCTTACCCAGATAGGTTCTGGCCTTCACCAGACTGGGAGCAAAGTGGGAAAAGCTTAGGCTGCTTTCACACATCCGTCTTTTTAAATCCGGCATGATGCGGCGAAGTGTGAAAACCGGATCCGGAATCGGATCCAGTTTTGTCACATAGAATGTAATGATCGCCGCATCGTGCCGGATGGACATGCGCCGCCTCGGTTTTTTTGCTGGATAGGCAAACACGAGCCGTCCGGCGTCAGCAAAAAACGTTCCCTGCAACATTTTTTTGCATACTTTTCGGCTGTCTCTCTCCTCCCCGGTGTACCTTTTGGCTGTCTCTCTCCTCCCCCGGTGTACCTTTCGGCTGTCTCTCTCCTCCCCCGGTGTATCTTTCTCCTGCGGCTCCTTTAAATGGTGTCCGAGCCGTATCAGGCGCCGCATCCACATCCCGTGTCACCGCTGGAGGCTGGATCCGGCGGCCCAGCTTTTCGCCGCACGCCGCCGGACACTACACACCGGATGTGTGAAAGTAGCCATACCTAGCCTCTTGAGCTCCTCCGTATGGACATCAATGAACTTAACTTGCCAGCTCAAAACATGGATGAGTGGAGAGGGAAATTGCCCTCCTCCCATCAACCCCAATTCCAATAATCAGTCTCTATTCCAGGTTGTAATCCAAAAATAAAATGACTACCCGCTTGTGTGGTTCTATTGCCCAGAGTCACTGGCTACAATTGTTAGATATAGAGTTCAGTGGTGGAGATGTTAAAAACCAATTATAGTAAATGACCCCATGAACGGTTGCGATAGGAATTTTATTTGGATAGAATGCATGTAGAACCGCTATGTATTTCGGAGCCATTTCAACTCAGATTCTATCCAATAAAATCCTTGTGATGCAATTCACTACTCATGGACAAAGCCGTGAGACTAGGTAGTCAAGAGGGCCAGGATCAAACACCAAGATGGCTCATCATAAATAAAGGGATAAGGCAAAAGTGTAGTCAAGTAACAGTCGAAGGTTAGAATTCTGGGGAAGGTAGCGGATCAAGTCAAAAAGGCAAGACAAATGGATAGTCAAGGCAAGGTTCAAGGTTGGGCAGCAAAAATCAATACAAAAACACAGAGAAGAAAACAAGCACACACCATTTGAGCAAAGCTGAAACTGGCACTAACTGGAGCCAGAGAGACAGATAAATAACCAGGTAATCACTAGAATAGCAGACACATGGAGGAAGCCTCGGTCCGTCCCGTCCTGATTGGACAGCTGAACTGTCACGCAATATACTGACAGCTCAGCACGCCCCAGACTCCGATTGGACGGCTAAGCTGTCCATCACCATACTGACAGCTCAGCACATCCCTGTCCTAGATTGAATTGCTGAACTGTAACTCACTGCTTCCAGACACACCTGAAGGCAAAATCGTGACAATCCTACATGTTGAGTGGGACCATGCACTATAATTGGGTCACAACACCTACACCATTGGCCTCCATATCTAACTATTGTGGCCAATGACCCTGTGCAACAGCAACACACAACCAGATGCTGTTTTTTATGTTGGAAGGATCTTCTGGCAGCAATGAGCTGCCACAAACAAGTGCTCCAAGTTGTTGTGTACTTAGTGCAACGACATCTGATTAGTAATTTACCAACTTAGTTGATTTTCCTTGGGTGATGCCCCATGTACAGTGGTGCTTCTTCTTTTTTTAGATTTCACTTTCTGGGTTTTAAGGTACTGTCACACTTAGTGATGCACCAGCGATCCCGACAACGATATGGATCGCTGGTGCATCGCTAAGTGGTCGCTAGTGAGCTGCCACACAGGCAGATCTCACCAGCGACATAGCAGCGGTCAGGGGTCACTACTTACCTGTCAGACGAGGCGATCCTGACGTCCTCCCGCCCTCGTCCACGCGTCGCTCGTCGGTGCCACAGGAAACCCAGCAGGAAGCTGACGACGAGAAACGGCCCAGACCGTTCTCGCGCGATCAGCGATAATCAGCGGGGGAGCCGGTCGGAGTTAAGTATCACACATAGCGATATCACTAGCAATATCGCTGCTGCGTCACAAAATCAGTGACGTTACACCGATATTGCTAGCGATATCGCTTAGTGTGACGGGCCTTTAGACTTGACCTGAATCTCAGATAAATTCTCCAATTTGACACTTTAGAATGATATTGACTTTTAGGATTGCTACTTCCAATAGGTGGCACGAGAGTTCTAGTCCTCTTCCTCTCTGAAGAGACAATTTACACTTTAGAATGAAAACAGCAGCTCATCTGCCACAATAGACAGTGCACAAATGCATTCTAGTAATGGCTTACATGCATCGGACATGGTCGCTAATACGATTATCAGAATACATGTTTGCACTTTGTTGTGACAATTAGGACTTACTGAATCCATGTGTATTGCCCAGAGCGGGGAACTCAGGTCACCGGGCAGCGTCGGATTCAGGGGGGTCACGGGGATGGCAGCCGTGCCCGGTGCCTGTGCTCTGGGGACAGTGAAATAGGGATTAAAAATAACAATAAAAAATATAAGGCATTGTTAACGGCAATATGGGAGCCTCAGCTGCTGCACCTTGAGCATCGCCGGTATTAGACATCTTCCCCCCCAGTTAACCATTGCAGGGGTGCAACTCGCCGCTCCGGCTGCTGCAGGTCGTGGCTCCTGTAGGATCCTGGGTGGTCGGGGTCTCGAACGATGTGTATGAGTGATGCTCCACCCACCGCAATTCCCACCACTACACACACAGATGGTGACCAGGAATTCCTCACTACCGCAGGAACTTGAAACAACAACAGTTCTTTAATAACATTAGTCTTTAGGCGCACGGTATCCTGTTCGTGACGCCACGTTTTGTATCACCCAGAGCGGAGTACTCAGGTCGCCGGGCAGCGTTGGATTCAGGGGGTCAGGAGGATGGCAGCCGTGCCCAATGCCTGTGTTCCAGAGACAGTGAAATAGGGATTAAAAGTAAAAATAAAAAGAAGGAGAACAAAAATTAAAAAGAAGAGTTTGTGACGCCAGTTGAAGTGTTCGGCTGTAAGATGGTCGGCACTGCAGATGATCCCTGGGGGGTAGGTGATGATAGTAGTGCAGGTGTTTAACCTCCTCCAACTAAGGCTGGCCCCCAGGGATAGTGATGGAAGTAGATGGTGCAGAGTAATAAGGCAGGAGACAGGGAAAGTCACTTTACCATTTACTGAAGTCCAGATGCAGTTTCAGAGGATGGAATACAACTCTCACCAGGTATACAGTCTGCTCTGCACGAAGGGAATTCTCTCTGCGGTGATTCGGTATAAACTCCCTGCTGTTCTAATACCTTCTGGGACAAAGGTTTCCTGGAGTCTGAAACTTCCAGTACAGCCACAGACTCACGGTGTTTTCTCCCCCGGCAACTCGCAGCATAAATCCTATGTGAAGCACGTGTTCGTTTTTGCACAATCTCTCACTGATTCTCTATTGCTATGGTGTTCCTGGGAAAAACACTTCACAGCTGGTTCTGAAAACCACACAACTTCTCGGCTTACCACCTGACTCTGGAAGCCTGGATGGCCTAGGGGCTGATGCCCTGATCCTTCTCAGCACTGTCCCTGGAGAGAGCACATGTCTCTCCTCCATGAACATTCTCCGTTTTCTTTTCACACACTTTCCTCACAAACTAACTTTGCCCCTCCTCTCCCAGTTAGGATATCTCTGCAAAGCTCTAAGCTTCAGACAGAGTATGGGAGTGGGGTAAATTGTGTGTGCAGTTGTCCCCAGCAGAGAAAGCATAACTCCCATCATTTACAATACACATATAAAATAGTACATATTTGACCATTTTGTGGCAACACAGACACAAGGCACCACACATGCGCATACGTTCGGCTCATATTATTAGCTGTTCCTGATAGATCATTGCTAGACTCCTGAATATAACATAGGGACCTGAGGTCATGGATTCTTCTGCATCAACCATTATTGTGCTGTGACTCAATGCAGACTGAAGGGATTTTTACATTGAGACCTCCCATGACAATATATAGTCCAAAACAAAACAAATGATGGATTGCACTTACCAAGGGTAGAAAATATGAAAAAAAAAATCCTCTATTGCTCATAAGAAAGCAATATTTTGACCGTTCTATTCATGTCTTTATTAGCTTGAGAAAGACCTGAACAGTCGAAACGTTGCTCTGTTATGTGTATGGAGCCATAAAATAATTTTTTCTATATTTTCTACCCCTGGTGAGTGCTGTCCATCTTTTTTTTTTGTTTGTTTGGAACTATATAGCGGCACTGTGGAAGTTTTGGTTTGTCAGGCTTCAAACGCATATACCCAGTGTCCATATATTATTTTATATATCTTAACTTTTTCATTTGTTTTTTGCCATATTTAGTCTGTTTGTTAGGCAATCCCTGCATACTGTATGTTGCGGCTGTCTAACAGACGAGAGACATGCAGCCGCGGGGACTCAAGCATATTTTTCGAGCACTCAATTAGTACACGAGCATGCCTAGATAACACATTATCCGAGCACACTCGCTCATCACCAGTGGTGACGTTATTTTGAACAGTAGCAGCTCAATTTTCCTACATTTGTTCATGTATCTATGGTCGGGTGATACTGATAGTTTATCAAAATGGCTGAAAAGATTAAAAATAATTAGATATTGTGACATTTGGAATTACATTGATGATAATCTACTTGAATGATGAGACATTTTATAACTATATCTTGAAACCATTTTTCAAAGTGGAGTCTTGTGACCAAAAGACTGTGAATTATGAATGACTATACGTATAAATATCCGTCAGCCGGCCTTCGCTTTCTTAGCGCCTTTATTGATTGCTAAGGAAAAAAAAATGATGGCTGTAAGGAAACGTACATATCTAGAAGATGCTTCCAAGCTAAAATTACATCTCAATTACACTGGTGAAAATCAATGAAAATAATGTACTGTGTGCAAGCGATGTGGACTGGTACAAACCTCTTGATGAGGAACACTTAATTACACATTAAAACACTTACTCTGGCAAGGTCATTTGTGATTTACTTTAATGAATCTTGGGAAATAGCATTAGATATGATTTTACATTTCCCTGGAGCTGAAAACTGCAGTGTAAAATTACAATATAATGTCACTGGTTGCCATATACCATACATCTAAGGTGATGCACAGCACATTATAGGAATAATACAAGTCGCTAAGGATTTCTGCAAATCTACAAAGACAATTTAGCATGAAGGTAATATTCTTTGTAATACAAAAACGTAATAAATAAAATATGTTCAGCCTCTGCTCAGGTCATAAAAGATTATTTCAACATAAACAACTAGGGATGAGCGGCACTGTGGAAGTTTTGGTTCGTCGGGCTCGACCGAACTTTAGTGACTCCAAAGTTCCGCTCATGTACCAGAACTCTACCCAAAGTTTAACCAGGACCCAAACCCCACTGAAGTCAATGGAGAACTTTTTCTCCTTCTCTCCTCCCTCTTTCTTCTCTACCCCACTGAAGTCAATGGATAACTTTCTCTCCCTTTCTCCTCCCTCTTTCTTCTCTCTCCTTCTTCTCTCTGCTCCCTCTCTTCTCCATCTCTCTCCTCCCTCTCTGTGAAAACTCTCCTCTCTCTCTCCTACCTTCCCTCTCTTATCTCTGCCTTCTCTCCCTTTCTCCCCTCCTCCCCTCTCTCCCCCTCTCTCCCCTCCTCCCTCTCTCTCCCCTCCTCTCTCTCCTCCCTCCCTCTCCTCCCTCCCTTCCCTCTTCCATGAATACACATTATTCCATTACCGAGATAGGAAATGACAGTTAATGAGTCGCCCTCGCTGCACCCAGGGCTGTGGGGTACTCGGTACCGGGCCGGTGTCAGGGGGATGATGTGTCACAGCAGCGGTCAGCAGCGGTGACCCGGTCCGTGGCCCTGGGCCCCAATATCAATGGCGGTGATGTTTGTTTGTAATGTAAAGTTCGTGACGCCACCCGTGGTATTTGGCAAATAAGGTGTTAGCCAACACTGCGTGCAGATCCTCTGGGGCTGATGGTATATTGCAGCTTAGATGGTATAGCTCCCCACAGGTGAAGCTGTAACCCCAGGGCAGTGTATAGATGGTTGGTACGGGGATGTAGCAGTGCCGACAGGGTAGGAAGCAGACAAAGACACAGCAGGGTGCAATTTCTGTACCTTTACTTGGTAACTGCAGTCCAGGGTCCTGATTACAGATGGTATTGGAGCAGGCTAGCCTGGAAGCAACTCAGGGTTTCTCTCTCACAGACGGGCTGTGCAGTCTCCTTACTAGCGCTGTGTGGTGTGAAGCACTCCAGTCCTTAGTTACTCTGAAGTTCATCCTGTCAAAAGTTCCTAGACTTCCACTTGCACAGCAAACAGTTGTTGCCTCTCTCTCTGGGACTCCTCTCACTCTGAATCCCCGGCTCTCTACCCGTTTTGCTGTTGTGCCCCAAGTCTCAGCTGGGAGCAGGGCATTTACAGCCTCCTACTCCTCTGGTATCTGTGGCAGGACCGTTAGTATCCGTACCACCGTGGAGACCAGACTCCAGTTCTGTGCGCTCTCAAGCTGAGGGAGCTCGCCTTCTGCAGCTCAACCTCCAGCTTCTCATTCCACGTCTGTACACTTCACCCTCCGCAGATTAACTAACTCCTGCTTCCTCCTGGCCCACAGAGAGCACTCCTCCCCTGAATCCTGGGTCAGAGCTCCCCCTGCTGGCCAGGAGTGGAACTGTGTTGTATGTATGGATTGACTGTGAGAGAGACCCATCATTGCCTCCAAGTCTGGCATTACCCTCCCCTGGAGGAAGGCAAAGCCAGTGTGGTGACCATACTCCTGGGGGCGCCACATTAGTGCTTTTAAAATAGTAAAATAGTGGTAGGCTAGGTACAAAAAAAAGTTCACAATAAAACATATAGGGAATGGGTATAATGTAAATAATGGTGTAATATTCTCTAAAAATGTCTAATGGCCTGTATATGGAGGATATAGCAAAAAAAGTTATAATAAAGGTGAGTGATAAATACATTAATTAACACACACATGAATGAATAATTGAAGTGATCAAACAGAGTCAGCATGGGTTTGTAACTAATAAGTCATGTCAGACTAACTTAATTTCCTTCTATGACGGTATCACTGATTGGGTGGATCAAGGAAATGCTGTAGATATAGTATATCTTGACTTCAGCAAAGCATTTGACAAAGTCTCTCATACAATCCTTATTGAAAAAATGACTAAGTATGGAATGGACAAGGCAACTGTTAGGTGGATTCATAGCTGGCTTAGTGATCGGACCCAAAGAGTGGTCGTAAATGGCTGCACATCCAGTTGGAAGAATGTCTCAAGTGGGGTACCACAGGGCTCTGTCCTGGGCCCTGTATTGTTCAACATCTTTATCAACGATTTAGATGAAGGAATTGAGGGTAAACTGATTAAATTTGCTGATGACACAAAGCTAGGAGGGATAGCTAATACTAGAGAAGAGAGAGGATTCAAAAAGATTTAAATAAACTGGAGAAGTGGGCAGTAACTAACAGAATGGTTTTTAACAGGGAGAAATGCAAAGTACTACATCTGGGCAATAAAAATGAAAAAAGCATATATAGAATGGGAGGAATAGGGCTAAGTGACAGCACATGTGAAAAAGACTTGGGTATACTAATAGATCACAGACTGAATATGAGTCAACAGTGTGATGCAGCAGCAAAAAAGGCAAATGCAGTTCTAGGATGTATTAACAGAAGCATACAGTCTAGATCACGTGAAGTCATTATTTCCCTCTACTCCTCTTTGGTCAGACCTCATCTGGAATATTGTGTCCAGTTTTGGGCACCACATTTTAAAAAAGACATCAACAAACTGGAGCAAGTTCAGAAAAGAGCGACCAGAATGGTGACCGGTCTGCAAACCCTGTCTTATGAAGAAAGGTTGCAGGATTTGGGAATGTTTAGTTTGCAAAAGAGAAGACTGAGAGGAGACTTAATTGCTGTCTACAAATATCTAAAGGGCTGTCACATTGTAGAAGGATCAACTTTATTCTCATTTGCACAAGGAAAGACTAGAAGCAATGGGATGAAACTGAATGGGAGGAGACACAGATTAGATATTAGAAAAAACTTTTTGACAGTTAGAGTGATCAATGAGTGGAACAGGCTGCCACGAGAAGTGGTGAGTTCTCCTTCAATGGAAGTCTTCAAACAGAGGCTGGACAGACATCTGACTGGGATGATTTAGCGAATCCTGCTTTGAGCAGGGGGTTGGACCAGATGGCCCAGGAGGTCCCTTCCAACTCTACAATTCTATGATTCTATGATTCTATAGTGACAAAAAATTAGCTAGTATCAAATACAACATGCCATAAAGAAAGAGTGCAGCACAAGCTTAGAGACCCCAATACTCTGACGTACGTTTAGCTCTGTGGCTTTGTCAAGGAGTGAGGGAGGAGCTAGAGGCAGACACGGATCTAGCAAGTTCTCCTGAAACATCAGTTACACTTCTCCATAGAACTTTATCATCTCCTTTCTCAGTAATGGGAAAATCCATATTTACTGACGACAGATTTTACCTTTGAATTGAGACTTTTGAGAGTGAATGATCAGTCTTGGAGGAAAAAGAAGCAGATTTTTCTGATAACATATATTTTATAAAGTTGCTTTTTTTCATGTGTACTATTGATTTATGGAAAAAAAATCTTCACGTTATAGTACATTTTCTAGGATAGCTAGAGAAAGGGGACAGATAGAGAGGACTTTGACTGCAGTTTTGTTTGTTGTCTGTTCTTTTGGAACATGCATATTATGAGTCTCTATCTCTATCTATAGACTATCTATAGTCTATCTATTACTAGGCTAAATGGTCACGCTTTTCCAGATGTAGAGAAGCAGAGCTGTATTGTATGCTTCACGACTTCCCACAGATGCTCCCCCTCTCCTCTCACATCTTGAAGCTGCAGCATCATCTCCCTCTCCCCCCTATTCCTTCTAACTCATTGTTATTAAAGGCAAGCTTCCTACAGACTCAGAAGGTCTCTAAACATTTATAAAAAAGCGTGCAAACAGGGAAAGGTGGACTGCAGGTCGGGGAAAGTAAGGACAATGTCTCATTCCCCTACTAAGATATATTATAAAGCTCCATATATTCACCTGTAAATTTTACCAGGTGTTACACTTTGAATTTATAGGGATAAAATGTATATTAATCTGTTGCGGGCTTACGCGTGCAACAGATTAAGTGCAACAGGATCAAGTGTTTTGCAGTTAGACAATGCAGTTGGACAGGGCAGGAGACAGGTAAGGTGCATAAGTTTTTCATGCACGCTTGCTTCTTGGTCAGTCGTACTACGTATGCATTGATCATATTAACCTGCTGCTTATTTGTCTTCACTTCTGCTTTTTAACAACTCGCCTGCCCTTTTACACATTCTGTGCACTCTCTGCATATCCACCCCTCCCTTTTCCCCTCTCCCATGTTTAACTCTGAGGCTCTATTGACATTTCTTACCCACACCAAACCATCCAAAACCTCCATGCAGCACTCAAAACGTTCATACAAATCATCCCACCACCTGCTTTTTCTGTTTTTTCTCCTTTTAATAGTTGCAGGTGACATCTCCCCCAACCCTGGGCCTCCCTCCACCAGCATACATTACTCTCCTCCAGCTGCATATAGAAACCCTGCTAATCTTATTAACATTCAGTGCATGCCTTCTCCTCTCACTTTCCAATGTGCTCTCTGGAATGCACGGTCTGTGTGTAACAAACTGACTTACATTCACGATCTTTTTCTCTCTAATTCCCTTAACCTTCTGGCTATTACAGAAACCTGGATCCAGCATTCAGACACCACCGCTGCTGCCGCTCTCTCGTTTGGTGGGCTGAAATTTTCACATACCCCCAGACCTGAGAACAGACAGGGTGGAGGTGTTGGTTTGCTCCTTTCATCACAATGTGCTTTCCAGGTCATCCCCCCGGTTCCATCACTTACATTTCCTTCCTTTGAAGTCCACGCCATCAGACTCTTTAAGCCCTTCTCCTTACGAGTGGCGGTCGTTTATCGCCCTCCAGGCTCCTCCCGCCAGTTTCTAGACCACTTCACCACCTGGCTTACTCACTTTCTGTCCTGTGACATCCCCACCCTCATCATGGGAGACTTTAACATCCCCATCAATGATCCGCTCTCCCAGTCTGCCTCTCATCTTCTTTCTCTAACTTCTTCATTCGGCCTCTCACAGTTTACTTATTCTCCTACACATGAGGACGGGAATACTCTGGACCTGGTTTTCTCCCGCCCCGGCTCGCTGCACGACTTTACTAATTCACCTCTCCCGCTCTCGGACCACAACCTTCTTTCCTTCTCTGTCAAGAATTGTCTCCTCACCCGGGACACCCCCACTTACCACACTTATCGGAATACACGTACCATTAATACCCAACAGCTTAGGGACAATCTCCACACATCTTTAGCCCCCATCTCCACCCTCTCCTGTCCAGACATAGCATTGTCACACTTCAATAATACACTGAAGAATGCCCTAGATGAAGCAGCACCTTCTATACGCAGAAAGACCCGACACAGACAGAGGCAGCCCTGGCACACAACGCAAACACGCTCTCTTCAGCGCTGCTCGAGGTGTGCAGAGCGGCAGTGGAGAAAATCTCTCTTAGCAGAAGACTTCATCCACTATAAGTTCATGCTCAAAACCTATAACTCTGCCCTTCATCTGGCCAAACAATCCTACTTCACCACCCTCATCACCTCACTATCCAACAACCCAAGACGACTTTTTGAAACCTTAAACTCCCTCCTGAAACCTAAAGTACAGGCCCCCATCACCAACCTCAGCGGTGAGGATCTGGCCACTTATTTCCTAGAAAAAATCAACCACATCCATCAGGATATCTCAGCCCTATCTCCTCAGTGCCTGGATCCCCTTCTCTGCCGCACCTCAAGCTCACTAGACATCTTTGAGCCTGTTTCAGAAGAAGAAGTTTCCAAGCTCCTCGCTTCTGCTCGGCCTACAACCTGCAACAGTGACCCTATTCCTTCACAGCTCCTGCAGTCTCTCTCACCAGTGGTCACCACTCACCTGACTAAAATATTTAACCTCTCTCTTTCTTCAGGTATCTTTCCCTCCTCATTTAAACATGCCATCATAACCCCTTTACTTAAAAAGCCATCCCTGGACCAGAACTGCACTGCTAACTACAGACCTGTCTCTAACCTTCCCTTCATCTCTAAACTCCTGGAACGCCTGGTCCACTCCCGTCTAATCCGCTATCTCTCAGATAACTCTCTTCTCGACCCCTTACAATCTGGTTTCCGCTCTTTACACTCTACTGAAACTGCCCTCACTAAAGTCTCTAATGATTTAATAACAGCTAAATCGAAAGGTCATTGCTCCCTGCTGATTCTCCTGGATCTCTCTGCCGCATTTGACACTGTGGATCACCAGCTCCTCCTCACTATGCTCCGCTCTATAGGCCTCAAGGACACAGCCCTCTCCTGGTTCTCCTCCTACCTCTCTGACCGCTCCTTCACTGTATCTTTTTCCGGCTCCTCTTCCTCTTCTCGTCCCCTTACTATCGGGGTCCCGCAGGGCTCAGTCCTAGGCCCCCTCCTCTTCTCTTTATACACTGCCCCTATTGGACAAACAATCAGCAGATTTGGGTTCCAGTATCATCTCTATGCTGATGACACCCAATTATACACTTCTTCCCCTGACATCACCCCTACCCTAATTCAAAATACCAAGGATTGTCTGTCTGCTGTCTCTAGCATCATGTCCTCCCTCTATCTGAAACTAAATCTCTCTAAAACTGAACTTCTTGTGTTTCTCCCCTCTACTAACCTCACTCTACCTAACATCGAAATAACCCTGGAGGGTTCAACCATAACTCCCAAGCAGCATGCCCGCTGTCTTGGGGTCATATTCGACACTGAACTTTCCTTTACTCCGTACATCCGATCACTCAGTCGCTCTTGTCACCTGCATCTTAAAAACATCTCCAGAATCCGACCTTTTCTCACCTTTGAAACTGCTAAGACTCTTACTGTCGCTCTTATTCATTCTCGTCTGGACTACTGCAACTCTCTTCTGATCGGTCTCCCTCTTACCAAACTTTCTCCTCTCCAATCCATCTTGAATGCGGCAGCCAGGGTCATATTTCTGTCCAGCCGCTTCACCGATGCCTCCATCTTATGCCAGTCATTACACTGGCTACCTATTCGCTACAGGGTCCAGTATAAACTCATCTCTCTCACCCATAAAGCTCTCCACTGTTCTGCACCGCCTTATATCTCCTCTCTCATCTCTGTCTATCGCCCTACACGTGCCCTCCGTTCTACAAATGACCTAAGACTAACATCCCCCGTAATCCGAACCTCGCACCTCCGTCTCCAAGACTTCTCTCGTGCTGCTCCAGCTCTCTGGAATGCACTTCCCCAGACGATCAGACTGATACCTAGCCCTGACCTATTCAAGCGCGCTTTGAAAACCCATCTCTTCAAAGAAGCCTATCACATCAACTACTCAGCAAGCTAACTTTGCCCTGTTCCCTCCTTCCAAATATTATTCTGAATCTGCACCCTACTATTCATCTGTCTCCACACCCTTCATGCACATAACTGCACTTGATACTTGTCTATTGCACTTAAACACACGGGCTGATGACCGGATCATGCAGCTTTATATGAAAATCCCTATTATAATTGCCAGACCTGAATTAACAAGCATTTCTCACCTACTGTGTCCCCCCATTTCCTTGTAGATTGTAAGCTTGCGAGCAGGGACCTCACTCCTAATGTCATTGTTTGAATTGTCTTAACTTGTATTGAATTTATTGTCTGTACATGTCCCCGCTTAATTGTAAAGTGCTGCGGAATATGTTGGCGCTATATAAATAAAAATTATTATTATTATTATTATTATTATTATTATTATAAGGGAGACCCTAGTCCACTATTAGGTCTAGTGTTCCCTACCTAACTTTTAATATTTTTTAAATACTTTCCTTTATTATGTTTTTAGTGTTCAGAAGCCGTCGGTAATCTTTGACCCTGACTGATCTGGTTTAAGTAAAATATTTTCCATTGGATCCGCCAGGAAGTATTTGAAGATTGCAAATGTTTCTCATCTTTGCCAACTGAAAAAAGTGAATCTCTCACCAGATTTTTAACATCTAATCGGAGAGCAGCATAAGGTTGAGACAGAGACCCTGATTCCAGTGATGTATCCCTTACTGGGATACTTGCTGTAATTGTGATAAAATCACTGTTTTATCTGCTGCAGAACTCCCAGGTTTCTGAATGCCGAGATCTGTATAACCCTGCTTACACTACTGATTGGCAGTTTTCCGAGTACAACTGCGCATAGGCAGAAACCTACCAGTCAGTGGTGGGGAGGGGTTATGCAGAGCTCATGAATGTGAAGGACTTTCTGGCAGCAGCTAGTCCTCTAGTGATAATCTCCTGCTGATAAAAAAGTGATTTTAACAAAACTACAGCAAGCAGCCCAGTAAGTGTCATGTTTCTGGAATCAGGGTCTCTTTCTCTACATTATTCAACTCTCAGATTGGGTGGCAAAAGCCTAATGATAGTTCCTTTTAAAAGTTGGCAAAGAATAGTAGCATATATAGTCTTCAATTACCTCCTGTAAGAGTCAATGAAAATATTTCCATCAGTCAGATTCCTTTTTTATATCACTTGTGCAATATAAGAAAAATAAACTCTTCAAAAAGTCAAAAGTTTTATATTTCAGAAATACAAGCAAAAGGTTTTTAGACTAGCTATATCTATCTTTACGGTTAGTTGTAGGGGATTTATAATCCAGCAGAGTTTATAAAAGGCATATGGGAGCATGGTTGGTTAGCCGTGGCTTCTGTCTATCCCTGTTATTTCAGAATTTTGACTTAATAATTTGTATTAAATTCAGAGGGCATAACAAGGAACAACAAAACATATCATGCAATCTATAATGTACTTTCAATAGGTCTGAATGTTAATACTGACAGCAGACACACTCCTAGTAACACCCAATAATGGCTGCAGCAATGCCTGTAACACAGTCCAACAATGGGGCTGGGTTGCCGTAGTTGTTGGCGCGCTTGCAGAAGCCATTGGTGCATGTAATACAATAGGAACAAAATCCAACAGTTCTCTTATTAACTCCTCAACAGTGGAGCCACAAGTGCCAGCAATGGCTACTTGATGTATCAGGTTTGGGGGTCTCATAGGGACTCAGCTTGGGACTGCAGGGTCCGAATGCCTTAGAAACAAGGGATGGATTGTGGACTTATTCCCTTACTTCGGCCAGGCGGCGATGGACATCTCCTGGTAACCTGGTAATCCCAGCAGCAGCTGTCTCTGTACAAATAGGTCTCACTGCAGGTGTTACACTAGTCCACTGTAACAAGAAGTGTTGAAGTGAGAAAAGATAATTAAAGGGAACCTGTCATCATGTATTTACATATGGAAGTAGTTTTATGGCTGTATATGTAAAGGCCATATGTAAATTAAGCTGGAAGTACACTGGGGGTGTCAATGCACTTGGAAGAAGAGGTCAAAGAGCATTGGCATGCCCAAAATGTATTTTTAGTGTTAAAAGTGGAAAATCAGTTCTCTAAAAAAAAGGTGTCCTCTATTGGGAGACAAGCTCTTATACAGCCATGCCACTGCTTCCTATGTAATGCCATGCTGTCAAGTTTCCTTTAAGTTCGTATTTATCACATGAACAAATATATCTCCGTAAAGCTATGTCTAAATAATTAATACAGCTATATCTAATTATTCACTTAACTAAACCTATCTGAAGATGTCACCTATCAAGCTTTTCCGTGTCATGTTGGCATATGCAAAATATACACTGAATAATTTATTTTGAAAACATTAATGAAAGAAAATAAATAAAATTAGTAAAATGCGCCTGCCGGCAGATCATAGCTGCGTCCGCATGAACACCTAGATGTTTATCACCTTACTGGCTTTGACACATGGTTGATAAGTGCAATGTAAAGTCATTCAATGTAAAGATATTTAGTTGCAAGTGCTAAAAGAAACAAATCTGGAGGGCGTCTTTTACTCTGAATTCTTATTTATATTGTACCATATTGACTTTTTTATGTTATGCCTTTTTTTCCCATAGGGAATTAACTGGTATCACTGGAAAGGCCACGAGTTCTCCATTCCATTCGTTGAGATGAAGATGAGACCTTACAACCAGCGTACAATGAAGAAACGCTCTCTTCATCTGTGATCTTAGTTGACTCATCAATCAACATTTCCCCCCCACACTATTTCCCACACTATTGGACCTGCACAAACACCTACACAACATATTCTTTTCCCCTCAACGATCATGTTTTAGACCAGTGGTGGCCAATATTTTATTTTTTTCGGGGGACCTTGGCATCTACAGCTATTACGAAGGTCGAATCACCATAAACAACTGCCAATGGTCAACATGTTGCCCACCACTGATAAATCTATCATCGATACATCGTTTTTGCAAAGCATTGATGTTATCCAATGTTCTCCAACCCTGCACTTTCCTACTTTTGACATTCTTTATTATATAAAACCTTTCCCCATTTTCCATTATAATATATTATTAAAAATATTTCAACACACCACCCCAGCCTTTCAGCACCATGGAGACTTCTCATGTATCCCTTGTCCAGACCACTGGCCTCCACCCAGCCAGCTGTCTTTTTCTTGTCCACCAAGGCATGGTGCTGTATAATTGTTTATTTATCTTTCCCTCTATGGAACTTCAAACCCTTTTAGAGTCCAGCAAACTTTTTATCTGCTTTCAAGAATAATTGTCTCGCTAATGATTAATGTGCCAAATTTTTAGCCCCATATCTCTTGCACTGCCAAGTGTTTTTAATCACTGGAGATTTCTATTTAAAACATCGCCTGACATATGCAAGAGGAGGAGGCTTCCTTTGTAGCACTGAAGACACAGAAAGCAACCCAGGAACCTTTAGTGGCCCTTTCCTAGACTTCCATCTATGACAGCACCTGTTATCTAGGTTATGTAGGAGATCTGGACCTTCTCATATATATGACATTGATATATTGCATTGGCCAAAAAAAGCCCACCAGTGCTTTGCCTTACAGCATAAAGGTGTCACCGATTTGGCCAAATTTGTGTCTTACCAGTATCCCCCCAATTTTTTTTTTTTTTAGGGGTGGTGGGTGTTATTTTTTGTGTTTTATTATTTTCAAATTAGATTTGTGCCATCTCCTACATTAGAGCCAAATCATATGCTGATACCCAACTTTCTAAGAAACTGGAGAACATAGTGCTACGTAAGGTGGCATGACCGGTAAGGATATAGGATGCATTAAGGATGACCGAAATTGAGGAAGCAGGTCCTAACTGCCAAACAAGAGACTACTGAGAGGTGCCTGCCAAAAGGGTGAATTGCCCTGTGTAATCTTGTATCTCTAGTCCTGGATGCTGTTAGCTGATGTATAGATCCTTTTTTTAATGCATTTTCTATACGTTATTAAAAGATTCCTATGGGATGATCTTATGTGTGTTAGAGTCTCTTTTCTGAGAGTTTGAAGAGCACCATCAAGGCCTCGTGAGATCTACAAAGCATCATTTCACTGAACAGTTTTCCATTCAGAGGATCTTCTCCCTGAGGATCTTCTCAGGCACAGTGAGAAATACTCCACGG
Organism: Dendrobates tinctorius; assembly: GCF_039654945.1. Taxonomy (NCBI): domain Eukaryota; kingdom Metazoa; phylum Chordata; class Amphibia; order Anura; family Dendrobatidae; genus Dendrobates; species Dendrobates tinctorius. The sequence continues at coordinate 4,874,864 of NW_027362062.1, read as the reverse complement.
TCCTCTTTACATGTTTCATTTACTTTTAATTCAAAAAAAGCATTATACTATGAATTCCATTATAATGGTTTCTCAATAGAACGCTGAACTGAATTATACATTGGCAAGATCTGTCTTCAGCGGAAAGTTCACAAATACCATTATCACTATGGCCATTAGTGCTTGGGAATATGAATAGAATGAATTTTTACTGTAGCAGCTATCATTTTATTTTTAGTCCATAATTAGTGGGTTTTTTATGGTTCTATTTGTCGTCTTCTGAAAAGCAGACAGGCGAGCCTAAAATTATCTGTCTAGTGGGCAACTTTATACATCAATAAGCTAATTCTTATAGCACATAGTCTAGCCAGCAGGGCTGGGACAAGGTATTTTGGTGGCCTAAACAGATGAAGCCAATGGCTCCCCCCCCACTCCGAAGCAAAGGATTGAGTCATAGACTAAGGTAACAGGTCCCCTAACACCCCCCCATCCCTGTCCCCTGCATAGCCCTTAATTTGCTGTCCCCCACACAGCCTCTTGATTCATGTCATGCACTCGGCACAGCTCCTCATTTCCTATTCCCTGCAAGCCCCTCATTTGATGTCACCCATGCAGGCAAATCCAGGCTCCCCATCCACTGCAGCCTCCGTCTCCTTTTCTATGCTAGATAGCAGCAGGCATTGGACGGAGCAATCCAATAACATCACTGCGCAGTCCGACGTCCCTTGCATGCGCCGTCTACAACAGGTTGTAACCCGGAAGTAGACTGCATTCTGATGGACTTCCCAGCGGAGCAGGGAGCTGATTACAGCCAGCGGCACTCGCATCAATTATATTCATATCTTATAGTTGCAAGTACAATTGAGGCAGAGAGTGATCAAGTCACTAACACTGTTTACCTGAGTGCCTGCGTCGCAGCAGTTAGTGTGCTGAATGCCTGCGGTCAAAAGAAGGAGCTAGGTGGCTGCAGGCATTCACCAATGTCAAGTCTTATTTTTTCCAAACTGCACCTTTTCCTTGGAGAGGCAGGAGGAAGCACCATAGGTGGGTCCTACCCTGCCTAGCCCTTGTCCTGGACCTGCTAGCCAGTAAAGATTCTTTTGGAGAAAAGTGACAAACCTTTCTTGGAAGACTTAAAGTGATTGTCTGGTGCAAACAAGTCATCACCTTTAGCCCTGTTACAAAATAAAGCGACAGGTCAGATGTCTGACCACAGATCCATTCGTTCTCTACAGTATGGGGCTGGTGGAAAAATCTGCGTGGAGAGCAAATGGAGCGGCATTTGAGAATGCATAGTGCCACTCCATTCTAACAAAGATAAAAGTGCCCTATACTGCCGATGGGCGCGGATCCCAGAGGTTGAATCCATAAGTTATCTATCCTGTGTATATACAGTTGTGCTCAAAAGTTTATATACCCCTGCAGAATTTTTGCTTTCTTGGCCTTTTTTCAGAAAGATGCAAGAGTCTGTCTGGATCCCAGAAACACACTCAGCTTTTATGCACACACACTGATTACAAGCAAACAGGTCACAGGTGAGGATGTTACATTTAGTAGCCAGTCAAACCCAACTTCTGTGCATGTTATCAGGCCAAAATCACCAGGGTATGTGAACTTTTGATCAGGGTCATTTGGATGTTTTGGATTGTCATTATGATTTAAAAGAGAAAACACAGTAGTTTGACAATAAATGGCTTCACCCAACCACTAACCACAAGTGGAGAAAAAGTTTTGGTGTCATAATTCATATTCTCTGAAATATTCTCGGGGTATATAAACTTTTGAGCACAGCTGTATATGATAACTTGTTTTCAACGAACAACTCCCTTAGGCTATGTGCACACGTTGTGGATTTTTAGCATTTTTGGCGCGTTTTTTCGCGGTGAAAACGCTTGCACAAAGCAACCCACTGAATTCAATGGCATTCCGCACATGCTGTGCTAATGCTGGGTATTTTTCTGCGGCGGAATCGCATCGTGGAAAAATACGCAGCATGCTCATTCTTTTTGCAGAATCGTGGGGATTCCACACATATAGGAATGCATTGTTCCACTTACTTTCCGCATGTGGATTTCCCGCAGCAGGGAGTTGCGGAATTGCCGCAGAAATTTCCGCGGCAATTCTGCACGTGGGCACCATAGCCTTAAGTCTATCTACACCAAAGAGAACATTTACTAGCTAGACCATGTCCTATGAGAATGGCTAAGTGATAACTTGTCTTCACCAGACAACACCTTTAAGGCCTCCATACACAATAGATAGCTCTTGGAAGAACAATAGCTGAAAAAGCATATGCAAATGATCAGTGGCGTATCATTGTAACCCAATGCAAAATCTCCAACAATGCCCCCAACTATCACAGGTCTTTAAAGGGAAATTGTGAACAGGTTTTTGCTACCTGAGCTCAGCTCCATGTAGGCTAAGAGACCCTGATTCCAACAATATATCACTTAGTTTACTGGGTGAAACAGTTCAAAGACAGTGTTTTTATATTTAGCAATGCTGCAGAGCTGAGAAAGCTAACCCCGCCCCCACAAATCTCTGTATATACAGTGACTATAGACCCTGAGCTGCTTATCACAGAAGGGGCGGAGTCGGACCAGGAGGCAAGTGCTGCTGTGTCCCAGAAAATGATCAGCTACAGGTGCTAAAACAATCATTGTAAGTAAACAAAACCACAGAGCATGATAAGAGAGGCATCACTGAAATCTGTGCTTTAACCCCTACAGCATCATGTCTTCATATTACATAGCAAAAACCTGCTGACAGATTCCCTATAATACTAATAGTCTTTTCATATGAGAAAAGGGACCTTTTGGGCCCCCTAGTCTCCAGGGTCAGGTGAAATTGCAACCCCAGCATCTGCTATATTTATGCTCCTGCAAATTATAGGCTTTTCCATGAAAAAGAGCGTTGGTTATCTAGGGTCATATGTTAGGTAAGCCTTGCCACATGACTTATGATTACAGTTGATGTGAATTTATTTGCATGCCCCACTCCGTCAGGCCACAACAATGCTCTGTGGCTGCTGCATGGAAGCGGGAGTAATGCCTTTTAACACCTTATCCCAGCACGTTCTCTCATCACTAGTGATTAGTCATGTTATAGCGTTGTCATTGGATTACATGATGGTTACTTCCAATAGGTGGCACTAGAGAGCCAGCTTTCTCTCTCTTGAAAGCAGCTAATTCAATATCAAATATAATCAGCAGTATCCCTCTTCTCCTGTACAAACCCCTTTAAAATCTAACCATTACTAATTAGTTGGTTTTCAGCTAAGCAGACCTACATTTTGAAGACCAGTGTTTAATTGGATCCCCACATGATGACCAGATCACGAGATATCCCATTAGTATGGCCTCCAGAAATCAGCTTCTACTTTTAAACAAGTTTCTCCGCAGGAGAAATGAAGCATTGCACCATTCTCTATTAAATCAGTACGCTGTCCACGTCATGCATGGATATGCCAAGTCCTCCTGAGCGAGAGACACTCTTTTTGACTGCTGTCCACTAGGGTTAATAGATGAAAGTCCTGTTATTATTACACCTACTACTACATATTGGGATAGGATCTTGGAGATGGGAATACCTCTTTAAAGTGTCCATACACCTTAGATATCTTGTCCACTTCCCTAATATACAAAAAAGCTCACCTTTTTTGGAACCCAATAAGAGACACCTACGGCAAAAGTGCATCTTGTGGGAGAAGACAAGGATTGGAATTCAGACTACCTGATCATTCCGTCACCCAACATTATCTGTCAAGGGAAATTCAGAACACCCCTGTACACATTAGATGGTTGTCAAAATTTTTGTGTGGACCCTTAGGCTTAATTTTTCCAGTTTTACCATACAGCATTTGTATGGGATCAGAAGGACATTACAGCTTTCTTCCAAAAACAGCACCAACTTTATCTGTAGTCTGTGCCAAGTATTGCACTTGTGCCCCAGTTGGTTTACAGTTCCCTCTCTTGGATTTTTTTGTTTATTAGGACGGCACTTCTTTATCTCACATTACTATCGGCAAGCCACCACATATTATTGTGTCTCGAACCAGATGCTAAAATCCTACTGTGCAATACCAATTTTCTGGTTTTTACGATGCGGCTTTTTCAGCATAATGACCGTTTAATGAAAGTGCAGTCATTTACAATATCAGGCCAAATACTCCAATTCCTGAAATTGCCAGAGCCATCAGAACATAATCTAAATGCAGATCTCCCCACGACTCCTATGTTTAAAGATTGAAGAATAAAATTAATATTTAACACGAGATTTCAAGACAAGCTGGGGTAAACTCAAATTAATTCATCTCCAGTAAAGAAAAAGATTACTTCATGTTCAGTAAACAGCAACTTCACCGAAACCAATTGTTAAATGTCACTTTGGCATGTTACTACATTCCTGGGGTGATATAATCACCTTTGTCTTAGCTGCTCACAGAATGAAAGCATATTGTAGTATTTGACACATGTTAACACTATTACTATTGAACTGCAAGCTGTGCAATAACATTTACATTTTTGTGTGTGTGTGTGTGTATATATATATATATATATATATATAAATAAAATACATGCACTGCTCAAAAAAATAAAGGGAAGAATAAGATACCACATCGTAGATATTACTGAATGAAATATCGCAGCTGCAAATCTTCATTCATTGCATAGTGGCATGTGATGAGAACAAGAAAACATAAAAATGATCAATGTAAATCAAAATTAATATCCCATGGAGGTCTGGATTAGGAAGAATACTCAGAATCAAAGTGGAAAATCAAATTACAGGCTGATCGAACTTCAGTGGAAATGCCTCAAGACAAGGAAATGATGCTCAGTAGTGTGTGTGGCCTCCACGTGCCTATTTGATCTCCCTACGACACTTGGGCACGCTCCTGATGAGTCGGCAGATGTTGTCATGAGGGATCTCCTCCCAGACCTGGACTAAAGCATCTGCCAACTCCTGGACAGTCTGGGTTGCAACGTGACTTTGGTGGATGGAGCGAGACATGATGTCCCAGATGTGTTCAATTGGATTCAGGTCTGGGGAATGGGCGTGTGTTATGATGAGTCACCGAAGGAGGAAAAAACAAAATACCAGCTAAGTCCAGAAAAACCAGAGAGGTTGGCAGCTATCGGATTGCAGACCCCTGAACCTATCCACAACAACTAGCAGTAGCCGTGGGGGGTTCCTACGGTGCCCTAGACCCCTCGATCACAGCCGGAGAACTATATAGCCTAAAGACAGAAAGGGGAAAAACTAAACTGCCCCAGAGCAGACCCCAAAGCAATAGGCAGCCCCCAACATATAATGATGGTGAAGCAAGATGAAAACACTAACACAGATAGAAAGATAGGTTGAGCAAATGATGGGGCCCAAGCTAACTACATAGGACAGGATAGGAAAGCTGCTGTCTGCCATCCGCAAAAACCCTATCAAAATGAGCCAACCGACTGATAGGAAAAACAGGCCCTGAAGTCGCTAGGCTTCAAAAGACTATATCAGCACTCAGGTATATTCTGTAGACAGAGCAAAATATCAACAGATCAGAGACAAAAATGGAATTCAGCTCACCCCCGGCAGGGGATGGCAGAACTCCCAAAAAACAAGGCAAAACAAAAACAAAACTGAAGAGTACAAAGCAGAGCAGAAAAACTTAGCTTTGAGATGCAGGAATCAGACTGGTCTCCAAGAATCCAGCAGGAAAATTACCAGCCAGGAAGAAGGGCGTCGGCAGCCTTATATCCAGTCCTCAATTCCAGCCACCCAGTCATCATCTAGCTGCCCAGGTGTTTGGTAATCAGTCTCACTAACTTCCTTCACTAGAGGAGGGAGTTCATCAGACCTCAATGGTGAAGGGAAAAATTAACTCACAACAGGCGTGCCAGTCCATAGCTTCAATGCTTTCATCTTGCAGGAAAAGCTGACACAATCCAGCCACATCAGGTCTGGTATTGCCCTGTGTTAGGAGGAACCCAGGGACAACCATACCAGCATATGGTTTCACAAGGGGTCCGAGGATCTCATCTCGGTACCTAGTGGCAGTCAGGTTACCTCTGGCGAGTACATGGAGGGCTGTGCAGCCCTCCAAAGAAATGCCACCCCACACCATTACTGACCCACTGCCAAACCGGTCATGCTGAAGGATGTTGCAGGCAGCAGATCGCTCTCCAAGGCGTCTCCAACTCTGTCACATCTGTCACATGTGCTCAGTGTGAACCTGCTTTCATCTGTGAAGAGCACAGGGTGCCAGTGGGAATTTGCCAATCCTGGTGTTCTGTGGCAAATGCCAAGCGTCCTGCACAGTGTTGGGCTGTGAGCACAACCCCCATCTGTGGATGTCGGGCTCTCAGACCATCCTTATGGAGTCAGTTTCTAACCGTTCAGACACAGGCACATTTGTGGCCTCCTGGAGATCATTTTGCAGGGCTCTGTCAGTGCTCCTCATGTTCCTCCTTGCACAAAGGCTGATATAGTGGTCCTGCTGCTGGGTTGCTGCCCTCCTACAGCCCCCTCCACGTCTCCTGACGTACTGGGCTTTCTCCTGGTAGCGCCTCCAACCTCTGGACACTGCGCTGACAGACACAGCAAACCTTCTTGTCACAGCTCGCATTGATGTGCCATCCTGGATGAGCTGCACTACCTGAGCCACTTGTGTGGGTTGTAGAGTCTGTCTCATGCTACCACGAGTGTGAAAGCACAACCAACATTCAAAAGTGACCAAAACATCATCCAGAAAGCATTGGTACTGACATGTGGTCTATGGTCCCCACCTGCAGAACCAGTCCTTTACTGAGGGTGTCTTGATAATTACCAATCATTTCCATCTGTTATATATTCCATTCGCACAACAGCATGTGAAATTGATTGTCAATCAGTGTTGCTTCCTAGTGGACAATTTGATTTCACAGAAGTTTGATTTACTTGGAGTTATATTCTGTTGTTTAAGTGTTCCCTTTATTTTTTGAGCAGTGTATATATATATATATACAGTGGGGAAAAAAAGTATTTAGTCAGTCAGCAATAGTGCAAGTTCCACCACTTAAAAAGATGAGAGGCGTCTGTAATTTACATCATAGGTAGACCTCAACTATGGGAGACAAACTGAGAAAAAAAAATCCAGAAAATCACATTGTCTGTTTTTTTTTCATTTTATTTGCATATTATGGTGGAAAATAAGTATTTGGTCAGAAACAAGCAATCAAGATTTCTGGCTCTCACAGACCTGTAACTTCTTCTTTAAGAGTCTCCTCTTTCCTCCACTCATTACCTGTAGTAATGGCACCTGTTTAAACTTGTCATCAGTATATAAAGACACCTGTGCACACCCTCAAACAGTCTGACTCCAAACTCCACTATGGTGAAGACCAAAGAGCTGTCAAAGGACACCAGAAACAAAATTGTAGCCCTGCACCAGGCTGGGAAGACTGAATCTGCAATAGCCAACCAGCTTGGAGTGAAGAAATCAACTGTGGGAGCAATAATTAGAAAATGGAAGACATACAAGACCACTGATAATCTCCCTCGATCTGGTGCTCCACGCAAAATCCCACCCCGTGGGGTCAGAATGATCACAAGAACGGTGAGCAAAAATCCCAGAACCACGCGGGGGGACCTAGTGAATGAACTGCAGAGAGCTGGGACCAATGTAACAAGGCCTACCATAAGTAACACACTACGCCACCATGGACTCAGATCCTGCAGTGCCAGACGTGTCCCACTGCTTAAGCCTGTACATGTCCGGGCCCGTCTGAAGTTTACTAGAGAGCATTTGGATGATCCAGAGGAGTTTTGGGAGAATGTCCTATGGTCTGATGAAACCAAACTGGAACTGTTTGGTAGAAACACAACTTGTCGTGTTTGGAGGAAAAAGAATACTGAGTTGCCTCCATCAAACACCATACCTACTGTAAAGCATGGTGGTGGAAACATCATGCTTTGGGGCTGTTTCTCTGCAAAGGGGCCAGGACGACTGATCCGGGTACATGAAAGAATGAATGGGGCCATGTATCGTGAGATTTTGAGTGCAAACCTCCTTCCATCAGCAAGGGCATTGAAGATGAAACGTGGCTGGGTCTTTCAACATGACAATGATCCAAAGCACACCGCCAGGGCAACGAAGGAGTGGCTTCGTAAGAAGCATTTCAAGGTCCTGGAGTGGCCTAGCCAGTCTCCAGATCTCAACCCTATAGAAAACCTTTGGAGGGAGTTGAAAGTCCGTGTTGCCAAGCGAAAAGCCCAAAACATCACTGCTCTAGAGGAGATCTGCATGGAGGAATGGGCCAACATACCAACAACAGTGTGTGGCAACCTTGTGAAGACTTACAGAAAACGTTTGACCTCTGTCATTGCCAACAAAGGATATATCACAAAGTATTGAGATGAAATTTTGTTTCTGACCAAATACTTATTTTCCACCATAATATGCAAATAAAATGAAAAAAAAACAAACAATGTGATTTTCTGGATTTTTTTTTCTCAGTTTGTCTCCCATAGTTGAGGTCTACCTATGATGTAAATTACAGACGCCGCTCATCTTTTTAAGTGGTGGAACTTGCACTATTGCTGACTGACTAAATACTTTTTTTCCCCACTGTATATATATATATATATATATATATATATATATACTGTGTGTACAATTATTGGGTCAGTGAATATTTTGACCATATCATAATTTATATGCAGATTTTGCACCTCCGCTTATTATAGACTTGAATGCTTATAGGATGAAGCAGATCATGTGATGTGTGTTTATGTAATGAGAAGGGTGAGGCCTAAGGATGCAAAGCCCCTTATCAGAGTGTGCAGAATTATTATGCAGCTTGTTTTCCGCAGGCAAAATGGTGAAAAGAGAGATTTAACTGAACGAAAAGTCAAAAATGGTTACCAGTTTTGCAGAAGAAAGCGGCACTCTTGAAATTGCTAAGATATTCAGGCAATCAGAGAACCATCAAGAGCTTTGTTGCAAATAGTCAACAGGGTCGTAGAAAATATGTTGAGAAAATTAGATGCCCAAGAACTGCTAAAGATGTGAGAAGAATCAGACGTGAAGCGACCAGGAAGCCATTGTCCTCCAGCGGCGTCATATTCCAGAACGGTAACCTCCCCGCAGCCCAGAAGTACAAAGTGTTCAGTGCTAGAACCATGGCTGATATCTGACCACCACTGAGCAAGCCACAGAAGTACAAGGTGTTCAGTGCTAGGAGACATGGCCGAGGTGACGAGGCTGAGCCCGACCACCACTCAATAAGTCACAGAAGGTGCGACATCAAGACTGGGCCAAGAAATATCTGAAGACAGATTGTTCAAAGGTTTAATAGACTGATGCAATGAAAGTGAATCTTGATGGAGTAGATGGATGGACCAATGGCTGGACCAGTAATGGGCACAGACCAACTCAGATGCCAGCAAGGTGGTGGTGGGGTACTGCCATGGCCTGATGTCATTGGTGATGAGCTAGTTGGAACTTTTGGAATGAAGATGTACTCAAAATCAACTCTCAAATCTCATGCAATGTTTTCATAAGACACTTTCGTCAGGCAGCGCTACAGGATAAAGTTGTTTTATGTTATAACTGATTCTGTTTATATATAACAACTTACCATATTTGTCCCCTTCCCCATTTACTACTCTATTTTTCCAAAGGTTCCCCCATTCTTACCAACTTCAACACTATTATATAATGTAAAACTAATAAAAATATTTGAAGAAGGAAAAGGTCTGCATCTCTCAAAAAAACCATGATTGTTATGCAGGACAAGGCTCCATCACTGCATCGAATTCTCCACTACTCAACAGCCCCTTCCTCACCTGACCAAACCCTATTGAGAACTTGTGGACCCTTCTTAAATGGGAGATTTAGGTTGAAGTGAAGCAGTCACCTCTCTGATCAGTCCAAAATAGAAAAGGTACAGCCAGCAGCACCCAACCATCAGAATGCAGGTTCAAAAATCCAATGACCCAATTGGAGAGCAAACCATTATAGGAAAAAACGAACAGCATTCCATAAAGTATCTTATGACATCTTTATTCTGATCAGTGTCTGGGATTCTGTGGTTGATTCTGCCCAAAAAGTTGATTGTCAATGGATTGACAGACTCCATGGATGGAAGGTTTATGACTATTGTTGAGAAGAAGGGAAGCTAGATTGGTTACTGACATAGTTTTTTTTAAATGTCAGAAATGTATTTTTGAACATTTTGAGTTGTTTGGTTATTATTCTAACTGTAACAGATGGAAATAAACAATTGACATGGCCAGCTCTTTAGACACAAGGGTATTTAAGTGCACAACTTAACAAGCATATAACTTTTTTTAAAAATAAGTAACTTTTAAAGGGAATCTGTGATCTCATTTTTCGCATATAAGCTGCAGCCACCGCCATTAGGGGCTTATCTACAGTATTCTGTAATGCTGTAGATAAGCCCCCGATACAACCTGAAAGATAAGAAAAACAAGCTAGATTATACTCACTGGGGGGGCAGTCCGGAGCGGTCCGGGTCCGATTGGTGTCACAGGTCCAGCACCTCCCGTCTTCTTTCGATGTCGTCATCTTCCTTGCTTCTGTCACGGCTCCTGCGCAGGTGTAATTCTCTGCCCTGTTGAGGGCAGAGCAAAGTACTGCAGTGCGCAGGCGTCGGGAAAGGTCAGAGAGGCCCAGCGCCTGCGCACTGCAGTACTTTACTCTGGCCTCAACAGGGCAAATGAGTACGTCTACGTAGGAGCTGCAACAGAAGCAAGGAAGAAGACGTCATCGCATGAAGATGGGAGGCACCAGACCCAGACCTGCAACACCCATTGGACCGGACCACCCCCCCTCCGGTGACTATAATCTAACTTGTTTTTCTTATCTTTCAGGTTACCTCAGGGGCTTATCTACAGCATTACAGAGTGCTGTAGATAAGCCCCTAATGGTGGTGGCCGCAGCTTATATGCAAAAAATTAGGTGACAGATTCTGTTGTGTCCCACAAATGGGAACAACCTGTAATGTATATTTCTCTGCGATTAGTTTTCCTCCAGTCAGCAAAATTCCCTGTTGTTTCTAGGTAGAATTAGACTGTGTGAAAATTGACCCTATGTCCCTCCTGTAGTTGAGCTCTGTATTAGGTTGCTCCTCCCTTCTTCTTCAGTGTAGCCTACAGCAGCCATTACTCAAGTACTCATGTGTACTCACTGTACAGATTACCCCTTTTTACCTACTGTCCATTGTAACTAATGCAAGATTTTGGAAGAAAACAGCACCGTTTCTCCTGGTCTTTCTACAGTTGTGTTGCTGGTGGAGTTAAAACTACCTGAGGACGCCTAGTGGTGTAAGTACAAGTTACACAATTATCTAAGAAGCTAAACGTTAGAGCACTTGGGATTTGCAGCCAGCAGGAAGAGTCACAATAGATTCCCTTTAAAGCATATTTGATAACTTTCTATGAACACATGGACAGTTCCCAGAAGTAGGAAGGACCTCATAGGCTCCAGGAGGAAGTGACAAATCTCCGGGACAGGAAGCACTGTCAAATGTGTCAATGTCCTCAACAAGAGAACAGTTGAAAGGTATGGTAAAACAAAGAGCTATCAGTTCCATGCTCTGCCACTTACTTTGGTACACCACACGTTGCTTCACGCTTGTAACCTACCGGTCATGAGTTCTATAGGGCGTCAGGCAGGACAATGATATCACTTAATTGCACTACCAGTGCTGGACTGTAGATTGGAGGGGAGAAGAAGAAAAGCTGCACTCATCATAGGTGCTATTTTATTGTATTTTCATTGGACATAGAAGAACTGTGTAAGGGCATAAATGGGGGAGCTTGTAGTGTGGAGCGCATTTACTATTTGGAGGCAAACAGTGCATTATTTCAATGTTAGGGCACGGAGGGGGCACTGTTATCATGTGGGGGCATAGAAGGGGCACTATTACCATGGGAATATAGAGGTTTACTACTGTGTGGGAGTGCAAAGGGATAATACTGTGTGAGGCACAGAGAGGGCACTATTACAGTTTGGGGACACATATTATCACTATTATAGGGTGAGTGCACAGAGGGGCACTATTAGAGTATGGAGGAACAGAGGGAAACGCGTGGCACTTTTATCGTGTGGAGGCACAGAAGGGCACTATTATTTAGTGGTGTCTCAGAGGGGCTCTATTACTTTGGTGCTTTCTTACCATGTGGGGGGAGTGGGACTACTGTATGGAGGCAGAGCGGGAGTACTAGTACCATATGGATACACAGTAGGCCTCTATTACATTTTGGGAACACAGAGCGGCAGTACTACAGTGTAGGGGCACAGAGATGGAACTATTACAGTATGGGGTCTCAGACGGACACTGTTATCACTTGGGGATACTTTTGCTGTGTGATAAATTCCATAGAGACGAGTCAAGAATGTAAGAAGTCATGAAGGCAGTCTGGACTGAAAAAAGGAGTAAAGTTAAAGCCAATGATAACGATAAAAGAGAACATCACAGGTAGGTCACTAGATTTATTTGTATATTTCACAATTATATCAAAGCACCTGTATATAACTGAGGGCAGCACTGGGGCTCAGAGGTCAGCACAGTTGTTAAAATATATTAAAACATTTTTATTTTAAATGTGTTAAAATTCAAGGGGTTAAACAGCAGCGATTGGAGCTAGCTTCTGTTGCTGCTGTTTGAGGTGGATTGAGAGACTTACATGTAGCTCCTGACCGCGCATCATACACCCACAGTCGACATGCAATGTACCTGTACGTCAGTCATCGGGAAGGGAATGAATACTTCCCAGTAGTTTCTCCTGCATACTGTATTAACAGGTGATCGCGGGTAGCCCAAGCAGTGGGATGTCCTTTGATTGGGTAATTGAGGATCCTACGGAGAGTAATTTGCTTTTTCTGTACATTTCAGAAGGTTTAAATTCTATACAGAAGTAGGTTATCTTTTCATATAAACAAGGAGACCTGCGCTTAGGACTAAAGCCCCGTCACACACAGCAATCTCGCTAGCGAGATCGCTGCTGAGTCACAGCGAGATCGCTGTGTGTGACACCTATCAGCGACCCTGCCGGATATCGTTGATCGCTGTGGAAAGCCCTGGACATTTTTTGGATTGTTGGTCTCCCGCTGGCCAGCACGCATCGCTGCGTGTGACAGGCGGGACAGCAGCAATCAGCGAGCGGGAGCTGGTAACCAAGGTAAACATCGGGTTTCTAAGTGCCGCGCGGCACTTAGAAACCCTCTGTGTACCTTAGTTACCAGCGCGCTGGTGCAGGGAGCTGGTAACCAAGGTTAACATCGGGTTTCTAAGTGCCGCGCGGCACTTAGAAACCCGATGTTTACCTTGGTTACCAGCTCACTGAACCAGCGCGCTGGTAACTAAGGTACACAGCGACATGCCCGCTCATCGTCGCTGGTGCTGATCGCTGGTGAAGCTGCCTGTTTGGCAGCTCACCAGCGATCATGTACCGACACACTAGCGATTCTGACAAGTTCATATCGTTGTCGGGATCGCTGGTGAGTCGCTATGTGTGACGGGGCCCTAACCAAAGGCTGCCAAATGGACAATGGAAGATCATAAGCACCACCTAAATAAATAAATAAAATGCCGGTCCAGCAAATGCAAAGAGAAATATAACGTACTAAAGCACATAAAGAAGTGATAAATTGCCTAAATAACTTTGACTCAGACAAACAAACACTCATCAAAGAAGTAATGATGATGTGAGTTGCAGAGGAGGATTAGCATGAACACAGTGCCAATGCTGGTCTGGAAATACAAGCGGGTTTCTAGGGACGCTACCGGCCGGCGCTTTCCCTTCCCCGCTTCCCTCACTTCCTGTTCTCCCCTGTGCCTCGTGCACATGCTTCCTACCTGACAAGATGCCCATTGTGCACCACTATTTCACGGCATTACCGTTCATCATTGTGCCCAGGTTAACACTGCATTTTTATCTTTGCATTTGCTGGACCGGCATTTTATTTATTTATTTAGGTGGTGCTTATGATCTTCCATTGTCCATTTGGCAGCCTTTGGTTGGTCCTAAGCGCAGGTCTCCTTGTTTATCTGACTATTGTTTTTTAACTGCGGGCTGACCTAGCAGCTGGGTAATTACTAAATGTTTATTGTTGGGTAAGCGCTGGCGTGTTTCTTTGGTTATTTAAATAGGTTATCTTTTCATCTTTGGCATGTATAATATATTACCCAAAACCTAGACAATCCCTTTAAAGTGCGACAAAAGAGCATAACTCTAAGCAACCCTGGAAATGTACAGCATTAGATGAATAAGAAAAGAAAAAGACAAAATCAGCATCTAAGTATTGAGTTGGGAAGAAAGCAGCAAGGTCAAAAGTAAATCAAGGTGTCCAGTGTTAAAGCTGAATCAGAACATCAATCATGAGCCAAAGTCAAGTAAGAGCGAAATCTTAACAGTCAGTGAAACGTGAGGTCAAAACCATAACTCAATTCAAACGAGAATAAAGCTGGAAACCAGAGCGACACCTGCGAGCGTGCCAGTCAGGGGCGACACGATGTGGATGAAGAACTCTCGGAACAACAAGATGACTATTGTTCCTACACTGAAAACTCAAGGCAACAAGGTAAAAGTACTGAAGACTGCAATCCGCACAGTACCACAAAGTAATGTTTAGCAAAATCTAATTTGCAATCAATAGGGGTTTTTGCAAAATTCCAATTTGTAGCTCGGTGCAGCATATACAAATCCAAATCCAACTAGGCTTGTCCCTCTTTGGTGTCATAAATTCAGATGGAGAATATATAATACTAGATGGTGGCCCGATTCTAACGCATCGGGTATTCTAGAATATGTATGCAGTTTATTTTTGAAGATTTAATAATAATGCAATAATGCACCCCCCAATCCTGATATGCATGGTTCTCTCACCCCCAATCCTGATATGCATGCTACCCCTCAACCCCCTATCCTGGTATGCATGGTCCCCTGACCCCCCAATCCTGGAATGCATGGTCCTCTCACCCCCAAATCCTGGTATGCATGGTCCTCTCACCTCTCTTTCCTGGTATGCATGGTCCTCTTACTCCCCTTTTGGGGTATGCATGGTCCCCTCACCCCCCAATCCTGGTATGCATGGTCCTCTCACCCCCCAATCCTGGTATGCATGGTACCCTCACCCCCCTATCCTGGTATGCATGGTCCCCTCACCCCCCTTTCTTGGTATGCATGGTCCCCTCACCCCCTTTGTTGGTATGCATGGTCCTCTCACACCCCAATCCTGGTATGTATTCTCACCATCACCCCCCTTTCCTGGTATGCATGGTCCTCTCACCCCCCAATCCTGGTATGCATGGTCCTCACCCCCCTTTCCTGGTATGCATGGTCCCCTCACCCCCCCAATCCTGGTATGCATGGTATCCTCACCCCCCTTTCCTGGTATGCATGGTCCCCTCAACCTCTTTCCTGATATGCATGTTCCCCTCACCCCCCAATCCTAGTATGCATGGTCCTCTTACCCCCCTTTCGGGGTATGCATGGTCCCCTCACCCCCCAGTCCTGGTATGCATGGTCCTCTCACCCCCCAATCCTGATATGCATGGTCCCCTCACCCCCTTATCCTGGTATGCATGGTCCCCTCACCCCCCTATCCTGGTATGCATGGTCCCCTCACCCCCCTATCCTGGTAAGCATGGTCCCCTCACTCCCCTTTCTTGGTATGCATGGTCCCCTCACCTCCCTTTCCTGGTATGCATGGTCCTCTCACCCCCCAATCCTGGTATGCATGGTCCTCTCACCCCCTTTCCTGGTATGCATGGTCCCCTCACCCCCCATTCCTGCTATGCATGGTCCCCTCACCCCCCATTCCTGCTATGCATGGTCCCCTCACCCCCCCTTTCCGTGTAGCCGCGACCAATCAGCATCGCGGCCCTCTGTCCATGACCAATCAGCCACGCGGCCCTGTAGCCGCAACCAATCACTGACGCGGCCCTCTAGCATGTAAAAAAATAATATTAAAAAATTTAAAAAAGTTATTCTCACCTTCCGACAGCCTCCTGTCTTGTTTCCACGTGCCCGGCCTTGCGTTCCCAGTAATGCTTTGCGGCTTAGACCGCTGATGACGTCGGCCTTCTTTCTCGCTCTCGAGAGAGTGACGTCGGTCTTCTTTTTCGCTCTCGCGAGAGTGACGTCATCATCGGTCTAAGCCGCAAAACATTACTGGGAACGCGAGGCCGGGCGCGTGGAAAGAAGACAGGAGGCCGTCGGAAGGTGACAATAACCTTTTTTTTAATTTAATTCTCTTTTTTACAGATTAAGGCCTGCGCCCGATTGAGCACTGCGCCCGACTGCGCCTGCCGCTGATTGGTCGCGGACTGGTGGCCGCAACCAATCAGCGGCAGGCGCAGCTTACCGTTACAAACAGCTGCGCCTGTCGCTGATTGGTTGCGGCCTGGCGGGGGCCTGGCGGCCGCAACCAATCAGCGACCCCCGATTTCGGTTACAGACAGACATGATAAGGCGTTTATATATATAGATGTTTATAGATACCGTAGAAGATTTGTGTTCTCCTTTATGGTTAACATTTACATTTTATGAGTTGTGAAGACTCTAGGTTCAAAAAATCCATCTGGACCCCCCTCACTCTCCCCAAAAAATGACCATTATAGATAAAGGGGTTGATTTATTAAAGTGTCATTTCAGGTGAGTTTTCCTAGTAAACTGTTGTGGTTGTATATGAGGAATAAAGCTATTTCTGGAGATTATATGACTTGTATCCTGCATTTTTGCATGCTTTCCCATCTGCAGGCTCTATCTCAAATTTTAAGCTGTTTCTGAGCTGGTGGATAACGACTAGCTACTATGATGTCTACCATACACAGCACATACAGACATGAAGCATCCCGGCTCTTCTGTCTCTACGTTACATGTTGAGAAACAGCAGCATGTAGTAGGACACTATATCGAAATACCAAGCAGCGTAGCTTCGAATCCATCTTTGGGGTGAGAAAAACACTTACTAGAAAGCAGCTGCATGTTTCACTCTGTTTTTTTTTTGTTACTCTGCGCTTCATTACTTCTTCCTTTCCATTGTCTAAGACCATGTACAAATGCACGAGTAAATAACATGTAAAAAAAAAGTACAATACAGAAAAGGTATCTATACAAGGTTAATCCCTTCATGACAGGTGTTTTTTTTTTTTGAGCTTTCGTTTTTTGCTCCCCTTCTTCCCAGAACCATAACTTTTTTATTTTTCTGTCAATATGGCCATGTGAGGGCTTGTTTTTTGTGGGATGTGTTATACTTTTAACGACACCATTGGTTTTTAACATATCATCCTGGAAAAACAGGAAAAAAAAAGTGAGGTGAAATTGCAAAAAAAAGTGCAGTTGTTTTTTTGTTTTGCTTTTTTTACTAGGTTCACTAAATGCTAAAACTGACCTTCCATTTTGATTCTCCAGGTCATTACGAGTTCATAGACATTAAACATGTCTAGGTTCTTTTTTATCTAAGTGGTGAAAAAAAATTCCAAACTTTGTTAAAAAAATTGCGCCATTTTCCGATACCTTTAGCGTCTCCATTTTTCATGATCTCAGGTCGGGTGAGGGCTTATTTTTTTGCGCGCCGAGCTGACATTTTTAATAATATTTCTTTGGTGCAGATGCAATCTTCAGATCGCCCAGTAATTGCATTTTAATGCAGTGTCACTGCGACCAAAAAACATAATTCTGGCGTTTTTACTTTTTTTCTCAGTACGCCGTTCAGCGATCAGGTTAATCCTTTTTTTTATTGATAGATCAGGCGATTATGAACACAGCGATACCAAATACATGAATGTTTGATTTTTTTTGATTGTTTTATTTTGAATGGGGCGAAAGGGGGGTGATTTGAACTTTTACTTTTTTTTATTTCTTTTATTTTTAAAAATATTTTTTTTTCACTTTTGGCATGCTTCAACAGTCTCCATGGAAGACTATAACCTGCCACAACGATATCAGCTCTGCTACATACAGGTGATGAGCAGATCGCCTGTATGTAGCAGATTACGTCACTTGCTCTGAGTGCTGACCACCGGGTGGTGCTCCTAGCAATCCAGCAGTGACAACCATAGGGGTCTCCAGGAGACCTCTGACTGTCATGCCAACCCATCGGTGACCTGTGATCACTTGATGGGGGTCACCGATGGGCAGATTTCCAGCGCGATTGCTGGAAATGTAAGTTAAATGCCGCTGTCAGCATTTGACAGCGGCATTTAACGGGTTAATAGCTTCAGGTGAATCATCCTTGTTGGGATGCTCCAGCAGCTGGATTTTGTAAGGGTGCCATTTGTGAGTAGCTAATATCCGCCGAAGGGATGTTCGACTAATGCCAGATCGGCGCGCTGAATTTGCAAAATGGGCAAAGCAAAAATTGGAACAGGACCCTCATTTTACACAGAAAATTATGTTCCGTGATGAGGCAAACTTTTTTGGATGGGCCATTTATATGGATACACCTAAATAACATGGGAATGGAGACAGTTTTCTTGCATAGGGTGTATTGCATTGAAATCTGCTGCAATGACCCGGGTACTGCGTTCACCAGACATCAACACAATTTCTATCCGCTCCTCACGTGTTAACCTCTGCGACATGTCAATGGCTGAAAACAAAGAGAAACTTGTAAATAACTCATGATGAATAAAGTTACGTTCAAACCAAGCACACCATTGTATTTCTTGTGAAATTCTCAATAAGTTTGAAGTGTCACATGACCCTCTTCCCATTGGAAAAAATAAAGTTGGATCCAAAATTGCCAACTTCAAAATGGCCGCCATGGTCACCACCCATCTTGAAAAGTTTTCCCCCCTCCCATATACTAATGTGTCACAAACAGGAAGTTGATATCACCAACCATTCCCATTTTATTTAGGTGTAGCCATATACTGTATATAGCCTATCCTGTATATTGTCGAGCAAAGGCAATAGAAGGTGGAGAGGTGAAAACACGGAGGAGTCTACAGAGAAATTGGATGAAACAAAGAAAATGTGAGGGGTTTTTTTTCAACTTTTATTCAATTTTTATTGAACACTTAGTTACCCTTTGAATATAGTGGGCACAGAGGTTGCAGTCGCTCCTGGACCCTGGTGGCTGAAAAGGTGACTTTGGCCATATAACAATACCACCCCTCATAAAGACCCTAAAAAGTTGGGGGCCCTGTTGGAGATTTTGCATTGGAGCCGATGAGTTTCAAATGCCACCACTGCTAACCTATCCTATATAATGGTATAAACATAATTTATGGTAATGGGAAATGACTATGTCATTCATTACACCGCGCATGCACCACTGGAGCTCTCATTTACTGGGGCCAAATGTGCAGCTTGTACAAGATTTAACATATTTTGCCGACAAGAGTCCCAGAATCACCAGGAGACTGTGGGACATTTGCTTTACTGACGTGTGACGGTTCTGCTGAGCGGCATTGATGCAAATCCACTTAGGGGAATACTACTGTACGTGGAAATTGAAATTGGTGAATACATAAAATCATATCCCATCCTGAACATTAGGAACATCTGTCTATTGCCCAGGAGGTCTCACAGCCGTCAGAAACCGGTGTGGCAGAAATGACTAAGGCCTGGCGTTTTGGAACAAATTGTGTCATTTTATTGGAATAAATCTGTAGGACAGTCCATTAAGAGCCAAGCCATTCATTATAGCGATGTCAGACCGTCACTACCAATAGGACCCGCCGAACAAATGAGATTTCGCAAGAATAGTAGACTATTCCTT
Source organism: Dendrobates tinctorius (assembly GCF_039654945.1). Lineage (NCBI taxonomy): Eukaryota > Metazoa > Chordata > Amphibia > Anura > Dendrobatidae > Dendrobates > Dendrobates tinctorius. The sequence continues at coordinate 4,855,159 of NW_027362062.1, read as the reverse complement.
CCAGTGCTCCCTACTTAGCACAAGGAGGTGCCATTAAGCCGCGGTGTAAAAAAGCCATAAAACAAAAATAAATTCCTCAAAGCCGGAACGTGAAGCCAGGTCTATCAATCACTCTACTTTTTAACCAGTTTCCTGCCAGAAAGGGACGCACATGGGTGGCAGTGAGAGATAAGTGTTATTTATAATGATATTTTAATTGAAGTGTCACAGATATGCTCATTACCATAATTAGCGTGCAATCTTCAGGCGGGAACTAGAGTGTAATGAATAGCGAGAATAATATTAGCTTGGGACACAGTCAGGCTGAGCTGTGTGCCAGCAGTAAATTGGGCAATTTGCATAACGAGATGGCAGACTTGTTATAAGAACCACAGGGCTGTATGATATGACAACCTCTTCCGAACACAGACCGTGCAAGAGGGAGAGAAAGGGATCTTCCAGCGCGCATTTTACAAGCCAAATATTCTTTCCCGTGTACAGGGGACTCATAATTTGCAAAGCGCATAGGAGCTGCCATACTGAGAGGACCGGCATTGTGCTATTCCAATGGAATTAATCATTCTGGTGCAGGTGAAACCGCTCCTTGGCTCCTTCTTTGGCTCCTTTATTCAGGATTTTTTCAGTTCTAAGGAGATGGAATTGATTCAGGTTTGGTATGATCAATGAGCTTGTAAGGGTCTAAGGGTCTAGTCTTACACCCAACACCGGCGGTAAACATTTATAGAGGCTTCAGTGCCAAGACTATTCTTCAACGCAAGATTCTTAAAGACGCACCCTCCTCAAGGTTTTTATCCAATAAATCATAGCATATAACACTGTGTACTTACAATTGCTCATTTTATCTTTCTACCCAGTTTATTATTCTCTTTTCTCTGCTCTATGTAGAAACAGGAATTCTCTTGTCCCTGCATTTATCATCCCCCACTTCACTTCCTGACCCAGCAGCTCCCTCCTCTCCCTGACAGGGACTTTTGTAGTGATTCATGTCTCATACAGGAAAAATTGACCTCCTGTTTCTACATAGAGCTTAGAATAAAAGTATCTCATGAAAGATTGCAGCACAGTTGGGATATTAGTATGTACCTATGTGATTCAAATATGACTCAAAAGTCTGCTAACACCGCGTCACCATGTCAACCGTGATGCCAGCCGGCGTCTTTGTCATGAGGTAGGCGGCGCCAGGCACAGGGGGGATGTGCCATGACGTCAGTCACCACATGGAGATGCAGAGAGTCGGCAGACACAGCGGAGCATGGCGCACATGCGTGTGCTGCCCACGGTATTGACAGAGATAAGGAATATGTGTGCCTGAAGTTACGTATGCTGTGTGCAATGCCATGTTATGGGGGCATGGGCTAAGTATATGCACCGCCATTATAGAGGGGCAAGATGTACAGGGTGTGAAACTAATGTTTTTGTAAAATGGCACATACAGTGACTTAGACACAAGTATCAGTACAAAAATAGCAATATAAAGTGAGTGCACCTATACAGCAATACATCATAAGCTAGCTTGTTTAGTAAATTAATGTGCCCTTATTTTGATTCTGCTTCCCTTGTCTCATTTTCAAAGCACAATGAAAAAATGAGTATATACCCTGTAATAAGTAAATAAGTAGATAGTAATAGTGCATGTAAATAACGTAAAAGACTTAGTTATCACTATTTTGTTCAAAAAAGCATAGAAGCCATTCCACCACGACAAGGAGTATACAATCAGGATGGTCCTATCCTATCTCTACAGTAGAATTAAAATCTCACCTTGTGTCAACCAATCATAGAATCGTAGAGTTGGAAGGGACCTCCTGGGCCATCTGGTCCAACCCCCTGCTCAAAGCAGGATTCACTAAATCATCCCAGACAGATGTCTGTCCAGCCTCTGTTTGAAGACTTCCATTGAAGGAGAACTCACCACACTTCTCGTGGCAGCTTGTTCCACTTATTGATCACTCTGTAACTGTCAAAAAGTTTTTTCTAATATCTAATCTGTGTCTCCTCCCATTCAGTTTCATCCCATTGCTTCTAGTCTTTCCTTGTGCAAATGAGAATAAAGTTGTAGATAATGTAGATAAAAGCAGGATCCAGGTACGACTGTTCAGACACTTGCCCATGGGAAGCTATATAGATGAAATGAAAAGTTCAAAGAGTCATGCCCCTGTTTGTACAAATTACAAGAAACTACAGCAAAACTAAAGAAATGAGCCGGAACACAAGTTGGGATACATGCAAAATGTAAAAGCTTGTTCACACTGTGGTCATTTCCCAGACAAAACCCAGTTTTGTTGATGTTCCTGCTTCCTTATCGTCCTCTAGTCTTCTCTTCAAGTTGTCTTCTAGCCATTGCAGCCTCCATAGCTCCCATCTGTCCATTTCACTCCACAAATGTCCTCTGACCCTGTTTCACAGGAACCGCTCATCCCATCCAAAAACTTTGAGGATCTACTTCACCGTTCTGCCTCACCAGGTGAGACATAACAACTAGTGATGAGCGAACGCTGTCAGATAAGGTGTTATCTGAGCATGCTTGGGGCTAACCGAGTGTCCTCGGCGTGCTCAAAAACTATGTTCGAGTCCCCGCGGCTGCATGTCTCGTGGCTGTTCAACAGCCGCAACACATGCATGGATTGCCTATTTGTTAGGCAATCACTGCACGTGTTGCGGCTGTCGAGCAGCCGTGGGATATGCAGCCGCGGGGACTCGAACATATTACTCAAGCACGCCCAAAATACTCGGTTAGCACATGAGCATGCTCGGATAACACTTTATCTGATCACATTCGCTCGTCACTATCCAGTCTTACCCAGTGAAATATGATGACATTTTTCAGAAGCTTAACAAACATGCATTAATGTTGATGCATCTGCCTGCAGAAGACATAAATTATTTTCGCAACATATTCTTGTCTTTATAGTTATGCATTAAATGTAAAGATACGGTATAATAAGAATTTCTGGTTTGCGCAGCCTGCATAATACATATTGTTATTGTTATATCGTGAGCGCAGCCAAGACAAGGCTACAAGTCTTTCTTAGAGATAACTGTTATCGCTTGCTGTTTGCTCAGCAGAAATACAGTTTACAACAGTAAGCATAAAATTATCTGTGTTGTAAGAGAGAGTTAGGGCAACGTAAAGAAAAACAAGCAGAGCCGTTTCATTGACATATATTTCAATATAACACTTAGGAATTCTTACTTGCAAAATCCCAACGGTGCATTCAAGTTAATTTTGCGGGCCGCCTATTTTACAGAAAAGTTAATAAAGCTTTAAATAGAAAAACAGACGATTGCGCCCGAGGTGCTGGAGGGGTAGCATTTATGTGCGGGGAAGCCATTTACATTAGCTCTTGCTTTTTTGCATCTCGAGAATTAGTGAAACTTTTCCAAGTTTTTTATTACTTTGTTTATTATGTACTTCAAGTTTGCTTTCTTTTAGTTTATGTCTCATATTTTTTAGGGAAAGTTTTTCTTTTATTAGAAATGATCTTGTATGAAGAAATATAATTGTTTTTGTCTTTTATGTGCTTTGCAATTCATCAATGTGGCTTTGAGGACAGGATTGTTTTGCTACATAATAAACTCTGACTGCCATCTGTTCTGCTTCTTATTTAATTGTTTTTTATCTCGTCATTGCGAAGAGCTAAATTACACTTTGTTAGTGTCTCTTTCGCGGTAATTCACATAGAAAGTTTTGCATAGGGTACATTTTAGAAAACTCTTTTTTTTCTGTGACCTTGAACATAGATGGTTTTGAAAAGGTCATGTTCATTTATTATGTAAGGTCTTGTGCTTTTGCTAACCACTTTGATGGAGTATTTCATCATTAAAGGGGTTGTCCACTACTTGGACAACTACTTGGAGAACCCCTTCTTAAATGCCTGAGTCTCCCGAGCAAAATTAGAAAAGCTTTTACTTACGTCCCACTTTGAAACCGTTCCAGAAATGTTGACATTGTTATGTCACATGAGCGCTGCAGCCAATCAGTGACAGAATGGACATCCGCTTCGATAACATAGTAAAGGCTGCAGCCAGTCAAGTTGCAGTGCTCATGCCACATAAGAATGTCAAGCAAGCAACAGGAGACTCGGCACGGCACACGTTCGGAAGTTGAGTAAAAACTTTTCTTATTTTACTTGGGGGGCTAGGCCCTTTGAGAAGGGTTTCTCCAACAATCAAACACATGACAATAGTTATGATACATTAAAGTGATCGCAAATCTGAAATCAGACATGCTTGACCGAAATCTTCCCCAACAATCAGTTGACCGGTCCGATACACATTAAAGTGTCAATATCAGTGGGTGCGGCCAATAGCTTAATGTGTGTGGTGGCCCCATAGTTCCTCAATATTTGAAGCACCATCATTTTCTTATACATCTAAAAATTAAGCAACGTTGCAAACAGAATTAAGACCCCTATTTTTAGTGTTTATACTGTATCTCCAAGGTAACAGACTACAAACAAACCATTTGTAGTCTGATTCTGCAGTCATTCTCCTTCATTTTTCACAAACATACAGTGCTAGATTATTACGCAGTATGGACCAGATGGATGGATGATTTGGAACAATTACAAACTGAGTACAATGCTCGTCAAACATTGATCTACTGTCATGTTATAGCGGCAAAAGTTGTCTTCTTCACTTTGGCCAGTAATGGGAATGCATTGATTCCACTGGTAGTAGAGTCACAGCTGAAGACATCACTGAGCAGATCCATATAATGTCAAGTAGATGAATAGTTTGCTTTGTTGCCTGACTTTATATGACCAGAGAAGATTTGAGGCATTGGCCATGGATACTGCACATGTCCCGATCTGGTTAAACTAGGAAATGTAATTTAACTACTGAGTGTCTGAATTGTATAACTAGAATGGGGAGTTATCTGCTCAACAACAATCATCATCAACATTTTTGTTATTTTGCTGTATAACTGTGCTATTTTGCTGCTAGCTCTGTGTTGGACTCTGTGACAAACTAAGCTCTGCCACAGTATAAACAGTATGTGAGTACTCATAGACCAATAAGATTGATAGAAGGACACACAGGACAGACTGTAATTTGGGCTTGATTGTGCAAAAAAGGCAAAGCAGAAAGTCTATGGCACCAGACATAATAAATAAGGTTCCTGAGGTGTAAGGTACAGGGCATAAGCTTTAGGCAGGTGTGGAAAAAATGCTGAAAAATATAAAGGCTTTAAAAAATATAAAAGTAGTTTATTTTTATTTTAACAAAATGCAAAGTGATTGATCAAACGGGAAATCTTAAACAAGCCAATATTTGGTGTGACCGCTCTTTGTCTTCATCAATTCTTTTGAGTACATTTACACACAGTTTTTGAAGGAACTCTACAGGGAGGTTGTTCCAAACATATTGAAGAACTGACCACAGATCTTCTGTGGATGTAACTTGCACAAATCTTTCTGTCTTTTCCTGCAATCCCAGATTGACTGGATGATGTTGAGATCAGTGCTATGTGGGGCCGTATCATCACTTCCACGACTCCTTGATCTTCTTATTGACATTGGTTGCATGTCTGGAATCATTGTCCTTCTTCCGAATAAATTTGGAGCCAATCAAACGTCTCCCTTATGGTTTTGCATGATGGATACATTTTCACGCCTAAAACATTTGCACAGTACCGTAAGTCTGGTACAGCTCTTGGTCCCATTGTTGTTGGGTCTTCTTATCCCATCAGAACCTAGGTCCAATTATGGGCAAATGCAACGCTATTAGGAGGAAGAGCAAAACCCGCAGGCCATGTATCTTCTTCCAGTTGGTGGCACAATTCCTTCGTCTCTCTTAGCACAATATTGAACTTTTGGCACCATCTGAAAAAAAAAAGTTTTAGTCCCATCCCTTCCAGGTTCCTGTAGGTACATAGATTCAGGAAACAAACTTAAATGTAGCTAATGCAGTGATTAAATATACCCTGACTCTGTGGGATAGCTGTAATCAGATATCGACTCTAAGCTCTCCAGGCTTACATGTAAACCTATTACACGTAATCCATCCTCGCAGGCCAACATGATGTACTAGACAGGAAGCCTCTCTCTATGGAGGCCGGAGGATTTAGCAGAAGTAAAAATTACTTTTTTTCTAATAGAGATTACCACCTACTTGCTTCAATATCACATTAATTTTATTTTTAAAGAAGTAATTTTATTTTGGAGACCAGGTAAAATTTCCATGCTTTAAATATGATATATTGTGTTGGACGAGACATAACATTATCTGAAATGAGATATTTTATTGCAAAAAGTAGTAACACAATAAAATTTTCAAACAAAAAATGAGGGGACTTCTTACCTTGAACTTAATGTTCCTGCAGCTGTTTCTTATCAACCATGTTTTCTTCTGCAGGAACAGTTATATCTCTGGTTGTTGAATTTGCTGAGAGATCATCCATATTATCCTAAGACTTGTTACATTGCTCGAAAAGAATGGTAACTTCTTTGTGTGCCCGTTGTCAGAGCCTAAAGCAACCCATAAACAAAAGATGAAATTTGTCTGTTCCCGCCAATTTAGACAAGACAGACTGGACTTCAAATGTGTATTAGTTGTGCTCTCTAGTCTCCTACTTTCGGAGGAGAGAAGGATAATAGGGTAGTCGGAATTTTCGGAAGAGATCAGAGGTATCTGACTTCGGCTGTATCTCTCCCCATCGAAATCACATGAATTTTCAGCTAAGTCGTGAGCTCAAGTACGTAGGAGAGTTGGGCAAAAAGCCGCCTGTTGAACAGTCAACAGTTAACTCATGTTTCCAGCCAGTTGTATGACAAGCGCCTTTTGCAGACATTAAAGTTTATAATGATGACTGCACCACACTCTGTTAAATCTTGGTCCGTGCCGAATGGACTCACCAGTAGGGTCCGGTATGGCTCTTATTATAGGAAAGACTTTAGCCTATATATACAAATGTTTTGCTGCTTCTGGAGTCATGATTATGACACAGCGTTTCGGCCGGAGCATTGTTTCAGCGGTCCGTGTTGAGAGCAAAACTGCAAAGAGAAACTATTGGCAAACAGCAAGGAGTATTTTTGTAAACTTTCCATGCACCACTCTACCTTGCCCTGCTCTTTCTTGGGGAAACCTGCTACTCCTTCCAGGACGGCAAACACATCCACTAAAATATGAATCCAAAGCACCAGAGAGTTCCTAATCAGGTTCTTTTTTTAATCAAAATAAATAATCAAGCAAAAATAAAAATCAACGTTTTGGCCAAAAATGGACCTTTATCAAACGAAAATATAAAAAAACAACATTGTTCAGTTGAGTTGTCTTTTTATATTTTGGCTTGATAAAGGCACATTTTTAGCAGAAACTTTGTTGTTGTTTTTTTTTTTGCTTGATTATGTAATATTATTAATAAAGAACATGATTGTGGGATCGCTGTGATGTCAACTATATCAGGCAATCAGTCTACTTTCAGCGATTCTGTGTGCTGTGGCACACTTCGAGTCATAGCTGAACATAGCGTAGATTTCAGAGACTTCAGAGTTGCCAAAATAATGCTGTCTTGGGAATTAACCTTAAAGAACCTGCTCCAATGTGAAAGAGTCAGAATGTGTGTCCTTTCTGGACACCATGTAAGTTCCTGCGCCTGTCCTTTGCTGGGAACTAGAAAACGTTCTAATGCTTGTTTTCAACACTCTGACAAATAACCATGCGGCCTCAAAAGAAATTTGAGACCATGACCATGTTTAACAGCGATCTCAAGGCATGAAAAGAATTTATTCTCATTAAGTGAGGTGAATCTTACAAATCTTTGTTCCAAATGGAACAACAGAAGCTGTGGTGGCAGAATAGGAAAGGTCAAGCCAACGGGAATCATTGAATCTGATAAAGCAGAGTTGAAAAAATAGCAACATCTGTGAAAATTGTGGAAGCGGAGTAGAATCTGCTATGAGAAACCGGTGTAGTAGAGCTGAGTCACACAGGACGGTAATGTCATGACCCATTTTTGGATCTGTGTCAGATCTAGGATTCTCATATATAAACTTTTTTATTTTCAGGCCATCGGGGGTTAACATCAGTTTTCCCCCCGGTGGCCGCTGGTATAATTACATTGCATTGCTAGGTGAGTTTTGCTTATGCAGCTGGTGACCACTCCCACCTTCCTATATAAGGTCACCTGGTGCATCAGCTGACTGTTGGTTTTGACAGGTACTTTTTGGATACCAACCGTGGTGAAGACTGGAGCTACCTGGTGCAGTGGTGGTTCAGCTTGTCGAGAGCAGTGGTGGTTCTGCTGAAGGGAGAAGCTTTCTGGAGCAGTGGTGATTCTGCTGAAAGCTGAGTTCAGGAGCCTTACTCTGCTGCACGGTGCATTGGCAGCAGAGAAAGCTAATTGTTGTTTTGTTTAACCCTGTCTGTCGTTTCTCCCCTTGGTGTTTTATTGCTGCAGCAGTGGGACCAGTGTCCACACTTACCAATTCCCTAGTGAAGGATAGGTGCAGGGTAAGTGAGGGACAAGGTATCCTTCTCGGCGACAGGTTGAGAGAACCTGTATAAGGATGTCAGGTTAGTCCTGGACTCAGCCGCAGCAGAGTGCAGGAGGTGTCCCCTTCCCTGTTCCGTATAGCAGGGCCCACCAATGTAATTATGTCCTCGGTGTCCGCTTGTTTTTCCAGTTGTTTGGTGACCAACCGATCGTCGGGTCACACCACGCAGGGCCAGTCACATATCGTGACAGGTAAAGGGCAAGTCTGGACCAGGGATAAAGTACTTCAATGAAGTAGCAGAACTGAGTTTACAAAAGTGCTAGCTGCCGTACATTAGAGGACTGGCTTGGAAATAAAGAAGAGCTCAGTTTGTCACAGAGTTTAGTAAGTCGGAGTATTCAAAAGCTGGGATTGTCACAGAGTACATAAAATTAGAGCTGGTCAGTGGTATAGTACAGCTGAGTTTGTCACAGAGTCTGGAATAACAGAGCTGATCTGTGGTATAGTAGAGCTGGGTTTGTCACAGAGTCCAGTACAATAGAGCTGGCCTGCATTGTAGCAGTGCTGGGATTTTCATAAAATTAGCATTCAAGAGCAGAGTAAGTCTTTGGTCGTGGCATTGATGCCTAATACCAGAATATTCAGGCGGTAAGCCAATGCCTGATCTGGCCTATGAGGACTGGGGGCTGATGTCAGAGGTGCACACTGGGTTGTTAAATCAACGTGCAGAGGAATACAAAGAGTCAGTAGCAGGAGGATGAAGCACTTGACACTGGATTTAAGAAAAGTGACTAAACTTTCTTGCAAATTTTTCATATTTATCAGGCACTTGAGTTGCCTGCAGTTGGTGGATGTCCAGGCCCTAAGAACCCTACTGATCGCACAATAGATGGATATGGACAGGCAGAATATGGAAATGAAGTCAATGCTTTCTATTAAATCTGTGCTCAGGTGTGTGAGTGCGCTCAGACAGGAGCTGTGTGCTGCTGTGTGCTCCTGTCTGCTGGGCTGCACACTTCTCTAGATTCTAGTGCAAGATCGATGGGGGTTTCAGGACCCGGACTTCCACCGATCTGCAGGAAATTCAAGTGCCTGCTAAATATGAACAAATTAGCAAGAAAGTTTAGTTACTCTTTATTTTGCTTTAATTATTGTATTGTTAACGTTGGTACTTATGACTTCTGTTTTGAAACTATTAAACAGTAAAGCGCTGCGGAATATGTCGGCGCTATATAAATAAATAATATTATTATTCTTTAAGATTATATTGACCTCCACGCACTATCATAAATGTCTCTTTAATTCACAGGTATATTGCACAAACAAGACGAGTGGGGCCAAAATTAGGACATTAGTCCCGATTTTAGAATTACACTATATTAGGTCAATTTATTTTTAAAAAATCCAAATAACTTTTCACGGTAACCCTCTCAAAAACGCAAGTAAACAATGTTCAGTGGTTCTTATCTCCACCCTGCCTGTATTTGGCATCCACACAAGTATTAGCAAAACTGCGAGTAATATGATCATGTGGGAAGGAAAACACAAGTGTTTGGGTTTTTTTATGGTTTATTTAAATGTCTCTCTAATTTGTATAATCCACACAGAGATGTGATATTAGGCACATAGTATTTCATGTACATGGGTCGCCCTCCCAGGGCTGTGGGGTACTCGGTACCGGGCCGGTGTCAGCGGGATGTGTCACAGCAGCGGTGACCCGGTCCGTGGCCCTGGGCGCCCAAGTAATAGGGAAGATTGAATGGTGGAATGTAGTTAATGGAATAGTTCGTGACGTCACCTGTGGTGTTCGGCAAGTGAGGTGTTAAGCCGACGCTGCATGCAGATCCTCCGGGGCTGGTGGTGTGTCGCAGCCAAGATGGTGAAGCTCCCCACAGGTGAAGCTGTAGTCCCAGGGTAGTGTAGATGTGGTTGGCATGTTGATGTAGCAGTGCCGGAAGGTTAGGAAGCAGACAAGACACAGCGGGGTGCAATTTCTGTACCTTTACTTGATAACTGCAGTCCAGGGTCCTGATTACAGATGGTACTGGAGCAGGTTAGCCTGGAAGCAACTCAGGTATTCTCTCTCAGCAGATGGGCTGTGCAGTCTCCTTCCTAGCGCTTATTTGAGTGAAGTACTCCTAGTACTGAGTTACACTGAAGTTCCTCCTAATTCTCTCCTACTAGCACTCCTCATATGGCAGACAGCTGTAGCCGCTATTCCTCTCTGGCTCGCTCCGTCCTGTTGTGCCTCCGAGTCTTAGATGGGAGTAGTGCATTTACAGCCTCCTACTCCTCTGGTGTCTGTTGCAGGACCGTTAGTATCCGTACAACCGTGGAGACAAGGCTCCAGTTCATGCACTCTCACTGGAGATGAGCCTTTCCTCTCCGCTCGATCTCCGCGCTTCTACCTCACGCCTGCACACTTCACCCTCCTCACGCTAACTGACCACTCCTCTCTCTTGGCCCTCAGAGAGCACTCCTCCCCTCAATTCCGGTTCAGAGTCCCCCCTGCTGGCCTGGAGTGGAGCTGTGTTGCATGTATAGGTTAACTGCGAAAGAGACCATTCACTGCTTCCAAGCCTGGCATTACCCTCCCTGGAGGAAGGCAAAGCCACTGTGGCGGTCATAGTCCTGGGGGCGCCATATACACAAATAATTACAAACTGCACAGATCACAACCTACAGAATAACTTTATCTTTTTCAGGTGTTGCATTGGGTGGGAGTCTCACAAGAGACCCTAAATGAGGAAGTGTGAATACAATATACAAATATGGAGTGTCATGTGAAAAGTTTTATTATATTAGTATACCGAAGCGCTACATGCACGGCTTGTTCTCAGATCAGCTGGGTCCAAAAATCAAAATTATTTTATCATATTGGACTGTGACTTGGACTTTTTGCATAAAAGTTTAAAGTGAAGATTCTGGGTTGTTCTTTAATCCACATTTGAAGCTTAGGTGTACAGGGGCGGGAATGTGGGTAGGGTCTTCGGATCCTGCCCCGACCTCCTCCACCCGACACTGGTGTCTCTATGACAAGTCACCCCTTTGTGCAATTTCGTACCAGTGCCTTCCTTACCTCGGGCAGCGAAGGCGCAGCTTGATATCCCGTCATCCCTCAATAAAATGGCGGCATATGTGCAGATTTCGATCTCAACTCAATGAAAGCTCTAATGGACGTCATTGAGCTGAGATCTTAAAGGGGTTGCCCGGGCCAAATCGATAAGTCTGCAGTCACTCTGTGTTCCTCAATTTCTGAGCCGCGACTGGAGGTTATGTATGTGTTATACATGATCCTGGCCACACCCGTCCAGTGAGAGTGGCCTCGCTCCATGCGCTTGTATTGAAGAAGACCGCACCCCGGCTAGTGATTTAGCTGTCCAGTGGGCATGGCTGACAAGAGGGTGTGGCCTCGCTCCATGCACTTGTATTGAGGAAGACCGCGCCCCAGCTAGTGTTTTAGCTGTCCAGTGGGCATCGCCGACTAGAGGGCGTGGCCTCGCTCCTTTCATGTGGAGGACCGGACCTCCCCTTTAATATATTTTATTGAAGTCTGCCATCTTTACATTTTCCTAGTGGTTTTATATTTTTAAAATGACAGTATTTATTTAGGGGGTCTGTTCTGAGTCTATATTTAACTACGGGGTCTGTATAGGTTTAGGTGTCTGATCAGGGTTGTATTCTATAAGGGTTCTATTCTAGAGTCTATATTTATTTAGAGGGTCCGGTGTCTATTTAGGGGTTTGGTCTGGGTCTTTATTTCTTAGCGAGGGTGTGATGTGGAACATGGATATTGATATAAGTGGGGTTATAAGAACAGCATGTTAAAATTTTGAGCGCTACACTTTCAGTACCGCTTCATAAGACACCTCTCAGGACTTTCCTGTTACAACTTCAGTTGATCATATCTCAGCATTATAGTAGGGAATTAAAATGCAGTTTTCACATTTTCATGTCCATTAAATGGTCTTACTATATTTGATTCTAATATATCCACTTTAAGCAGATTAGCCATTTAGGAGTCAATAAAAGTTGGGTGACAACTTGATTAGGATTGAACTTTTCGTAGCAGCTGCAGAACGCTGCAGACAATGTATTGGGTCCCATCTGTCCTTGTGCCCACTGCGGTTTTCAATGTAATTTCCTTGTCTAAGGAAAATTCTTGCTATAGAGTAAAGTAGAGTCTGGGGGAAACCGGAACTGAACTGTACATATGGTCCTTTTTTTGCGATAATCCAGATCAGTTCCATTGTGCCTCATTGTCATACATTCTAAATGACAAAACTTTCAAGCAGTGTTATTTTTGCTAAAAATCACTAGCATCTAAATTCCAAAATGACTTACAGCTCTATCAATTTTCTTGCAAGTTATTTTGGCAGAAAACCTTAATTGCGCCTGTGGTGACCAGACTTTATCTCCGACAACATCCTGTTTTTGTCGTGTATGCATTAACTTTGCAATGTCCGCATCCTGGAAGATTTTGGTACCAAATAATTTAATCACTGTGCAAATGTTACTTTTTCAGTTTTTCAGAAACTTTTCCAGTATACAAGGCCTTGAAAAAGTCTTCATACCCCATGAACTTTTCCACGTTACACCCACAAACTTAAATGAATTTTATTGGGATTTTATGTGATATACCAACACAAAGGAGCAAGTATTGGGAAGTGTAAAGCAAATGATACAAATTTGAAAATTGTGACGTACATTTGTATTCAGCCCCCTTGTAGCCCTACACCTAAATCAAATCCTGAGTGACCAATTGCTTCCAGAAGTCACATAATTAGTAAATTGAGTCCACTTGTGTGTAATTTATTCTCAGTACAACTAAAGCCATTCTGTGAAGGCTTCAGAGGTTTGTGTGAGAACATTGGGGCTCAAACAACATCATGAAAACAAAGGAGCTCACCAGACAGGTCATGGATAAAGTTGCAGAGAAGAATAAAACAGGTTAGGAACTAAAAGAGGAAAAACGCAAAACATGTATGTTAGGTTTATTTCTGACTGCCTGACTGCTTCATATCTATTGATGGCTGTATTAACAGCATTCCTGACCATTTAGCCCATTAAAGCATGTCGATGAGCCAGCAAAAAAATGCTTGTTTGTGGTCTGATCACATTTTTTATGCAGCCTAAAAATAATTATTGACAGCAGCACATCTCTAGGCATAAACAGAAGATGTTTTGCCAATGATATGTAAACTGTACTGGGAACAAACAATAATATTAACAGAGTCAATAGCTGAAAACAAGTGGAGTGCTGACTTCAAATTGTATAATCAATTAGCATAACTTTTACTAATTACAATTTTTTTTCACAATAATCACATTTAATGAAAAGAAGGTGAACATAGAAAAGATACAGTATCACCCAAGTGATGAAAATTAACCAACCAAATGGACACGTGACAAGGAGCAAGAAATAGTGATTCAAAATGCCTAATAGCCTTAATCACCTGACCTATAATCCCTGTATGTTCATTATCCAACAGCGAGCAATAAACCAACAAAGTGCATATGTATGTAAAGAAGCTTACCCATAGTAAAGTGCAAGTGCATGATCCCTGAGAACAACCCCGATGAGCGTTTCACATTCGCTTTATCACATGAGTAAAGCTTTAGTGTCTCTGTAACCAGAGAGCAATGCATTGTTTGAGTACTTAAAGGGATTGTCCATTTTTAAGCTACTGTCAAGTGTCTGGGTTCGAACTCTTAAACCTGTGCTTTGTGATCAGCTTCTCTCTCCTTCAAGCCACAGCAGATATACCTTTTCTCTGGGTGTATAGTTTCTGTCATACATGTGTCAGTCTTTTTAGGGTAACAGGTGTTTTCATGTAATTATTTGTCTTCCCTATCACCTTTTGGATGCAGCTTTATATTCTTTCCCTCTGATGGTATTTCCTGCAGGTGATGGTCTCATTGGGATGTCCAATCATACTGCTGTAGTTAAAACAGTAAGTGAAAGACCAGTTAGGGTTTATCTCTCTGCTTTTTATGTTCTTTAATCAGCACCTATCTTCTATTTCATTTTAGGAAGTAGTCAGTGTATTCTCTAACAGTACGTACTTAATTCTTTGTTTTGTATTTTGTGGTTTGCTTTACTCACTCTGGGATCTCTTTCTATTTCTGCACATTTTGCCTTCAGTAGGTAATTTGCACTCTTCTCTGCCCTCTTATTCTTTACGAAGAACATGAAGTGCTTGACTGCCTTTCAGGCAACATAGGTTTGAGTTACCCTCATCTAGTCTGTGCTTAGGGCTATCTCAGCTCACGCAGGAACCACTAGGGCCTGCATGGTCAGGATCTCTAGTCTGTATAGGAATCGGCAGGGTCAGTAGCAGTTTTTAGTGTGTTACCTATGTTCCCGAGTGAACTGCTATACTATCATAACATTAAAAACCTGCGGTCAATCTTTGGCAGATAATGACGGCACAACTGTAATAAGGTGCACAAGTAGGGTTCAATCCAGTCCTTATGTACAGTATAAAAAACTTGTCACTCCAAAATGAAAATGAACTTGAAATTTTTTTATTAAGCAATCCAAAATTATACAGACGTTTCGGTCAATGTATGAATTGCATGTGTATCCCCGGACCATAAGTATGCTGCAAGCAGTCACCGCTAATTACAGGTGAGCGGTGACTGGAGCAGCGCCAACCCCTGGACTGAAACAAGATCATGAAAATTTATTTTTTTTCCCCCGAAGTGTTCGACTAAGTGCAGGCACAAGGCAGGTTAGAAATGCTATCTGCAGGTTAGTAGAGTTTTTTCTGACGGCAGGTTCCTTTTAACACAAGAAATTAGATCCTTCCCAACTGGGTACACCTTGATGCTGATGGGATGGCTTTGACCCTTTTTTTAATCAAAAACGGTGTTTCCTAAGTACCCGATGTTATTTTTATGTACTATTACCATTTACTTACTTATAGCATTGTACAGTTAGGTCCATATATATTTGGACAGAGACACTTTTCTAATTTTGGTTCTAGACATTACCACAATGAATTTTAAACAAAACAATTCAGATGCAGTTGAAGTTCAGACTTTCAGCTTTCATTTGAGGGTATCTACATTTCAATTGGATGACGGGTTTAGGAGTTTCAGCTCCTTAACATGTGCCACCCTGTTTTTAAAGGGAACAAAAGTAATTGGACAGACTAAATAATTGTAAATCACTGTTTTATCAGCATTAGATTATCACTAGAGGACTAGTAAACCTGCTGTCATTTAGTTCTTCATATTCATGAGCTCTGTATAATCCCGCCTTCACCACTGATTGGCAGCTTTCTGACTAGTTACAGCGTACACAGAAAGCTGCCAATCAGTGTTGTGGGTGGGGTTATACAGAGATCAGCATTAAGAGAACTGCTAGATCTGCAGCAGATAAGACAGTGATTTTATCAAAACTGCAGCAAGCAGCCCAGTAAGTGACACATCGCTGGAATCAGGGTCTCTGTCCCCACACCATGCTGCTCTCAGATGGGGTAGCAAAAACCTGGTGACAGATTCCCTTTAAAGGATTAAAGCAATTTAAGACATTCATGATCACACACGCTGCTTTTATTTCATTCAGTCTCTTTATTAATAATTATACTATTACTGGATATGTGAGAAGCATTTTTGGATGACATTTTCAGACATTTGAGCCATCAGTCAATCAGCTGTGAGATCTTCTCTTTGTGATGATGGCACTTCTAGTTGCATATTACATGTCAGCCAAAAGCATAAATAATTCAGATAGAAGCAGGTGTCTTGGCTCTTTTGAGAAGGGTTTCATGTCAGACCTTGGTTATTATTCACTCATTTTCTCATTGTAGAGCTGCTTGACATCTTACCAATTTACAATGATGTAGCCCTAGTCATAAACCACAGTGAGAAGCTTCGGCAGTAGAAGGCACCTGTTCCTAGACCACTTCCTTTTTCTTCTTGCATTCACCCTGGGGACTCATCGCCCACATTAACATAAGAATGAAACCCACCTCCTGCCACATCTCTCTATTCTTACTTCTGCTTAATAAACTTCTTCTTTCTATTTTAAAAACAGGTTTCGTTTTTTATAAATTTATAAAGAAAAAAAAAGGAACCTGCCACATTAAACGTGCGTGTGGCTAGTAAGTGGGCAGCAGGGGCATCGAGCAGGAGAGCGATTTACATTTTGGGGGGAAAATAATCAGCATAAAAGCTGGAATCAGACGATCATATAAAAAAAAAAAAATCGATCCGATTTTCAGCTCCAAGAGTTGTCCAAGTGAAATTTTTTTTTTTATTGCGTGTAATGATGCAAGTGCAATCAGAGCATGGGATTTTATTCCTCACATGCAAGGCATATGTAATGAGTTTTTAACATGATCTTTCACATACTGTAAATACTGTATGTGAAATTAAGCTATCTACATAAAAAATTAAAGTAATCTTATATATATAAATTGATATAAAAATGATAGATAAAAAAAATTAGATAAAAAAATAGACAAAAATCTCAGCTGTCATGATCCCCAACTACTATTACCCCGATTGCCACCGCACTAGGGCAATCAGGAAGAGCGGCAATTTTGGGGCGGCTGAGGGCTTGTATTTTTAGGCTGGGAAGGGCCAAATAACCAGAGACCTTCCTATCCTGATAATATCAGCCTGAAGCTGTCTGCTTTACCTTAGCTGGTTATCAAATAGAGGGGAAACACCACGTCATTCTTTAAAGTTACTTATTTATTCATTTATTTATGTAATAAGTTAATTAAGGATAAGCATTGTTTAATGACACATGAAAGGCACCAAAGGGTGAACATTTATTATATGTAGGGAGCTTGTGACTTTAAATATCTACAGAACATCTTTTCTATCTATCATCTATTTATCTATTCTATCTTTTCTATCTTGAAGGTTCGGGCTGTGAGTCTACTGTAATTGGCTGATGAAATGTGGCGTTTCCTTTGAAATGTGTGTGGATAAATCGGGCAGCACATGTATGGTGCTTGTGCTGTTTGATTTTTTTCTCGCACACATTGACTTGCATTGGCGAGTGCAATCCGATTCTCGCAGACTCGCAGCATGCTGAGATATTTTTTAGAGCTGAGGAACACTAACTCATCGAATAACATTGGTCAGAGTGCAATATGATGTATTCTCGCATTGCACTCACCCGATTTATATGTTCACACTCCAAAGACATACTGAAAGGGAATTTAGATTGTGAGTCCCAATGGGGACAACGATGATGACGTCTGCAAAGCGGTGTGGAATTTGATGGTTCTATATAAGCAAAGCATAAGAAATAATAATTTTGGACTAGGAGTCCAGTGGGAGGTCTTAGTTTGCATACCGAGATAGCAGTCAGTGAGTACAGAGGCATGTAAAAGTTTGGGCACCCCTGGTCAAAATTATTGTTATTGTGAACAGTTAAGCAAGTTGAAGATTAAATGATCTCTAAAAAAATAAAGTTAAAGATGATACATTTCCTTTGTATATTAGGCAAAAAAAATATATATTTATTGTCATTTTTTTTTACATTTTAAAAATTACAAAATGAAAAATAAGCAGATGCAATAGTTTGGGCCACTGTAGAACCGCCCACTGGACTCCTAAGCCTAGAACGTGCAGGGATTCAAACAAAAAAAAATACAAGTTATTTTTTTCTTTTTTTCTGAGCCTTGGTGTATAATATGTTCCAGATCTGATCATGTGCTACTGGGTGCAGTGACCTCATCCAAAAGTACAATGTATAAGCCATTAGTCATTCAATCTGTTTGTCGGATCCTCTTTTGTGGCCATAACACTTCTAGTTCTCATGCGCTGTGTCGCAGTATATTCAATTGGAAATTAAAGAATTCAATTGTATGGTTAAAGGTTTTTTTTTTTTTTTACATTGTTCTTCTATTCCTATTTGTATAAAAAAAAAAAATGAAGATTTTTATATTAGCCACTGAGCCATATCAATAGGCTAACACTCGCTGCCTTTCTCTTTGTGATGTGCAATCTCTTTAATCTAAGTTGTATGGGGGCTTTTAGCATTCATCCTATTATCATCACAAGCAGGGATTATAGGAAAGGTAACGGAACGGTTGAAAAGCTGGCGGCACATAATAAAGGATTTGCAATTTTACTGTTTGCACCAAGCTCTCCAAAAGAAAGCTTTGTCATTTTGGAGACGTCAGGATCTGACAAATTTATTAAGCAGAAAGGCAGAAAACATTGTGTTTTCAGTGCAATTCATCATTTCACATTTTCTCCACAAATCATTTTCTGTTTTTTTATTTCGTCACAAATGTTCCTGTTCATAACCATGAAACAATTTACTCCAACTCACTCTTTTAGACCGGTATACAGACTTAAAAGGCGGCTTTAATGATACAGTCAGCGAGGAGTCCGTTGTAAATCAGGAGCCTGATGTGTTCATAATGAAGATCCAGTTGCTAATTGACAGCGTTCTCCCTGTGCATAGTAGTAGTTGGAATGTGTTGAGAGGGCAACCATCAGTCAAAATCCGCCGTTTTTTTCCCCATTGATTTGCATTACCGGCGGATCTTGACGGATGGCCATCCGTTGGATCCGTTTTTTTGCGGATCCGTCAATTTTTTTCCGTCCGCCAAGATGCCTGGATGGACCATGCAAGGTTTTTTTAGCTGCAGGATCCGCATTTTTATAGTGCGCATGACCGGAGGAATGAAGTCAGCCGGAAATTTAACCCTGAAATCATTTCTGGCGGACAGAAAAAAAAATTCTCTCTCTCTCTCCTCTCCTTCCCGGGCAGCGATTCCTTTAAAATTTTTCATTCATCGGATCCGTCAAAAAAAACGGTCCGGTGACATCCGTTCACATCAGCTACCAACGGATCCGCTTCCCGCCATTTTGGCGGATTTTAACTGACACAAAAAAGCTGAAGCGTGAAACAGGCCTTAGGCTGGAGTCACACTGCCGAATTTCTCATGCGATAATCGCATCGCATAGCACGGACTGGCCGGCACCTCTCTTGACCTGAGCATGACAGCGTGATTCATTACTATGCAGCCGTCATGCTCAGGTCGGGAGAGCTGACAGCCAGTGCGAGTTTTACGATGCGATTCACGGACAAAAAATACGCCAGTGTGTCTCTGCCCTTAGGAAAATATTGGACTGCTGCCTTCACAGCAGACTCATTACAGTCTGCTGGACTCCTTTATTGCTTTGCTGGACTCCTTGCTGCCTTGCTGAACTCCTTGCTGCCCTCATGTATTCACATGGGACTTCTTGCTGCTTTGCTGGACTCCTTGCTGCTTTGCTGGACTCCTTGCTGTCTGCTGGACTCATGTATTCACAGGGGACTCCTTGCTGCTTTGCTGGACTCCTTGCTGTCTGCTGGACTCATGTATTCACAGGGGACTCCTTGCTGCTTTGCTGGACTCCTTGCTTTCTCCAGACTCATGCCTTCACAGAGGACTCTTTGCGGCCTGTTGGACTCCTTGCTGCCTTGCTGGACTCCTTGCTGCCTTGCTGGACTCATGCCTTCACCTTGGACTCTTAGCGGTCTGCTGGACTACTTGCTACACTGCCAGACTCCTCACTGGCTGATGGACTCTTTCCTTCATAGCAGACTCCTTGTGGTCTGCTGGACTCCTTGCCTGTCCGCTGGACTCCTTGCTTCCCAATAGACTCTTTACTGTCCGCTGGACTCCTTGCTTCACAGTGGACTCTTTGCTGTCTGCTGACCTCCAGCCTTTACAATATACTCCTCGCTGTCTGCACACTTTAAATCACTAGATGTAAAATCATAAAAACTACAGCATGTAAACACATCCCGTGCAGTGCACCCAAAAGGAAACATCTAGTCTGATGGTTATGCTTTAATATAATAATAATAATAATTTTTATTTATATAGCGCCAACATATTCCGCAGCACTTTACAATTAAGCGGGGACATGTACAGACAATAAATTCAATACAAGTTAAGACAATTCAAACAATGACATTAGGAGTGAGGTCCCTGCTCGCAAGCTTACAATCTACAAGGAAATGGGGGGACACAGTAGGTGAGAAATGCTTGTTAATTCAGGTCTGGCAATTATAATAGGGATTTTCATATAAAGCTGCATGATCCGGTCATCAGCCCGTGTGTTTAAGCGCAATAGACAAGTATCAAGTGCAGTTATCATGTGCATGAAGGGTGTGGAGACAGATGAATAGTAGGGTGCAGATTCAGAATAATATTTGGAAGGAGGGAACAGGGCAAAGTTAGCTTGCTGAGTAGTTGATGTGATAGGCTTCTTTGAAGAGATGGGTTTTCAAAGCGCGCTTGAATAGGTCAGGGCTAGGTATCAGTCTGATCGTCTGGGGAAGTGCATTCCAGAGAGCTGGAGCAGCACGAGAGATGCTTTCAAACTTAATGCTTTCAAAGAGATGAGAGATGCTTTCAAACTTACCTATCATTTCAGTTGGCTTTTCAGAAAAAGCTGTCATATGTGTACATGAGAATACACTATATCCAACCATTACAAAACTTATCATTTCCATTTTCATAATTTCTCCCTTCTGCGAGTTGCATTTTTAATTTTTAATTTGTCTCTAAACTGATGGGTGGAGATTGGCTGATATGATGTCTCCCATAAAGAATATACAGAGACATAAAAGATACCTGCTTCCTTTTCTCTTATGTAGCAAATCTTCAGAAACAGCAGGAGCATGGAGGACATTATACAGCTGTACTGAGAATTATAGCTGAGAATCCAGCACCGAGCTGAGATATGCATTTTGTAGAATACATAAGTAGGTGTTTGTGTTTGTCTGTGCCTCTCTTTTTAAGCCCATGTAGTCAGGTTAAGAATCAAAAATGGGAAAAGCTCATTTCTAGGAAAGTACATTTCTTGATTTTTGGCATGTCAAAACAGGCCAGCAATCACCCAACAAATGAGCAAATGGTTCGTTCATCAGTACAAATAATTTTTAAGCAAAATTAAACATCCTTGTTCTCGGCAGCATATTGTCCTGTTTAAACAAGTTATGTACTGCTGATAATGTGAGGGGAAGGGGAGTCAGGGCCGTAGTCGTGGCTGACAGATTGCTCAATCATGCCCTGGTCTCCCACCACATGCATACAATGTCCCCTTTGCAGCGTACCTTCTTTAACGCCTTCTGAACCATCAGGGTCCCCTCTGATCTGCTGTGGGTTCACTCCTGTCGGTTTCACACAAAGAGAGACAGAGTCCAGTTTCAACTTGTAACAAACGATTTTACTTGAATCCATTCACAGTACGTCCAACTGAGTTACAGCAACATCACAGGGAACATAATACATATCCTTGTCTATTCCTGTGCTTTTCCCCACTTCTTCCACAATGCTCCCGGGTCGTACCGTCTCGTCCGGTACCGCAGCGTTCCTTTTGTCCAGCTTAACTACCTTCAGGAGTTCCCCTGTCCGTTTCGCCCCAGACATAAGGGAATCTGCCCTCGTAGTCGGCTATCACATCTTGGTGCTGCCCTGTATTCCTCTGCTACTGTGTCCTTCAGTTCCCAAGCCCTGGATGTCTGGTCTCCTAGCTTGAATGTTATGTGGTCAACTGTGTTGCCTGGGATCTAAGGCCCTACAGGACTGTCTGGGCTCCCTGGCCCTACTGACTAAAATGCCGGGAACTTGCTGGCTTACCCACAATTGGCCCCTCATAGGTTAACTGTTACTTATCCTAATCTAAGTGTGCTAAAATGCCCCCCTCTAGTGAACTAACTAGATTACTACGCTTTCCCTGAACAATAATATACATATAGCAGCATAAAGTACATAACATTATTTACAAAGTAAGACAATCAGAATCGGGACGTGCTTAGTTTCTGTGACCTCTTACAATAACATGGTGTTCTATGCTAGGAAGTGCGGTAAGCCTGTCTAAACAACCGCCAATGGGCAGCTAACTGATTGAAAGTCGCTTGGTGGCCACGTTTGGCTTGTCTAAATGGGAGCTTTCACTCAGTTCTTTCTTCATATCTCTTTCCCATTGACTTCTATAAGCAGACGCAATTGGAATCCTCACTCAGTGATTAGGCAGTCAGTCTTACTTTCACCAAGATGGCTTTTTTACTGCTTTAAAAGCGAATCATGAGTTTAAGAGGTGGAGAAAGAAGAAGTGTCTCATAAGTGGAGAAAAAAAGAGCATTTCTCTAATAAGATATATTACAAAGTTTCTCATATTCACTTGTACAATTGATTTACGCAAAGTTTGTTGACATGTCAGTGACCAAATAATAATCACAAAGCACCCCTTCAGGAAACATATCTGGAAACAGGAGGTAGATATCACATTAGACCAAGTATTACGAGATGTAAAGCTTTAGAAAGAACGATTGTCTCTTAAGTTATTGGTATCTCACTCTTGGCTACTAGACCTGCAAATTAACATTCCCTTCAACAATTTTCTACAGAGATTTTTAGATGGCCTTTTTATTCTCTCTGTCACTCGTCAGTCTGTTTTGCCAGCAACACTATTGATCTGTATGAAAACGTAATGAAAAAGCAGTTACAAGTTTTTGTACTGAAAGTTCCCGTCCCCTGTTGTTATCTATTCTTCCCTTTTGGTACTGTGTGTATTAAGGACTTTTATGCAAACTTCTGTCTTTGAACAACCTGAAAATGGTAACATTAGAAAACAGAGGTAAAAACAGCAAAAAAAAAAAAAAAAAGTAAAACTCAAGGGCTGTAAGAAAACACATGAGAGTCGGGGGATACGGATATCACCCCGCCGTCACTAATCTGTGATGGAGTTTAGACAGTCACAACTCTTTGGCGCCTCCCTTACCCTGAGGTCAGTTAGGGAACGGAACTTGGGATAAGTAGTCACCAGAGAAGCTGCCCTGTCACATTATTATTAATTATTATTATCGGGGCCAGGGCCGGCTCCAGGTTTTTGAGGGCCCCGGGTGAAAGAGTCTCAGTGCCCCCCCTTTTAACACATACCACAATTCATGCCGTGTGACATCCGTGGTGCCGGCCAAAAACGGACTTATCTCCGTGTGGATCACACGGACACGCATGTGATCCACACGGACACTCGCTCTGTGGCAAAACACGTACATGTGAAGGAGGCTATTGATTAGTAGTGTACGCAAGAAAGAAAGAAAGAAAGAAAGAGAAAAAGAACAGAGAGAAAGAAAGAGGGGAAAGAAAGAACAGAGAGAGAAAAAGAGTGGACAGAAAAAAGAACAGGGAGAGAGAGACAAAGAAGGAGGGGAAAGAAAGAACGAATAGAGAGAAAGAACAGAGAGAGAAGGAAAGAGAGGAAAGAGAGAACAGACAGAGAGAGAAAGAACAGAGACAGAAAGAAAGAAAGAAAGAAAGAAAGAAAGAAAGAAAGAACAGAGAGAAAGAAAGAACAGAGAGAAAGAAAGAACAGAGAGAGAAAAAAAAAAGATTAAAGAGAAAGAACAGAGAGAGAGAGAGAGAAAGAAACAAAGAAAGAAATATTCTATAAAGATACCATAGCAGCCCGGCTCCCATTGTAGTGCCCACCTGAGCCTCCTGGTGCAGGACATATCATGATCCGCTCACATGGCCGACATCCCCGATTCCAAGGCAATCCCGCTGTCTGCTCTGTCAGAGGAGGACACGGTGATGGATCTAAAGCATTCCCTGAAGTGCCTCCATGGTTCCATCACAATATCCTCCCGAAATTACCTAATTTCTGGTCAGATTCCAGCACGTCACTTCCGGTAGAACGTTACGTGCGAGTTTTAGGCTGTGTGCACACACAGCGTTTTTTTAGCTTTTTTTAGTGGATTTGCCAATAAATCCGCTATAAAAACGCTAAAAATAAGCTTCCCATTCATTTTTGTGTATATTGATGCATTTTTTTACCGCGAAAAACGAGCAGAAAAAACGCATGGTTTCTGGGAAGGGAGTCCGGTTTTTAAGCAGAAATTTTCTGCTACATGTGCACATAGCCTTAAAGTGCTCCTTGGGGCTCCTATGTCCGTGGGAAAAGTAAGCTCCCGGCTGGGGCAGTCTCTCTCTCAAAATCGAGACTGTCTCGCTGGATCAGGGACGGTTCGGACTCGGGAGGTATAAATGCTCCATGCACGGCTCCACTTTGTATGCCTCATACACACACGTCTCCGCTCCATACACCTTGTACACTCCCGGCTCTGCTCCGCTCCATAAACACACGGCTCAGCTCCGTACACACAGGGCTCCATTCCGTACACCTCGTACACACACGGCTCCGCTCTGTACACCACGCACACATGCGGCTCCGCACACCTCATACACACATGGCTCCCCTCTGTACACTTCGTACACACTTGGCTCCGCTCCGTACACCTCGTACACACGCGGCTCCGCTCCGTACACCTCGTACACACGCGGCTCCGCTCCGTACACCTCGTACACACGCGGCTCCGCTCCGTACACCTCGTACACACGCGGCTCCGCTCCGTACACCTCGTACACACGCGGCTCCGCTCCGTACACCTCGTACACACGCGGCTCCGCTCCGTACACCTCGTACACACACGGCTCCGCTCCGTACACCTCGTACACACACGGCTCCGCTCCGTACACCTCGTACACACACGGCTCCGCTCCGTACACCTCGTACACACACAGGGCTCCGCTCCGTACACCTCGTACACACACAGGGCTCCGCTCCGTACACCTCGTACACACACAGGGCTCCGCTCCGTACACCTCGTACACACACACGGCTCCGCTCCGTACACCTCGTACACACACACGGCTCCGCTCCGTACACCTCGTACACACACACGGCTCCGCTCCGTACACCTCGTACACACACACGGCTCCGCTCCATACACCTCGTACACACACACGGCTCCGCTCCGTACACCTCGTACACACACACGGCTCCGCTCCGTACACCTCGTACACACACACGGCTCCGCTCCGTACACCTCGTACACACACACGGCTCTGCTACATCCACCTTGTAAACCCCTCCTGACCCCACACAGAAACTTTACCTCGTCCAGACCAGCACCATAATGACCCGACCAGCACATCAGAGTCCTGCAGCCACCCTGATCATGTGACCCCTGACTCCCCTCCTCCTGTGACCTCATCACAGGTCCTGTGCTGCACACAAGATTACAGCCGAAGCCATGATCATTGCTGGCTGTAAGGGGCTGCGTGTGTCCCTCGGGGAGGGCGCAGGATGGGGTTGGTACATGGGGGGCGTGACGGCGCCGGCAGGTATCCCAGACAGCGTGAGTGGGCCCCCCCTTGTCACCAGGGCCCCGTCACTTGCCCGGGTGCTGACGCCGGCCCTGATCGGGGCACTCTGCAGTAAGAGCAGTATATATAACACCAGTCCCAGGTCGGGAATATACATCTAAACCTCCGGTCCGTTACTGCCAGGATCCCCCAATAACACCAGAACGGTATGCTGCACCAGTTCCTCATTAGATATAAGCCCGGTCGGTTAAAAAGAAACCAACCCCAGGTATTAGCCAAACTCACAGACGTGGGAAATCGGGTTTCGCGATAAAAGAGCAGCCCAAAATTAATTGATATTTTAATTGCCGAAAGGCGTACTAGATACTACAAATATATACAGAGTAATAAACAGGTATTGCAGCCAGACGTACAGATAAAAGTAAGGTACAGGTTGGGAATAGCAGTCAGCTGGATGTGTCACGTTACCGGTCCGAATAGCTCTCGTATCCACAGGCACCTTCTTAGTTTCTGGTCCGTCTCCACACGTGACATGGCTTCCATGGCAGAACAAAGGCTAAAGGTGTGTAGCTAGCTTTTAACCCCTAGCTCGCCCCCTCCCATATTTGCCATCGCCCCTCTGGGTTGGACTGTATTCTCCACCCTTCACCTCCTAGCTGAAATAATTCCCAATATCTAGAATGGGTCATAACTTCCTAGGGGGAGGTCCAAACGGGACAACTGACGTCTCTACTGGTTAGTTGGGGCTGGACCGATACAGAGAGTTCAAACTTGGGTTGGCTAAGTGGTTCTGGAGAGCAAGTCTCAATAGCTTGGTATCCAGGACAGCTACAGAAATATGAGACACTGGGGTGTGTGGAGTGCTCCCAGGGTTCTGGTGTATTGGACTTAACCCTGATATTCACAGTACTCTCATAATTCATCTCTAGGTGTTGGTGCCCAAGTGTCTAGAGCTTTCCCTTGATGTTGGCTGCCTTGCACAAAAAACAGCAGGGGGTCCTAGCTCTGCCCCTCCTCGCCTTTAAAAGGAGAGATACAGGGCGCATCCACTGTGTGAAATCTGTATAAAACAATTAAAATTGTGGAACAGTAGGGAAGGTGCTCACCTATTGGGGTTGTGAGGAAGTCACAACACCCATGAACGCTTAAGAAGCAGCAGCAAGTCTGCACAGGGTCCTAGGACAGAATTGCAGAAATGACGTGGAAGTGCAATAAGGACTGCGCTTGCTTCTGGTAGAGTAAAGGGTTCTTTATTCAGCCAACGCGTTTCCTGAGCCTGCTGGCTCACTTCGTCTGCCCTGATGAAGTGAGCCAGCAGGCTCAGGAAACACGTTGGCTGAATAAAGAACCCTTTACTCTACCAGAAGCAAGCGCAGTCCTTATTGCACTTCCACATCATTCCTCCTCGCCTTTATTAATACATGGCCTCTAATTCTCTGGCCATTTGGCAAAAGTTCTGTTATTTTGGGGATTTGTGTACTTCTCCCAAGGGTGAGGGCGGCTTCAGCAGTAGAGGAAGATCTCTGGGCAATATATTGGGCCTTAATTAATAAATCCAAAATCGAATCTCCCTCGTCCCTCCCAAGGGCCTATTCATCATTACATTTGCACCTTTTACTTTTTTATTTTCATCTGCACCTAATTCTTCTTTTATTTTACACCTTTTTAAAGTCTATTTTAGGGGGAGTGCACACAGTGCGGATTCAGCTGCGGATTTTTCCCTGTGTATTTGCAGGTAAAATCCGCAGGTAAAATGACCTGCGGTTTACCTGCGGATTTGCCTGCAGTTTGCCCCTGCGTTTAGACACCTGTACAATGGAACAGGTGTCAAACCGCTGCGGAATCCGCAGAAAGAATTGACATGCTGCTGATTTCAAACCGCGTGGAAAAATCCACAGCATGTGCACTGCGGTTTCTAAATCCATTAGATATCATTGTACTGCACCTTGCCTGCGGATCTGTAGCGGCAAATCCACTGCGGATCCGCAGCAAAATCCACACCGTGTGCACAAACTCTTATATGCGGCTTGTTTTTTCTTGTGTTTACCATAGTGGATATAATCAGGGTTTCTAGATTATTTCTTTCATTGGAAATATTCAAAAATTCTCAAAATTTGTACCCAAAACACTCTCCGGGTGAAATTTTATTTTTGGCAGATTTTTTAGCACAATTTTGCAAAATGTGCTACTTTTACTCTAAAAGGTTCCAAAATTATTATTAAAAACAGGGCCTTTTTTATTTTACGCTAAAATGTATAAACCACATGCACCATTTTGATGTGTTTGTAAAAAAAGGCATAATACCACAAGACAGCAAAAAACAAGTGACTTAAAAAAACGCAAATGATGAATAGAGGACCAAAAAGTGTCTGACATTGGTCAACCAAGGATGGACTAAACATTCAGGCATTGGGGCAGTGTCGGTAAAGATTTACTATACTCAAGCATTTAATAACCATGTGGTTGATAGGCGGCCCATGACCATTAATGCCTAGAGCTCCACATCAGTTTGTATCTGGTCGGCTTCATTCTGACATCGGCCTAACAAGTGCAATTTTGAAAAAAAATCCATACTATAATAATACGTTTTTGTGAGGTTTATAAAAATAAAGCTTAAAGGGCGCCAGGAGCCTTGCTCAATTCACCTCTACCGAGTGAGGCTGTACCCGTCTAGTCAGAATGGGGCATATCAAATACTTGCAGTCACATGACTGGTTCTCCTGGTGCCAATGTGGCGCCCCTGGGGGTTCAGTCACCACAGAGGTACTGCACCCCACCCAGAGGTGTGGTATCCCACTTTCCAGGTAAGGTGGAGGCAACTGACAGTACTCTAACACCTGCAACCATCACACACCCTATAGCAGCAGGGCATTTGGATGTACCCTACGGGAGGATGATCTCGACCCTGTCTGGGTGTTAAAGGGTGTTGGGAGGTGGGTGGAGCTAGTAGGATGAGAGTGGGAGAATAGAGTTTAGTGGGGAGTCTGCCCTGAGGGAAGAAAGTGGAAGGACGTGTGTGAAGCAGCTCCCTTTCAGGAGGAGCTGCAGGGAAGGAAAGAGACAGAAGGAAGCTCCCTGAAGAGGGAAGGGATCCTAGAGGCACGGGTAGCAACCATACTGTCCGTGGGGCTCGTTCCGGCTAACGTCGGGTGGAGGGATCAGGTCGCAGTATAGGGACAAGCCCTCAAACTAGTGGCGTGGACAACGGACTCAGCTAGATCAACCAGAGGCTATGAGCATTGCAAGTGCTGCAGCGAAATCCACAATTATTCGCTGAAAAGGCAGACACTTTGGATCCAGGGACCTAGAGGTTATTCCCGACAAAATCCGAGTCTGCTGGCTTGGGACACTGTTTCTGAAGGTGCTGGACAGAAGGGAGGAAATCAGTACAGGGAGACGGCCAGGAAAGGAACACACTGAAGGAAGTTCTGGAAAGGTGTTCTCCATCTGCCTGGGAGTTTCCAGGATCCCTAACCTGGCGGACACAGCACCAAGCGGGTATTCGTGTACACAAGAACTGTGAGTAAATCTTTGGAACTGCACCCAGCTGTGTCCTCCAATTCTTCCTGCGTCAACTACCTAACTCTGCTACATCTACCACCACCAAACACATCTTTGTTTCACCACTGCCCTGGGACAAAAGCTGGGCCTGTGGAGAGCTATTCTAACTCTGCTGCATCACACCATCAGTCCCAGAGGATCTGCACTGCAGCGCTGGTCACCTCTGACCAGAAACCACAGGTGGTGTCACGAACTTATCTACACATAGACTTTATATCTCATCAGTTCTTATTTTACATGGACACTCAGGGCCACGGACCGGATCATTGCTGCCGTGACACATCCCTTTAAGACACGGGCCCGGTACCGAGTAACCCACGGCCCTAGGGGGCGCTCCACCAACGCCAGAGAATCCTGACAGTGCGCATCATGCACACTGTGAGGATTCACAAGTCTGCAGTCCCATAGACCTTTCCTAAATGGGTTTTCCCAAGCTTACTAGATTGATGACCTATCCCCAGGATAAGGCAGTAATATCAGATCAGTGGAAAACTAGCACGTGGCACCCAGATCTGCCTCCGGTCGGATGAAAACAGTGAACGGTCGGTACACAACTCAGTTTAATTTGTAGTGTAGAGTAAACAGCTGATCACTGGGTGCTTGGTGCTAGACCCCCACTGATCTGATAATAAAGACCTACCTTAAGAATATGCCATTAATATGGTAAGCCTGAAAAACCCTTTCCGCATTGTTCAATGGTTAGAACCCTCAGATCACCAACAATCGTTCAAACCAAGGGACAGACTCTTTCGATGGCGAGCAGAAGGGTGATCATACCCCTAGACTTTCTATTGTGTCTATACACGCCTCTGCGTACTCATGCTAAAGCTTTGCACATTTTCCCCTTTGCTTGAGCGAGCAGCAGTTTTGCTACTAAAGTTCTGCTACCCACTAATAAACTAATTTTTTCCCCTAGAAAATTGGTGTTAAAAAAAGGGGCACAGTACTTTTCTAAAAAGTGAGTAAAACGTTGAGGGATGAACAAAACAAAGCCTTTTCATTCTGCAGCTGCACTAACAGTAGGAGTTAATGTCCATGTAAGACTTTTGAATCTAATTTATTACACTCAGTAGCTTTTACGGGTCACTGGCTCATGCAATCTTGTGCTGTTTTCTTGATTGCTAATATTATAATTTTGTGAACAAGCTGGAAGGTATGCATATCGATTCCGACGGAGCCGAAGCACTATGATGTTAACTGGTGGACCCGGTCCAAAACTTTCATCATCTTCCAAGTTCCCTATAATTACACTGGTGTGATTCCATACAAATCAGTCATCCTTCTTACATGAAAGATTAAAAGATCTGGTGTAGAACGATAAGTTTAGTAATACCTACAACTTGTCTTATTAATTAGACACTTTGGAATGATGAAGATACTTAAAGGGATTATCCGTCTCAGTACAACTGCCTGCAGGAGTCCCCCGATCCCTCGCATTGGAAAAGATTAGGTCGGTTATGGCTGGTGATAGAAGCGCAAAAGTGATTATCAATATGCATATGTATTATTTCACATCAAAGCTCTGGCTTAACGGCATTATATGATACTGCAATATGTTTTATAAGAGACAGGATGGGGGATATTATTACCGGAAGGGGCCCAGGATGGAGAACATTATACTAGGAAGGGACCAAGGATGGGTGACATTAGTACAGGATGGGGGACATTATTACATCAGGGGGGCAACATCAGTGTCTTTATAGGATTTAGGATACTACAAGGGCTAATACATCTGACCAACATGTATGGGAACTCTGGAGAGATGATTTTTGTGTGAGTAATAATGTGCAACATCCTGGCCCCCTTCCTACTATAATGTCCCCCATCCTGAGCCCCTTCATGAATATTGTCCCTATGCTCTCCCCTTACTGGTATAATGCCCCCATCTTGGGCCTATTTCACTAATAATGTCTCCCAATCTGGCCCATTCCAGTAAAATATGTCCCCCATTCTGGGTTCCTTCCTTGTATACTTTCCCTCATCCTGGCACCTGTCCAATAATAATGCCCCCCCATCCTGGTGTAATATGTCCCCATCCTGTCCCCTTCCATTAATATATGTTCCCCATCCTGGGTATCCTTGTAATAAAGTATGTCTTCCATCCTAGGCCCCTTCCAGTAATAATTCCCCCATCCTGGTGTAATGTCCACATCCTGGGCCTCTTCCTGGTATAATGTCTCAGTTCCTGAACTCTAACACATAGTTACATAAGTTGTAAAAAAGACCTAGGTCCATCATGTTGAAGCTTTCTCAAATACCTTTTGGATGTGGGTTCCCCTTTATGATTCACTCTAATGGGAGTCCCCTGCCCACAAATTGGACTGGTTTATAACGTCATAGGGCTGCATTCATTTTCAGAGAGATATTTGCTAAAAAGTTAAGAAAGTATCTTTTTTTCTTGTTCTCGGAATTCTCCTGAATATTTATATACGTACATGTAAAAATTGCTATTTATAGCTGTTCAATCCCTATACATCCTAATCTTACGTTAAACTTGGGACTGGAGGTTTACTGCTCCTTTTAGGAAATTTTCCAAGAGCGAAAAATGATAACCTATTATTAATTTACGAGTGTGTCCATATCCTGGAACCCTATCAAACAGAAAAAAATGGGTTCATTGCACTATATGGATCATTGCGGCAATTAGGAGATTTATCCTGGTACCACTGCTCATCCATAAATGCAGTAAACATGGAGCCACCTATAGGTGGTGCAAGAGAGAACTTTCTATTTCATTTGGTGGACAGTTATTTTGCATAATTATTCCCAGAAAGCATTGTCTTAAAGGCTCCTTATTAACTGGATCTCTGAAAAGGAAAATTAGTAAATACCGAGAATCATGATACTAAGAAATATACAGTGGGGCAAAAAAGTATTTAGTCAGTCAGCAATAGTGCAAGTTCCACCACTTAAAAAGATGAGAGGCGTCTGTAATTTACATCATAGGTAGACCTCAACTATGGGAGACAAACTGAGAAAAAAAAATCCAGAAAATCACATTGTCTGGTTTTTTTTTCATTTTATTTGCATATTATGGTGGAAAATAAGTATTTGGTCAGAAACAAGCAATCAAGATTTCTGGCTCTCACAGACCTGTAACTTCTTCTTTAAGAGTCTCCTCTTTCCTCCACTCATTACCTGTAGTAATGGCACCTGTTTAAACTTGTTATCAGTATAAAAAGACACCTGTGCACACCCTCAAACAGTCTGACTCCAAACTCCACTATGGTGAAGACCAAAGAGCTGTCAAAGGACACCAGAAACAAAATTGTAGCCCTGCACCAGGCTGGGAAGACTGAATCTGCAATAGTCAACCAGCTTGGAGTGAAGAAATCAACTGTGGGAGCAATAATTAGAAAATGGAAGACATACAAGACCACTGATAATCTCCCTCGATCTAGTGCTCCACGCAAAATCCCACCCCGTGGGGTCAGAATGATCACAAGAACGGTGAGCAAAAATCCCAGAACCACACGGGGGGACCTAGTGAATGAACTGCAGAGAGCTGGGACCAATGTAACAAGGCCTACTATAAGTAACACACTACGCCACCATGGACTCAGATCCTGCAGTGCCAGACGTGTCCCACTGCTTAAGCCTGTACATGTCCGGGCCCGTCTGAAGTTTGCTAGAGAGCATTTGGATGATCCAGAGGAGTTTTGGGAGAATGTCCTATGGTCTGATGAAACCAAACTGGAACTGTTTGGTAGAAACACAACTTGTCGTGTTTGGAGGAAAAAGAATACTGAGTTGCATCCATCAAACACCATACATACTGTAAAGCATGGTGGTGGAAACATCATGCTTTGGGGCTGTTTCTCTGCAAAGGGGCCAGGACGACTGATCCGGGTACATGAAAGAATGAATGGGGCCATGTATCGTGAGATTTTGAGTGCAAACCTCCTTCCATCAGCAAGGGCATTGAAGATGAAACGTGGCTGGGTCTTTCAACATGACAATGATCCAAAGCACACCGCCAGGGCAACGAAGGAGTGGCTTCGTAAGAAGCATTTCAAGGTCCTGGAGTGGCCTAGCCAGTCTCCAGATCTCAACCCTATAGAAAACCTTTGGAGGGAGTTGAAAGTCCGAGTTGCCAAGCGAAAAGCCAAAAACATCACTGCTCCAGAGGAGATCTGCATGGAGGAATGGGCCAACATACCAACAACAGTGTGTGTCAGCCTTGTGAAGACTTACAGAAAACGTTTGACCTCTGTCATTGCCAACAAAGGATATATCACAAAGTATTGAGATGAAATTTTGTTTCTGACCAAATACTTATTTTCCACCATAATATGCAAATAAAATGAAAAAAAAACAGACAATGTGATTTTCTGGATTTTTTTTTCTCAGTTTGTCTCCCATAGTTGAGGTCTACCTATGATGTAAATTACAGACGCCTCTCATCTTTTTAAGTGGTGGAACTTGCACTATTGCTGACTGACTAAATACTTTTTTGCCCCACTGTACATTGAGCTTTGCACTTATACTCCAAGTGGGTCATTAGGTCAACTGTCTTTCCTGGAAATTACGGTATACTTAGGGTGTATGTATGTGATTGGTTGTCAGCCCTGTTGGGTAAGATCTGTGTACAGCTCTGTGTAATATGTAGGTGTTATATAAGCAACAGGAAATATATATATATATATACAATAATAAATACTTCAATAAGAATAATTCCGTAAAATATTTTTCCATGATACGGAATAGCCACATTCATTTTTGATTTGCACTGTTTATTCAAATAGTCCTCCATCATTCAGTCATCATAAGGCTTATAACATCACGCCATTAAAAAAAGGAAGGAAGTACGAGATGGAGAACATACATCTAGGTCATTTGTGGTGAGTCTACGAAGATCAAAGGTATATAATATATGCATCTATTTTCTATTATCACATATTGTTTAATACAGTTTTCTATGTTTCTTTTATTTAATCAGTGTTATATTCTTGGTATTCAGATACTAGAAAAAAATCAACTGGATAGGATTTAGAATAATGAATACTATTAGGTTATAATAAGACTATAAAAGAGGTTACATTCACAATCTTGAAAGGGAACTATGAAAAAAAGGTACATCAGATGGCATATGGTCGGTAACGGGAGTGGTGGAACCACTGTGCCGTGGTCCGAAGAGAGTCTGGTGGGACGTGACTAGGTGAGCACATAACTCTTCGTTAGAGCCCATGATGGTGGAGTTAGGCTTGGCTCCCGATGGACACCAGATACTACTCCAGGAAATACCTCGGAAGCACGGCAGCTGACCCCCATTGGACAGGGAACTAGAACGGCCCAGTAGGAGAGTACAGCTGATACAGGCAGGCAGAGTGGGAGCACAGGAAGCACAGATGCTGGCGGGTATGGCTGGTTTACAGATAGGCACTGACAGGCGCAGGCTGGTACAACTGGTATACAGATAAGCACTACAGGTGCGGACTGGTATATGAATGGGCACTAG
This sequence comes from Dendrobates tinctorius, assembly GCF_039654945.1. Taxonomy (NCBI): domain Eukaryota; kingdom Metazoa; phylum Chordata; class Amphibia; order Anura; family Dendrobatidae; genus Dendrobates; species Dendrobates tinctorius. Next base: position 4,820,558 of record NW_027362062.1, on the reverse strand, counting down.
AGATGAGCGAACCTTTCAAGGTTCGCTTCAGTTCGGATTGGTAAGCTTCCCAATGTTCGCCAAACGGTTCATCAAACATATCCAAACCCCACTGAATTCAATGGGAGGCAAAACCAAATGCATAGACAGCACTTTCAGGAGGGACAAAAAGCTGTCAAAACAGCTCAAATTAGGAGTAGACACCAGGAAAGGTGGTATTAATTGAACCAGAGTACAAATAGTATAATTGCACAGCATGGATGCATGGGACAGGGCTTGGACCTGCATTTCTACCTCAAACATTGATCAGTGACAGGTAAATTAATGACAAGTGTAGGCTTGGTTCTCTGAAAGCCCTGCCATATTCAGGCAACACACATGAAGGAGGCCCAACATGGGGTCTAATCATTTCCAAAGATTATGGGCACACACCAGGAAATGTGGCATCAATTGACCCATTTGATAATGGCACAGCAGCAGCCAGCTATGGGCCAAGTATGAGGTATCAGGGTCTGAGCCAGCATTTACAGCTTTAAATTCAAGGTGTAAACCTGCTGTGCTGGGAACCCTGATACCTCATGCAGCAGCTCAAACTGCTTTTCTGCTCAGCCACACTGAGGTGGCACAAATATCAGCTTCATAGACTACTATTGTTAGCAACATTTAAGGATAGTAATACAAGTAGTTGACTGAAAGTAAGTGCCGACCTGCCGGTCTGGGAGCCCTACTGCTACAGACAACACACATGAAGGAAACCCAACTTCGAGTCCACACATTTCAAAAAATTATTGCCACACAACACTAAAGTGGCATCAATTTCCACGGAGTAGAAATAGTATAACGGGGCGCCTCTGACCCCCTTTCCTCTACAGGCAACCCACCAGATGGAGACCCAAATTGGAGACTCTACATTTCCAAAAATTGTAACATCAGCAACAGTAGCAGCAGCAGGCACAGAAGCCATGGCAAAGGTGTCACAGACAGTAATAACGCAAGATCAATGCAGCACACTCAGGGGTGGATTAAGGGTAGCCAGGGCCCGGGGCAGTTCAGACTCTGTGGGCCCCCCTCGTCACGTGACGGGGGTCACGAATCGTAGAGCCACACTCTACATAGAGAATAATGGGGCCTCCAGCACCGACCTCCACCCGCAGAGCCACACTCTACATAGAGAATAATGGGGCCTCCAGCACCGACCTCCACCCGCAGAGCCGCACTCCACATAGAGAATAATGGAGCCTCCAGCACCGACCTCCACCTGCAGAGCCCCACTCCACATAGAGAATAATGGGGCCTCCAGCACCGACCTCCACCCGCAGAGCCGCACTCCACATAGAGAATAATGGAGCCTCCAGCACCGACCTCCACCCGCACTCCACATAGAGAATAATGGAGCCTCCAGCACCGACCTCCACCCGCAGAGCCGCACTCCACACAGAGAATAATGGAGCCTCCAGCACCGACCTCCACCCGCAGAGCCGCACTCCACATAGAGAATAATGGGGCCTCCAGATCCGACCTCCACCCGCAGAGCCACACTCCACATAGAGAATAATGGAGCCTCCAGCACCGACCTCCACCCGCAGAGCCGCACTCCACACAGAGAATAATGGAGCCTCCAGCACCGACCTCCACCCGCAGAGCCGCACTCCACATAGAGAATAATGGAGCCTCCAGAACCGACCTCCACCTGCAGAGCCCCACTCCACATAGAGAATAATGGAGCCTCCAGCACTGACCTCCACCCGCAGAGCCACACTCCACATAGAGAATAATGGAGCCTCCAGCACCGACCTCCACCCGCAGAGCCGCACTCCACATAGAGAATAATGGAGCCTCCAGCACTGACCTCCACCCGCAGAGCCACACTCCACATAGAGAATAATGGAGCCTCCAGCACCGACCTCCACCCGCAGAGCCACACTCCACATAGAGAATAATGGAGCCTCCAGCACCGACCTCCACCCGCAGAGCCGCACTCCACAGAGAATAATGGAGCCTCCAGCACCGACCTCCACCCGCAGAGCCACACTCCACATAGAGAATAATGGAGCCTCCAGCACCGACCTCCACCCGCACTCCACATAGAGAATAATGGAGCCTCCAGCACCGACCTCCACCCGCAGAGCCGCACTCCACACAGAGAATAATGGAGCCTCCAGCACCGACCTCCACCCGCACTCCACATAGAGAATAATGGAGCCTCCAGCACCGACCTCCACCCGCAGAGCCGCACTCCACACAGAGAATAATGGAGCCTCCAGCACCGACCTCCACCCTCACTCTACACAGAGAATAATGGAGCCTCCAGCACCGACCTCCACCCGCAGAGCCACACTCCACATAGAGAATAATGGAGCCTCCAGCACCGACCTCCACCCGCAGAGCCGCACTCCACATAGAGAATAATGGAGCCTCCAGCACCGACCTCCACCCGCAGAGCCGCACTCCACATAGAGAATAATGGAGCCTCCAGCACCGACCTCCACCCGCAGAGCCGCACTCCACATAGAGAATAATGGAGCCTCCAGCACTGACCTCCACCCGCACTCCACATAGAGAATAATGGAGCCTTCAGCACCGACCTCCACCCGCAGAGCCGCACTCCACACAGAGAATAATGGAGCCTCCAGCACCGACCTCCACCCGCACTCTACACAGAGAATAATGGAGCCTCCAGCACCGACCTCCACCCGCAGAGCCGCACTCCACATAGAGAATAATGGAGCCTCCAGCACCGACCTCCACCCGCAGAGCCACACTCCACATAGAGAATAATGGAGCCTCCAGCACCGACCTCCACCCGCAGAGCCACACTCCACATAGAGAATAATGGAGCCTCCAGCACCGACCTCCACCCTCAGAGCCGCACTCCACATAGAGAATAATGGAGCCTCCAGCACCGACCTCCACCCGCACTCCACACAGAGAATAATGGAGCCTCCAGCACCGACCTCCACCTGCAGAGCCTCACTCCACATAGAGAATAATGGAGCCTCCAGCACCGACCTCCACCCGCAGAGCCACACTCCACATAGAGAATAATGGAGCCTCCAGCACCGACCTCCACCCGCAGAGCCGCACTCCACATAGAGAATAATGGGGCCTCCAGCACTGACCTCCACCTGCAGAGCCGCACTCCACATAGAGAATAATGGAGCCTCCAGCACCGACCTCCACCCACAGAGCCGCACTCCACATAGAGAATAATGGAGCCTCCAGCACCGACCTCCACCCGCAGAGCCGCACTCCACACAGAGAATAATGGAGCCTCCAGCACCGACCTCCACCCGCACTCCACATAGAGAATAATGGAGCCTCCGGCATCTACCTCCACCCGCAGAGCCGCACTCCACACAGAGAATAATGGAGCATCCAGCACCGACCTCCACCCGCAGAGCCGCACTCCACATAGAGAATAATGGGGCCTCCAGCACCGACCTCCACCCGCAGAGCCGCACTCCACATAGAGAATAATGGGGCCTCCAGCACCGACCTCCACCCGCACTCCACATAGAGAATAATGGAGCCTCCGGCATCTACCTCCACCCGCAGAGCCGCACTCCACATAGAGAATAATGGGGCCTCCAGCACCGACCTCCACCCGCACTCCACATAGAGAATAATGGAGCCTCCAGCACCGACCTCCACCCGCAGAGCCACACTCCACATAGAGAATAATGGAGCCTCCAGCACCGACCTCCACCCGCAGAGCCGCACTCCACATAGAGAATAATGGAGCCTCCAGCACTGACCTCCACCCGCAGAGCCACACTCCACATAGAGAATAATGGAGCCTCCAGCACCGACCTCCACCCGCAGAGCCACACTCCACATAGAGAATAATGGAGCCTCCAGCACCGACCTCCACCCGCAGAGCCGCACTCCACAGAGAATAATGGAGCCTCCAGCACCGACCTCCACCCGCAGAGCCGCACTCCACATAGAGAATAATGGAGCCTCCAGCACCGACCTCCACCCGCAGAGCCACACTCCACATAGAGAATAATGGAGCCTCCAGCACCGACCTCCACCCGCACTCCACATAGAGAATAATGGAGCCTCCAGCACCGACCTCCACCCGCAGAGCCGCACTCCACACAGAGAATAATGGAGCCTCCAGCACCGACCTCCACCCGCACTCCACATAGAGAATAATGGAGCCTCCAGCACCGACCTCCACCCGCAGAGCCGCACTCCACACAGAGAATAATGGAGCCTCCAGCACCGACCTCCACCCGCACTCTACACAGAGAATAATGGAGCCTCCAGCACCGACCTCCACCCGCAGAGCCACACTCCACATAGAGAATAATGGAGCCTCCAGCACCGACCTCCACCCGCAGAGCCGCACTCCACATAGAGAATAATGGAGCCTCCAGCACCGACCTCCACCCGCAGAGCCGCACTCCACATAGAGAATAATGGAGCCTCCAGCACCGACCTCCACCCGCAGAGCCACACTCCACATAGAGAATAATGGAGCCTCCAGCACCGACCTCCACCCGCACTCCACATAGAGAATAATGGAGCCTTCAGCACCGACCTCCACCCGCAGAGCCGCACTCCACACAGAGAATAATGGAGCCTCCAGCACCGACCTCCACCCGCACTCTACACAGAGAATAATGGAGCCTCCAGCACCGACCTCCACCCGCAGAGCCGCACTCCACATAGAGAATAATGGAGCCTCCAGCACCGACCTCCACCCGCAGAGCCACACTCCACATAGAGAATAATGGAGCCTCCAGCACCGACCTCCACCCGCAGAGCCACACTCCACATAGAGAATAATGGAGCCTCCAGCACCGACCTCCACCCTCAGAGCCGCACTCCACCTAGAGAATAATGGAGCCTCCAGCACCGACCTCCACCCGCACTCCACACAGAGAATAATGGAGCCTCCAGCACCGACCTCCACCTGCAGAGCCTCACTCCACATAGAGAATAATGGAGCCTCCAGCACCGACCTCCACCCGCAGAGCCACACTCCACATAGAGAATAATGGAGCCTCCAGCACCGACCTCCACCCGCAGAGCCGCACTCCACATAGAGAATAATGGGGCCTCCAGCACTGACCTCCACCTGCAGAGCCGCACTCCACATAGAGAATAATGGAGCCTCCAGCACCGACCTCCACCCACAGAGCCGCACTCCACATAGAGAATAATGGAGCCTCCAGCACCGACCTCCACCCGCAGAGCCGCACTCCACACAGAGAATAATGGAGCCTCCAGCACCGACCTCCACCCGCACTCCACATAGAGAATAATGGAGCCTCCGGCATCTACCTCCACCCGCAGAGCCGCACTCCACACAGAAAATAATGGAGCATCCAGCACCGACCTCCACCCACAGAGCCGCACTCCACATAGAGAATAATGGGGCCTCCAGCACCGACCTCCACCCGCAGAGCCGCACTCCACATAGAGAATAATGGGGCCTCCAGCACCGACCTCCACCCGCACTCCACATAGAGAATAATGGAGCCTCCGGCATCTACCTCCACCCGCAGAGCCGCACTCCACATAGAGAATAATGGGGCCTCCAGCACCGACCTCCACCCGCACTCCACATAGAGAATAATGGAGCCTCCAGCACCGACCTCCACCCGCAGAGCCGCACTCCACACAGAGAATAATGGGGCCTCCAGCACCGACCTCCACCCGCAGAGCCACACTCCACATAGAGAATAATGGGGCCTCCAGCACCGACCTCCACCCTCAGAGCCGCACTCCACATAGAGAATAATGGGGCCTCCAGCACCGACCTCCACCCGCAGAGCCGCACTCCACATAGAGAATAATGGGGCCTCCAGCACCGACCTCCACCCGCAGAGCCGCACTCCACATAGAGAATAATGGGGCCTCCAGCACCGACCTCCACCCGCAGAGCCGCACTCCACATAGAGAATAATGGGGCCTCCAGCACCGACCTCCACCCGCAGAGCCGCACTCCACATAGAGAATAATGGAGCCTCCAGCACCGACCTCCACCCGCAGAGCCGCACTCCACACAGAGAATAATGGAGCCTCCAGCACCGACCTCCACCCGCAGAGCCACACTCCACATAGAGAATAATGGAGCCTCCAGCACCGACCTCCACCCGCAGAGCCGCACTCCACATAGAGAATAATGGGGCCTCCAGCACCGACCTCCACCCGCAGAGCCGCACTCCACATAGAGAATAATGGAGCCTCCAGCACCGACCTCCACCCGCAGAGCCGCACTCCACACAGAGAATAATGGAGCCTCCAGCACCGACCTCCACCCGCAGAGCCGCACTCCACATAGAGAATAATGGAGCCTCCAGCACCGACCTCCACCCGCAGAGCCGCACTCCACATAGAGAATAATGGAGCCTCCAGCACCGACCTCCACCCGCAGAGCAGCACTCCACATACATGGCTGCTCTCAGTGCTCTGTGCTGTGCGCACAGGACCTGTGATGAGGTCACAGGAGGGGAAGAGACAGGGGTCACATGATCGGGGGTCCTGACACCTTACCTCCTGTGATCTCATCACAAGCCTTTGCACGCTACCAGCAGCATCAGCGTTCACGCTACTTGTAGATGCTGCTGGTAGCAGAGCACATAATGCCGCCCCCACGGTCACTCACTTTTAGGTGGGGAGAAGATGGAGTGCCATTGCAGCAGCCAGCAGGAATGTGGTGGGGGCCCCCTTAGAAGCTCTTGTGGTGGGGGCCTCGGGGCTGAAGCCCCGCCTGCCCTGCCTATAATCCGGCCCTGCGCGGTGGCGGATTATAATGGGGCAATTTACTGGCCTGGGCTGTGTGCCCCTTAACCCCACTGGGCCCGGGGCAACTGCCCAAATTGACCTCATTATAATCCGCCACTGAGCACACTAAAAACTACACTATCGCTTAGTCTGCCCAGTCTGTGACTTGGGTGCAAAAGTCATTGTAGATTCACGACTTGTTCATTTTGATGAAAGTTAGGTGGTCTACACTTTCAGGGGACAGCCGGATGCACTTGTCTGTCAAGACACCACCAGCAGCGATGAAGACGCATTCTGAGAAAACACTGGCTGTCGGTCATGACAAAAACTCCAAGGCGTGACAGGTGATCCAAGACCACGCTTACATTTCTGAAGAACAAAATGCAAAATGGTCCAAACCTCCCTGTACTGTATTGGCCAGGCTATGCAAAAGGACATACTGCACCTGGGTTTGTCGCTGCTGCCACAGTCGTCGCAACATGTGCAGAGTGGAATTCCACTGTGTCGGCAAATCGCATATCAAACGGTTAACTGGTAGGCCAGAAGACCTCTGTAGCAATGCCAGTTGATGACCTGCGGGGTGCAAATGGCAGAAATGAGCACACAGCGACCGTGCTTTCTGCAGCAGCACATCCAGGTCAGGGTAGTGGCAGAGAAATTGCTGTACCCCAAGGTTGAGGACATGAGCCATGCAAGGCACATTGTGATGTTCCCCAGTGTAAGGCCGCCACCAGGTTTGCACCATTATCACATAAGGGCTTCCCTGGCTCCAGGTTCAGTTGAGATAGCCATTGCTCTAACTCAGCCTGGATAACTGTCCACAACTCTTGAGCTGTGTGACTGCGACCTCCAAGGCATATTAATTTAAACCCTGCCTGATTGCAGTGAGCCCTGGCTGCAAGTGTGGCACCCCTGCGGTCTCAGTTGCCACAGTGTACTGCATTTCATCCAGAGATGTGGTACTCTGCTCTCAGGTAAGGAAGGGGCACTGCCAGGCCTCACACACTCAGCATCCAGCACTAGTCCTCATCAGGCCAGGGGGGAGTTAAGTAGAGGGAGTGGGTGGAGGAAGTTAGAAGGGGACAGGAGTCAGAGTGTGGTAAGCAGAGAGCTATTTGACTAGAGGGACAGCCTAGAAGGGGAGCTGAAGCTGAATTCAGCTTGTTTCCAAACTACAGAAAGAGAAGCAGGAGAGAAGGAAAGGCTCCAGTAGTGGAGAGGAAGAAAAAGGTCTCAGGGGCACAGATAGTGAGAATCCATCCGTGGGGCCCATATTCACCTGCCCCTCACCAGGTGGAGGGACCAGGTCGCAGTAAGGGGACTGGCCCCAAAACTAGTGGAGAAACTAAGGACTCAGCTAGGAAACCAGAGGCTGCAGTATTTGCAGGTGCTGTAGTCACATCCATACATATTCGCTGAAAGGGCAGACACATAGGATCCAGGAGTCTGCCCAACGTCGCCTGACAAGATATGAGTCTGCTGGCTTGGGACACTGTGTAAGAAGACGCAGGGCATAAGAGGCGGTAGCCAGCAAGTGCGATGCCCAAGAAAAGAACATCTAAGGGAGCCCCGTGCACCTCAAACTACCTGATGGCTGCCTGGGCCACTATCCCTGAGGACACAGCACCCCCGCCTGGGGTTTGTACCATCTGAACTGTGAGTAAAACTTGTGAAGACTGCACCTTGCTATGTCCTCCAATTTATTGCTGCGTAACTTGGTCTGCACTACAACACCATCATCCTACACCATAAACTGCCCTGGGTAATAGCTCTGCCTGTGGAGAGCTGAACCAACTCTGCTGCATTAACATCTACCCCAGTGGACTGAATCTGCAGCATTGGCTAACACCTTTACTTGCCAAATACCACAGGTTGCGTCACAAACTATCTTTTCATAAACTTTATTATCCCCTTATCTTCTTTTTCATTGCACGCCCAGAGCTACGGACCGGGTCACAGCTGCCGTAACATTCCTCTTAAGAACTGACCGGCCCGGTACTGAGTATCCCGGCCCTAGCAGGTGTTGCACAAGCATGGAGGTGGGGTGGATTGGGGATTCCAAGACTTGTGGAGCAGCTCCTTGCCCATCTGCCCACAAAGCCACAAGGGTCACCCAGTGCCCAGTCAGCATGATGTAACGCCCCAGGCTATGTTTGCTCATCCAGGTGTCAGTGGTGAAATGCACCCTGGCAGGCATAGATTTTTTTCAGGGAATAGGTGATGTTGTCTGGGACATGCTGGTGTAACGCAGGCACAGCTTTCTTGGAGAAGTAATGGCAACTGGGCAACTGGTACTGGGGGACTGCGACGGCCATCACAGTTTTCAGTATATTAACAGATAAATTGGCCCTTTAGCAGAAGTCCTTCGTTTGGAGCTCCTGTAGGCACAGTGTAAAGCATTTATTTGATTATTTCATATATATTTTTCTCATATTTTATATTTATTCTGTTACATATTTTTAATCATTATCCTTTGTATAGGGTAACATTTAATTCCTCTACTAATCATATTTAACCTTTTTGGTCTGTAGGGATTGTACTCACTCAGGTGCGACAGGAGGAAGACAGGAGGCACGTTCCTTTCAAAGTCCATATGGGTTTATTTTCTTCATAAACCCGGACGCACCAACAAAATGGAAAAACAGCCTTTACAGCAGGTAAGTCAAAGCATCAGTGTCCATAGCACATTCCTCTAGCTGCTCCGAGAGCTCTGTGGGAGTTCCTGCTCTCCCAAGACACCAACAGCCATTAACTCACATGGCCAGGTCACATGACTCTGACCTCACACAGGTCCTGGCAGGATTCTGCTCCCTCAGGCCTGTGGGCACACAGGCTGGGGTAATGTCCAGCACTCATGCTCGGTCTGTAGCCTCATTCGCAGGAGGACTTTTCCCTCTCTGCACACATACTATGGAGGTCTCCACACCTCGAGCCACAGACTACACTCACTGGCCACTTTATTAGGTACACCTGTCCAACTGTGTGTTAAGACTTAATTTCTAATCAGCCAATCACATGGCGGCAACTCAGTGCATTTAGGCATGTAGACATGGTCAAGACAATCTCCTGCAGTTCAAACCGAGCATCAGTATGGGGAAGAAAGGTGATTTGAGTGCCTTTGAACGTGGCATGATTGTTGGTGCCAGAAGGGCTGGTCTGAGAATTTCAGAAACTGCTGATCTACTGGGATTTTCACGCACAACCATCTCTAGGGTTTACAGAGAATGGTCCGAAAAAGAAAAAAAATCCAGTGAGCGGCAGTTCTGTGGCCGGAAATGCCATGTTGATGCCAGAGGTCAGAGGAGAATGGGCAGACTGGTTCGAGCTGATAGAAAGGCAACAGTGACTCAAATTGCCACCCGTTACAACCAAGGTAGGCAGAAGAGCATCTCTGAACGCACAGTGCGTCGAACTTTGAGGCAGATGGGCTACAGCAGCAGAAGACCACATTGGGTACCACTCCTCTCAGCTAAGAACAGGAAACTGAGGCTACAATTTGCACAAGCTCATCGAAATTGGACAGTAGAAGATTGGAAAAACGTTGCCTGGTCTGATGAGTCTCGATTTCTGCTGCGACATTCGGATGGTAGGGTCAGAATTTGGCGTAAACAACATGAAAGCATGGATCCATCCTGCCTTGTATCAACGGTTCAGGCTGGTGGTGGTGGTGTCATGGTGTGGGGAATTTTTTCTGGGCACTCTTTGGGCCCCTTGGTACCAATTGAGCATCGTTGCAACGCCACAGCCTACCTGAGTATTGTTGCTGACCATGTCCATCCCTTTATGACCACAATGTACCCAACATCTGATGGCTACTTTCAGCAGGATAATGCGCCATGTCATAAAGCTTGAATCATCTCAGATTGGTTTCTTGAACATGACAATGAGTTTACTGTACTCAAATGGCCTCCTCAGTCACCAGATCTCAATCCAATAGAGCATCTTTGGGATGTGGTGGAACGGGAGATTCGCATCAGGGATGTGCAGCCGACAAATCTGCGCCAACTGTGTGATGCCATCATGTCAATATGGTCCAAAATCTCTGAGGAATGCTTCCAGCACCTTGTTGAATCTCTGCCACGAAGAATTGAGGCAGTTCTGAAGGCAAAAGGGGGTCGAACCCCTTACTAGCATGGTGTACCTAATAAAGTGGCCAGTGAGTGTATGTTCCAAACAACAGCCTCCATTATGTAGGCTGCAACCACACCCACATGGGAGGTATATGGGTAGCCAGACCCACCCATCTCTCATCGCTACCTGCAACCCGGACTCAGGTGCACTAAACGATATCTTAGTGCTCACGTGCACTAAAGCAAAATACTCCGGGTTGCATTGCAGGAAGCAGCCTTCTCTGCGACACATACCTCCCATCGATTATACGGCCATTAGCCTCCTTACAGGTCATACAGTAATAATATTTATTTGTTATTATTATTATTATTTGCAACATTTCTTCATGACTTTTGATTATTCTTGTACTGGGATTTCTGTGATTTTTTTTTTCCAGAAACATAACATAATTAAAATACACGATAAAGGCATAAAAATAAAACGTACAGGAAAAAGATAAGATACCAGAATGTCGAGCCAATTTTCTGGGGGCCGACAAAGTTAATTATCTATTATAGAGTGCTAGTGATCTGAAGCTTCACCTACAGAGTTAGATAAACACCACTGACCCTATAAGCCCCTGCTCCGGCCTATAGACTGCTTTAATATTCCTCTTATGACCCCGCTCTTCTACCTTGCCTGGCCTTGCAGACCCCTTTAATATATCTGTAATATTGGCTGTAATGAACCCTCCTCCTCACAGCGGTGTCACAGCATCTTGAACCTGCCCCGGAGACCTACTTTTGATTCTTTTCAGTCTCGCTTTCCTTTATCCACTTCAATTTCATGGTTTATAAGAAAAAAAGGGGGAATGAGACAAGTTCTATTTTTAGGTTTTGTTCAGTGTTAAAAAACAAAAAAAAACTTTCTTCCGACTCCCACCATTGGGGAATGTAAAAGCCGTCTGAGTGGAGCAGACTTTCCATGACTCAAGCTCCTGCAGCTGGAGAAACAGAGAAATTTGTGTCTGGAAGAAATCCTATGTTTTGTACGCCCTGTTCATGGAGAACCTGCTATGTACATAAGTGCACAAGCGCCACTTTCTATCCAAACATATCCACAATACCATCCTTCCAAAGTTTCCTTCTAAAATAAAGATGGAATAAAAAAGTGTGTGAATATTTTATAGTATAAAAAAAAAAAAAACACAATAATCGAGCTTTTTCAAATATTTAGAGCGCAAGTGAATTTTCACATTAGGCTCGTTGTTAGAGTAGACTTTTTGGATATATATTCGCTTGAAGCTTAAAAGGGTGTTCCAGTTTATAAAAAAAAGTGGCCATTAATATATTTAATAGGTATTTCAACATTACGAAGAAAATGTTCTTTTTTTTTTTAAGAAACAAGGCCACTGCTGTCCATGGTTAGATGTGGTATTGTGGCTCAGCTAGATTAAACCGGACTCAAAAGTGGTCACTATATGCCCTTTTTTTATTCATGCCAGGTTTTTTTAGAACCTAAAATAAAAACGAAATGAGCATATACCCTGTAGTAAGTAAATATGTGGAAATCTTTATAGGCAAAATGCAAAGCACAAAAATGGGGAGCCATGCCTACTGTATCTATTATATAAAGCTCAAGTGTGTGTATGCATGTATGTCCGGGATTGGCATGGGACTATGGGATGGAGGATGTGTGATGGGTATATGGGCATGGGACTATGGGATGGAGGATGTGTGATGGGTATATGGGCACTCGACTATGGGATGGAGGATATGTATGATGGGTATATGGGCACTCGACTATGGGATGAAGGATGTGTGATGGGTATACGGGCACTCGACTATGGGATGGCGAGTATGTATGATGGGTATATGGGCACGGGACTATGGGATGGAGGATGTGTGATGGGTATATGGGCATTGGACTATGGGATGGAGGATAATTATAATTTGTTATAACTATCCACAGCTAATTACTATGCCTGGGCAGCGCCGGGCTCTTCAGCTAGGCACTTGACTATGGGATGGAGGATATGTATGAAGGGTATATGGGCACGGGCCTATGGGATCGTGGATATGTATGATGGGTATATGGGCACGGGACTATGGGATGGAGGATAATTATAATCTGCTATAACTAACCCCAGTTAGTTACTATGCCCGGGCAGCGCCGGGCTCTTCAGCTAGTGTTTGTATAAAGTACAAAAAACTAAAGCAAAACCAAAGAAATGAGCCAGAACATACTTGTTATGTCCCATGAATGAGACATTTTACAGACTGTCCTGTGCATTTTACATGCTGTATTGCAGTCTCTCATATTGTTTACTGTTGCTATGTTTTCCTGTGTTTTGCATAGCTGAAATCCTCCCTCTCCATCAAGTTTGTCCCTCCTGTCTCCCTCTTTTGTGTGTGATGTCACTTCCTTCTTCTTCCCCCTGTGTCTCATTCTCCATCTTGGCTTCATTAGAAGCACATGTGTTTTCAGCCTGTCTGAAGAAAGTTTTTTTTACCTGCTGCTGTTTGTATGCATTCAACAAGAATTCTTAAAGAAATCAAAGTCTCTTCTGGATTCTTCATAACATGTGTGCCGGCAGCTGAGTTGAGCTATCTGTGACCGTCGCCAATTGTAAGTAAGGTGAAGAGATTCAGCATCTCACAGAGCCATATTTGCAGCCACAGGCCCCGGGGACAGAATAATACTGCATGTTTATTTAATTACTAAAGGCTATTTGCTCATTTTTTTATATCTTAGGATCTATCTAATGGCCACAATGTGAACATGCTGCAATTTACCTTACATGAAAACAAATTCCAACTGCCCCATCCTTAACTCCCCTGACATCATCTGTCTAATGAGAGTGAAAGTCTGAACTATGGTGGGGATTTTAAATCCCTAGCTTGACAATTATTTTGTGAAGTTTGTGGCAAATCAACAACAAAATTCTCTACAAAATCTTCACATAAAACACATAGATTCTCTATTCTTCCGACAGGTATGTCCATCCACCCAGCTCTCCTGCTCTCCTGCTGTCTGTCTATGAAGGACACACAGTGCGTCACCCAGCTTTGCACATAGACTTGCCTCTGCACCTAGCATTCACATGGTATGTCCATCCACCCAGCTCTCCTGCTCTCCTGCTGTCTGTCTATGAAGGACACACAGTGCGTCACCCAGCTTTGCACATAGACTTGCCTCTGCACCTAGCATTCACATGGTATGTCCATCCACCCAGCTCTCCTGCTCTCCTGCTGTCTGTCTATGAAGGACACACAGTGCGTCACCCAGCTTTGCACATAGACTTGCCTCTGCACCTAGCATTCACATGGTATGTCCATCCACCCAGCTCTCCTGCTGTCTGTCTATGAAGGACACACAGTGCGTCACCCAGCTTTGCACATAGACTTGCCTCTGCACCTAGCATTCACATGGTATGTCCATCCACCCAGCTCTCCTGCTCTCCTGCTGTCTGTCTATGAAGGACACACAGTGCGTCACCCAGCTTTGCACATAGACTTGCCTCTGCACCTAGCATTCACATGGTATGCCTTTCAGCTAACCCCAGCTTACCCCAGTGTTATTTATGACCTTGTTTACTCTGGCTTGATCATATACATCTGGTCCACTCTTAATTGTCTGGCCAAGATGAGCAGAGACCACTCCTCTCTGCTTCACACCTGACTGCACTTAGTTGTACATATATTGCAGAGTACAAGTCTGCATAGACTTCAGTCTGCATTGTGATTGCTATAAGTGTGTGCTAGAAGTGTGAAGATTAATTTAAGAATTAAAACCAGAATTCAACCAGAAGGGAACTGAAGGTAACTGGACACAGTCACTGTAAACAATGTTTCTGTTTGTTTTCACTTTCACCCCAATAATCCTTCACTTTCTGCTAATTCCCCTAATCCCTACTCCTAGTAAGGAACTGTTCATCTCTTCTTCAATCCTCCCCATCCACCTCACCTCCGCCTCAAAACTGTTCCTTAACATACAATCCTCTGTCTCCAAACACAGACAGCCCCCTCATGCCCTCTCCTGCTCCCACCTGCTAACACTTTCTCTGCTCCTTCTCACTGCTGGTGATATCTCTCCAAATCCTGGTCCTCCTCACCACATTCCCACAGTCATTTCTACCTCCCATCCACGCTCTATCACAACCTTCCGTAACCTCTCCAACCTTATACCCATTCACCCAGCCCCCGCTTCCCCAGTCCCACTAACAGGAGCTCTGTGGAACGCTCGCTCTGTCTGCAACAAGCTTTCCTACATCCATGATCTTTTTGTTACTACCAAACTCTCCTTCCTCGCCATCACCGAAACCTGGCTGACCCCTTCTGACACAGCCTCTCCTGCTGCACTTTCGTATGGCGGCTTCCACCTTTCTCACACCCCCCGCCCCAGCAGCAAACATGGTGGAGGAGTTGGTTTTCTCCTGTCAGATACCTGCTCCTTCACCCCAATCCCACTGCCACCCTCTGTTACCCTCCCTTCCTTTGAGGTGCACTCTGTGCGCATCTACTCCCCCTCCAACCTCCAACTGGCTGTCATCTACCGCCCCCCAGGGCCAGCCACCACCTTCTTTGACCACTTCACCACCTGGTTACTTCATTTCCTTTCCGCGGACATCCCTACTATCATCATGGGCGACTTCAACATCCCCATTGACACTTCCCTCTCAGCTGCCACTAAACTTCTATCTCTCACTTCCTCCTTCGGCCTCACTCAATGGTCTTCTACAGCCACCCACAAAGATGGCCACACACTGGACCTCATCTTCACCCGCCTCTGCTCCCTATCTAACCTCTCTAACTCACCTCTTCCTCTCTCTGACCACAACCTGCTCACATTCTCTTCCCTCTTCACTCCATGTCTACAATCCCCACCCCACAAACTTTCACACCCTCGCAGGAATCTTAAACACCTTGACCTACACTCATTCTCCGAATCCCTCCTCCCTCTTACAGATATAAGTTCCTTACACAATGCGGATGACGCTGCCGCTCTATATAACACCACAATAGCTGTAGCTTTGGAATCCGCTGCCCCACTTACACATACCAAAACTCGCAAAATCAACAGACAGCCCTGGCACACCAGCCTGACCAAAGAGCTGAGGCGAGCTTCCAGGGCTGCTGAGCGCAGATGGAAAAGATCCCACTCCAACGAGCATTTCATCGCATTCAAACAGTCCCTCACTACTTTCAAGACCACACTCGCCACAGCTAAACAAACCTACTTCTCATCTCTCATATCCTCCCTGTCTCACAACCCTAAACAGTTATTCAACACCTTCAATTCTCTCCTCCGCCCCCCAGCACCTCCTCCCTCCCCACTCATCTCAGCTGAAGACTTTGCCTCATTTTTCAAGCAGAAAATTGATAACATCAGGGACAGTTTTGGTCAACAACCCCCAGAGCCCTTCCTCCCGACTTCCCAGCCCTCCACCTTCAAAACCAACTTCTCCACCATTACAGAAGATCGACTCTCCACTCTACTCTCAAGATCACATCTCACCACCTGTGCACTCGACCCGATCCCATCCCACTTCATCCCAAACCTCACCACAGTCTTCATCCCAACCCTAACCCATCTCTTCAACCTATCACTAACAACTGGTGTTTTCCCCTCAAGCTTTAAACATGCCTCCATCACACCTATCCTCAAAAAGCCCTCTCTTGACCCATCCTCTGTATCTAGCTATCGCCCTATATCACTTCTCCCATACGCCTCCAAGCTACTGGAACAACACGTCTACCTTGAACTGTCCTCCCATCTCTCTTCTTGCTCCCTCTTCGACCGCTTACAATCTGGCTTCCGGTCACACCACTCCACTGAAACTGCCCTTACTAAGGTCACCAATGACCTCTTAACTGCCAAGAGCAAGCGACACTACTCTGTCCTCCTCCTCCTGGACCTGTCGGCTGCCTTTGACACAGTGGACCATTCCCTATTATTACAGACCCTCTCATCCCTCGGCATCACAGACTTGTCCCTCTCCTGGATCTCATCATACCTAACAGACCGGACATTCAGCGTCTCCCACTCACACACCACCTCCTCACCTCGCCCCCTATCTGTCGGAGTCCCACAAGGTTCAGTCCTAGGGCCCCTGCTGTTCTCTATTTACACCTTTGGCCTGGGACAGCTCATAGAATCTCATGGCTTTCAGTATCATCTCTATGCTGATGACACACAGATCTACATCTCTGGACCAGATATCACCTCCCTACTAACCAGAATCCCTCAATGTCTGTCCACTATTTCATCCTTCTTCTCCACTAGATATCTGAAACTCAACATGGACAAAACAGAATTCATCATCTTTCCCCCATCTCACGTGACCCCCCCTACGAACCTATCAATTACAGTAAATGACTGCCCACTCTCCCCAGTCCCACAAGCTCGCTGCCTCGGAGTAATCCTTGATGCTGATCTCTCCTTCAAACCACATATCCAAACCCTTTCCACTTCCTGCCGACTTCAACTCAAAAATATTTCACGCATCCGTTCATTCCTCACCCAAGAATCTGCAAAAACCCTAGTCCATGCCCTCATCATCTCTCGCCTTGACTACTGCAACCTCATGCTCTGCGGCCTCCCCTCAAACACTCTCGCACCCCTCCAATCTATTCTAAACTCTGCTGCCCGACTAATCCACCTGTCCCCCCGCTATTCCCCAGCTTCTCCCCTCTGTCAATCCCTTCACTGGCTCCCAATTGCCCAGAGACTCCATTACAAAACCCTAACCATGACATACAAAGCCATCCACAACTTGTCTCCTCCATACATCTGTGACCTCGTCTCCCGGTACTTTCCTGCACGCAACCTCCGATCCTCACAAGATCTCCTTCTCTACTCCCCTCTTATCTCCTCTTCCCACAATCGCATACAAGATTTCTCTCGCGCATCTCCCCTACTCTGGAACTCTCTACCACAACATATCAGACTCTCACCTACCATCGAAACCTTCAAAAAGAGCCTGAAGACCCACCTCTTCCGACAAGCCTATAACCTGCAGTAACCACCGATCGACCAAACCGCTGCACGACCAGCTCTACCCTCGCCTACTGTATTATCACCCATCCCTTGAAGATTGTGAGCCCTCGCGGGCAGGGTCCTCTCTCCTCCTGTACCAGTTATGACTTGTATTGTTTAAGATTATTGTACTTGTTTTTATGTATACCCCCCTCACATGTAAAGCGCCATGGAATAAATGGCGCTATAACAATAAATAATAATAATAATAATAATAATAATAGATTCAAACAGTTTACAGATTTAATGAAAATCATTCACCAGATTGTTTTTCTCTATGGAATGTGACAGCAGCAAGATGTAGGAGCTGGGACCCTGATTCCAGTGATGTCACTTATTGGGCTACATGATATCATGTTGATACAATAATCAAAAAATTTTTGGCACTCAACTCGTTGCAAAGATGAAGAATTTTTATTTGCAGTCTCAAATATAGACGTTTCGGCTGTATCAACCAGCCTTCATCAGTAAACAAGACTGCTCCTATCTCTATAATTTTCTGGACATTATATTGTGTGACCAATAGTAAATTAGGTGCTATTGGAGGTGATACCATCCACCATGTAAGAACTGGTATATAAACCTGTAGATTTCAATGAGAAGGGGTAGTAGAGAAATATTCCAAACGAGATCATATACAGGATTATTAGATCTGTGACTTTGAAAAGCTCCAAAGGTTGCACCAACCAGAAGTTGGCATAAACATCCTATGGCTATGCCTGAAGGGAATTGTCCCAAAGGGGATTACTTGTGGGATTGTTAAATCCTGTGACTCATAGAAAACCCCAATTTCATGCTGTAAGAACAGCAGCTGGCTGTAGTTTCAAATGTCTTGTTGGTGGGTGGCAGCAGGACCTGTGTGAACACGGCATCCACCGCTAGTGTGGCAGGTCATGTTGATACAATCACGGTTTTCTCTGCTGCAGATCTACCAGTGCTCAGAATGCTAAGCCCTGTGTAATCCCGCCCACACCACTGATTGGCAGCTTTCTCTGTACACTGTGCTTTGACAAAAAAGCTGACAATCAGTAGTGGTGGGCGGGGTTACACAGATCAGTTGACTAAGAGGCACAAGACACCTAGTCCTGTAGTGATAATCTGCTGTTGTGAGTTCATTTTCCCCTTCACCATTGAGGTCTGATGAACTCCCTCTTCTGGTGAAGGAAGGTAGTGAGGTTGATTACCAAGCACCTGTGCAGGATGATGATGACTGGGTGACTGGAATTCCTGACTGGATATAAGGCAGCCGACGCCCTTCTGCCTTGCTGGTGATCTCTCTGATGGATTCTAGGAGACCAGTCTGATTCCTGCTCCTCAAAAGCTAAGTTTTCTGCTCTGCTTTTTGCATTTGTGTTTTGGTTTTGTTTTGCCTTGTTTTTCTGGATTTCTGCCATTCCCTGCTGGGGTGAGCTGAATTCCTTTTTGCTCTGTCTTCAGAAAATACCTGAATACTGATATAGTCTTTTTGAAGCCTAGCGTCTTCAGGGCTTTTTTCCCTATCAGTCTGTTGGCTCTTGTTTTGATAGGGTTTTGGCGGATTGCAGACAGCAGCTTTTCTATCCTTTCCTATTTAGTTAGCTGGGGCCCCATCATTTGCTCAGCCTATCTTTCTATCTGTGTGAGTGTTTTTTCATCTTGCTTCACCGTCATTATATGTTGGGGGCTGCCTATTGCTTTGGGGTCTGCTCTGGGGCAGTTTAGATTTCCCTTTCTGTCTTTAGGCTATTTAGTTCTCCGGCTGTGATTGAGGGGTCTAGGGCACCGTAGGAACCCCCCACGGCTACTGCTAGTTGTTGTTGATAGGTTCAGGGGTCTGCAATCCGATAGCTGCCAACTTCTCTGGTTTTCTGGACTTAGCTAGTATTTCTGTTTTTGCCTCCTATGGTGACTCATTCATAACAGAATCACCAGCCCTACCGCAGATCCTAGGGTACTCAATAGCAGGAAAGAATTGTAAAAAAAAAAAAGGGTGTATATTCTTTCCTCTGTATCTCTGAGGCCGTAGGGGGAATTTTTTTTCTCTCAATGGAGATAAAGCAATTGTCTGATCGTGTGGAGCAGCTCACTGTGGAAGTGCGGGGAATTTCCGCCTACCTTGCTCATTCACATGCTGCTGAACCAAAGATCCCTACTCCTGATGTGTTTTTTGGGGATCGGTTTAAATTTCAAAAATAATTGTAAATTATTTTTTGCCTTGAAGCCTAACTCGTCAGGGAGCTCCAAGCAGCAGGTTAAAATTGTCAACTCTTTGCTGCGTGGCAATCCCCAGGATTGGGCGTTTTCTTTGAAACCAGATGATCCTATTCTGACTAATGTGAATGCATTTTTTCAAGCCTTGGGGTTGTTGTATGACGAACCTAATGCTATTGATCAGGCTGAAAAGACCCTGTTGGCATTGAGCCAGGGTCGAGATTCTGCAGAATTGTACTGTCAAAAATTCCAAAAGTGGGCGGTCCTTACTACCTGGAATGATAATGCCTTGGCAGCTCTCTTTCGGAAGGGTTTGTCAGAAGCCGTAAAAGATACTATGGTGGGATTTCCTGTTCCCTCTGGTCTTGACGATTCTATGTCATTAGCCATTCAGGTTGATCGGCGTTTACGTGAGCGCAGGACTGCACGAGAGGTGTTGCCATCTGTTGAACAAGTGTCTGAACCTATGCAATGTGATAGAGTTTTGTCCAGGGAGCAACGTCAGGAGTTCAGAAGGTGTAATAAGCTGTGTTTTTTTTGTGGAGATGCCTCGCATATTATTTCTGTCTGTCCTAAACGAGAGAAACGTTTTGCACACACGTTTTCTGGGGGTGGTGTTCAACCTAAGTTTCTTCTGGCAATTACTCTGATCTGCTCCCTGTCCACATTTTCCGCCAAGGCTTTTGTGGATTCGGGAGCAGCCCTGAACCTAATGGACTTGGATTTTGCTAAACGTTGTGGATTTTCGTTGACATCTCTGCGGACGCCTATCCCGTTGAGGGGGATTGATGCTACTCCTTTGGCGAAAAATAAACCTCAGTTTTGGACCCAGGTGGTAATGCGGGGGTCGCCCCAGACCATCAAGAAAATTGTAGATTTTTGGTGTTGCATAATTTGCATGATACCATTGTTCTGGGGTTTCCCTGGTTACAAATTCATAATCCAGTTTTGGATTGGAAATCTGTGTCTGTGGTGAGTTGGGGTTGTCGGTGTGCCCTGAGTGAGGCTCCGTTTTTTTCCACCTCTCCTCAGTCGCATGATGTTCCTGACTATTTGGCGGACTTTTATAATGTATTTAGTGAGAATGAGTCTGCGTCCTTGCCTCCTCATAGGAGTTATGACTGTGCAATTGAACTGAGCCCGGGGTGTAAATTTCCCAAGGGTCGGCTCTTCAATTTATCTGTACCCGAGCACGAGGCTATGCGATCCTATATTAAGGAGGCGTTGGAGAAGGGTCATATTAGACCATCCTCTTCACCCTTAGGTGCCGGGTTTTTTTCGTGGCCAAAAAGGATGGTTCATTAAGGCCTTGTATTGATTATCATGCCCTCAACAAAATTACTATTAAATATCAGTATCCGATACCCCTGACTCCGGATCTATTCTCCAGAGTTAAAGGTGCTTGCTGGTTTACCAAGCTTGACCTCAGGGGGCGTATAATCTTATCCGCATTAAGCATGGGGATGAATGGAAGACGGCGTTTAATACTCCGGAGGGACATTTTGAGTACCTGGTGATGCCTTTTGGGCTCACTAATGCCCCTTCTGTCTTCCAGTGCTTCATGAATGACATTTTCCGAGACTTTGTGGATAAATTTTTCATTATCTATCTGTATGATATTTTGATCTTCTCCAAGGATTGCGATTCTCATGTGGAACATGTTCGGACTGTGTTCCGGATCTTGAGGGAGAATTCCCTGTATGTCAAAGGATCGAAATGCCTTTTTGGGGTACAGAGGATTTCATTTTTGGGATTTATTTTGTCTCCGTCAACTATTGAAATGGACCCGGCCAAGGTACAGGCCATTTATGATTGGGTTCAGCCCACTTCATTGAAGGCCCTCCAGAAGTTTTTGGGTTTTGCTAATTTTTATAGGAAATTTATAGCAAAATTTTCTAGTATTGCCAAGCCATTGACTGATCTGACTAAGAAGGGTGCTGATGTGTTGAATTGGTCTCCGGAGGCTGTTTCTTCCTTTCAGGAGCTGAAGCGAAGATTCACTTCTGCCCCGGTTTTGCGGCAACCTGATGTCTCACTCCCGTTCCAGGTAGAGGTGGACGCTTCTGAGATTGGTGCAGGAGCAGTTTTGTCCCAAAAGGATCCTGTAACATCTAAAATGAATCCCTGTGCTTTCTTTTCCCGAAAGTTCTCTCCATCTGAACGTAACTATGATGTGGGGAATCGGGAACTGTTAGCCATGAAATGAGCATTTGAGGAGTGGAGACATTGGTTGGAGGGAGCTAAACATCAAGTCGTGGTCCTCACTGACCACAAGAATTTGATTTACCTGGAGTCGGCCAAATGCTTGAAACCTAGACAGGCTAGGTGGGCCTTGTTTTTTACACGTTTTGATTTTGTGGTCTCTTTTCTTCCTGGCACTAAGAATGTCAAGGCTGACGCTCTCTCTAGGAGCTTCTTTGCTGATTCTCCTGTGGTGACGAAGCCTGCTACCATCTTAGGCGAAGGGGTAGTTCTTTCTGCCATCTCGCCCGATTTGAGACGTGCTCTGGAAGAGTTCCAGGAGGACAAACCTGAGCGTTGTCCCAGTGGAAAGTTGTATGTTCCTGACCAGTGGAAGAAGAGAGTGATGTCTGAAGTTCATTGCTCTGCATTGGCTGGTCATCCAGGTATTTTTGGTACTAAAGATCTGGTGAGTCGGTCTTTTTGGTGGCCCGCCTTGTCTCGTGATGTCAGGAATTTTGTGCAGTCCTGTGGGACTTGCTCCCGGTCTAAACCTTGTTCTCGCTCTAGTGGGTTGTTGATGCCTTTGCCGGTCCCCAGGAGGCCATGGACCCATATTTCAATGGATTTCATCTCTGATATGCCTGTCTATCAGAGAATGACTGTTATTTAGGTGATTTGTGATAGGTTCTCTAAGATGGTTCATCTTGTACCACTCCCTAAGTTGCCATCTTCCTCTGAGTTGGTGCCCCTGTTTTTGCAACAGGTGGTTCGCTTGCACGGGATTCCTGAGAACATTGTATCTGACAGAGGAGTTCAGTTTGTGTCTAGATTTTGGAGGACTTTCTGTTCCAAGCTGGGAATTCAGTTGTCCTTCTCCTCTGCTTTTCACCCTCAGACCAATGGGCAGACGGAGAGAACAAACCAGACCTTGGAGTCGTATTTGAGATGTTTTATTTCCGCTGATCAGGATGATTGGGTTTCATTTTGCCCTTGGCCGAATTTGCTTTAAATAATAGAGCTAGTTCTGTCACTTTGATGTCACCTTTTTTTTGTAACTTTGGGTTTCATCCTCGATTTTCTTCAGGGCAGGTGGAGCCTTCGGCCTGCCCAGGTGTTGACACTGTGGTGGAGAGAATGCACCAGATCTGGGACCAAGTGGTGGATAAGTTATCTCTCTCCCAGGAAAAGGCCCAGCGGTTTTCCAACCGACATAGGACCATTGGTCCCCAGTTTAAGGTTGGTGATATGGTTTGGTTATCATCAAAAAATATCGCTATGAAGGTGGCTTCTCCTAAGTTTAAGCCTAGATTTATTGGACCTTACAAGATTTTGGAGATTATTAATCCGGTCTCTTTTCGTTTGGCTCTTCCTGTCACATTTAAAATCCATAATGTGTTTCATAAGTCCTTGTTGAAGAGGTTTGTTGAACCAGTTGTTCCTGGGGTGGCACCTCCGGACCCTGTATTGGTTGAAGGTAACATGGAATATGAGGTAGAGAAGATACTGGATTCCTGTCTGGCTAGACGGAGACTCCAGTATTTGGTTAAGTGGAAGGGTTATGGTCAGGAGGATAATTCCTGGGTCTCTGCCTCTGATATTCATGCCAAAAGATTGGTGCGTGCCTTTCATCGGGCTCACCCTGATCGCCCTGGTGGCGTGGACTAGGGTTCGGTGACCCCTCCTCAAGGGGGAGGTACTGTTGTGAGTTCATTTTCCCCTTCACCATTGAGGTCTGATGAACTCCCTCTTCTGGTGAAGGAAGGTAGTGAGGCTGATTACCAAGCACCTGTGCAGGATGATGATGACTGGGTGACTGGAATTCCTGACTGGATATAATGCAGCCGACGCCCTTCTGCCTTGCTGGTGATCTCTCTGAGGGATTCTAGGAGACCAATCTGATTCCTGCTCCTCAAAAGCTAAGTTTTCTGCTCTGCTTTTTGCATTTGTGTTTTGGTTTGGTTTTGCCTTGTTTTTCTGGATTTCTGCCATTCCCTGCTGGGGTGAGCTGAATTCCTTTTTGCTCTGTCTTCAGAAAATACCTGAATACTGATATCTTTTTGAAGCCTAGCGTCTTCAGGGCTTTTTTCCCTATCAGTCTGTTGGCTCTTGTTTTGATAGGGTTTTGGCGGATTGCAGACAGCAGCTTTTCTATCCTTTCCTATTTAGTTAGCTTGGGCCCCATCATTTGCTCAGCCTATCTTTCTATCTGTGTGAGTGTTTTTTTCATCTTGCTTCACCGTCATTATATGTTGGGGGCTGCCTATTGCTTTGGGGTCTGCTCTGGGGTAGTTTAGATTTCCCTTTTAGTTCTCCAGCTATGATCAAGGGGTCTAGGGCACCGTAGGAACCCCCCACGGCTACTGCTAGTTGTTGTTGATAGGTTCAGGGGTCTGCAATCCGATAGCTGCCAACTTCTCTGGTTTTCTGGACTTAGCTAGTATTTCTGTTTTTGCCTCCTACGGTGACTCATTCATAACAATCTGCTGCTGATAAAACATTAGATTTATTGAACCAGCAACACCCAACCTAACAAGTGACACATCAATGGAATCAGGGTCTCAGCTACTACACCATGCTGCTCTCAGATTACATAGCAAAAAGCTGATGACAGATTCTCTTTAATAACCAATGGAAAAGAAAAGTGGCTGATCTGTGGAGAAAAAGGCATTTTTCTCTGATAACATATATTACAAAGCTTCTTATTTTCGCTTGTACAATTTACAAAGAAAAAAAGTGCAGTAAATATTTAATACATTTATTTTCCAGCAATAAAAAAAAAAATAATGTTCAAAGCAAAGGGTCATGGTACCAATAAAGTAGGACTGCTTTCTTTCCGGTATGACTACCAGGTATCCAGGACCTTCCTGGTAGTTCACCCGAGGTTAGCAACATACTGTATCTATATGGGCTCGCTATGTAATTGTTAACAAATCCTATGTTTTGTAACACTGCAGGTTATACATGCAGGTGCCCGGCGCGTACTATAGACTGTACAGTAAGTGTTCCATAATAATGGCTTTTATGCACTCAATAATAACTGCAGCACACAAACCTTTTATGCTTTATGGGGATTAGCGTTTCTTCCGCAATTTCAGCCCTAATTTCTTGTAGCGAGATTCCTCTATACAAACACGTTATGCGTTTTAATATGGTGTCCTTCGGTGATATTATAGCGTTCTTATCAAAAGATGTGTGCCAGGATATAGCAGGGTGTAATTACTTTATTATAGTGTAATTGCCTCCTGCTTCTGGCTCACCTGAATAATAACCTGTGACAGCGAGCACTTGACATATTGTGCACTTGGTTAAGAAAAAATGAAATGTTGAAGGTAAAAGTGATTGTAACGCTTTCCAGATCTGGCGATTTTTACTATTTTTGCTTTTTCAATTTTTTTTCACCTCTTCTTTCAAGAGTATTTTATTTTTAGTTGACATTAGCTGTACAACGGTTTATGATTCCATCACTAGTTGTGCTTTTCAATGACACCACTCACTTTATTATATAGTGTACTGTAAGCTGGAAAAAAAAAGTGCGATGAAACGGTGAAAAAAAAATGTAATTGTACCATTGTATTTTGGGTTTTGCTTTTTTAAGCTTTTATTTTTTGCTAAAAATGACCAGGCAACACAAAGAGAATTTTTTGGTTTTACATGATGCTAAATTTTTTTTAGCTACTAAATTAAAAATAAAAATTATAATCTTGTTATTTCCATAATTATGTTCCTCAAATCAACAGAATTAAAGTAATAGCAAGTTTAAGGGATTTTTTATATATATATCTTAGGGGCTAATAAAACTCAGGACCTTTAAAAAAATATTTATATTGACAGTTTCTGAGACATATAACTTTTTTATTTATGGGTGTGTATAAGACCTGGTGTTTTGTGCAATAAGCATTTGACATACTGTATGTAATTTTATATTTTGATAAGAGATGAACTAATATATTCACAAGACCCAGAGACAGTGGCCACACTTTCAGTGAAGCTTCCGATATGGAGACTGCTCCAGGACCTTTGGTGACATCACCATTATGTGATCAGTCATGTGACCGTAATGTCACCACAGGTCTTGTACTCTGCAGGACTTCAGGACCTTTGGTGACATCACGATTATGTGATCAGTCATGTGACCACGATGTCACCACAGGTCTTGTACTCTGCAGTACTTCAAGACCTTTGGTGACATCACGATTATGTGACCAGTCGTGTGACCATGATGTCATCACAGGTCTTGTACTCTGCAGGACTTCAGGACCTTTGGTGACATCACGATTATGTGATCAGTCACGTGACCATGATGTCACCACAGGTCTTGTACTCTGCAGGACTTCAGGACCTTTGGTGACATCACGATTTGTGACCAGTCATGTGACCATGATGTCATCACAGGTCTTGTACTCTGCAGGACTTCAAGACCTTTGATTTGACGATTATGTGACTGTCATGATCCAGACCGGGTTTTGTATCCTGTCTCTCTTTCCCGGTATGATCATGTATAGGGTTAACTTTTCTCTGTCTCGTTCTGGCTTCAGGCTGGCTATTTCTCTTCACTGCATCCTGCAGTGTTTCAGTTATAGTTTCTGCCTATGGCGTCAGTAGCAGACCCCGTATCTACCCTGATTTGTCCTTCTGATGTTGCTGACTTTGCCCGTGTCTGTTTGTTCCCCTCTTCCCGTTCCGACTCTGTTTTCCCCTTTCATGTTTTGGACTGTCTGGTGTTTGACTTGGCTTGGACCCTGACCTGCTATTTGTCTCTTGTCTTTGGCATATCTGCTCCTGACCGGTACTGACTCATTTGGCTTGTTTCTGACTCTGTGTTTGTTTATTCCTTTGGTACTGCACTACAGACTTATATCAACCCAGCTTGTTTGACTATTCTGCTGCCACCCGCTGTTAGCCTTGCTGCTGTGCTGCAGGTCTGCTCTTGCCGTGTGAAGTCCTCCTTCCACTCTATTGCCATCTGGTGGAGCTTGCATCTACCTGTATAGCAGCAGTGTGACAGTGACCAGTCATGTGACCATGATGTCTCTACAGGTCCTGATCTCTATGGAAGTCTAGTTTTTATGGTCTCCTGGTGGGTCCTCTCTGCTGCCAATACACATGGATACTAATTACTAAACTTAATCTTTCCCGACCTTTGACGGTCATTTATGTCATATGTCGTGTCCCTGACTTTCATGCCGGCTCACCTGCCCATGATAGCTGATTTCACCTGCCCATGATGACTGATTTAGGCTGTGTGCCCATGTAGGGTTTTTTAAGCGTTTCTGCAGCGCTTTTAGACAAGTGTTTCTGCTGCAGAAGCGCTTAAGAAAAGCATTCCATGGATTTGTAATGGAAAACGCTCATGTTGTGCCAATGGTGCGTTTTTAACCGCTGCGGAAACGCTTAGCTGTTAAAAATGCAGCATGTTCATTAATTTTGCGGAATCGCCCGCGATTCCACATACCATCAATTATATGGGCAAAAACGCTTAGGAAAACGCATGCAAAAACGCTTGACAAACGCTTAAAAAAGCGCGTCAAAAACCGCATGCGTTTTCCCGGGAGCAGGGAGTGCGATTCTGCTCAGGTTTATTCTGCATGAGAATCGCTACGTGGACACATAGCCTTAATCTGTCATCATATGCTGTTAAACGCCGCTGTCAATCTCTGGCAGTGGCATTTAACACACGCCAGCAGGTGGGCGTGTCATTCCACCAACCCATGATGTGGTCAGTGCGCCAATGGGTTGCCATGACAGCCTGGGTTCTGCTGATGATCCCATGTCATTATGATCCTTTTGTGAATGCCAGCGTTTAGCTGGCATCTATAGTAGATTGTGATCTCTGCTATACATGGCAGTGCTGATGCTCTGCTTTGTATAGTACAATTGATTGGACAATCGCAGCTTTAAGTCCCCTAATGGGACAACTAAATACAGTAAAAAGTTAAAGCAAAAAAAGTTGTAATAAATATGAAAAAAACCCACAAAAGTTCAAATCACCCCCCTTTTGCCCCATTAAAAATAAAATATACACATATATCAGAAATGTCCAATCGGTAAACACCGAGCCCATGCAGGAGGGGGGGCCTGCCAATGTCAGTGCCATGATCAGCTGGATGTGCGTCTGAGGACGCACATTTGGCTGAAATGTATTGTGGTGCAGAGATCAGCTGGCTCCCTGCACTGCAAAACACAGTGATTGCCCGGCAGCTGACGTCATCAGGCGGCGGATGGCTGTGACATTACAGTATATGTCGCCCATAGCAGGCACGCAGATGTCAGCTGCCAGCCTCTGCACCAACTACAGTGGGTACAGAAAGTATTCAGACCCCTTTAAATTTTTCACTCTTTGTTTCATTGCAGCCATTTGGTAAATTCAAAAAAGTAATTTTTTTTCACATTAATGTACACTCTGCACCTCATCTTGACTGAAAAAAACAGAAATGTAGAAATTTTTGCAAATTTATTAAAGAAAAACTGAAATATCACATGGTCATAAGTATGCAGACCCCTTGCTCAGTATTGGGTAGAAGGACCTTTTGAGCTAGTACAGCCATGAGTCATTTTGGGAATGATGCAACAAGTTTTTCACCCCTGGATTTGGGGATCCTCTGCCATTCTTCCTTGCAGATCCTCCCCAGTTCCGTCAGGTTGGATGGTGAACGTTGGTGGACAGCCATTTTCAGGTCTCTCCAGAGATGCTCAATTGGGTTAAGGTCAGGGCTGTGGCTGGGCCAGTCAAGAATGGTCACAGAGTTGTTCTGAAGCCACTCCTTTGTTATTTTAGCTGTGTGCTTAGGGTCATTGTCTTGTTGGAAGGTGAACCTTTGGCCAAGTCTGAGGTCCAAAGCACTCTAATAGAGGTTTTCATCCAGGATATCTCTGTACTTGGCCGCATTCATGTTTCTTTCAATTGCAACCAGTCATCCTGTCCCTGCAGCTGAAAAACACCCCCATAGCATGATGCTGCCACCACCATGTTTCACTGTTGGGATTGTATTGGGCAGGTGATGAGCAGTGCCTGTCACCATTCAGGGGTCTCTACGCTCAGGAGCTGACGTGTTCTTGGGGCCTACTATATCCTGGACTTTGATACTAATGGATAAGCTGCTGACACATGCTTGTGCGGTTTACAGTAACTTGGATGGACACTCAGGGACATGCAGCTAATAAAACTTCTTTACAGGATCCAGAGGAAGATGAATGAATAAACCGCAACTAACTTAATGAACTAACCATAGGAATAATACATTTATTTTATATTTTGCTGCAATGATTGTTTTTGATGGCAACTCCAATAAACCACCACATTATTAATTATCGTGATATTTTCTTTGGAGCATCTCACTGGGTAATAAATCCTGAATAAAAAAATTAAATAAAATACTAATGTATATTTAACAGAGTAAGCATGAATACCAGGAACGGGCCCAGGATGGGGGATATATATACCAGGATGAATGACATATAAAAAAGGAAGGAACCCAGAATGGTGGGCATTTATACCTGGAAAGAGCCCAGGATGACAGACATATATATCAGGATGGGTGTCATATACTGTATAAGAGGAAGGAACCCAGGATGAGGGGCATAACTACTTGGAATGGATCCAGAATGCTGATTTTGCAAATTTTGCCACCTACAACGAATGGAGAGGTATGTAATTTTTATCGTAGGTACACTTCAACTGTGAGAGACAGAATCTAAAAATAAAAGACTGAAAATCACATTGTATGATTTTTAAATAAATAAATAAATTGCATTTTATTGCATGAAATAAATATTTGATCACCTGAGGCTTGAGTCACACCAAACAATTAAAAAATCGGTCCGATTTTAACGGTCCAAAATCGCACAAAGGTTTCTTGACCAGTGATCCGTCTGTGATGCGATTTTTCTTCAATTATCCAATTTTATTCACATGTATGCATCCGTTTGACATCCGTCTGGCGATTTTTTTTTTTTTTTTTTTTTTTTTTTTTTTCTTCTGACACTTCCAAAATGAACAAATAACGGTTTTTTGGCCTGAAACCAGGGTGGATAAAAATCAATTTTTTTTTTAAAAATCAAAAAAATTGGATTTTTTTTATTTAAATCGGATTTTTTTTATTTAAATCAGATTTTTTTCAATAAACTGCTTTTTGAGGAAAATATTTTACCATCCAAAGGTTCTTCCATCATGAGATAAAGCTGAGTTGTTTAACTCAGTAGAATAAAGGCTGTATATGTGTAACATTCACAATGCCATGCTCTTCCAGAGGTTTCTGTAGGATTAGTGGGCAGTTTCTCTCCTATATTATCACAGACGCTCGCTTTACTTACGCAGTTCTCAAAACTGAATTTGACTCCGCAGAGGTCCCAGCCTCTTCTTCACGGCAAAAATGTTACAACATGAACAGAGTTGAGAAAAAGACCTTAATCCTATTGTTCTACAAACCTATGAATACAGAATCAACCCCTTCAGTGCCAAGTCCAAGAAGTTAGACAATATGTTTCTGATTGTTTGGAGTGGAATAGATCTGCACAACACAAGAAGAATGTGAATCTAAGTGTGAGGAGGAGGAAGGGCAAGCAGACAAGAAAATGAAAGTGAAACTTTGAGCACAATACTGCAGCATAGCCACAGACAGACAAGTCTGGATCTGTTTGTGTGTACGATCTGAGGTTTATTACATTCTTTCCTTATAATGGCAGCAGGCCGTAAAAGAGACCCAGTTTGGGAATATTTTAATGAAGCTCCTTCGCCTATCGATAAGGCAGGCATGCGTGCAAAATGCAAACGATGCAACAAAGAGATGCAAGGCCTGGTGGCGCGAATGAGGCAACATCATGAGAAGTGCGGTGATGAAGATGACCAAAGAAACACTTCTGAACAGGCAGGATCTTCAGGTTGGTAAACATTTTTATTGAATCCTATTTCTAAAGACTGAACTGTCATGTGTGAGAAAAATTATATTTCTTATTATTACTGCATGTTACTGTCATTTGGTACAGTTATGAAGAAAAACAAATATTCCTTTTGGGGCAGGGGCAGTGACGTGTTGTGTACAATAAGCAGAAATTGCATAAACAATAAAATAACAGCATTGACTTTTTTTGTTTATGGGAATTCATGGATTCTGGAAACTATCCACCTCCAAGATCACCATCATCCTGTTCTACAGTTTCAGAGTTATCCATCCAAGATAGTGCGTCATTAGCAGCAGCAGCATCATCATCAGACACCCACAGCCACATATCACCATCACCCAAAAGGAAGAAAAAACCTTTACCTCCTGGAACCACCATAAATAGGTTTGTGATAAGAACTAGCAGATTAGAAAAAGAGTTGATTGATGAAAAAATTGCCCAGTTTATTTATGCAACAAACTCTTCTTTCCGTCTGACTGAGAACCCACATTTCATTAATATGGTTCAGTCACTGAGACCAGGATACAGTCCACCCAGCAGAGCTGATGTTGCAGGGAAACTGCTGGATCAAGTGTATGACAGAGAAATGGAGCAATGTGCAACAGCTCTGGAGGGTAAAATTGTTAACCTAAGTATTGATGGGTGGAGTAATGTCCACAATGATCCTATTGTATGTGTCACGCCGTGCTCACCTGGGGGCGGGACCTCGGTCCCGACGTCATCTCTTCCGGAGCTGCGGTCACTCCGGGGGTCCCGTAGGGTGCGCATGCGCAGCTCTCGTCCCCGGGCCTCCTCCTACATGTCACGTTTGCGCTTGCGCGCTCCTGTCAGTGCTGTATAGGGCTCGGTCCTCTCTATGGTAATGGAGGACCTGACCCGGAACCTGTAGTGGTCATGTGCTTTCTGGCTAGGTCCTGACCCGGAACCAGTAGTAGTCATGTGCTATATCAGACGACCTCCCCCTAGGGGAGGTGCCTGATTATTGTTGTGCTCCTGGCTTGGTCTGCCGTGTCCCTGCCTGGCTGTGCGCTGTACTCAGGTCCTCTGCCTTGCACTCTGTTGTGCCTCTTGGCACACGCTCTGAATCTGCACTCTGCTTTGTACTTGGTTGTGCCTCCTGGCACACGCTCTGACCCTGTGTTCTGTCTCGTACTCGGTTGTGCCTCCTGGCACATGCTCTGACACTGTACTCTGTCTCATACTCGGTTGTGCCTCCTGGCACACGCTCTTACCCTGTACTCTGTCTTATACTCAGTCGTGTCTCCTGGCACACACTCTGATTCCGTGCTCTGTCTTATACTCAGTTGTGCCTCCGGGCACACACTCTGATCCTGTACTCAGTCTCTTACTCTGTTACACCTCCTGGCACACCTGCTGCCTGACTCAGTGCTCTGACGTGCTCCTTGCACGCTTCCTGCTTCACTCACACCCGGACGAACGAAGTCTCTGTATACCATGTGTTCCCGTGTCCACACTTTACACGTTCCTGCAGACACTCTCACCCACTCGTGTCTCCTGTGAGCCGGCCGCCTGGTGCCAGCAGTCGTGGTGCCTCACCCCCTGGGGCTTGCCCCTGACACTCCCTGTATAGGGGGTGGTCTTCACTAGGTCAGCTCGCCCTGGGAGGGTTGGTGTCACGACCCAGAGGGTCCACTCCAGGAGTCGTCACAGTATAATCAGGCCATGGACCCCGCTGGTGCCACCACCTCCATCCAAAAGGAACTGGTGTTCCTACGGGAGAGTCAGACCAGGATTATGGTCTTTTTGAAATCCATGGAGTCTCGTTTGTCGGCCATACAATCCGTTTCTGCCCAGTCCTCGGCCCCGCACCCGATACCGCGCCTCGGCAAGCCACCCCGATATAGCGGGGACCCTAAGTTTTGTCGAGGATTTCTGAACCAATGCCGGTTACATTTTGAGCTTTTGCCGCAGCACTATCCCACTGAGCGCGCCCAAATTGCCTTTATTGTTTCACACTTAGAGGGGGAGGCATTAGCATGGGTGAACCCCCTCTGGGAGCGCAATGACCCACTCGTCTCTCGGCTTTCCACCTTTTTGGACACCATCCGCAAGGTGTTCGATGAGCCGGGTTGGCTGGCCTCTATCACCGAGTCCCTCTTTAACCTCCATCAGGGTACGCTACCGGTAGGACAGTATGCCATCCGTTTTCGTACCTTGGCCTCCGAACTCGGTTGGAACAACGAGGCTCTCGTAGGGATCTTTTGGCGTGGCCTGTCCAGTCGGATCAAAGACGTACTGGCAGGTCGGGATACTCCCACCTCTTTAGAGGATCTGATCTCACTGGCGACATGCATCGATCTGCGGTTTCAGGAACGTGCCCGTGAATTAGCCAGAGAGAGGAGCTCCTCTCCCCTCCTCCGTTCCTGCTCCAAGAAGCCGGGAAACTTCTCCGCCTAGGGTTGATAGGAGAGGCCTCCCTAGGTGTACGTGATTCCTCTCCTCCCCTGCTCGTGTCCGTATTATTGAATCTCGGTGCCAAGCGTTATTCTGAGGAGGCTTTCCTGGATTCTGGCGCGGAGGGGAATTTTATCACACTCGAGGCGGTTAAAAAATACCGGATTCCTGTCAGATCCCTGGAGACTCCTCGGTCGATTGTTTCGGTCAATGGTACGTCCGTGCTGGAGTCCGTTACCCAGGCCACCGAAGAGATCGAGCTGCAGATCGGAGCCCTGCACCTGGAGAAGATCTCCTTCCTCGTCTTGTCCACCATGTCTCACGCACTTCTTCTAGGCCTCCCTTGGCTACGGACTCATGAGCCAACCCTGGACTGGCGGTCGGGCGAGATACTCCGGTGGGGACCGTTCTGTCAGGAGAAGTGCCTGTTGCCCGTCCGTCTGATGAACTCTG
The DNA here is from genome assembly GCF_039654945.1 of Dendrobates tinctorius. Lineage (NCBI taxonomy): Eukaryota > Metazoa > Chordata > Amphibia > Anura > Dendrobatidae > Dendrobates > Dendrobates tinctorius. The sequence goes on along the minus strand of NW_027362062.1, from coordinate 4,786,613 downwards.
CCGGTCCATCCCCGGCACCTACAGGTCTGCCGTCGGCTTACTGGTCCTTTGCAGATGTTTTCGACAAGAAGGAGGCCGAGACTCTGCCCCCCCATCGGCCATATGACTGTCCGATTGACCTCATTCCTGGTTCTACGCCACCCAGGGGTAGGATATACCTGCTATCCCCTGCTGAGACCCAAGCTATGTCTGACTATATCCAGGAGAACCTTGCTAGAGGTTTCATCCGTAAGTCCTCCTCGCCCGCGGGAGCGGGATTTTTCTTTGTAAAAAAGGACGGCTCCCTCCGTCCTTGCATAGACTACCGAGGCCTGAACAATATCACGGTCAAGAACAAGTACCCATTGCCATTGATCCCGGAGCTCTTTGACCGACTTAGAGGAGCTCGAATTTTCACCAAACTGGATCTTCGTGGGGCCTACAACTTGATCCGCATTCGTTCCGGGGATGAGTGGAAGACCGCCTTTAACACCAGAGATGGTCACTACGAGTACTTGGTCATGCCCTTCGGCCTCTGCAATGCCCCAGCGGTTTTCCAGGAGTTCGTGAATGACGTCTTCCGGGATATGCTGTACTCCTGCGTGGTAGTCTATCTGGATGACATCCTCGTTTTTTCTCCAGACCTCTCCGCCCACAGAAAGAACGTGCGTCAAGTCCTCCAGCGCCTGAGGGAGAACCGCCTTTATGCCAAGCTCGAGAAATGTGCCTTCGAGCAAACGTCCCTGCCATTCTTGGGGTACATTATCTCAGAATCAGGTCTATGCATGGATCCGGCAAAAGTGTCCGCCGTCCTCGATTGGCCACAGCCCCATGGGGTGAAGGCAATCCAACACTTCCTTGGTTTTGCGAACTACTACCGACAGTTCGTTCCTCATTTTTCCTCGTTGGTTCGCCCCATCTCGTCCCTTATCTGCAAGGGAGCTAAACCAAAGGCTTGGCCCTCTGAGGCTGAAGAGGCCTTCCAGTCGTTGAAACAAGCCTTCGCCGCTGCTCCGGCGCTTCACCGACCTGAGGTTAGTAGACCTTTCACTCTCGAGGTAGACGCATCCTCTACTGGGGCTGGCGCAGTCCTTCTGCAAAAATCCTCTTCTGGACGTTTTGTCACCTGTGGCTTCTTTTCTAAAGTATTTTCCTCCACTGAGCAGAACTACTCCATTGGCGACAAAGAGCTATTGGCCATTAAGGTGGCCTTGGAGGAGTGGAGGTACTTACTGGAGGGTGCCATACATCCATTCAAGATCTTCACAGACCATAAGAACCTGGCGTACATCCAGTCCGCACAGAGGCTCAATCCTCGGCAAGCCAGGTGGTCCCTATTCTTCGCCCGCTTTGACTTTGAGCTACATTTTCGGCCCGGCGATAAGAACGTTAGAGCGGATGCGTTGTCAAGATCATTCCTGTCGTCTGATGCAGAGGAAGAACCCTCTCATATCATTGATTTATCCAAAGTAATTACTGTGGCTCCTGTCAAGTTAACCACGTTACCTCCGGGAAGAACCTTTGTGGCTGAGAATAACCGAAAACGAGTGCTAAATTGGGGACATTCGTCCAAGATTGCCGGCCACGTTGGTGTCAAAGAGACTTTGGACTTAATCTCTCGCCATTATTGGTGGCCTTCACTCTCCCAGGATGTTAAAGACTTTGTAGCATCTTGCCCGTCCTGTGCCCAGAACAAGATACCCAGACAACCACCCTCCGGTCTTCTGTTCCCGCTTCCCATTCCGTCGGCTCCATGGCAGCACATAGCCATGGATTTCATTACTGATCTGCCTTGTTCTTCCGGTTGTACTGTGGTCTTGGTGGTTGTAGACCGATTTTCAAAGATGGCTCACTTCATTCCTCTTCCCGGACTACCCTCTGCTCCTGACTTGGCGAAGATCTTCATTTCCCATATCTTCAGGATTCACGGCTTCCCCCAGCACATCGTGTCGGATAGAGGGGTCCAATTCACCTCCCGGTTCTGGAGAGCTCTATGCGGACTCATGAAAGTGTCATTGGATTTCTCTTCCGCCTATCACCCCCAAACCAATGGGCAGGTGGAACGTACCAACCAGATCCTTACATCCTATCTCCGGCATTTTTCTAATGCTCATCAGAATGACTGGGTCGGTCTACTTCCTTGGGCTGAGTTCGCCTACAATAATCACTCCAGTGAATCGTCTACCAAGTCTCCTTTCTTCATCGTCTTTGGACAGCATCTCAATGTGCCTCTACCGGTACTTCCTGTCTCGGGGGTACCTGCTGCCGATTCTCAGTCTGTGGAGTTCTCCAGGGTATGGCAGGAGACCAAAACCGCTCTCGAGAAAGCACGGGACAGAATGAAATTACACGCTGACAAGAGGCGCCTGGACGTTCCTCCACTTCTCCCTGGTGACAAGGTGTGGCTCTCCACCAAATACGTCCGCCTTAAGGTACCATCTTACAAACTGGGTCCCCGTTACATTGGTCCTTTTGAGGTCCTCAGGCGGATTAATGATGTTGCTTACAAATTGAAGCTGCCTCCTTCACTCCGTATTCCCAATTCCTTCCATGTGTCTCTCCTAAAACCTGTGGTTCTTAACCGATTTCATCCTTCTCCAGGCCACACACCCCAGCCTGTTGGCTTGGGGGATGAGTTTGAGGTGAATGACATTTTGGCCATGAAGAAGGTAAGAGGGAGAACCATGTTCCTGGTCGATTGGAAGGGTTTTGGCCCCGAGGAGAGGTCATGGGAACCCAGGGAGAATATCCACGCACCCCAGATTTTGTCTAAGTTCCTCTCCAGTTTTAGAAAGAGGGGGCGTAAAGGGGGGGGTACTGTCACGCCGTGCTCACCTGGGGGCGGGACCTCGGTCCCGACGTCATCTCTTCCGGAGCTGCGGTCACTCCGGGGGTCCCGTAGGGTGCGCACGCGCAGCTCTCGTCCCCGGGCCTCCTCCTACATGTCACGTTTGCGCTTGCGCGCTCCTGTCAGTGCTGTATAGGGCTCGGTCCTCTCTATGGTAATGGAGGACCTGACCCGGAACCTGTAGTGGTCATGTGCTTTCTGGCTAGGTCCTGACCCGGAACCAGTAGTAGTCATGTGCTATATCAGACGACCTCCCCCTAGGGGAGGTGCCTGATTATTGTTGTGCTCCTGGCTTGGTCTGCCGTGTCCCTGCCTGGCTGTGCGCTGTACTCAGGTCCTCTGCCTTGCACTCTGTTGTGCCTCTTGGCACACGCTCTGAATCTGCACTCTGCTTTGTACTTGGTTGTGCCTCCTGGCACACGCTCTGACCCTGTGTTCTGTCTCGTACTCGGTTGTGCCTCCTGGCACATGCTCTGACACTGTACTCTGTCTCATACTCGGTTGTGCCTCCTGGCACACGCTCTTACCCTGTACTCTGTCTTATACTCAGTCGTGCCTCCTGGCACACACTCTGATTCCGTGCTCTGTCTTATACTCAGTTGTGCCTCCGGGCACACACTCTGATCCTGTACTCAGTCTCTTACTCTGTTACACCTCCTGGCACACCTGCTGCCTGACTCAGTGCTCTGACGTGCTCCTTGCACGCTTCCTGCTTCACTCACACCCGGACGAACGAAGTCTCTGTATACCACGTGTTCCCGTGTCCACACTTTACACGTTCCTGCAGACACTCTCACCCACTCGTGTCTCCTGTGAGCCGGCCGCCTGGTGCCAGCAGTCGTGGTGCCTCACCCCCTGGGGCTTGCCCCTGACACTCCCTGTATAGGGGGTGGTCTTCACTAGGTCAGCTCGCCCTGGGAGGGTTGGTGTCACGACCCAGAGGGTCCACTCCAGGAGTCATCACAGTATGTGCTTGTATAACAACAGAAGAAGGTAAAGTCTTCCTTACACAAACAACTGATACGTCAGGAAATGCACACACAGCAGAATACTTACAAGAAGTGGCAGTAAAAGCTATAACGACATGTGAACAAAAATTCAAATGTCTAGTACGCAGTTTGGTCACTGACAATGCTGCAAACGTATCCAAGATGAGAAGAGATTTAGAAGAGCAGGGAGGGAATACAAAGCTGCTAATAACATATGGTTGCAGTGCTCATTTGCTGCACCTCTTAGCCAAAGACTTAAGTGTTCCAGAAATAAAGGCTAATGTTGTTGAAATTGCTAAATACTTCCGTAATAATCACTTTGCTGCAGCAGCTCTGAAAAGGATGGGTGGAACCAAGCTAACGCTCCCACAAGATGTTAGATGGAACTCTGTGGTGGACTGTTTTGAGCAGTATATCAAAAACTGGCCTATTCTGATGACACTTTGTGAAGAAAATCGAGATAAAATAGATGGCACTGTCACAGCCAAAATCCTCAACATTGAGCTTAAGAGAAATGTTGAACATATGCTGAGCTTCCTGAAACCCATCTCTCAAGCTTTAAACAAAATACAGAAAAATAGCTGTTTTATTGCGGATGCTGTTGAAATTTGGAAGGAACTGAGTGAACACTTAAAAACAGAACTACACATGGACAGAATTAAATTACAAGCAGTAAACAAACGAATGGGACAAGCACTGACTCCAGCTCATTTTTTGGCAAATATTGTCAATATCCAATATCAGGGTCAAAACTTAAGTGCTGAGGAAGAGGAGTTAGCTATGACATGGGTATCCAGCAATCATCCATCTTTAATGCCAACTATAATAAACTTCAGAGCTAAGGGGGAACCATTCAAGAAATATATGTTTGCTGAAGATATTTTAACGAAGGTCACACCAGTAAACTGGTGGAAGTCACTTAAGCGCTTGGATTTAGAGACTGTCCAAGTAATGATTTCACTTTTAACAGCAGTAGCTTCTTCTGCAGGCGTTGAAAGAATATTCTCTTCCTTTGGACTCATTCATTCTAAATTGAGAAATCGGTTGTGACCCAATAAAGCAGGAAAGCTTGTTTTTCTTTTCCAGATTATGAATAGGAACAAAGAAGAAGATGATGATGAAGATGACGACAAGTGAGCTACAGAGGACAGCAGGGACAGTAGTATTTAAGTTTTTCATGTGTCGGCTGGGCTGACTGTCTAAGTTTCTTAAAATATATATATATTTTGTTAAGCCAAATTAGTTAACAAACATGGATGTTTGTTTAAGCAAATAACTTATGCTGTAATGTTGTTATTGTTTCAGTTGAATAAATCTATTTAAATTGTTATTAAGGTCAGGATTATTTTTCTCCTTCCTAAGTATAACAGAACAGTGGTGTCCAAATATGAATGATTAACCCATTAAACTGGGGAGAAAAAAGTAATATAAAAAGTGATTCTAAAAATCTTCATCTACTTGCATGTTAAAGTAGCAAGAACTAGTTTAGGTAGAAACTTTGATTTAAATCACTGATTTAAATCAAGCCTTACTGACTAGTGATTTAAATCGTGATTTAAATCGTGATTTAAATCAGTTAGATTTAAATCAAATCCACCCTGCCTGAAACTCATCCCGCCCTATATTTATGGGCTCTCCAACAGGTGTGAGCCTGCTACCTTTGCCATACAGTCAGTGCTTGGATTTTGTTAGCTCGGCTTTGTGCTAAACATGACAGACAGGCTCACTTTTAACACCACTGAGCGTGTTCTTTTTTATTGGGTTATATCCCGACGTTTTGGGGAGCAATACCCTGTGATTGTGGATCCGAGGAGGCGTAGACGAATGTGGGTCCATCCACTTTTGCTCCGAAGGATATCTAAAGGCCATTTCCACCGTCTCTATACATCTCTGCGTAGCCATCCTGAGAAGTTCTTTCAATATTGTCGCATGAGCCTTGCTACATTTGATATTTTGCTCAAGGTTGTGCGCCCTGGGATCACGTTTCAGGACGCGAGGATGCGCAAAGCTATTTCTGCAGAGGAGCGTCTACTCCTCACCTTACGGTATGTCTCCAAGCAATATGTTGATGATGTGTGAAGCAGCATATTTCCTTACCAGACCTTGAACCTTATTTCTTATTGCCATTTTTTATTACATTTTTTCTACCACATTTCCCAAAAAACTTTATATTCTTGTGGCTTACTGAACCAAGCCATGGCATGTAATTTAATGTTGATCATGCATACTTTAGAATTCCTAGACTTTAAATGTGTTTGAAGCTTTATCTGTTGTTTGTTGGGCTGTGTACTCATGTTTATTTATTTATTTATTTAGCTTCCTTTTAACTGGCCTTTCATATGCTGGTCTGCATTTAGAATTTTTAATTGGGAAATCAACAATATCTGGCATTGTACGGTCTACATGCTCCGAAATCTGGACCAGACTCCATCATGTGGTAATGCCGGAGCCCAAAATGGCAAACTGGTTGCGTATCTCCCGTGGATTTGAGACCACGTGCCAGTTTCCACAATGTATTGGAGCCCTGGATGGGAAGCACATCCGTGTGCGTAAGCCGCCTAACTCAGGGTCCCAATTCTATAATTATAAACAATATTTTTCTGTAGTATTGTTGGCTTTGGTCGACACTCACTACAGGTTTATAATTGTAGATATTGGGGCCTATGGAAGAACTGGAGACTCAAGAGTCTTCAATCCTTCCATTATGAGTCGGCGGCTGCGTAATAATGAGCTTGACCTACCACCACGTCAGCTTCCCGACTCAAATCTGGAACTGCTGCCTTATGTTTTTGTAGCAGATGAGGCGTTTCTATTGACCAGACATGTCATGAGGCCATATCCACGACGAACCCATGACCACCGGCATAGAATATTTAACTTTCGCCTATCACGTGCTCGCCGACTGGTGGAGTGCGCCTTTGGTATTCTTACGGCCAAATGGAGGGTCCTACATTCCGCCATTCAGCTGAGTGAAGCTAATGTCAATGAAGTTATTAAAGCCTGTGTGGTCCTACATAACTTCACAAGAATTCATGATTGCCCCTCACATGATGATACGTGATGTGTTCACAACTTATTTTCTAACACCTCAGGTTGCTACTCCCTGGCAAGATGATGTCTTATCTATGTAGTGCTTTGGTTGTGTTGTGTTCTCATAAAGATTGTTTGCTTGGCCTTTTGTGTTTTTTTAACAGTACTTTTTACTATATCTATCTAACACATTACAGAACATGTACGAACAGGACCAGACACACATTGTGAATGTTAACAAGTTTATTACTTGTTGTTTTTTTTTGTTGCTGAAAGCAAATAACCATATTAATGCCATATGGCCTAATGTTATCAGCACATTAGTATTTAACATTCAAAACCAAAAAATAAACATCATGTATAAAACACAACACCTCAAATAAAGGGCAAAAGGAAAACCTACAAGTCATGGTAGGTTGGGGGTGGTGAAGGTGGGGGGCCTGTTTGGACATTAGGCCTTGGTTGCTGGGCCACATCTCTGTCCCCCTGTGCGCTGGCAGCTGGCTGTGCCATCTGTTGCATCCTGGAAGGATCTATTTGTGGGTTTGGGTAGGGGTAATTTTGAAATTGGTGTGGGTAGTCCTGGTAGGGCTGCCCGAATTGCCCATATCCCCCAAATATGGCCATGTCTAACATACCCATGTTGTGGCCACCCTCCAACATTGGGTACATTAAAGTGGCCATATTGGGCATGTGCTCCCTGGCCCATATATTGGACCTGTGGAGACACATTGGGGATGTGTGCAGGCTGAGGTGGAGGTGTTGGCACCCGTGGCAGAGGAGGAGGAACAGGTTCCAAGGATGGTTGACTTGTCACATCAAGTCCAACCAGCCTATCAATTTGATTCTCATCTGACAGCTGCCACCTTTCCAGAAACTGACAGACAGTGCGGGGATTATTGGGTGGTGTGCTGGCATCCAAAACGATTTGGAGAGCCCCTCTCGTACGCAGCCTGCACCCATGGAGAATTGCCCTCAAATACTGTGCCAGACTGCTCCCATAAGCCTCCTCCCCATCATCATGAGCAGCTGTGGACAAGTATTTCAAGACACCTCAGTCCACCTGCATTCTTGTTCCCAAAGGTGCTCCTTCTCTCCTGCGCCTGCCTCGTCGTGGTAGGGCCGAAGGCTGTGGAGAGGGATCCAGTGGCATGGTGGGGCTGCTACTGTTGCCCTGGTCATCATGCTGTGCTGCCTGGCTACCAGATTCTGGTGGTGGTGATCTTGGTGGTGGTGTGGCTCTGGGAAGTCCTGCAGATGGGCCGGACCCTGCAGCAACATCCGACTCAGGATCAATCACCACCTCAGAATCGGAACCCGTCTCCCTCTCTGTGAGGTTTGACTTCCTGGTTTTTTTTTATGCTGCAAGAGAAATTTGCATCCCAAAGCTTCCTGCCCATGCCTCATGCTATTTCCTGTTGACCAGAGAGAAGTCTTGCGATTTAATCACAAGTCACACGCGTGGTCCGTTTTCAATGCGATTTTTAATCGCATCCATAGACTTGCATTGGCGATTGTCTCGGTCCGAGGAACGGATCCGATTAAAAAACGCATGATGGGAGCAGCACCATAGAATAACATTGGGACGAATGCAATGCAATTTTTTTGCATTGCATTCGTCCGATTTAATCGCTAGTGTGACTCCGGCCTAACAACCAGCAAGAATTCTGGCTCTCACAGACCTGTTACTTTTTCTTTAAGAAGCCCTACTACGCTGCACTCATTACCTGTATTAATTGCACCTGTTTGAACTTGCTACCTCTATAAAACATTCCTGTCCACACACTTAATCACACTCCAACCTCTCTACCATGGTCGAGACCAAAGAGCTGTCTAAGGACACCATGGGCAAAACCGTAGAACTGCACAAGGCTGGGATGACTGACTACAGGACAATAGGCAAGCAGCTTGGTGAGAAGGCAGCAACTATTGGCACAATTATTGGAAAATGGAAGAAACATAAGATGACTGTCAATCTTCCTTGGTCTGGGGCTCCATTCAAGTGCTCACCTTGTGAGGTTAGGATGATTCTGAGAAATGTCAGGAATCAGCCCAGAACTCCATGGGAGGACCTGGTCAATGACCTGAAGAGAGGTGAAACCACAATCACAAGCATTACTGTTAGTAAAACACACCACCGTCCTGGATTAAAATCCTGCAGGCCATGCAATTTCCCCATGCTCATGCCAACACATGTCCAGGCCTGTTTGCAGTTCGCTATTGACCATCTGTATGATCCAGAAGAGGCATGGGAAAAGGTCATGTGGTCATATGAGACCAAAATAGAACTTTTTGCTATCAACCTCAAGAACACCGTCCCAACCATGAAACATCATACTTTGGGGTGCTTTGATGCAAAGGGGTCAGGGCGACTGCAGTATATTGAAGGGAGGATGGATGGGGTCATGTATCGCAAGATTTTGGCCAACAACCTTCTTCCCTCAGTAAGAGCATTGAAGATGGGTCAAGGCTGGGTCTTCCATCATGACAACGACCCGATACACACATCCGGGGCAACTAAGGAGTGGCTGCGTAAGAAGCATTTCAAGGTCCTGGAGTGGCCTAGCCAGTCTCCTGACCTGAACCCCATAGAAAATCTTTGGAGGGAGATGAAACTCAAGTTGCCCAGCGACAGCCCCGAAACCTGAAAGATCTGGAGAAGATCTGTAAGGAGGAGGGGGCCAAAATCCCTGCTGCATTGTGTGCAGACTTGGTCAAGAACTACAGGAAACGTCTGACCTCTGTAATTGCAAACAAAGGTTTCTGTATCAAATCTTAAAGGCCCTTTTACATTTAGCGATGCACCAGCGATCCCGATCACAATACGACCTGGTCAGGATCGCTGGTGCATCGCTAAATGATCACTAGTGAGTTGCCACACAGGCAGATCTCACAGCGATACAGCAGACGATACTTACCTTTCAGACGCGGCGATCCTGACGTCCTCCCGCCCGCCTCCACACGTCGCTCGTCGGCGCCAGCAGGAAGCCCAGCAGGAAGCCCAGCAGGAAGCGCCCGATGAGAAATGGAGCTGCGCGATCAGCGATGGACAGCGGGGGAGCCGGTCGGAGGTAAGTATCACACATAGCGATATCGCTAGCATTATCGCTATAACATCACAAAATCGGTGACATTATAGCGATATTGCTAGCGATATCGCTATGTGTAAAACCCCCTTTAGATTTGTTTTTCTACTGTATCAAATATTTATTTAATGCAATAAAATGTAAATTAATTATGTAAAAATCATAAAATGTTATTTTCTGTTTTGATCCTGTCTCTCACAGGTGAAATGTACCTACGATAAAAATTACAGATCTCTTTATTCTTTGCAGGTGGGAAAACTTGCAAAATCGGCAGTGTAACAAATACTTATTTTCCCCACTGTATATAACTACCTGGAAGGGGCCCTGGATGGGAGACATAGATACCTGGAATGGTATAACCAATGGCTTTTATACCTTGAGAAAGGCGCCGGTACGGCGCAGAAACATGTTAATATTAATAAAAAACATTTTGGAATCCCAAGACTCTTCATTCCTACAGGTGCAACTGCCTTAAAAGTGCCAGCTTCCATTTTTGCCATTTTAACTCTGGAAGAACCTTCTCCTCTAGCCATGGGGCAGCAGCAGTGGCTTTCGATGCCTTTATAGGTGTTATGCCTGCACACAACATCTCTAGGCGAGTGCTACCATTGATTATACCTATCCCTTACCAGGCGGTATTGCCCTATTTTGTGTGCGCTTCCGTCCCTCGCCAGAGCTTCTCAATATTATGGAGTCCAGCTCGGCAATGCAATGTCTGATGGCACAAAGAACCTGCATATGAAATTAGAAAAATATGTTTACGGTATATAGTAAAGCTCATTGACTTTTAGGAGCATTATTTTGGCTTCATAAACTCAGAAATTCTTCAGAATCAAGATCTAATGCACATGACTACAGGTAACCATGCAAATACGGGACCCCATGTGAGACGGTATGACTTACTGACTTGGAAAAATAGTCCATGCTCAGAGATGACTTTTTAGCTTTCTGACACAAGTTTTCTTTTCAACGATCTCAATTTAAGAATAAGACTTGGGCTAAAAGTTATCATGGAACAGAAATAGGATCAATCTGAAATTGTTGGACAGTAAATGAGAAATGTTGCCCTTTTAACTTGTAATATACTGTTTGTACCGAGGAAGTATTGATTATTTCAATAGTAAGCCTGAATCTCACTGCTCAGATTTGCTGATGCAGAATTGGAAGTGACCCTGGAGACAGCCAAGAAAAAAGTAAAAAAAAAGAACAGAAAAGCAAATGTCCACTTTTCTCTGCAGTATATTCCAGAAGAGATGATGTTTTTTTCCCCTAAATTGCCTCAATTAGATTTAGTTTATAAAACAGCAAAGTTATTATATTCTCCAGGGAATATTCTCTACATTTTTCCACCACTCTAGTGATATAGGGTAACAATAGCTGTCAGTTGTGTAAATATATCTCATGCGGCACTAGAATGCAAAATGAGAATATTTTCCTGAATATCTACCAGTGGTCTATTTTTTTTTTTTTGCTTCTTTAGAAAGCAATCTTTAAAGGGCTCGATTTCATCGAACACACAGAAATAGAGATTGAGTCTGTTACAAAGGAATACTTTTCTATTCCACTGTAAACAATTAGTGTCCCCCTATAGAAAGGATTAGCTATGAGCAGGGGCGTAACATTCGGGGGTCGCAGAGAGTGCAATCATGACCGGGCTTGTGCAGATGGGGGAACCGCAGACACCAGCGCCTATTTCAGCTGGATGTGCATCAGAGAGCACACATTCAGCTGAAATGTACTGCAGCGCACAGACCCACCAGATCTCTGTATCACAATACAGGTCACCGGCCAATCAGATGCCGGCAGCTGATGTCGGCGTACAAGTCAATGGTGGCGCATGGCAGTGACATCATGCGCTGCCCATCACTTGCACACTGAAGTCAGATGATGCCACACATGGGAGCTGGGGAAGGTGAGTAGAATCGTTCAATCATTGTTGGAGAAGAGTCGTAGAACAGGGACATTATTACTGGAAGAAGCACAGGATGTGGGACATTATACCACGATGGGAACATATATTACTGGAAGGGGCGCAGTATTGGACATTATACCATGATGGGGGACATATATTACTGGAAGGGGCCCAGGTAGGGGGACATTATACCAGGAATACGACCAGGGTGGAGGACTTTATTACAGGAATGGGATACAGGATGGGGGACATTATAACAGGAAGGGGACAGGATCAAGGGTATTATTATAGGATGGGGACATTGTTACATCAGAAGGTGAACCTGTATGTCTTTATTGGATCTGGAACGTTACAAGGGCCCATACATCTAGCAAACATGCAGGTGTGGGCCCAGGTGCAAATTTTGCACTGGGGCCCATTAGACAGGATATGGGAGTACTATTTACATTGGAGGGAGAACTCAAAATCTCCTCTCTTGGGAAACAAGATAGCTAGTTCAACCCCTGCAGCAACCACCAGAGTAAGGATATGTGCACATGATCAGTAAACGCTGCAAGTTGGACGCTGCATACTTGTACAGTGTCCAACACGCAGCGTCCAGATGTTACAGCATAGTGGGATTTTTAAAAAATCCCATGCCCGCTATGCGTCCAGAGACGCCCACGGCTCACCCGTGGAGACTGACATTCGACACGTCTTTTCAGACCGCAGCATGTCAATTTCTCTTGCTGAGACGCTAGCCTCCACAAGAGAAATTTCACCAATATTGGATGTTTGGACTTTGGATGTATTGGACATTCTGAATCTGCACGGTTCAGTGAACACATGCGGATTCACTTGCGTTCAATAGCCGGCAGCGCTTTCAACGCAGCGGACATGCGCTGCGTCCAAAGCGCTGCCAATTCCTGATCGCAAGCACATACCTTAGTCTACCATACAAGCAGACATCTTTACTTGACAACCACAACTTCATTAAATGCTGTATATACATGCCAGTGACAACTGCACTATAGCATTGCATGCTTTAATTTTGGTTTACAAACAAATGGAGGGCCACAGGCAGCAGGACACAAATTTACAGCCAGAATAAAGTCTTTTATTTGAAATAAAAATACACACTCTGTATTTTAAGGCTGGGGGGGCAAAATTAATGGCCCCTTATGAACCTAAGAATCCCAGCCCCAGCTGTCTGCTTTAGCTTGGCTGGTTATCAAAAATGGGGGGACACCACGCTGTTTTTTAATTTATTTAAATAATCTAAAAAATGTTGTGGGAACCCTTCTATTCTTGATAACCAGCCATTATAAAGCTGACAGCTGAAGGTTGCAGCCAACAGCTGTTGTTTTGCCATGCTGGATATCAAAAATAGAGGGGAAGCCAAGCTGAATTTTTATTAATTTGTTTATTTATAGCGCAGGCGCTGGCTGATGAATATTCCCATCAGCTGACGCCTGTGACCAGAGGTAAATTTTTTATCGCCAATCACAGCGGCTGGCTCACTGACAGCGTGGGAACCGCCGTGCTCTAACCGGAAATATTCTTACCGCCAATTAGAGTTGCTGGTGTTTCTCGCACTGTCATTTAGATGACAGTGTAGGAAATACCAAATGTCTGGGGTACCAAAACCGAACAATAACACAGATTTCCTGGAGAAGTCTGTGTTCAGGGTCCGTGTCCAAACAGTTGGTATTCAGTACAGAACCTGAACTTTACTGTTTGGGTTCAGCCATTTCTATCTTCATCCTCAACTTCTGTCACTAAACACCATTGCTTAATTCTGTAGGTGGCGCTGGTGATGTTGGACATGTCAAGACTAAAACTCTGATTGGCACAGGCTCTGTCCAGCCAGAGTTACTAGTTTGGTTGGGACCTGGAGCACCACCCAGTCTGGTAGTATGGGTGTGGATGCTGTCCAGTAGGAGTAATTAGCTCTCACATTTGTCTGAGCGATACTGTTATGCAACCACAGCCATTAAGTAACCCTAGTTGTTACAGTTATAGAAACACTGAATTTGCTTCAGTCTTTTAGATTTAAATTAAAAAGTTATTAAAAAATATATGTTTTACATCTTTCTTTTTTAAGATAAGCTAAACAGTGAATAATAACCCTTGAGTCAAGTGTTCAAAAGCAAAAATAGGGTAAAATGTAACTTTCAATTTAGAGTTGAGCGAAACGGGTCGAAAAATTTCAAAAGTCGCCGACTTTTGGCAAAGTCGGGTTTCATGAAACGAAACCCGACCCTAGGATGAGGTCGGCCACGAGGTCGGCGACTTACGCGCCAAAGTCGCGTTTCAAAAGTTTGTTTTGCGCTCTTTTTCAGCCAATCAGGATCCACGGACACTGTGGGCAACGTGATGACATAGGCAGGGGTCACTACCATCTTTCAGAAGGGCATGCAAGTGATTGGCTTGCTTTGGTGGGCGTCACAGGGGGTATAAAAGGGCGTGCACGCCGACCGCCATCTTACTTCTGCCGATCTCAGTATAGGGAGAGGTTGCTGCTGATTCTGTAGGGAGAGCGTTAGGCAGGGAAGAAGACAAAAAAACTGCTTCTGCTGCTAGCGATTTGGCCTGCACAACACACCAGTCACTGTGTGTGCAGTGCAAGGGGAGGCTATATAGTGGTGTATCAGTGGTGTTGGTTGTTGGGCTGCCTTCTAAGGCTTCCTGACATTCCTGCATTGCTGTTTACCCACTGCTCCGCAAACTGCTTTCTTTAAAAGCAATCCCAATTTTTTTTTTTGTCCTGCTGAGAAGAAAAAAAAACTGCTTCTGCTGCTAGCGATTTGGCCTGTACAACACACCAGTCACTGTGTGTGCAGTGCAAGGGGAGGCTATATAGTGGTGTATCAGTGGTGTTGGTTGTTGGGCTGCCTTCTAAGGCTTCCTGACATTCCTGCATTGCTGTTTACCCACTGCTCCGCAAACTGCTTTTTTAAAAGCAATCCCATTTTTTTTTTTTTGTCCCGCTGAGAAGAAAAAAAAACTGCTTCTGCTGCTAGCGATTTGGCCTGCACAACACACCAGTCACTGTGTGTGCAGTGCAAGGGGAGGCTATATTGTGGTGTATCAGTGGTGTTGGTTGTTGGGCTGCCTTTTAAGGCTTCCTGACAGGCTGGCATTGCTGTTTACCCACTGCTCTGCAAACTGCTTTTTTAAAAGCAATCCAATCTCCCTTATCCTCTAGTCACTTTTGTCACAGCTGTGCCATCGAGCCTGTGACATAGCGCTCAGATATCAGTGGGCCTCACACAATCCAAAAGTGTCCAGTGTCCACAAGTGTGTGCAGAAATTCAAAATCTCCCTTATCCTCTAGTCACTTTGGTCACAGCTGTGCCATGGAGCCTGTCACATAGCGCTCAGATATTCATTGGGCCTCACACAATCCAAAAGTGTCCAGTGTCCACAAGTGTGTGCAGAAATTCAAAATCTCCCTTATCCTCTCGTCACTTTTGTCACAGCTGTGCCATCGAGCCTGTCACATAGCGCTCAGATATCAGTGGGCCTCACACAATCCAAAAGTGTCCAGTGTCCACAAGTGTGTGCAGAAATTCAAAATCTCCCTTATCCTCTCGTCACTTTTGTCACAGCTGTGCCATCGAGCCTGTGACATAGCGCTCAGATATCAGTGGGCCTCACACAATCCAAAAGTGTCCAGTGTCCACAAGTGTGTGCAGAAATTCAAAATCTCCTTTATCCTCTAGTCACTTTGGTCACAGCTGTGCCATCAAGCCTGTCACATAGCGCTCAGATATTCATTGGGCCTCACACAATCCAAAAGTGTCCAGTGTCCACAAGTGTCTGCAGAAATTAAAAATCTCCCTTATCCTCTAGTCACTTTGGTCACAGCTATGCCATCGAGCCTGTCACATAGCGCTCAGATATTCATTGGGCCTCACACAATCCAAAAGTGTCCAGTGTCCACAAGTGTGTGCAGAAATTCAAAATCTCCCTTATCCTCTCGTCACTTTTGTCACAGCTGTGCCATCGAGCCTGTGACATAGCGCTCAGATATCAGTGGGCCTCACACAATCCAAAAGTGTCCAGTGTCCACAAGTGTGTGCAGAAATTCAAAATCTCCCTTATCCTCTAGTCACTTTGGTCACAGCTGTGCCATCGAGCCTGTCACATAGCGCTCAGATATCAGTGGGCCTCACACAATCCAAAAGTGTCCAGTGTCCACAAGTGTCTGCAGAAATTCAAAATCTCTCCTGTCCTATAGACACCTTGTACCTTGTTTTACATTACTATATAGTTTGTTGGATTTTGTCTACATTTCTACCAAAAATGAGGAAGGCTGGTGGAAGAGGCCGTGGAATTGGGCGGGGGTTGGCAGCTGGTAATGATGGTGTTGGTGGTGGATCTGATGGTAGTGGCAAGAGCAAAATAGGACCGAATGCAGGAGGTGTTGAGCCTGCGTCATCGTCTGGCTACATAAGGCCTCGAACGCTTAGTTTTCTAGGAGTTGGCAAACCGCTTTTAAAGCCAGAGCATCAGGAAAAAGTTTTGTCTTACATTGCTGACTCAGCCTCCAGCTCTATCGCCTCCTCTTCTTCAGTTGTAAAAAGTAAAAGCACTGAGTCGTCATTGGAGGCTCATGTTCATGAACCACACCTTTCCTTGTGTCCTTCACCCCAACCAAGATTGAAGGATGACGCAGGCCATACTACTGATTACTCCATGGAGCTGTTTTCACATACCATTCCTGGATTATCAAGTCAAATGGTGAATTACCCAGGCCAAGATGAATCTGACATGGAGTGCACTGATGCACAGCCGCTGATGGATGATTCTGCTGGTACATTCACTCAGAGCACTACATTGTCCTCGCAGTGTACAGAGCCAGATTCTGACCCTGATGAGACTCAGGTGCCCCTTCCCGCACACTATACCACCATACACGGTGACACAGAGGAAGGTGCACATGACATAGAAGAGGAGGTGATGGATGACCCAGTTGTTGACCCAGATTGGCATCCATTGGGGGAAGAGGGTGCTGCTTCCAATAGCTCAGATGAGGAGCATCCACAGCAGACATCGACATCGCAACAGCTGTTATCTGGCAGGCCCGGAGCACTCCAAAGACAGGTTCCAAACATCAAAAGAGTTGCTGGACAGCTTGTCCAGAGGGTCAAAAGATCACAGCGTGCTAGGCCGCAAAATGTCTGCCAAAGTAGGAAGAGTGCAGTGTGGCACTTTTTTGACCAAAATCCTCATGATCAGGCCAAGGTTATCTGTAAGAAGTGCGCAAAGACCTTTAGCCGAGGGAAAAATCTGAAAAATTTGAATACCAGTTGCATGCTTAGACATTTAACCAGCATGCACTTGCAAGCATGGACACAACACCAAACCTCAAGTGCCACATGTGCAACTGATCACAACGAAGGTAGTCAGCAACGCTACATTGTTTCCCCCACTGTAAGCCCACCGGTTAGCACAGCAGCAAATGTTGAGGTGTTGTTGCAAGGCCACAGCAGTCAGGGAATCCCACTGTTATATCAACGAAAGACTGATTCTAGGCCATCAGAAAGAACACCAACTCCATCACCATCATCAACCCTCTCTCAGTCCGCCCTGTCCACCGCTACTTCCACCATATGCAGCTCTCAAGTCCAGCTCACCCTCCCAGACACTATGAGTAGGTCAAGAAAGTACTCAGTCTCTCATCCGCGTACACTGGGTTTGAACGCCCACATTGCCAAACTAATCTCGTTTGAGATGATGCCCTTTCGGTTGGTGGAAAGCACAGCTTTCCGCGAACTCATGGCCTATGCAGTACCACGCTATGACCTACCCAGTCGCCACTTCTTCTCTCGCAAAGCCATCCCAGCCCTCCACCATCATGTGAAAGACCACATTGTCCATGCACTCAAGCAGTCAGTGAGCGGAAAGGTGCACCTCACAACTGATGCATGGTCCAGTCGGCATGGCCAGGGCCGTTACGTGTCCATCACTGCGCACTGGGTTAATGTGGTGGATGCAGGGTCCACAGGGGACAGCGGTGGTGGGACAGTGCTGCCTAGCCCACGGTATAGGAAACAGTTGGCTGTAGGCGTTCGACCCTCCTCCTCCTCCTCCTCCAGAAGTGAAAGCTCGTCCACAGAGCGCAGTCGTACGAGCACTCCATCTGCAGCTGCCACTGTTGCACACGATGTGTCCCCCTATCGAGCAGCTAGTGGAAAGCGTCAGCAGGCTGTGTTGCAGATGATGTGTTTGGGCAACAGACACACCGCCGAGGTGCTGGCCGAGTACTTGAAGCGACAAACTGAGTCATGGCTGGGCAGTGTACATCTTGAGGCAGGCAAGGTAGTTAGTGATAACGGCCATAATTTTGTGGCAGCCATAGCCCTTTCAAAACTCAGCCATATACCTTGCTTGGCTCACACCTTGAACCTGGTGGTGCAGTGCTTCCTCAAAAATTATCCCGAGTTAACAGCCCTGCTCCAGAAGGTGCGAAGACTGTGCGCGCACATCCTCCGGTCGCCTGTACACTCTGTTCGTATGCAGAAGCTGCAGCGATTGCTCCACCTTCCCAACCACCGCCTCATTATCGACATTGCAACAAGGTGGAACTCCACCCTGCACATGGTGGAGCGGCTGTGCGAGCAGAGGCAGGCCATAATGCATTTGTGGGAGGATACACGGCCAGGCACTTTGAGAGCAGACATGGAGTTGACAGGTGTGCAGTGGTCGAAGCTGAAAGACCTCTGTAAAGTCCTTCAGTGTTTTGAGGAATGCACACGGCTGGTAAGCGCAGACGACGCCATCCTAAGCATGAGCATCACACTTATGCGTCTGCTCATGCAAACTTTGACGCACCTTAAGGAGCAGGCGTCTGCAGCCAATGTTGATGAGGAGGAAGAGGAGGAAGGAATCCTTGATGACATTCAGCCATTGTCTGCTCAGGGACCTCTCCTGGACGAGGTGGAGGAAGAAGAGGAGGAGGAGGATGATGGGGATGATTACTTAGGGGAGGAGGATGCATCTCGTGGGGCAAGTGAAAATGTTGGCATGGCAAGGTCTGGTACAGGGTTTGTGCGTGACTAGAGGGATGTGGATTTGCCAGAAAGTGCTCCTCCACCCAGCACTCGCAGTGCATCATTGACACCGGGAACATTGGCCCACATGTCAGATTATGCCTTGCAGATCCTAAAAAGGGACCCACGCATTGCCAAAATGATGAACGATGACGACTACTGGTTAGCCAGCATCCTGGATCCACACTATAAAGGCAAATTACAAAACATCATGCCACAGGAGAACCTTGACCTAATATTGGCTAATAAACAAGCAACTCTGGTAAATCGGTTGCTTGAGGCATTCCCAGCACACAGCAGCGGTGATGGTTCTCACACGAGCCGTACGGGCCGGGGGCAGCTTGGCAGAGGTGTTCGTGGTGCACACAGCAGAAGTGCGTTGGAGACAGGGGTTTCATGACAATGTTGTGGACTGATTTTTCAAATACCGCTCACACAACTGGTAATACTGCATCGATGGAAAGTGACAGGAGATAGCAGTTGTCAACTATGGTTACAAACTACTTTTCCTCCCATATCGATGTTCTCCCACACAGGTCATTCCCCTTTGACTATTGGGCCGCTAAACTGGACACCTGGCCTGAATTGGCCCAATATGCCTTACAGGAGCTCGCTTGCCCAGCTGCAAGTGTGCTATCGGAAAGAGTCTTCAGTGCAGCTGGATCAATCCTGACAGAAAAAAGGACCCGTCTGTCAACCCAAAATGTGGATGATCTAACCTTCATTAAAATGAACCATGCATGGGTTTCCAAGGATTTTGTCCCACCTTCCCCTGATGACACATAGGGTGACAGAAAAATGGCTTGCTTTGGTCCACCTCTTCCTGGGACTTCACCTATTTCGCCTTTTGCATCAGCTGAATGTCCAACATCAACATATGCCACTTTCTAAAACTCCCTAACTGTGCTGCCTCCCCCCCATGGCCGGGGTCACCACCTAGCGCACGACACCGTGCGAGTGCCGTTGCCCTGGACAGGTGGGTAGGCCGACTCTTGGGTGCGGGCACTGGCACAGGGTGCCTCATAGTGCAATCAAGTGTCTCTGATGGTGGTGGTGCACACCCGCCGTCAGACACACCGCCGTACTATGAGGGGCCCAGTGCCAGTACCGACGCCCACGAGTGGGCCCCCCTTGCTTGGGCAGGGCCCCAGCATTTGCAATCTTTACCTCTCCCTGCTCCTCCGCTGTGTAATCTGGGCCGTCAAATCCATACTGTGCCTGACACCGTCTGAGCCTGCCTCCTGAGGTACAGACATATATTTTGAATGTGTACGCTATCCATACATGTTATCCGGGGATACGGTACCCTTTCTAACCTTTGTGCAATCACGTGCAATCCATACTGGGCCTAACACCGTCTGAGCCTGCCTCCTGATGTACAGACATATATTTTGAATGTGTACGCTATCCATACATGTTATCCAGGGATACGGTACCCTTTCTAACCTTTGTGCAATCACGTGCAATCCATACTGGGCCTAACACCGTCTGAGCCTGCCTCCTGATGTATAGACATATATTTTGAATGTGTACGCTATCCATACATGTTATCCGGGGATACGGTACCCTTTCTAACCTTTGTGCAATCACGTGCAATCCATACTGGGCCTAACACCGTCTGAGCCTGCCTCCTGATGTATAGACATATATTTTGAATGTGTATGCTATCCATACATGTTATCCGGGGATACGGTACCCTTTCTAACCTTTGTGCAATCACGTGCAATCCATACTGGGCCTAACACCGTCTGAGCCTGCCTCCTGATGTACAGACATATATTTTGAATGTGTACGCTATCCATACATGTTATCCGGGGATACGGTACCCTTTCTAACCTTTGTGCAATCACGTGCAATCCATACTGGGCCTAACACCGTCTGTGCCTGCCTCCTGATGTATAGACATATATTTTGAATGTGTACACTATGCTATCCATACATGTTATCCGGGGATACGGTACCCTTTCTCACCTTTGTGCAATCACGTGTAATCCATACTGGGCATGAGAACGGCTGGCGAGCTGTTAAGCAAGCTACAACACCTGTGGTTTGCACACGTAAGTTTTTCATTTTTTCAGGAATGACGGTTAGGCCTAATTCCGGAACTGCGGTTGACCTGCACTTACTGGGAAATCATTGTTCGCGGGTAATAATTGTCATCAGTGATCCCCATCACTAACGTTGTTCAGCGGGTTATCTGCACCTGTAAGCGACAAACGCTGGCCTTTTCAGTGTAGCGCACATGCAGCCACGGACATGTAATGGCATGACACACTAGTTATTGGCCAATCTCATGTGCCAGAGCCTCACGTGTCCCTCTAGTAAGCCGGACTCGGACCGCGGGGCATGACGGAGTCTCGTCCTTTAACGGAATTAAGCTTGCAATGTGTGCATCTGTTCTGTAGCTGGCATGGTTGAGGTTTCCCAGGTGGAGTCGAATTTAACCGTAGGCTCCACTCCTGGTGGTGCCCTTCTGGACATTCCTTTAAGGTTCAGCTTTGCAACCATACTGCCCACGTAAAACAAACACTTTGCCTTCATGAACGCTGTTTGGAGGGTCATGACTCGTGGGAATAACGCCGCCCAATCAGTTAACCTGCTAGAGAGATCGTTCGTTGCTCCCAAGCATGACATCACACTCCCTAGGAAGAAGGTAATGCCACTGTGGCGACCGTACTCCTGGGGGCGACACAAGTGCACTGATGCCCAGCCACTGCTCGATGAATCTGCTGGTACATTGACCCAGACCACTACATTCCCCTCGCACGCTACTCGGCCTGAACCTGACCCTGATGAAACTCAGGTTACCCTTCCCATATACAGTTCCATCTTACACGGTGACAAAGAGGAAGCTGCAGATGAAAGTGCAGGTTCGGCCCACCCGCCATCAGACACACCACCGTACTATCAGGGGCCCTGTGCCAGTGCCGTCGCCAATGAGTGGGCCCCCCCTGCTTGCTCAGGATCACAGCACTTGCAAAGTTGAAATACTGTGCAGTGAGATGGAAGATGGGGACGACGAGGAGTCCAGACAAGTACAGGGATTCCCTAGCGAGGAGACTTATTTGATTGTTTTCAATGTTGGGACAGCAATTTTTGGGGAGCACTATACTCTGGAGAATGATAGATGGTGCCCACCATACACTGGAACATTCCAAAGGTGGACATCAGACACTGGAGCAGCATTTACAGGGCCCATTATACACTAGAGCAGTAGAAATGGGGCCCATTATGTTTGGAGCATTATTTGGGCCCATAAGACTGGAGCTTCATCCATGGGGACCAACATATACTGTAGCATTATGTGGAGCTCATCATATACTGTTACAAACATTATATGGGACCAATGATTCTGTATGGAGAAATAGATGGGCCTCGTCATGAGATGTAAAAAGTGAAGTATTTTTCATTGTACTATACCGCTATTTCTCTGCCGTATCGGAGCATGATGAGTTGTGGTATGTGTTAAAGGGGCGCTCTTTCGCCCAGGGCACATGAAAACCTGGAGCCAGCCCTACCCCCCCACAACTTTAGCCAAATAACCCCCATTTTTCAGTGCGTAACTTGTATTATGAAGTTAATTAAGGTTGACAAGCTTAAGTAAGAAGAATTGATGCTTTTGGCATTCAAATGGGCACTGTTGGTGTGTTTCCTGTCCTCCTCTCACTGCCGACTTTTATTCCCCATTGACTTACATTGGGTTTCGTGTTTCGGGACGACCCCGACTTTTCCCTATAATCGGACGATCTTGCTCGACCCGACTTTTGGAAAAGTCGGGTTTCACGAAACGAAACGCGACCCTAAAAAAACAAAAGTCGCTCAACTCTATTTCAATTATATAGATTAAAATAGTAAAAATCATACCACATGCAACCCCATAAATTCCAAATACGCTTTACTCATCAGCACGCATAGGAGTATATATATATATATATATATGTATATATTTCTATATATGTATACAGCAGTACTTTAGAAGGCTCACTGACCACCTCGAGGTGTGCGTCAGTTTGGCCTCTATCTGCAGTCACATCCGGTAGAGTAGATTCCAATTTGCAGTCTCACACATCTGCGCTGGTTGTTTTATTTCCATTACCCAAAGGCGAATAAGGAGACAGAACTCAGAACCAATATATAAGGGGCATACCCTAAACATCTGGCATAAGTGACGTTCCCCACTGGTGTTTAAACATCTACACCTATTAAAGGTAAGCCCACCCCTTCAGACACCAGAATGTTTAAAATGGTATTGGGTCACCATCTGGCTGAGCAAAAAGTTGTACGTACATATATGCCCAAGTATAAATCATTGATTAGGCCTCATTCACACTTCCGTTTTTGACCATCAGTCAAAATCCGCCAGTTTTTGAAAAAAACGGATCCGCCATTTTTTTTGGCAGATCTGTTTTTTTCCCCATTGAGTTGCATTACTGGCGGATCTTGATGGCCATCCGTTGGATCCTTTTTTTTGCGGATTCGCCAAATATTTTGCGTCCGCCGGCATGCCTGGACGGACCCTGCAACGTTTTTTTGGTTGTAGGATCTGCATTTTCCAGTGCGCATGCCCGGAGAAAAAAGTCAGGGAGAAAATTAACCCTGAAATTCTTTCTGGCGGACAAATAAAAATTCCTCTCTCTCACTCTCTCTCTCTCTCTCGCCAGCGGTTCCTTTAAAATTCTTCATTCTGCTTATCCGTCAAAAAATGGATCCTGTGGCATCCGTTCACATCAGTTAGGAACAGATCCGCTTTTCCGCCTTTTTGGCGGATTTTAACTGACAAAAAACTGAAGTGTGAAAGAGGCCTTAGTCAGCATACACAGATAAAATACACCAATATTAATAAGCAGGCTGTCAAACATATAAAAGGAACAATCTCACCCCCTTGTTCACCTGGTTATTCATGGTTTCCACTCTCCCAATATCTTGGGTGGGTTGTTCCAGGGTCCCTCATTTATTGTCTCCAACACGTTTCATCTCATCAAAGAGTCATCAGGGCAGTCATCTTTAGAAGAATGTGGTTTCTCAGACCACTTGTGGTGCAGGCCGCAAATTTTATGTGGTACCAGCCCGGCTGCTGCCCTGAGGTATGTGATACGAGTCTCCAAGTTACCGCACTCGACTCTGTTGGTCTTTCTTTCTTACACTCTAAGCAAAGTATGTATTTCTATTTACAATATATCAGCATGCCTACATTTACAAGAGACATCCCAACTACTCTTTGTAGGATCTATTACTTTTTTCTATAGTGATACCACTGATCACCAGTACCCAAGTGTGGTTTTTCCCAGTGCCGGCACTCCCACTGGCGATAGTGATTATTACCCTGACAAAATATTGCTCAAATTCTCTTTTTAAAAAAAAATGCTCAAAACCTTCCAAAATGTTGCCGAATTTGTAGATTCAGAAGAATCCAAGCAATGAGTGAATTTCTTTGCTGGCCGCCATTTTGCTGGACTCTAAAGAGCCTTGAAGGGGTTATAAAAATTTTTTGTTCACCCTCATCTTTCCAGTCACAAATCCTTTCTCTACTCAGTGACTAGGTTGCACATGACATCGCAGCGATACACGTCACAGCATTTGTGAACCTAATCGACACTGGGGGCAGAAGACACTGGATTACAGCAGAAGAAGATGACTGAAGACCTGAGCAAAGAGGGGTGAGGACAAAGCCAAGGAGCGTATAATTTTTTTATTTTTTAACCATTGTGCATCTCTTATGTTCTGAAATCTAGGGGGTCTGGAGATGTCTCACAGCATAATAAGGCACATTTGATTTTCAGTAAATTAATTTGATCCAAATTGAATTTAATTTAAAAAATTTGAGGCCGATCTGTCAAATTCAGTTTCAGCAAATTCGCTTGTCATTAATGCACACCTCTGTTCGAAATATAGGACAGCAGAAGTCTCCTGGAATTTGTTTCTTTGTCGCGCACATATGCAAATTGCCTCTTCAAAGAGGAAGAGGACGTAAACGCCTAAAAGTCAATATCGACCCTTTAAAGTTCCTGGCCACATAATATAGGATTGTAGCCAAACCAAAATCTCAATTTGCAGACATGGGTGTTTTGGGGTGTTTGCCCCTCGTCAGTGCAAAGTATGAGATCAGATTTGTCTAGGTGAGGGGCTTAAGACTGGGATCTAAGGGGTAACGTTTCTCCTTGTGGACAGTGAAAAGCCAAGCCTGGTATGTCAGAGTGAGGAGACTTATACTCCATGCATTCTCCTCTGGGAAATGAAATATTCAAATTGTCTCTTCAAACAGAAAAAGGAATTGAACTAGTGCCACCTATTGGTAGTAGCAATTGTAAAAGTCAATATTGACCCTTTAACCACCCTTGCTATATAACATAGGATATAAGCCAAACCAGAATCTCAGTTTGCAGACACAGTGTTTCAGCGTTTTTGCCCCTCCTCGGTGCAAAGTGCGATATTATTCACACCACATGAGACTTTTTTATGTATATATGATACAACTGGGACATTTTTCTCTTGAATAAATATTCCATCCAGACATTTTTATGCCTAATGCAATGTATTCCCACAAGAATTTCGGTTTTGCTTCCTCTTAATTATGATGCACATTATTTTCCATTTCTGTAAAGTTAAACATAGTTGTTTCTCCACTTGAAAACTTCTCTAGATGCTCCTCATGTGTCATCAGTCCCCGGCCAAGCCTTGTAAATTCAGGCTAGTTACATCAGTTAAAGGTTCCTGGCAGACCGCCATCTACAGATAAGTAATGGCATGCACAAGCATGAGAAATACACACAACACATAGGGTAAGAGCAAGCTTCAGACAGGGCAGCATTACTCACAAGAAGCCACAGGTACCAGTGAGCAATGGGAGCGAAGCTCTGAAGGAAATGTGCAGGGGAGAGGCAAGGGAGGGGACCAGAGCAGGCCTATGAGAAGACTGACAGCCTTGTAGAAGAAAATACAGCCTCTTACTATTTCCTTGACGTATCCGAGTGCAAGCAAAGTGAACTTTTACAAAGCTTTCCGCAGTGAATGGATCTAACTTTGACCAGAAAGGTAAGTCCTGTTGTATACAGCTAAGTAAAGTGTAATAGTAACTAATTAGCAGTCTATAATCTGGTGCCACAATAGCTGAGATATAACTTTCTGGCTGTCATTCATTGTCATTTCTTCTAAATGGAACAAGTTGCTAATAGTTAAGAAGTGAAAAGTTTTAGCTATGTTGTTTTATGTTATTTTTATGTTGTTTTCTACTTTTATGTTGTTTTTTATGTTGTTTTGTATTTGTTTCATGTTGGTTTTGGTTTTGTTTTATGTTGATTTTATGTTCTCTGCATTTGCTAACCTCCATTACCATCTATAGTTGAGCAATAGGTTTCAGTTTAGATAGAGAAGCTGTGGTTCACCATCCGGAGTAGAAGTATAAAGTGCAGCATGAATTGTTTGACGTAGTTTGTGCTATATTCTTGCAAGAACAATATAGCAGCAGGTTGTTAACCCCTTGTGGACGCCATGGTTGCCAGTTGTCTATACATGATATGTATGCTGGGACTCGCTGCAGGTGAAGTAAAGCAGCGTACTTCTTAGTGCAATGTCGGTGACTTGTGTATGGATTTTAAGAGAACTTGTGGATCAATTTCAATAGGACACAGATACTAGAGCGATTATAGTGCTCACAACTCCAGTTATGCACTGAAAGGCACCCTTTCGAAGCAATGTCCCCAACTGCAATGGGAGTGTAATCTTCGTAAAGCACAAGTATCGATTGGTATTTACTTCCATGATCCTCATCTGTGGATTCACTTGGGATTATCTCGTTTCTCACATAAACTCAGTTCGAATATAGTAGAGCATCCATAAAGCGCCACTCCAGCGTTTATTTTTTATTTTATCGCTGGAGTGGTGCCAATAATCTAAGTTCCCTGCACCTAGTCTTACACTTACCAGCTGCCATCTTCTTCTGTTCTCGGTGTCGCTTCAGTCGGTCTTCTGCATGGTTATGTATAATTTAGCGTGGCACTACTGCAGGGTGCGCAAGTAGGTTACCCAAACCAAAACTCAATAGTGAAAAGTAACTTGGCACTCAACTTAAGGGTCCATAGAAGAAAATGTTATTATGCAGTCTGCAAAACGTTTCGGCCTACATGGCCTTCATCAGTCTGCGATAAACCATAAACATAAGCATACAGTGAATATGTCCCGTTCATAATATGTAGAAATCATATGATTCACGAACGTGATAATAATTACAATAGTATGGTAAAAAACATTATAAAGACAAAAAAATAATGACAAAAAAATATAAATGCAGTGGAATAACCATATGTGCAGAGAACCAGATGTGAAGACTGAAAAAAGTACAAGAAAAAGAAAACGAATAATGAACCTACCCGACTGCTTAAAAGTATTGTGGAGAAATGGGGAACAAGCGTGAGTTCGAACCGTTGGATCACTCCACTGCATGATGGAGTCAGGGGCGGACATATCATTGGTGCATTCTTGCCCAAGGGTCCAAGAGGTAAGGGGGCCAAATCTACCTCCAAAACATGTTAAATTGTGCATTACGATGAGATATTAGACTGCAAAAGGGCCCATATACTATTCTTTCACAGTCTGTGTCTGCCAATGGCTGGAGCAATCCGAAAGTCACTACTCAATGTAAGTCTAAGAGAGTTAGGATAAGGTCAAAACGAGACACTCATCACACGGAGAGCTTTTGACTGTCACATCTGAATTCCGGTTAGTCAAAAGTGGTGGATCGGGACCGGGGTGGGGCTGGGAACAGCTAAACACGCCGCCTGGTATAATACAAGGGTCAGGGGCCTTACATTAGTGGCACCACTCCAGTGCTGAAATAAAAAAAACACTGGAGTGGTGCTGGGAACAGCTAAAGACGGCAGCTGGTATAATACAAGGGTCAGGACCTTACGTTATTACCTCCAAGCCAGCGCTGAAATAAAAAAATACTATGGTGGTGTTTTAAAAATGAACACTCTGAAACCATCACCAGCAGTCGTGTTAGTAAACCTGTTGATTCATATGGAACTGGCGAAAACGCAGATCTAATTGTATGTGGTTAACTCTGGTGCCACCAAACCAGAGATCTGAAGAATATGCCCCCGATGACAGGTGCTTGCAATGACGCCGTCCCTTAAATCCACAACCTAAATTTATCATGATGCAAATAAGTCCGAAAACTTGCACATTTCATTTTTAAGTGTATCATTTTTGGTATAATTTTGGCACAAATTTGTTTTACATTACACTTTTTGGGGGCTAACATGTCACCTATCCATGCATATCATATCCATATGAGCTAATATTTTGCAAGAGGAAAAAATTATAATATTTCATGGCATCTGGTATCGTCACCATCAGGGTTAATATTTGCATCCTGCACGGTCACTTTGCGCTGTGTATACAAGACAGCAGAAATTCCCATGGATAGGGATAAGGAGGCGGAGGATCCCTCTTGTTGAGACTTTTTCATGGCATCCAGCAGAGGTTCGCTCTCAGTATGGTATAATCCGTATGCCTCCTTGTATACAATGCCTGTGTATGTGAAGGAAAAACAGGCGCCTGTGCTTGTTTCACTTACATCTCGCATGACAAACAACTCCTGTTTCCCCTCTTCTTTATAAAGACACTGGAGGCATTGAACTCGCTCTCCCTGGGGCTTCTCCGCAGCCCTGTGATAACAATTTAGAGGAAAAAATCTTACGCCCCCCCTCATTAAAAGTTGAGAATTCCACTAATCCCAAATATGGGCAATCTGAGCGCGTGAGCCGAAAATAAAACTGGTTTCTTGTGCCTCGGAGTTAACACTATAGCTGCCTGCGACTGAAGGAATGTACAGAAAACTAGCAATAGTGTAAAAAAAAAAATGTGACATGTGGAGATGGTGCAATGTGCTCTCCGGCAAGACCGGACGTCTATATTTAGAAAGGCTCGTACCATAAAACAGCAAAGCGCACATTACCTAGTGACCGGCGCTCGTCAAATATTCCAGAGTCATAGATCCTGATTCATTAAGACTAGCGTCTTACACATCAGTCTTAAAGCACCACTCCAGCATTTTTTTTATTTATTTCAGCACTGGAGTGGTGTCACTAATCTAAGTTCCTTTATCCTATTAATATACTTACCAGCCGCCGTCTAAAAGTCTTACAACTTTTGCATAATCTGGTGTTGTGCAAAAAATAAATTTGTAAGTTTTCAAAGTGTTTTACGCCAGTAAATATTTGGATGAATCGGGGGGCTTAGTGGTGTTTTATACTCCAGTCTTAAACAGGACTTTACAAAAAAAACAAAAAATGTACCTAAGCACTAACAGGCAGGTAATTGCTGCTTACCTGCTTGTTGTGTCCGGCGTCGTACTTCCCCGGCACAGACCGATACTGCCGTGGATTCAGGAGCCTCTGATTACATCACATCTACAGAGCGGAGGCTTCTTTTCTGAACTGCCCTGTAGACGGGCAAGACTTACAATGTCATTCTGATTGACAGTCGGTTCCCCACTGCCTAATTAGCTGTCAATCAGAATGACCTCAGAAGTCCCGCCCCGTTGCATCGGCAGAGGCAGCTGAATCCCCAGCAGGAGCGTCTGTGCCGGGGAAGAACGGTGCCGTACATGTAGGGAGGAGGGCTCCCGCAGAGTGTCCGGGCCGGAACCAAAGGGACCGCCATCTAGGTTCCTAAGGGAACTGTACCCGGGGAATGGAGGAGGAGAGTGGACTGCTGGGAGTGACAGGACAGCAAGGTGAGGGGCGAGTATAAAAGGGACAGGGAGCGCGCAGGGGAGTCAGTTGACAGAACGGCAGACACGAAGCAAGAGACTGTGGGAGTTTGAGAGAGCCAGAGTGACAGACGGTGACCAAAGAGGAGACCAGTGGCAGAGGGGAGACTTACAGTGGCCTGCGGAGAGTAAGCGCCGAACTTACCAACAAGATACTGCTGCTTCACTCCAATCTGGGGTCACTACCTGCCCACGGACGTCCTCAGATGTTACCGCTGTGCTCCAACCTGTTTCGGCCTGTCTGCCGCCTCTCACAGCCGCTGCCACTTCACTCCAGCCCACGGCTGTGGCCTGCCCACTACAGCCCCGCTTCAACCCGCGGCTGTGGCCTGTTCATCATCGCCCGCAGTTGTCGTCACCCAGCTGCAGTCGGCAGTTGGGGCCTACTCCTCGCCTACAGAGAAACTCTTTGCCTAGGCCCAGGCTGTGCACGTGGCCTGCCAACCGCCACTCCTGGGATCTGTGACACAACCCTGCTTGGGGACTGGAGTCTCATTGAACTCGCTTACGAGCGGAACCCCGCTGTTTCTACAGGGGGTTACCTCATCAAAGGACTCCCTCAGGGCCTGTTGTGCCCCAACTCCTCCTGGGCACTGGAGTGCCCGAAGACTATGACAGATCTTCAGCAGCTGAGCCCAGTGGCTGCGACACCAAAGCAGCCTCATCAGAGACGCCGAGGGATGTCAGGACGGATAAGTGACACTATAGGAAATAAGGACCCGTAGTCGGCCATATCGCGGCCCTATAGCAACCGGCCTTTGCCGGGTTAGTCGTGTTCTCTTTGAAAGTGTTTGTTTGTGCAGAAGTCCCTGCGAGGACAATAGCTGTTATTGTGTTTTGGTTGCTTAGCATAGCCCTAGCGGCTTAAATTTTATAAAAGTTCTTCTTCTCAAAGTTCAGCTCAGTCTCGCGTCTCGTCACTGCATCCTGCATACCTGCAGTTGCCTACATTTGGTGTAGTCGGCAGGATGCAGTCTCCGAGCGTGGACAATGACGCCCCAGACCAGGGCAGGGCCGTGAACTTGACAGATAGCAAGGGCCCCCGCTCCAGCATTTCGTTGGGGGCTATGCTGAGCAACCTGCCTAGGTTTTCCGGCTCTAATACCATGCTATGGAGCAGAACAGAACGGATGCGGGGGCTCTTTCGGATGCACCCGATGACTCCTGACCTGGAAGCTGAAGTAGCTCTTATGGCGTTAGACTGGGAGGCTCGGAATTCAGTAATGTTGAGGCCCCCGGGACACCGCAACACCTTTGATAAAGTTTTACAGATTTTAGAACAGACACATGGGGACCCAACCAATGTGGGAGAGTTAAGGACCAAGTTGTTCAGTCGGATGCAGGGAGAGAGGGAGACCATCACCCAGTATATGAATGTCCTCCATGAGATGCATACGGCCATCAAAAGGAAGGACGGCTTAGGGGTAGGACCTATTGACATTACACTACGCGACCTGTTTGTGACTGGACTGCGGGACCCGTTAATAAAACAGGCATTACGGGAGCAGGTCAGAATGAATCCCCGTATGGACTTTTCAGAGGTAGGAAGTCAAGCACGCGCTCGAGAGCAGGAGCAGGGGATGACGGTCCCTGTGGGGAAGGTCCGGAGTGTGGAGGCTTCTGTGAATGCAGTTGAGGAGCCTCAATGGGTGGAGGAGATGAAACAAGAATTGAAGAACATCAAGGGCGAGTTGGCCGAAGTGAAGAGAAGGACTGAGTCCGGGACTGAACAGCCTAGTTTCAACCCTGGCCCCTGAGGGCCCCGCTCCACCCGGGGCGGTCAGTCTTCGCAGACCTGATCCTATGAGTGCGGGGAGCCGGACCACTTTGCCCGAGAGTGTCCTCGGCGTGGGAGATACCCACCTCGGCGGCCATTAAACTAGAGGGCTCCGGGCTGGGGGGATGCCGCTCGGAGCCAGAAACCACGATTAGGGGTGGTGGAAGTCCCAAAGATTTGGTAGCAAAATGTCCGGTGGTATGGGCACAAGTAGAGGTCCATGCCGTCCGGTACCTAGAGGACACGGGGTAACAAGTGACAACTATGCCTGCAACTTATTTCCGGCAGAATTTCCCCGAGGCAGCGAGACCCCAGTGGGGACCCATGATCAGACTAGTAGCCACCAATCAACTACCAGTCCCTGTTGCCGGGGTGGTGTGGGTACAGGTGACGCTGTGCGGTAAATCCCTCGGCCACAGAGGAGTGGTTTTGACCCAAGGGGAAACCGATATGCAGCATCCAGTCATTCTGGGCATGAACATACTACGGGAGTTAGACAATCTGCTCCTCAATGATCCCACGCACAAGATCCTGAAGCAGTGGGGTTCCCGCACGGCCCAAGGGCAGGTATTCCAGCAGTTGGTGTGGGAAGCGCGAGTACATCAGGACTGCCGGGAGGGCGAGGCTCTGGGCAAAGTCATCGCACCAGCGGCTCCTTTGCTTGTACTGCCCCCTGGGCAGACGATGATGGCCCTGCCAATTCGAGCCTCGATACCCTAGGAGGGCGTAGAGATGCAGGTGGAGCCATGCTACTCGGAGCGCTTGCCTCCTGGCATACTGGTGGCCCGCTCCCTTACCACAGTGCAAAAGGAGACCGTCCTGGTGCGCTGCGTGAACCTTGAAGACCAAGACATCGTCCTGAAGCCCTGGACCGAACTGGCCAAGCTAGTAAGGCCTTTGGAAGAAGTGCTGCCGGCCCCTGAGGTTCAATTGAGAGTGCAATCCGAGGACCCTTGGGAAGTAACTATCCGGACTCTACAGGCTACCGAAATCTTGACTCAGGAGAAGGGTCGAAAAATCCTGGAACAAATGCGGGCCGAGCTCTCCGGACTAACTTCAGCTCAGCTTTCCCAGATAAAAGCACTGCTAGGACAGTACCACGAGGTATTTGCTAGTCATGGGGAAGATTTTGGATGTACCACCGCCATCACCCATGGAATTCTCACGGCAGGAGCGGCCCCCAACGATATCGACAGATTCCTCCACAGCTCTACCAAGAGGTGAAAGCTTTGCTGGCCCAAATGCTACGGAAGGGAGTTATCCGAGAAAGCCCATTGTGTTAGTCCGCAAAAAGGATGGCACCCTATGGTTCTGCCTGGACTATCGAAAGCTGAATGCTTGTACCATCAAAGACTCGTACCCACTACCCCGTATAGAAGAATCCTTGTCCACCTTGGGGAAGGCGACGTATTTTTCGACTTTGGACCTGGCCAGTGGGTACTGGCAGGTGCCCATGTCAGAAGAAGACAGGGCTAAGATGGCGTTCATACTTCCTATGGGACTATTTGAGTTCAATCGAATGCCGTTCGGACTGGCCAACGCCCCGGGGACCTTTCAGCGGTTGATGGAGCGGTGTCTGGGAGATCTCAATTTCGAGGCCACGTTGATATACCTAGACGATATCATCATCTATGTTGCCACATTTGAGGACCACCTGAAGTGGTTGGGGCAGGTACTCGGCCGGCTGCAAAAGTACGGGTTGAAGGTAAAACCCCAAAAATGCCACCTATTTCGCACCCAGATCGAATATCTGGGCCATATCGTCTCGGCGAAGGGCGTAAGGCCATCTAGGGAAAAGGTTGCTGCCATTCAGGGATGGCCTACCTCCGAGACGATAAAAGACGTGCGTGCCTTCCTGGGGTTGGCCGGATATTACCGTCGTTTCGTAAAGAATTTTGCATGTCGAGCTCGAGCCTTGCACGACCTGCTGAAGGGGGCTCCCGCTGAGACAAATGGACTGAAAATCCAGTGGCTACATCTCCAAGAACAGGCCTTCCAAGACCTTAAGGCTGCGCTCTCGGATGCCCCGCTGTTAGCTTATGCGGATTTCTCGCAACCATTCATCCTGCACACTGACGGGAGTCTTCACGGGCTGGGGGCTGTGTTGTCACAAGTTCAAGACGGCCGTGAGAGAGTGATCGCCTATGGAAGCCGCTCACTTCATGATTCTGAGTGCAACCCTGACAATTACAGCTCCCTTAAGCTTGAGCACCTCGCAGTAGTGTGGGCCATGAGGGAGCGGTTCGCAGAGTACCTGGCAGGCTCCGAAGTAGTGGTGCAGACCGACAATAACCCTCTGGCTCATTTGGAGAACGCCAAACTGGGGGCTCTGGAACAAAGATGGGTGGCCCGGATGGCGAAATTCAACTATAAAATCATCTATAAAAGAGGGGCCGAGAATGTACATACTGACGCCCTCTCCAGGATTCGACATACAACCCCAGGGAAGAGTCGAGACGACGAACTGGAAGGGGAAGAGATACCGCTCGCCCTTACCGCTGCCGTGCTCACAGCTGCCACCCAAAAAGTACTCCCCTCGGAGACCCTAAGGGGAATGCTGGAGCAAATCCGTGATAAATGGATCCAACAGCAGCAAGAAGATGAAGAAATTGGGCATCTCCGGAAATGGGTAGCCGCTGGCTAACTGCCCACTGACTCCCAAAGACAGACTTTGACTCAGGACATGTTGCTGATGTTACGATAATGGGAGAGGCTGGTTATCAGAAAGAGACTATTGTATCGTAAAATGACATCAAGGGCAACATCTAAGACGATTTGGCAGGTAGTTGCACCCGGAGCCCAACTTAACGAACTGGCTAGAGAAGCCCACGAAAAGGGGGCTCATTTCGGAGCTCTAAAGACGTTGCAATGGTTGCAAGAGATAATTTACCATCCATGCTTGCATGCTGTTGTGGACGAGACTTGCCGGGCCTGCTGCCTATGCGAATTAGCCAAACCTCCAGCACAGCGAGCCCCAGTACAACAATAGTTGTCTCAGCACCCCTCGAGCTTCTGACGGTGGAGTACCTGACCATTGGTCCCGCATTCCAGGGCTACGAACACTGCCTCATCATGGTAGATAATTTCACTAATTTGAGAGAGCCAGAGTGACAGACGGTGACCAGAGAGGAGACCAGCAGCAGAGGGGAGACTTACAGTGGCCTGCGGAGAGTAAGCGCCGAACTTACCAACAAGATACTGCCGCTTCACTCCAATCTGGGGTCACTACCTGCCCACGGACATCCTCAGCTGTTACCGCTGTGCTCCAGCCTGTTGGGGCCTGTCCGCCGCCTCTCGCAGCCGCTGCCGCTTCACTCCAGCCCACGGCTGCGGCCTGCCCACTACCACCCCGCTTCAGCCTGCGGCTGCGGCCTGTTCATCATCGCCCGCAGTTGTCGTCACCCGCTGCAGTCGGCAGTTGGGGCCTACTCCTCGCCTACAGAGAAACTCTTTGCCTAGGCCCAGGCCATGCACGTGGCCTGCCAACCGCCATTCTTGGGATCTGTGACACAACCCTGCTTGGGGACTGGAGTCTCATTGAACTCGCTTACGAGCGGAACCCCGCTGTTTCTACAGGGGGTTACCTCATCAAAGGACTCCCTCAGGGCCTGTTGTGCCCCAACTCCTCCTGGGCGCTGGGGTGCCCGAAGACTACGACAGACCTTCAGCAGCTGGGCCCAGCGGCTTTGACACCAAAGCAGGCTCATCAGAGATGCCGAGGGATGTCAGGACGGATAAGTGACACTATAGGAAATAAGGACCCATAGTCGGCCACATCACAGCCATATAGCAACCGGCCTTTGCCGGGTTAGTCGTGTTCTCTTTGAAAGTGTTTGTTTGTGCAGAAGTCCCTGCGAGGACAATAGCTGTTATTGTGTTTTGGTTGCTTAGCATAGCCCTAGTGGCTTAAATTTTATAAAAGTTTTTTTTCTCAAAGTTCTGCTCAGTCTCGCATCTCGTCACTGCATCCTGCTTACCTGCAGTTACCTACATACACAACAGGCAGGTAAGTTCCAATTACCTGCCTGTTAGTGCTTTGATACATTTTCTGTTTTTTGTAAAGTCCTGAATATCCCCGTTAATGAAAAGCACAGATGGAAAGAACTAACATCAGCTGACTGGTGTGGGAAATACCTAAAATTAGGGTGTGGTGCACAGAAGCCTCAAGCTGCCTCCTGAGCAACGAAGAACATGGAAGGAGAGAAAATATCCCTCAACCTCAGGACTAAGAGCTTTGACAGCTCAAAACACGTAGACATGGCATTATTGATTTTTTTAACAACTCTTTCTCTAACTCTTTTTCAATTAACTTAATAAATGTGATGTTTTTAACCATTCATATTTTTGGCTGGATACTTTCTCTCCTTTCATGGATAATCAAAAGCACTCTAAAGATGTACGCAATTTAGTAAGAGATGCATGCCCAGAATTGTCAAACTTCCAGAAATCCCTGGGCAGTTTGTTAAAATTGGGCAACTTTTCATAGTGCATTGGAAAAAATTGATTCATCTGCTTTTTTTCCTGCGGCAGGGCATTGTAATTATTATAATTTTCCATCTGAGTAAATCTTGGTTATAGGTTCCGATCAGTATATTATAGTACAGACAATTGCCACTTACAACCTTTATTATTCATTATGATTTTCCAATGATAAAAAACATTGGCTGTCTGTGATTTTTGTCCAAAAAATTCAAAAAAGATAAAAAAAAAGAATAGATTGGCATCCATGAACATGCATCGTAAAAAATGGCACATTTTGGGTTTTCTAAGCACCAAAAATAGAAATCTATGTCAGCTATGCCATTTCCATTATAATTTATGACAGTTTAAAGGGTAAATTATAATAACATTGTGGCATAAAGGAGACCTCTACCAGGCACGTGATCAAGAAAGGTGTGAAACGCGCGTCGGGTGCATTTTCTCAGATTGATGAGATCTCTTTTATGCCACTATGCATCTTTACTTATTTTTACACTTTTTACTTTGATTTATTTTTGTTTATATTTCACATCTTCTCCCTCTCTTTATCTATGGTCTATTTACACTGTATATTATTTATCACTCTGGGATCTAGTTTTCATTAATGTATCCGTTCACTATATCGCTGACTTTTTATACCTTATTGCTCTCCTGTACCTATTAGTCAGTCGATGATGTGACTACCCACTGGATGAATACATTTTCTAAAGATATTGTACCTCGCACTGCAATTATGTAGGTGTTTGTTACAATGCTGTGCTCAGTTGTGCTTTACTTGTTGCCGATCTTACAAATATAGGTTTGCTACTAAACAAAATGGTGAAATCATCACCTTTGTTTTTAACAGTCAATCTCAATTGAGGAAATATTAGGTAAATTCCAGTTGACCCAACATGAGACTTTATTTTTGCTACCCACTGGATTATCAGGATCTCCAGACAATTAAGTGTTGTATTAAAAGATTTTTACTGTATTATAGATATAAATATATGTGAGAGAAGAGAATATTCTCTGCTGTCGACTAATCAGCCCCAATCGTAAACCTGATTAGTTTGTTTTTTTCCATTTTAAATAGATAAGCGCAGATGAGAATCAGACGGCTATGCTTCAAATCTGGAACCTAATGCTTCTACTATTACATATGCATAGTCTTCTTAGCAATATTTTATTAACACTAAATTCAAATGAATCGTATTTGCATAGTAATATCGGGGGGAAAAAAGGTACATGCTCTTAAAGGGATATGCCCGTCCCATACATTTAAAGCATATCCACAGGACATGCCAAAAATGTAGACCAGGGCTGTGACCTGCATCCATCTCGAGAACCAG
Organism: Dendrobates tinctorius; assembly: GCF_039654945.1. Lineage (NCBI taxonomy): Eukaryota > Metazoa > Chordata > Amphibia > Anura > Dendrobatidae > Dendrobates > Dendrobates tinctorius. The sequence continues at coordinate 4,749,374 of NW_027362062.1, read as the reverse complement.
TCCCCGTCATTATCACTGATGTGGCTGCACATGCACACTAGTTCAACATGTATATTGCGCGGTCACCTCTCCATTAACATAGGTCTACAAAGGCACATTCTTTTCTAAAGATGCAGGTTATAGAGATGGCACCCACCATGTATCACACCTTTATGACTTATCCTCTTCCATGTTTAATGTAGATAAATGTAGAATAATGCACCTAGGACGGAGTAATCTTTTTGCTGCAAATACATTAAATGGGAGCACACTCGGGACTACAGAACAGGGAGAAAGACTTGGGTATTCAGGTGACAAGTAAGCTGAGCAGCAGTACTCAATGTCAGGCAGCAGCTGCAAAAGCAAACATGATTTTAGGGTGTATAAAAGCAAATAAAATCCTGTGATCCCAATATATTGTTACCCCTTTATAAATCACTTGTAAGGCCACATCTAGAATATGGGATCTAGTTTTGGACCCCACATTTTAAAACGGCTATTGAGAAGTTAGAGTCAGTTCAATGACGGCAACTAGATTATCACAAGAGGTGGAAGGCCTCTCATATGAGGAGAAGTTGGAAAAGTTGGAATTGTTTAGCTTAGAAAAAAGAAAAAAGACATCTCAGAGGGGATCTCATTTACATGTATAAATATATGTGTGGCCAGTACAAAACACTGGCATATGGCTTATTCCTTCTAAGGGCTCATTCCCACTTGCGATGAAATCGGACGAATGTAATCCGATTAAAAATCGGATTGCATTCGGACCAATGTTATTCTATCATTTTATGTTCATCTGCATTTTTTTTGCAGCTCAGATCGGATCTTGATCGGATTGGAAAAAACTCGCAGCATGCTGCATTTGTAATCGGAAATCAAATCACATCCCGCAATCGAAGTCAAAGGATGCAAGAAAAAAAAACTGCACAGCACTCAGACCATGCGAGTGCTGTCTGAGTTTTACACACTTATCTCCTTTAAAAAGATGGCAATTCATCTTCCGTGTACAGTAAAATGACAGGTTAGAATGGAATACATAGAATACATATATACACATAGAATCCATAGATATATAGATGTCATTGACACACACACACATCTATATATATATATGTACATATGATAGATAGATAGATAGATAGATGAAAAGTCGACAATTCAGCAGCCGTGTACTGTAAAATCACTGCAGGAGCTGACAGGATAGAAGAGATGGATTACATACAGTAAATACAAAAAGAACAGGTAGATATACAGATGTCAGTGACAAATACAATTAGTACAGTGTGTGCAGCTTACTGTACAAGTATTTAATTATTAAAAGATTATTTTTCTGAAAAAAAATGGTGTGGGCTCTCATGTAATATTCTTAACCAGCCGAAGGAAAGCCAACAGCTGGGGGCGGATGTTTATAGGATGGGAAAGGGATAATACCCATGGAGCTTTCAAGGCTATTAATATCAGCTCACAGCTATATACTTAGTCTTTACTGGCTATTAAAATGGGGGACCCCAAAAAAATTACGTAGGGTCCCCCTATAATTAATAACCAGCAAAGGCTATGCAGACAGCTGTGGGCTGATATTAGTAGCCTAGGAAGGTGCCATGGATGCTGTCCCACACCCCTCCCCGGCTAAAAACATCAGCTCTCAACCACACTAGAAAAGGCGTATCTCTAAGATGTGCCAATTCTAGCACTTAACCTCGCTCTTCCCACTTGCCCTGTAGCAGTGGCAAGTGGGGTGATAGTTAGGGGGGTTGATGTCACTTTTGTATTGTCAGGTGACATCAAGCCCAGAGGTTAGTAATGGAGAGGCATCAATAAGACTCCCCCATTACTAACCCCATAGTCATATCATATATAAACACACACTCCCAGAAAAAAAGTTCTTTAATTGAATGACACAGACTCCTTTAATGAATCTTAATTAAACCATACTTATATCAACCATTCCACAAATGCCACTGACTCCTGCAAAAGAGTTAAAATGAGAAATCAACAATATTCCTCACCTTTCAACAGAGAAGATGATAATCCATTTGTCCCACGATGGGTAACAGTAATTTTTATCTGGTGCCCAAACTTTCATATATCAATGTACATGTGGATTTCCTTGAAACTATAAGTGTTTACGGTAGAGTCTATAAAATCACCAATAGCCAGTGTGAAAATTGCAATATTTGAATTTTTATAGTACAGATTGTGACAATGCAGAAAAAAATGCCAAAAATCTGATTTAGGCCTCATTGATCCCTGTTTTTCACAGATGCATTATAGTCTTTGGGGCTGTTCAGATGTCCATGGTTTTTCATGGACAGTGTGTCAGTGCAAAACTCACAGAGACATGTCCATTTTTTTTTCACAACCACATAAGAAAAATACTAATATAAGTCTATTGATAAGTGAAAAATATGTACAGAATATATTGTGTGTCATCAATGTGCTGTCCATATTTAACATTGCAAAGTATAGAAGCTTTGTAATTTATTTATTTATCCATCCATGAAAACCACTGATGACACACTGACGGTAAAAACGGACACAAGTACGAAACACTGATGACACACTGACGGTAAAAACGGACACAAGTACGAAACACTGATGACACACTGACGGTAAAAACGGACACAAGTACGAAACACTGATGACACACTGACGGTAAAAACGGACACAAGTACGAAACACTGATGACACACTGACGGTAAAAATGGACACAAGTACGAAACACTGATGACACACTGATGGAAAAAACGGACACAAATACGAAACACTGATGACACACTGACAGTAAAAACGGACACGCAAATGAAACACTGATGACACATTGATGGTAAAAACGGTCACACGGATGAAACACTGATGGTAAAAACAGACACAAGGATGAAACACGGATGACACACTGACAGTAAAAACAGACACAAGGATGAAACACGGATGACACACTGACAGTAAAAACAGACACAAGGACAAAACAATGATAATACACTGATGGCAAAAATGGACACAAGGATGACACACTGATGATACACTGATGGTAAAAACGCACACACGGATGACACACTGATGATAAAAGCGGACACGCGGATAAAACACTGATGGTAAAAACAGACACAAGGATGAAACACTGGTGACACTCTGACAGTAAAAATAGACACAAGGACAAAACAACGATAACACATTGATGGTAAAAATGGACACAAGGATGAAACACTGATGATAAAAGCGGACACACGGACAACATACTGATGGTAAAAATGGACACATGGATAAAACACTGATGACACACTGATGGTAAAAACGGACACAACGATCCGAAGTACTGATGACCCTAGTACCATGTTTTACATGCGCGACGTGTGACTGAGGCCACAGTATGTAATTTTCCAATGCTACATTCCATTTAAGGGATTGATTGTGCGACAGATACATTTTAACAATAATATTTTGCAGTAATTTAGATGTGATGAAACAATTGCCAGTGCTGCCTAGATAATAACAATGTATCAGAAATCAATGCATTTATCAAAAATAAAACCGCTCCTTAGGTTTGGATATGATGTGACCGCACATATAGCGACATGCAGGACATCATGTAAACTAATGACATGAACATCTATTTAATACAGAAATGAGTTATGCGAGGAAATCCCCAAATCCTCCCGACCCAGGTGTGGAATTGCTCCTGATAATCCAAATGAGTGTTCTTCCACGTGAGGAATTGACTTCTTGCTTTCCTTTGTTATCTGGTATATTCCCTGTCAGTTATGTACATGAAGCCATGTGGGAAAACAGGTGTTTGATGGTCAAAAAAAAAACCTGATACAATGTGAAGGCATGAACATGAACATCTGCTGCTACAGCGCAGTCCTGAAAGTCTTGGAAATCTTTGCACGTTTGTCAACTAAGTCACAATGTGTCTGTTCTCCAGCAGCAGCGGATTTATCGCAGGTTGCCTGCCTTCTAGTACGCCGATAAAATAACCCATCCGCTCATATTTGCAGCTGTCTGGATGACACCGCCATATGCAGAATCCTACTAAACTTGACAGAGTGTGGCACTGTTATACAGTCATCTGCTTGTCTCCTGTACCATCAGCCTGAACACATTGCAGTAATTGTACCAAATGCAAGCACCAGACCATTTCTTTTTTACTCCCTTACATAGCACCATTATATCCCACAGCGTTCTATAACATTATCATCGCTGTCCCCGATGGGGATCACAATCTAGGTTCCCTAGCAGTATGTCTTTGTATTGTGGGAGGAAACTGGAGAACCCGGAGGAAACCCACACAAACACGGGGAGAACATACAAACTCCTTGCAGATGTTATCCTTGGCGGGATTTGAACCCAGGACCCCAGCGCTGAAAGGTTGCACTGCTAACCACTGAGCAGAATTTCTCAACTTCCACTCATGACAAATCCATAGTGATGTCAGGGCTTCACCTGCAAGCAAATAATCCCCCACAGCACCAAACCACTAATACCACAGTGTAGTATTCATTTTGCACTCTCCAATATCGACCAAAGACCACTGTGCAGCACATATAATACAATAATACCCATTAATACCACCAAACACCACAGTGCTGCAACACATCTTAAGAAGCAACTAATACAGCAGCACATACGTCCCAAGAAGCATCTAATACTACAGCGCATAACAACATACCTCCCAAGAAGCATCCAAGGGTATGTTTCCAAGGGGAGTATTGGCAGCTCTTTAGACACACCTCCTCTCAAAGCACTGCAGGCTTTTGTACGTGTGGTGATTCCGCATGTGTTCATTGAACACTTGCGGAATCACCGCATCCGATACATAGAACGGTGATATTTATCTTGTGGAGACTGAGCGTCTCCGCAAGATAAATAGACATGCTGCAGTCTATAAAGACGCGACGCATGCGCGTATACGTGGGTCTGCCACCTGCATGTTTGAAAGCATAGTGGAGATGGGATTTCATAAAGTCCCCTTCACTATGCTGTAACATCTGGACGCTGTGGATTTGATGCTGCGGCTGTACGCAGCATCGAATCCGCAGCATCTACTGTCCGTTGAAACATACCCAAATACTACGGCGCATAACCACATACCTCTCAAAAAGCATCTAATACTACAGCGCAGCACAACATACCTCCCAAGAAGCATCTAATACTACAGCGCAGCACAACATACCTCCCAAGAAGCATCTAATACTACAGCACAAATAACATACCTCTCAAGAAGCATCTAATACTACAGTGTAGCACAATATACCTTCCAAGAAAAATCAAATACTACAGCGCAACATAACATACCTCCCAAGAAGTACCAAATACTACAGCGCAGCACAATATACCTCCCAAGAAACATCTAATACTACAGCGCAATATAACATCTCCAAGGAGGCACCAAATACTAAAGCTCAACATTACATACCTCTCAAGAAGCATCTAATACTACAGTGCAGCACAACATATGCCCCAAGAAGCGCCAAATACTACAGCGCGCCATAACATACCTTCCAAGAATCAAAAAATACTACACTTCAGCACAATATAAGTCCCAAGAAGCATCTAATACTACAGCACAACACAACATACCTCCCAAAAAGCACCAAATACTACTGTGGCACACAATATACCTTCCAAAAAGCATCTAATACCCCAGCAGCATTTTTGCTTTCTCTGCCTTTTTTCAGAGAATATGAATGATAACACCAAAACTTTATCTCCACTCATGGTTAGTGGTTGGGTGAAGCCATTTATTGTCAAACTACTTTATTTTCTCTTTTTAAAGAGGAAGCATCTAATATTACAGCTCAACATACTATACCTCCAAACAAGCACTAAATACTACAGCGCAGCACATCATACCTCACCAGGAGCATCTAATACTACAGAGCAACATAACATACCTCCCAAGATGTATATAATACTGCAGCGCACTACAACACACAACCCAAGGAGCACCAAAAGCTACAATGCAGCACAATATACCTCCCAAGAAGCATCTAATACTACAGCGCAGTACAGCATACCTCCCAGGAAGCATCTATTACTACAGCGCAACATGACATATGTTCCAAGAAGCATCTAATATTATAGAGCAACATAACATATGTTCCAAGAAGCATCTAATACCACAGTGCAGAACAACATACCTTCCAAGAAGCATCTAATACCACAGTGCAGAACAACATACCTTCCAAGAAGCATCTAATACTACAGTGCAAATAATACCTCCCAAGAAGCATCAAATACTATAGCGTACCACAACCTCTTAAAAAGCATCTCAGACTACAGTGCAGCACAATATACCTCTCAAGAAGTATCTGTGGCTTTGCTAAAAGACTAAGAAGCTGGACTCTAAGAAGATTAGACTAAGAAGCTGGACCAGGACTATTGTATGGACTTTTTACTTTATGTTTCAATGGACAAAGGCTGTATTTGAGTTTTCCTGTGATGTGGCTTATGAGGACTAATAATAATCTTTATTTATATAGCGCCAACATATTCCACAGCGCTTTACAATTCGACAGTTCACATACAAGCCATAAGTAGCAACATTAAAGATATTAAAGCAAAATAATGACGACCCTGCTCATAAGAAATAAAATAAACGGGCCGGACTTTTAAATAGAAACGGTTCCTGTAATACCTCGTATCACTCCCACGTTATATCTATCTATATATATATATATACATATATTTAAATATATGTTAATAAGCAAGAGGCATGTCTCTGTTATCCGGAGTGGAGAGATGCTGCACTCCTTCTGGGGGCCCAGATCTTCTGTACATTACATGGATGATCCATAGGTTTGAATAGGAATCATATAATTGCTTAGTTACCCCTTTGGGGTCAACAATAATATACTAGCTCTGGTTCCACCAATTGTATGAGATCAGCTCATCATATGGGGCTCTGTCATACAAGGTGGGAGATTTTCAAGCCGGACAAGCGTACAACAATTTTCAAATGAATGTTAAAAACATATATTTAGGTAGGAATGGAAAACTCCTTTAAGATGGAATTGGTCTTAAGGCCCCGTCACACTAAACGATGTCCCAGCGATCCCACCAACGATCCGACATGATGGCATTGCTGGGACATCGTTAGGCTGATCGCTGGTGAGCTGTCACATAGACAGCCCCTCCAGCGATCAGGACCAGTGACGCTGGATGCTGGTTTCTAATGTAAACGTCGGGTATCTAGTAGCCGCGGCTCTTAGATACCCGACGTTTACATTAGCAGCCAGCGTCCAGTGTCGCTGATCGCTGGTCTCTTGCTGTCACATGCAGCGATGCACGATCAGCGATTTCCAGCAGGGGGGCCGGTCGCTGATCCCCGTCACAGCGATCTCGCTGGCGTGTCACAAAATCAGTGATCTCACTAGCAAGATCGCTTAGTGTGACGGGGCCTTCATTTTTAGGTGTCGGGCAATATCTATACGGGATAAAGATCTATTATACAACAGTGAGTCTGTGCGCCTACATATTGTACTAAGTAATGGTGTTTCCATCCAAGTACTACGACTTTGCCGGACTGTATAAGGAATTGACTTTTTTTCTAACCCCGTTTCATCTTCCTGTACAGTATGAATGGACACCACACCACAAATCTGACATAAAGGTAGAACTGTCAACCGGGGAGATTGCTCTTGTATTAACGTGATTACTCATTTCCCAATTTGGTGATCCCATCCACACATTCCTCTGCTCAGTGTAATATGTAATTGGCTCATAAACTTCCCGGTGCACGTCCTTCTCTCCTGCTGCGACCTGCTCTAAACTCTGATTGCTCTGCCAATTCCTGATTCCTGTAATAACAATGACTATTTCTGCATCAGCCGCGCACAACCGCTGCACCTCCGCTCTGCCCTGCAGTATGACTTCTTCCACTCTAAATTCCTACTCAAGCATCCATGCCAATAACAATGCCAACCTGCCCCGCAGCACAATGCGTCATTCTTATGTAAACTCACACGACTCGTTCAGCGTCCCCTGGTACTCTACATTGTTCCAAATTCAGAGATTTAGAAATATCTGTTTTTATTCCCGGAGTGTTTGCCCATAAGAAACCCAGCAGGATAACTCATCAGAAACATCTAGCTGTGTCAGTCAATCAGAAAAACTGGCCAAAAATGGCTAATTTGCAATATATGGAACTGGGCTTTTTGGCTCAGTTGACTATTTACATCCAGCCACGGCAGGAGATGGAAAAAGCTGAAGAGTGGAGATTCCGGGTGTCGAACCCTGGTGATCTAGAGAACCAATTACAACCTCGGAGGGAGATTTTTTTATATATATATTTGTATGTATGTGTTTATATATATATATATATATATATATACACAAATATATATATAAAAAATATATATGTATATGTTTACATTTTATTTGACAAATTTTCTATTATTTCTTCATCTTAAATGTCACCCGATGCATCAGCAAGATTCTCTCTGTAGAATGTAAAGCCTGTGGGAAGCAATAAAATACATGGCGTATTATAAAGAATAATGACATTAGCCCTGAGATATACATCTTTCTGCAGCATATGATTCATGCCATGCACATGAAGAAATTTTATCTTTATGATCATGTGCAATGAGGCACACAGTGTCATGTGCCACCACCATTAAGCAGGGCATTGCCGTGGACCACAAGGGATGTTGCTTTATGTCAGTTTCCTGAAATGCTAAACTTTACATCTCAGGTTGATACAAAACATATGAAACCTAAACCTTACCAAGAAATTCAGCCTTGTGATTGGTAAAGAGTCGACTCCACCAGAATTGGAGCTTTCTTTCCATGTCCCAGAGAAAATGTTCAAGTTACGGCCCCAGTCCTATATCTAAATTCCATGGCCAAAGCAGAGTAGCTAACTCGCCCATGCCTTGCCAGTCTCTCTTCCTCTGTACCCTTGTTCCTGGCATTTGGTGGAGAGAAGGATCTGACTTGGTGGACTTCCAACGTCCAAACATTTTGTGTTCAGATTAGCTGCTACCATTCATGGAGTCTCTTATAAAGAACACAGGAGCGCCCGGTCAACCTGGGGGTTTATTTGGTCAACCGCTATCTAAGTCCATGTTAATGAAGCAATCATCATCCCACTGGGTGGAAAAATGCCTGGAATGAGGGTGCGGTGCACAGAGGCTTCGGGCTGGTTTCCTGAGCTAGTGAACCTTGAAAAAAATGGAAAAATTTAAAAAACATGTTAGCGCAACAGTTAACGCGTTTCGAGCTACACTAGCTCTTAATCATAGCTAAAAGCTATTGAAGCTTGAAACGCATCGACCATTGCACTAACAAGCTTTTTAAACTTTACTTTTTCATGTTTTATCTACAAAAAAAGTGATGTTTTAATGAATTTTGCAGTTGCTGGATTTTCCTTTTTTTTCATGTTCAAACATGTCCGTGAAAAAAATGGTACCGGTGTTATCCGCATCTCATCAGTGTGTTTGTTTTTACCATCAATATTTTTTGCGGACCCATACACTTGTATTGGCCCTTTTTTATCTGTGCTTCATCCATCCAGTTTGTCAGTTTGCTATTTATGTTAAAAATCAGCGATTTTTCTAAAAGTATTGCATCCTGCCTTCGACCTGAGTAATCATAGGAGACAGCAAAGAAATGTTCTTTTTTCAGAGAATATGAATGATAACACCAAAACTTTTTCTCCACTCATGGTTAGTGGTTGGGTGAAGCCATTTGTTGTCAAACTACTGTGTTTTCTCTTTTTAAATCATAATGACAACCCAAAACATCCAAATGACCTTGATAAAAAGTTCACATAACCCATTTCTTAATACCGTGTATTGCCCCCCTCTAACATCAATGACAGCTTGAAGTCTTTTGTGATAGTTGTGGATGAGGCTCTTTATTTTCTCAAATAGTAAAGCTGCCCACTCTTCTTGGCAAAAAGCCTCCAGTTCCTGTAAATTCCTGGGCTGTCTAGCATGAACTGCGCGCTTGAGATCTCCCCAGAGTGGCTCAATGATATTGAGGTCAGGAGACTGAGATGTCCACTCCAGAACCTTCATTTTGTTCTGCGTTAGCCAATCACAGGTTGACTTGGTCTTATGTTTTGGATCGTTGTCATGTTGGAACGTCCAAATACGTCCCATGCGCAGCTTCCGAGCTGATGAGCGCAAATTTGCCTCCAGTATTTGCTAGCATGCTGCATTCATCTTTCCTTCAACTTTGACCAATTTTCCTGTGCCTTTGTAGCTCACACATCCCCAAAACATCAGTGATCCACCTCCGTGCTTTCCAGTTGGAATGGTGTTCCTTTCATCATAGGCCTTGTTGACCTCTCTCCAAATGTAACGTTTATGGTTGTGGCCAAAAAGTTCAATTTTGGTCTCATCACTCCAAATTACATTGTTCCAGAAGTTTTGAGGCTTGTCTATGTGTTGTTTTGCGTATTGTAGGTGAGATACCTTGTGGTATTTGCAAGTTAATGGCTTTCTTCTGGTGACTCGACCGTGCAGCCCATTTTTCTTCAAGTGCCTCCTTATTGTCCATTATTTCAGCTAATGTTATTTTTGGGTTTTTCTTTGCATCCTAAACTATTTTCCTGGCAGCTGTGGGTGAAATTTTTGTTGGTCTACTTGAAAGTGGTTTTGTTTTTACAGAGCCTTTGATTTTCCATTTATTAATCACAGTTTGAACTCTGTTAACTGGCATTATCAATTCCTTGGATATCTTTTTGTATCCCTTTCCTGTTTTATACAGTTCAACTACCTTTTCCCATAGATCCATTGGCAATTCTTTTGCTTTCCCTATGACTCACAATCCAGAGCCGTCAGTGGCTGAATGAAAGATGCAAGAGTCTGTCTGGATCCCAGAAACTCACTCAGATTTTATACACACATTCTAATTACAAGCAAACAGGTCACAGGTGAGGATGTTACCTTTAGTAGCCATTCAAACCCATTGGTGTCAACTTCTGTGTATGTCATCTGGCCAAAATCACCAGGGCATGTGAACTTTTGATCAGGGTCATTTGGATGTTTTGGGTTGTCATTATGATTTAAAAAGAGAAAACACAGTAATTTGACAATAAATGGCTTCACCCAACCACTAACCATGAGTGGAGAAAAAGTTTTGGTGTTATCATTCATATTCTCTGAAAAAAGGCCAAGAAAGCAAAAATTCTGCCGGGGTATGTAAACTTTTGAGCACAACTGTAATTGCCCCCAATGAGTATAAATGAGTGAAAAAAAATAATAAATAACGAAAATAAATAATATTCATTATTGAAATGAATTACGTCTGCAAAAACCACCTGTATAGTGGCAATAGCTTCAGTTCAGCTATATCAGATACAGTATATCTGCTGTAGAGAATATAATATAATAACTAGAGTTGAGCGACTTTTGGTTTTTTAGGGTCGCGTTTCGTTTTGTGAAACCCGACTTTTCCAAAAGTCGGGTCGAGCAAGATCATCCGATTATAGGGAAAAGTCGGGGTCGTACCGAAACACGAAACCCAATGTAAGTCAATGGGGAATAAAAGTCGGCAGTGAGAGGAGGACAGGAAACACACCAACAGTGCCCATTTGAATGCCAAAAGCATCAATTCTTCTTACTTAAGCTTGTCAACCTTAATTAACTTCATAATACAAGTTACGCACTGAAAAATGGGGGTTATTTGGCTACAGTTGTAGGGGGGGAGGGCTGGCTCCAGGTTTTCATGTGCCCTGGGCGAAAGAGCGCCCCTTTAACACATACAACAACTCATCATGCTCCGATACGGCAGAGAAATAGCGGTATAGTACAATGAAAAATACTTCACTTTTTATATCTCATGACGAGGCCCATCTATTTCTCCATACAGAATCATTGGTCCCATATAATGTTTGAAACAGTATATGATGAGCTCCACATAATGCTACAGTATATGTTGGTCCCCATGAATGAAGCTCCACTGTCTTATGGGCCCAAATAATGCTCCAAACATAATGGGCCCCATTTCTAATGCTCTAGTGTATAATGGGCCCTGTAAATGCTGCTCCAGTGTCTGATGTCCACCTTTGGAATGTTCCAGTGTATGGTGGGTCCCATCTATCATTCTCCAGAGTATAGTGCTCCCCAAACATTGCTGTCCCAACATTGAAAACAATCAAATAAGTCTCCTCGCTAGGGAATCCCTGTACTTATCTGGACTCCTCGTCGTCCCCATCTTCCATCTCACTGCACAGTATTTCAACTTTGCAAGTGCTGTGATCCTGAGCAAGCAGGGGGGGCCCACTCGTTGGCGACGGCACTGGCACAGGGCCCCTGATAGTACGGTGGTGTGTCTGATGGCGGGTGGGCCGAACCTGCACTTTCATCTGCAGCTTCCTCTTTGTCACCGTGTAAGATGGAACTGTATATGGGAAGGGTAACCTGAGTTTCATCAGGGTCAGATTCAGGCCGTGTAGCGTGCGAGGGGAATGTAGTGGTCTGGGTCAATGTACCAGCAGATTCATCGAGCAGTGGCTGGGCATCAGTGCACTTGTGTCGCCCCCAGGAGTACGGTCGCCACAGTGGCATTACCTTCTTCCTAGGGAGTGTGATGTCATGCCTGGGAGCAACGAAGGATCTCTCTAGCAGGTTAACTGATTGGGCGGCGTTATTCCCACGAGTCATGACCCTCCAAACAGCGTTCATGAAGGCAAAGTGTTTGTTTTACGTGGGCAGTATGGTTGCAAAGCTGAACCTTAAAGGAATGTCCAGAAGGGCACCACCAGGAGTGGAGCCTACGGTTAAATTCGACTCCACCTGGGAAACCTCAACCATGCCAGCTACAGAACAGATGCACACATTGCAAGCTTAATTCCGTTAACGAACGAGACTCCGTCATGCCCCGCGGTCCGAGTCCGGCTTACTAGAGGGACACGTGAGGCTCTGGCACATGAGATTGGCCAATAACTGGTGTGTCATGCCCTTACATGTCTGTGGCTGCATGTGCGCTACACTGAAAAGGCCAGCGTTTGTCGCTTACAGGTGCAGATAACCCGCTGAACAACGTTAGTGATGGGGATCACTGATTACAATTATTACCCGCGAACAATGATTTCCCAGTAAGTGCAGGTCAACCACAGTTCCGGAATTAGGCCTAACCGTCATTCCTGAAAAAATGAAAAACTTACGTATGCAAACCACAGGTGCTGTAGCTTGCTTAACAGCTCGCCAGCCGTTCTCACGCCCAGTATGGATTGCACGTGATTGCACAAAGGTTAGAAAGGGTACCGTATCCCCAGATAACATGTATGGATAGCGTACACATTCAAAATATATGTCTATACATCAGGAGGCAGGCTCAGACGGTGTTAGGCCCAGTATGGATTGCACGTGATTGCACAAAGGTTAAAAAGGGTACCGTATCCCCAGATAACATGTATGGATAGCGTACACATTCAAAATATATGTCTATACATCAGGAGGCAGGCTCAGACGGTGTTAGGCCCAGTATGGATTGCACGTGATTGCACAAAGGTTAGAAAGGGTACCGTATCCCCAGATAACATGTATGGATAGCGTACACATTCAAAATATATGTCTATACATCAGGAGGCAGGCTCAGACAGTGTTAGGCCCAGTATGGATTGCACGTGATTGCACAAAGGTTAGAAAGGGTACCGTATCCCCAGATAACATGTATGGATAGCGTACACATTCAAAATATATGTCTATACATCAGGAGGCAGGCTCAGACGGTGTTAGGCCCAGTATGGATTGCACGTGATTGCACAAAGGTTAGAAAGGGTACCGTATCCCCAGATAACATGTATGGATATCGTACACATTCAAAATATATGTCTATACATCAGGAGGCAGGCTCAGACGGTGTTAGGCCTAGCATGGATTGCACGTGATTGCACAAAGGTTAGAAAGGGTACCGTATCCCCAGATAACATGTATGGATAGCGTACACATTCAAAATATATGTCTATACATCAGGAGGCAGGCTCAGACGGTGTTAGGCCCAGTATGGATTGCACGTGATTGCACAAAGGTTAGAAAGGGTACCGTATCCCCAGATAACATGTATGGATAGCGTACACATTCAAAATATATGTCTATACATCAGGAGGCAGGCTCAGACGGTGTTAGGCCCAGTATGGATTGCACGTGATTGCACAAAGGTGAGAAAGGGTACCGTATCCCCAGATAACATGTATGGATAGCGTACACATTCAAAATATATGTCTATACATCAGGAGGCAGGCTCAGACGGTGTTAGGCCCAGTATGGATTGCACGTGATTGCACAAAAGTTAGAAAGGGTACCGTATCTCCAGATAACATGTATGGATAGCGTACACATTCAAAATATATGTCTATACATCAGGAGGCAGGCTCAGACGGTGTTAGGCCCAGTATGGATTGCACGTGATTGCACAAAGGTGAGAAAGGGTACCGTATCCCCAGATAACATGTATGGATAGTGTACACATTCAAAATATATGTCTATACATCAGGAGGCAGGCTCAAACGGTGTCAGCGCACAGTATGGATTTGACGGCCCAGACTACACACCGGAGGAGCAGGGAGAGGTAAAGATTGCAAATGCTGGGGCCCTGCCCAAGCAAGAGGGGCCCACTCGTGGGCGTCGGTACTGGCACTGGGCCCCTCATAGTACGGCGGTGTGTCTGACGGCGGGTGTGCACCACCACCGTCAGAGACACTTGATTGCACTATGAGGGACCCTGTGCCAGTGCCCGCGCCCAAGAGTCGGCCTACCCACCTGTCCAGGGCAACGGCACTCGCACTGTGTCATGCGCTAGGTGGTGACCCCAGCCATGGGGGGGAGGCAGCACAGTTAGGGAGTTTTAGAAAGTGGCATATGTTGATGTTGGACATTCAGCTGATGCAAAAGGTGAAATAGGTCAAGTCCCAGGAAGAGGTGGACCAAAGCAAGCCATTTTTCTGTCACCCTATGTGTCATCAGGGGAAGGTGGGACAAAATCCTTGGAAACCCATGCGTGGTTCATTTTAATGAAGGTTAGATCATCCACATTTTGGGTTGACAGACGGGTCCTTTTTTCTGTCAGGATTGATCCAGCTGCACTGAAGACTCTTTCCGATAGCACACTTGCAGCTGGGCAAGCAAGCTCCTGTAAGGCATATTGTGCCAATTCAGGCCAGGTGTCCAGTTTAGCGGCCCAATAGTCAAAGGGGAATGACCTGTGTGGGAGAACATCGATATGGGAGGAAAAGTAGTTTGTAACCATAGTTGACAACTGCTGTCTCCTGTCACTTTCCATTGATGCAGTATTACCAGTTGTGTGAGCGGTACTTGAAAAATCAGTCCACAACATTGTCATGAAACCCCTGTCTCCAACGCCACTTCTGCTGTGTGCACCACGAACACCTCTGCCAAGCTGACCCCGGCCCGTACGGCTCGTGTGAGAACCATCATCGCTGCTGTGTGCTGGGAATGCCTCAAGCAACCGATTTACCAGAGTTGCTTGTTTATTAGCCAATATTAGGTCAAGGTTCTCCTGTGGCATGATGTTTTGTAATTTGCCTTTATAGCGTGGATCCAGGATGCTGGCCAACCAGTAGTCGTCATCGTTCATCATTTTGGCAATGCGGGGGTCCCTTTTTAGGATCTGCAAGGCATAATCTGACATGTGGGCCAATGTTCCCGGTGTCAATGATGCACTGCGAGTGCTGGTTGGAGGAGCACTTTCTGGCAAATCCACATCCCTCCAGTCACGCACAAACCCTGTACCAGACCTTGCCACGCCAACATTTTCACTTGCCCCACGAGATGCATCCTCCTCCCCTAAGTAATCATCCCCATCATCCTCCTCCTCCTCCTCCTCTTCTTCCTCCACCTCGTCCAGGAGAGGTCCCTGAGCAGACAATGGCTGAATATCATCAAGGATTCCCTCCTCCTCTTCCTCCTCATCAACATTGGCTGCAGAAGCCTGTTCCTTAAGGTGCGTCAAAGTTTGCATGAGCAGACGCATAAGTGGGATGCTCATGCTTAGGATGGCGTCGGCTGCGATTTCCAGCCGTGTGCATTCCTCAAAACACTGAAGGACTTTACAGAGGACTTTCAGCTTCGACCACTGCACACCTGTCAACTCCATGTCTGCTCTCAAAGTGCCTGGCCGTGTATCCTCCCACAAATGCATTATGGCCTGCCTCTGCTCGCACAGCCGCTCCACCATGTGCAGGGTGGAGTTCCACCTTGTTGCAATGTCGATAATGAGGCGGTGGTTGGGAAGGTGGAGCAATCGCTGCAGCTTCTGCATACGAACGAAGTGTACAGGCGACCAGCGGATGTGCGCGCACAGTCTTCGCACCTTCTGGAGCAGGGCTGTTAACTCCGGATAATTTTTGAGGAAGCACTGCACCACCAGGTTCAAGGTGTGAGCCAAGCAAGGTATGTGGCTGAGTTTTGAAAGGGCTATGGCTGCCACAAAATTACGGCCGTTATCACTAACTACCTTGCCTGCCTCAAGATGTACACTGCCCAGCCATGACTCAGTTTGTCGCTTCAAGTACTCGGCCAGCACCTCGGCGGTGTGTCTGTCGCCCAAACACATCATCTGCAACACAGCCTGCTGACGCTTTCCACTAGCTGCTCGATAGGGGGACACCTCGTGTGCAACAGTGGCAGCTGCAGATGGAGTGCTCGTACGACTGCGCTCTGTGGACGAGCTTTCGCTTCTGGAGGAGGAGTAGGAGGAGGGTAGAACGCCTACAGCCAACTGTTTCCTATACCGTGGGCTAGGCAGCACTGTCCCACCACCGCTGTCCCCTGTGGACCCTGCTTCCACCACATTAACCCAGTGCGCAGTGATGGACACGTAATGGCCCTGGCCATGCTGACTGGACCATGCATCAGTTGTGAGGTGCACCTTTCCGCTCACTGACTGCTTGAGTGCATGGACAATGCGGTCTTTCACATGATGGTGGAGGGCTGGGATGGCTTTGCGAGAGAAGAAGTGGCGACTGGGTAGGTCATAGCGTGGTACTGCATAGGCCATGAGTTCGCGGAAAGCTGCGCTTTCCACCAACCGAAAGGGCATCATCTCAAACGAGATTAGTTTGGCAATGTGGGCGTTCAAACCCAGTGTACGCGGATGAGAGACTGAGTACTTTCTTGACCTACTCAGTGTCTGGGAGGGTGAGCTGGACTTGAGAGCTGCATATGGTGGAAGTAGTGGTGGACAGGGCGGACTGAGAGAGGGTTGATGATGGTGATGGAGTTGGTGTTCTTTCTGATGGCCTAGAATCAGTCTTTCGTTGATATAACAGTGGGATTCCCTGACTGCTGTGGCCTTGCAACGACACCTCAACATTTGCTGCTGTGCTAACCGGTGGGCTTACAGTGGGGGAAACAATGTAGCGTTGCTGACTACTTTCGTTGTGATCAGTTGCACATGTGGCACTTGAGGTGTAGGCACGCTTGCAAGTGCATGGTGTTTAAATGTCTAAGCATGCAACTGGTATTCAAATTTTTCAGATTTTTCCCTCGGCTAAAGGTCTTTGCGCACTTCTTACAGATAACCTTGGCCTGATCATGAGGATTTTGTTCAAAAAAGTGCCACACTGCACTCTTCCTACTTTGGCAGACATTTTGCGGCCTAGCACGCTGTGATCTTTTGACCCTCTGGACAAGCTGTCCAGCAACTCTTTTGATTTTTGGAACCTGTCTTTGGAGTGCTCCGGGCCTGCCAGATAACAGCTGTTGCGATGTCGATGTCTGCTGTGGATGCTCCTCATCTGAGCTATTGGAAGCAGCACCCTCTTCCCCCAATGGATGCCAATCTGGGTCAACAACTGGGTCATCCATCACCTCCTCTTCAATGTCATGTGCACCTTCCTCTGTGTCAACGTGTATGGTGGTATAGTGTGCGGGAAGGGGCACCTGAGTCTCCTCAGGGTCAGAATCTGGCTCTGTACATTGCGAGGACAATGTAGTGCTCTGAGTGAATGTACCAGCAGAATCATCCATCAGCGGCTGTGCATCAGTGCACTCCATGTCAGATTCATCTTGGCCTGGGTAATTCACCATTTGACTTGATAATCCAGGCATGGTATGTGAAAACAGCTCCATGGAGTAATCAGTAGTATAGCCTGCGTCATCCTTCAATCTTGGTTGGGGTGAAGGACACAAGGAAAGGTGTGGTTCATGAACATGAGCCTCCAATGACGACTCAGTGCTTTTACTTTTTACAACTGAATAAGAGGAGGCGATAGAGCTGGAGGCTGAGTCAGCAATGTAAGACAAAACTTTTTCCTGATGCTCTGGCTTTAAAAGCGGTTTGCCAACTCCTAGAAAACTAAGCCTTCGAAGCCTTATGGAGCCAGACGATGATGCAGGCTCAACACCTCCTGCATTCGGTCCTATTTTGCTCTTGCCACTACCATCAGATCCACCACCAACACCATCATTACCAGCTGCCAACCCCCGCCCAATTCCACGGCCTCTTCCACCAGCCTTCCTCATTTTTGGTAGAAATGTAGACAAAATCCAACAAACTATATAGTAATGTAAAACAAGGTACAAGGTGTCTATAGGACAGGGGAGATTTTGAATTTCTGCTCACACTAGTGGACACTGGACACTTTTTGATTGTGTGAGGCCCACTGAATATCTGAGCGCTATGTCACAGGCTCGATGGCACAGCTGTGACCAAAGTGACTAGAGGATAAGTGAGATTTTGAATTTCTGCAGACACTTGTGGACACTGGACACTTTTGGATTGTGTGAGGCCCACTGAATATCTGAGCGCTATGTCACAGGCTCGATGGCACAGCTGTGACCAAAGTGACTAGAGGATAAGTGAGATTTTGAATTTCTGCAGACACTTGTGGACACTGGACACTTTTGGATTGTGTGAGGCCCACTGAATATCTGAGCGCTATGTCACAGGCTCGATGGCACAGCTGTGACCAAAGTGACTAGAGGATAAGTGAGATTTTGAATTTCTGCAGACACTTGTGGACACTGGACACTTTTGGATTGTGTGAGGCCCACTGAATATCTGAGCGCTATGTCACAGGCTCGATGGCACAGCTGTGACCAAAGTGACTAGAGGATAAGTGAGATTTTGAATTTCTGCTCACACTAGTGGACACTGGACACTTTTGGATTGTGTGAGGCCCACTGAATATCTGAGCGCTATGTCACAGGCTCGATGGCACAGCTGTGACCAAAGTGACTAGAGGATAAGTGAGATTTTGAATTTCTGCTCACACTAGTGGACACTGGACACTTTTGGATTGTGTGAGGCCCACTGAATATCTGAGCGCTATGTCACAGGCGCGATGGCACAGCTGTGACCAAAGTGACTAGAGGATAAGTGAGATTTTGAATTTCTGCAGACACTTGTGGACACTGGACACTTTTGGATTGTGTGAGGCCCACTGAATATCTGAGCGCTATGTCACAGGCTCGATGGCACAGCTGTGACCAAAGTGACTAGAGGATAAGTGAGATTTTGAATTTCTGCAGACACTTGTGGACACTGGACACTTTTGGATTGTGTGAGGCCCACTGAATATCTGAGCGCTATGTCACAGGCTCGATGGCACAGCTGTGACCAAAGTGACTAGAGGATAAGTGAGATTTTGAATTTCTGCAGACACTTGTGGACACTGGACACTTTTGGATTGTGTGAGGCCCACTGAATATCTGAGCGCTATGTCACAGGCTCGATGGCACAGCTGTGACCAAAGTGACTAGAGGATAAGTGAGATTTTGAATTTCTGCAGACACTTGTGGACACTGGACACTTTTGGATTGTGTGAGGCCCACTGAATATCTGAGCGCTATGTCACAGGCTCGATGGCACAGCTGTGACCAAAGTGACTAGAGGATAAGTGAGATTTTGAATTTCTGCTCACACTAGTGGACACTGGACACTTTTGGATTGTGTGAGGCCCACTGAATATCTGAGCGCTATGTCACAGGCTCGATGGCACAGCTGTGACCAAAGTGACTAGAGGATAAGTGAGATTTTGAATTTCTGCTCACACTAGTGGACACTGGACACTTTTGGATTGTGTGAGGCCCACTGAATATCTGAGCGCTATGTCACAGGCGCGATGGCACAGCTGTGACCAAAGTGACTAGAGGATAAGTGAGAGTTTGAATTTCTGCAGACACTTGTGGACACTGGACACTTTTGGATTGTGTGAGGCCCACTGAATATCTGAGCGCTATGTCACAGGCTCAATGGCACAGCTGTGACCAAAGTGACTAGAGGATAAGGGAGATTTTGAATTTCTGCAGACACTTGTGGACACTGGACACTTTTGGATTGTGTGAGGCCCACTGAATATCTGAGCGCTATGTCACAGGATCGATGGCACAGCTGTGACCAAAGTGACTAGAGGATAAGTGAGATTTTGAATTTCTGCAGACACTTGTGGACACTGGACACTTTTGGATTGTGTGAGGCCCACTGAATATCTGAGCGCTATGTCACAGGCTCGATGGCACAGCTGTGACCAAAGTGACTAGAGGATAAGTGAGATTTTGAATTTCTGCAGACACTTGTGGACTCTGGACACTTTTGGATTGTGTGAGGCCCACTGAATATCTGAGCGCTATGTCACAGGCTCGATGGTACAGCTGTGACCAAAGTGACTAGAGGATAAGTGAGATTTTGAATTTCTGCAGACACTTGTGGACACTGGACACTTTTGGATTGTGTGAGGCCCACTGAATATCTGAGCGCTATGTCACAGGCTCGATGGCACAGCTGTGACCAAAGTGACTAGAAAATAAGTGAGATTTTGAATTTCTGCTCACACTAGTGGACACTGGACACTTTTGGATTGTGTGAGGCCCACTGAATATCTGAGCGCTATGTCACAGGCTCGATGGCACAGCTGTGACCAAAGTGACTAGAGGATAAGAGAGATTTTGAATTTCTGCTCACACTAGTGGACACTGGACACTTTTGGATTGTGTGAGGCCCACTGAATATCTGAGCGCTATGTCACAGGCTCGATGGCACAGCTGTGACCAAAGTGACTAGAGGATAAGTGAGATTTTGAATTTCTGCAGACACTTGTGGACACTGGACACTTTTGGATTGTGTGAGGCCCACTGAATATCTGAGCGCTATGTCACAGGCTCATTGGCACAGCTGTGACCAAAGTGACTAGAGGATAAGGGAGATTTTGAATTTCTGCAGACACTTGTGGACACTGGACACTTTTGGATTGTGTGAGGCCCACTGAATATCTGAGCGCTATGTCACAGGCTCGATGGCACAGCTGTGACCAAAGTGACTAGAGGATAAGTGAGATTTTGAATTTCTGCAGACACTTGTGGACACTGGACACTTTTGGATTGTGTGAGGCCCACTGAATATCTGAGCGCTATGTCACAGGCTCGATGGCACAGCTGTGACCAAAGTGACTAGAGGATAAGTGAGATTTTGAATTTCTGCAGACACTTGTGGACACTGGACACTTTTGGATTGTGTGAGGCCCACTGAATATCTGAGCGCTATGTCACAGGCTCGATGGCACAGCTGTGACCAAAGTGACTAGAGGATAAGTGAGATTTTGAATTTCTGCTCACACTAGTGGACACTGGACACTTTTGGATTGTGTGAGGCCCACTGAATATCTGAGCGCTATGTCACAGGCTCGATGGCACAGCTGTGACCAAAGTGACTAGAGGATAAGTGAGATTTTGAATTTCTGCAGACACTTGTGGACACTGGACACTTTTGGATTGTGTGAGGTCCACTGAATATCTGAGCGCTATGTCACAGGCTCGATGGCACAGCTGTGACCAAAGTGACTAGAGGATAAGTGAGATTTTGAATTTCTGCAGACACTTGTGGACACTGGACACTTTTGGATTGTGTGAGGCCCACTGAATATCTGAGCGCTATGTCACAGGCTCGATGGCACAGCTGTGACCAAAGTGACTAGAGGATAAGTGAGATTTTGAATTTCTGCAGACACTTGTGGACACTGGACACTTTTGGATTGTGTGAGGCCCACTGAATATCTGAGCGCTATGTCACAGGCTCGATGGCACAGCTGTGACCAAAGTGACTAGAGGATAAGTGAGATTTTGAATTTCTGCAGACACTGGACACTTTTGGATTGTGTGAGGCCCACTGAATATCTGAGCGCTATGTCACAGGCTCGATGGCACAGCTGTGACCAAAGTGACTAGAGGATAAGGGAGATTTTGAATTTCTGCAGACACTTGTGGAAACTGGACACTTTTGGATTGTGTGAGGCCCACTGAATATCACAGCGCTATGTCACAGGCAGAAATTGGCTAGTGTATCACAAACTACAAGGTGTATGTAGAATTGGGCAGAGTAGGAATCTCCCTAGAGTGCAGGTCTGTAAGAACGGAACATGTCCTCGACTTATTCTCACAGAGTGACACAGATAGCTTCACTGTGGCTGTGATAACAGCCTTTACACGGTACTGTGTGAGGAGCGTACACCGCTGTATGGTGTGAAAAAATGCACGCTCAGTACCTCAGCAGGACAAAAAAAAAAATTGGGATTGCTTTTAAAAAAGCAGTTTGCAGCTCAGTACCTCAGCAGGACAAAAAAAAAAAATTGGGATTGCTTTTAAAAAAGCAGTTTGCAGAGCAGTGGGTAAACAGTAATGCAGCTGTCAGGAAGCCTTAGAAGGCAGCCCAACAACCAACACCACTGATACACCACAATATAGCCTCCCCTTGCACTGCACACACAGTGACTGGTGTGTTGTACAGGCACAATCGCTATCAGCAGAAGCAGTTTTTTTTTCTTCTTCCCTGCCTAACACTCTCCCTACAGAATCAGCAGCAACCTCTCCCTATGCTAAGATCGGCAGAAGTAAGATGGCGGTCGGCGTGCACGCCCTTTTATACCCCCTGTGACGCCCACCAAAGCAAGCCAATCACTTGCATGCCCTTCTGAAAGATGGTGGTGACCCGTGCCTATGTCATAACGTTGCCCACAGTGTCCGTGGATCCTGATTGGCTGAAAAAGAGCGCAAAACAAACTTTTGAAACGCGACTTTGGCGCGTAAGTCGCCGACCTCGTGGCCGACCTCATCCTAGGGTCGGGTTTCGTTTCATGAAACCCGACTTTGCCAAAAGTCGGCGACTTTTGAAATTTTTCGACCCGTTTCGCTCAACTCTAATAATAACCTATATTCAATTGCTCAGTAAAGCATGTCATACTGCCTTCTGAAAACTTCATGTTTTGGAAAAGATTATTTCCTTCATTGCTATTAATAGGACTAAGCCGTCTATTATCTGCAGTTCTCGGGGTTTTCCACACAAAGGGTATCATATGCAATTTAGATTATCAGCCTATGAATGTAAAAATTACCTGTATTTCCTGACAATGCACATGATAGGCAGACAGATTCCCCCATTAAATCACGGCATGACAAATGCCACAATATCCTGAATAGAAAAATACCCTCCTATTTCTTTAATGAAGTTGGACAGCAAATCTTGATTCCAGTCACCAAAGAAGTCTAGGCTACACTAATTAGTGATGATGAGGAGACGTGCTCAGATAAGGCGTTATCAGAACATGCTCGGGTGCTTACCGAGTGTCTTCGGCCTGCTCAAAAAATACGTTCCTAGTCCTCGCGGCTGCATGTCTCGCGGCTGCGAGGACTCGGAACAAACAGGCAACCCTTGCATGCTTTGCGCCTATTAGTTAGGCTACCTTACCATATTGTCTTTCCTGGTATCATTATTAGAATGCAGCCTTCAATTCTGCAGGAGAAGAGTTCTGATTTCACAAAGGACCTCTAGACAAATGGAAATACTCATGTGTCCAATTGTGCTATCGAGACAGGAGCATAATGGGTGAGGTGTAGAGGTTGGGGTCCCAAATGGGCCTTCAAGACTGAGCAGACTCAAGATGTCTTATTGAGATGTTATAGATGTTATAATTCACTTATTGTGTGTGGGAACAAGGTCTTAGGGTGAGTTCTTCTTACAAGAATGTTATTTAGTGTCCAGGGTTCGTCATGTGAACATACAAAACCATAAGATATCTGTTCGCAGACACAATTTATCGCTGCTGTAGACTCATTATGACCTTGCACCACAAGTATTGAGGTTTCGTTCACAGTGGATTCTCCAGCGCCAAGTATACTTTATTATTGTCTGGCAACTAATTGGAAAATGTGAAGAAAACAATATGGATCATCAATAAAGGAGTTTTTTCAATCAACAATTTTGTGATCTTTCATTAATGGGGTTTTCCTGGGTAACCACAAATCTCTACAGTGCCTCGAATGTAATTGTAGATTGTTAAATCATTGAAAGCATGTGGCGCGACCGCAAGGGCAAGTGGGGTACTCGGTACCGGGCCACTTTCTTAAAGGGACAGTGTCACAGCAGCGTGGCCGAGTTTGTGACGCCACCTGTGGTATCTGGTCAGAAGGGACCAGCGCTGCAATACAGATCCTCTGGGACAGATGGTGGGATGCGGCAGAGGTGGAATAGCTCTCCACAGGCAGAGCTGAGTCCCAGGGCAGATGAAAGATGTTGAGGAATAGTTGGGGAAGTAGTAGGTAGCAAGAGATGTAGCAGTGCTGAGAAAGTGATGCAGGAAGAATTCAAAGGACACAACAGAGTGCAGTTTCTTTTACCTTTTACTGTGCTTTGTTGGTACAGTCCAGGATTCAGATTACAGATGGTACAGGAGTTGGTCAGCCTGGAAGCAATTTGGGAATCTCTCTATGCAGATGGGTTGTGAGGTCTCCTTTCTAGCGCTATTCTGAAGTACTTGCGGTTCTGAACTCCACACAAGTTCCTCTTTCTGTCTGTTACTTAGAACTCCACTCGCATGACAGGTAGCTGTAGCCTCCTTCATGAACTGCCCTTAATGGGGTCTCTGGCTCACACGTTGCTACTGTGTCGTCGAGTCTCAGTTGGGAACAGAGCATTTACAGCCTCTTGTTCCTCCTGTTTCTGCTGTGGGACCTTTAGTATCCACACAGCCTCGGACTCCGGCATCCGGCCTCTGCACTTCAGCTTGGGGACGAGCTCTGCGCTAGCT
This sequence comes from Dendrobates tinctorius, assembly GCF_039654945.1. NCBI lineage: Eukaryota > Metazoa > Chordata > Amphibia > Anura > Dendrobatidae > Dendrobates > Dendrobates tinctorius. Next base: position 4,724,404 of record NW_027362062.1, on the reverse strand, counting down.
CTAATCCCCAGCTCATCTCCACACGTCCACACTCTTCCCTGTCTACTCTCTAACTAACTAACTTTCTACTCCTGACCACAGAGAGCAGCTCTTCTCCAGTTAGGTTCAGAGCTCCCTCTGTTGACCTGGGGTAGGAACTGTGTTGTGTGCTGGAACTACCTGATAAAGAGATCCTTTCACTGCTCCCAGGCATGACATCACTCCCCCTGGAGGGAAGCGAGGTCACTGTGGCAACCGTACTCTTGGGGGCACCACACATGCAATGTTTACACCGTCAGGATTCCCCTCAGTTATTTCTGTACCTGCTCTACCCTCTAACTAATATCATGAAGATTCTGTACAGTTGACTCCAGACAACCCCTTTTTTATTATGTCAGGTTTTCTCATTTATTATATCCTTTATCAATATATCACAATAGTCTTAGCCAACTTTGTCTAAATGCCAGTTTTTGCTTTGAGAAGCTGTGTACTTAATGCCCGGACACATCTTCAGATAAAAGCTGACATCCAGACAATGTAATATAAGCTAAACAAACATTAGACACAAACTAGCAGCTAGGTAAATAGCAATAGGATTGTTTTGCTTGTGTGCACACGTACCTACACACCCACATGTAAAGATCAAGTGACAGATCAGGTTCCTAAACAATACATACCAGGTAAAGCTATACAGCATTAGTTATTTTAGGCATATATAACTAAAATGCAATATGTAAAATGAATGAGTTTTTCAACAGTTATTTTGTTAAAAGTTTTTAAAGGTGTCAGCTACCCTTATAAAAAAAAAAAGCCAAGCAGGGTAGAGAATAAAAAAAGTCTACTCACCCCCACTTCTCCTTCCTATTACTACCTGGCTCCCCTGTTGTCTGCAAGGGTAATGCTTTGGTCAAGGTGGGTCAGTAGGTGAGTGTAAGTATTTTTTTTTAATTTATAAAATAAAAATATATTTTTTAAAAACATTTTTAATCAAATAGGAGTGAACAACTGCTTTAACCCATGTGTATGGTTGTGCTTCTTCATATAATTACCGTTCTTTTGTTCAAAAATGTGTCTATGAGAAACCTGGCGTAGACATTAAATTCTTCTTAAAGGGAACCTCTCACCAGATCAAAATTGTGCAATTATTATTATCAACAAATACAAGAACAACATTAAAAAATGTGTTGCATACACTCTCGGGGCGGCGGGGGTGCTTTTTGGTCCCTTGGTGCAGGTATTTAAAGATATTTAAACCCCAATGTGTATTTTTTGTACTAATTGTGTGGTTTGTCCTAAAGAAGGAGTCTGTCCGACTCAGAAACGCATTGAAATAAACGGCATGAACTTCATCTTCCCATTTCAATTGGATTTCTTTCTCAAGAAAGGCTGGTCACAGCCGAAACGTTTCCACACCGTATGGGCTAATAAAGTCCACTTTTTTCATCAATTATTGGAGTGCTGCCTCGTTTTTTCTTTTTTATTATTTATACAAATGGATATTTGTTCAGAGGGCCCTGTACCCTGAATACATTTATATGGTGCTGTTCCATTTTTTTCTAGATAGATTCGTGAAAAGATAGATATCTATGAGATGTACCCTGAATCCCCTATGTGCAGTAATAACTTATTTTATTTAACTCATTTATTTAGCGCCATTAATTCCACTGCGCTTTACAGACATGATCATCACTGTCCCCATTGGGGCTCACAATCTAAATTCCCTATCAGTATGTCTTTGGGAGGAAACCGGAGGAAACCCACGCAAACACGGGGAGAACATACAAACTCCTTGCAGATGTTGTCCTTAGTGGGATTTGAACCCAGGACCCCAGCGCTGTGAGGCTAACCACTGAGCCACCGTGCCGCCCTGATCTCCTGTATATGTATTATAAAGACGACTGAGTCTCCTCACATACAGTTATAATGGCCACAAAGTCCCCTCACATACAGTTATAAAGACCCCGAGTCCCTTCACATATAGTTATAATGGCCCCAAAGTCCCATCACATACAGTAATAAAGGTCCCTGAGTCCCCACACATACAGTTATAATGACCTCAAAGTCCCCTCACATGCAGTTTTAAAGACCCCTGAGTACCCTCATATAGTTTTAATGGCCTCAAAATCCCCTCACATACAGTTATAAAGGTCCCTGAGTCCCCTCACATACAGTTATAATGGCCTCAAAGTTCCCTCACATACAGTAATAAAGGTCCCTGAGTCCCCTCACTTACAGTTATAATGGCCCCAAAGTCCCCTCACATAGTTATAAAGACTCCCAAGTCCCCTCACATACAGTTATAAAGACCCCTAAGTCCCCTCACATATAGTTTTAATGGCCCCAAAGTCCCCTCACATGCAGTAATAAACATCCGAGTCCACTCACATACAGTTATAATGGCCCCTGAGTTCTCCCCTCTTATAGCAATAAAAGGTAGATAGAAAGATGGATAGATATTTAGATATTTTCATGCTGTATACACAAGTTTGACATTTTGCATTCTCACAGGTCCTTTTTCTGGCATTCTTACCACAATATCCAGGTGCATTGTGTTAATAAATGGAAATTTATGGAAATCCCACTCACCTATTGCTTTTTTTTCTGAAACTTTGCAGATTGTAGAGTTTGCTGTGATATTTTTTCCACCGATTCCAAAAATATAAAAGAACGTGTGTTATAACAATACAATTTCCAGCAATATGGTTTGTATTTTTCCAATGCCTAATTTTAATGATATTTTTTCTTATTTCACAGGGGTGAAAAGGCTCGCTTATGCCTCAGAATATTGAAGTACGGTAGTCACTTCTAGGTAAGCGAAAAACAAGGTCCATCGTGGTATATGATTATTCTGGAGTTGTAGATGTAACTTACTGGAGCGCTTTCATGGAATTCATCTAAGCCTTAAAAGATATTTGCATCTTGGTAAGTGATGGCACATCATTAGTATATACCCTCACTAAGGGTCCAACCTCTGTGACCCCCACCAATCCTGGGAATGATGGGGTTACAGTGCTGCATCACCATCACAATTTTTCTTCTGCTCAGCGGTGTCCCCGGCCACCTCCTATAGGGCAGTGAATGAGACCGCCGGTGGATCTTTCCACAGCTGGATGTTCAGGAGCGCCGTTGTGCAGGAAAAAAAAAACTTTGATGGTGATGCATCTTTCAAACTGTGCTACTACATTCATAGGATCTGTGGGATTCTCAATGACTGGAACCCCAATAAGAGTTATTCCTATAGGAGTGATGACCAAGCATGCACAGTGCTTACAAGCTCTTCTCTGTCGAGTTTGTAAGCACTGCCCTGAAATTGGCCATGATTGCTGGAGTATGCTGTTAGCACTTGATCCTTGCCAGCTTCAGTATTAGGCCACGATCACACATTCAGTATTTGGTCAGTATTTTACATCAGTATTTTTAAGCCAAAACCAGGAGTGGGTGAAAAACACAGAAATGGTGACGGAGTTCTATTGTACTTTTCCTCTGATTGTTTCACTCCTTATTTTGGCTTACAAATACTGATGTAAAATACTGATCGAATATTGACTGTGTGAACTTGACCTTACTGTGCTCGTCTGATACTGCAGAGGCAAAGGCTACATTGCAGAGGGCACATTTTTGGCCACTGGCGCAATTCAGCCGGAACTGGTTCAAACTGACAATCAAGCAGGAACGCAACATCCCCTGGGCAAGAAGGAATAATAATAATAATCTTTATATAGCGCAGACATATTCCGCAGCGCTTTACAGTTTCACAGATTCAAACACAACAGTCATAAGTAACAACGTTAACAATACAATAATTAAAGCAAAATAAGACGACCCTGCTCATGAGAGCTTACAGTCTACAATGAGTTGGGGGAGACACAGAGTACAGGTGTGTATTTACAATGGTATATTTACAATAATGGTCCAGCCGTCTTGAGGGAGTGGGGGATGGATGGAGATAGTGAATGGGCTACACACGCACACTTACACATAGAATGACTGTGATTAGGGAACGTGATAGGCCGTTCGGAACAAATGTGTTTTGAGGGAGCGCCTAAAACTGTGCAAATTGTGGATGGTCCTAATTTCCTGAGGTAGAGCATTCCAGAGGATTGGCACAGCGCGGGAGAAGTCTTGGAGTCGGGAGTGGGAGGTACAGATTAGTGCAGAGGTTAGTCGAAAGTTGTTTACAGAGCGCAGCGATCCGCTAGGCCAATAGACAGAAATGAGGGAGGAGATGTAGGGGGGTGCCGCACTGTGGAGAGCTTTGTGGGTGAGAACAAGTACTTTGAATTGGATCTTGTAGTGAATCAGCAGCCAATCTAAGCACTGGCGAAGAGCGGACGTGTCCGAGTACTGATTAGCCAGATGGATGACCCTGACTGCTGCATTAAGGAAGCTAGGGAGTGATGAAGGTCTAGAAATAAATGGCTACCCTGTGCTATCACTTACTGGGATGAGTCCGCCCTTTTTTGTGTCATTGTCACATTATTTTGATGCCACGGCATCTAGATATAGCGAACAGGAATGTATGGAATTGTTCCTTCCGCTGTGCATAGCATTCCTGGACGCACAGACAACGTATTGACTCAGCAGATGCGTAAATTGTCCTTTTTGCCTGTATAATATTGTTGCTGTTTCTTGGTAACACATGCAGATGTAGCGAGCACATTCCTGGGCAGGGCTGTGGCAGTGATTCACGGTGCTGCTATTTACCAGTTGACTGCACTGACCGCTTACACAATGTTCTCGCCGAGTTGGTGGAAATCGTCACGTAGTTTCAGTTTTAATCTTGTTTGCTAGTGTTTCTCCCCCTGTCCTCCTTTTCCTGGACTGTCGTCATCAGTTGGAAATCCTCATTCCGCTGTTTGCAAATTTTATCCCATTTACTTTAACCCTTTCTGCTTCAGTCATTTTGTAACTTACTAAAAAATGAAGTTCTCGTACATGAAATGTCCAATACCATTAGTAATTTACATTTTGCCGCCCCGGAGAGAAATCTCTGCATCTCGCCCCAAGGCAAAAGCCGCCCTAGGTGAGACTGTATACAGTAAGTAAGTGATCGTGCACACGACCGTAAAAATCAGATGAGTTCTATCCATTCTTTTGTCAGACAACACTCATCCTCATGTTATTTTATGGTGCTGTGTACATGTCTGATTTTTTTTCCCCCAAAAAAATCGCAGCATGCATGAGTTGCTTCCGGTTCAAAGAATCACAGAATGTTGGAAGGAACCTCCAGGTCATCGTGTCCAACCCCCTGCTCAATGCAGGATTCACTAAACCATCTCAGACAGATGTCTGTCCAGCCTCTGTTTGAAGACTTCCATTGAAGGAGAGCTCACCACCTCTTATGGCAGCCTGTTCCACTCATTGATTACCCTCACTGTCAAAACGTTTTTTCTAATATCTAATCTGTATCTTCTCCCTTTCAGTTTCATCCCAGTGCTTCTCGTGTTTCCATGTGCAAATTAGTAAAATGATTATCCCTCTACACTGTGACTTCTGTGATTATCGGATCGTTCTCGTTCATTCATGTCTATGGGCTTGTGGAAAAAATCAGACTGCGCTCGGTAGACATTCGAGCATGTCTGATTTTCATGGTCACACTGAATGGAGAAGATGGAGATTATTTTTTTTTTTTTAATTTCATGAAATTATTTTATTTTTTGATCATGGGAACGGCCATCTCTCCTGTGCTGCTATTAGCAGCATTTTCATGGATCTTAGAAAGTTTGGATGTGACTCATTGACAGTATAATGTACAGAGAGGGCAGCGAGGGTCTGTCAAGCCTGCGTCAGGACAGGAGGGCACAGGTCCGGGCCCTTTGACTGCCAGCAGCAGTACTCTAAATTAGTACATTATGATATCAATGCAGCCGAAGACAGGCAAATAGACTGGGGAAAATCAAGGGTTTGGAAGCCACTTACTGTACATAAACTTTTGTGGAAATAAAAAAATCCCCTAATAAAGGGGTTTGCAAAGTTTCATAACTTTCTCAGCCAGCATGGAAAGAGTCCTTCACCCTCTCAGCACCAAAGGAAACCAAATCCATTTAAAATAGGACATGAATCACACAAATCTCTAAAGAAGACATGTTATTCATTACCCAGTGTGACTGTCTAACTCCAAATCTTCCAGGTGGACGTGACACTCTCATGGCACAAAAGCAAATTGGGAATGGGCCACATTGGCTGAACAGTGGGAGTGTACAAGGTTTTCCATGGGTCAAGTTGGTCCTGAAGAATTACCGGTATTGATTAGACAAGGGTGTAGAGAAGGGCCACTGAAAAAAGTTTACTTGTGAGCCACTGACTGTGAGTAGCCTACAAAAGGAAAATGTGGTTGCCAATGGTGTGTGAGAAGTTTTATGCCCAACACGGCACTTTTGTCCCCGTTACAAAATGGAGCATCAGGTTGGATACCCTACTTACACTCCATTGATTGCCTATGGGGCTGCCAGACAGAGTCAAGTGCAGCACTCTGGGGCACCATAGGAAATTAATGGAGCAGCTGTCAGACAATAAAAGTTTCCCACTCTGCTGATCGATGCAGGTCCTAGTGGTTGGATCCCCACCGATCGATACGTTATCACCGATCCATGGCATAACTTGTTTTCACCAGACAACGCCCTTAAAAAAAAAAGTGTGTGAATAGTTCAGCAGAGTAGTAGGTGACCTGGAACCACTGAGAGTCAGATCAACCTTTTGATGCCCTCATTATTATGGTTCAACCCACTAGTACTAGTATTAAAATAAAACATAACTTTAGGAAGCCATTGGGGAAAAATAAGTAACTCCTTTACATCTCGCCTTGACTTGCTGCATTTTGCAAAGTACATGGTAGGCATTTTTAGACATTTTAGAATAGTAATAAGAATTCATCATAGTGATTAATAAAGTAGTCACTACCAATACTCATGGTACACGATCCGATGCCTGAGGCAAAAGAAAGTAGAGGAAATTTATTAAAAATAAATACACTTAAACTTCATTTAAAGGAATTATGTTTTAATGATACCACAGAGCGTTCACTTTCCATATTTCTTACATAAGTTCTTTGCAGAGTCACAGCTAACTTTACATTACATTTAGAGGAAGGTAAATGTGTGATAATCGTTGCACTGCTCTTAGCACTATTCATACGTAGAGCAGCATCCTTCATGTCTATGACGGTCCAGCTATGATTGGATTACACTGGAAAAAGAGAAGAAACAAATCCAGCCATCAAGGGGCAAAAGAATTTGTAATAGTCGTCTACTGACTATTAATGATAGATGTGGCAGATTAAGCAGGTAGTGCGAGATCAAAGTGTCTCGAAACCCAAGGTAAAGACGTGTTGCATCTTCTATAGTTTTGGCTCCTACAATACAATCAAGGGATAAAGAAACATAATGCAGACTGTTCCTGATGTTAGGTATAGAAATTGAAAATATTTGTATGGGTTGAGGGATATCCTTACACTTTATAAGAATCTGTAATATTTTGGGGCAGCACGATGGCTCAGTGGTTAGCACTGTATGTTGCCTCACTGGTTAGTACCGTTGCCTTGCAGCGCTGGAATGCAAATACCACCAAGGACAACATCGGCAAGGAGTTCTCCCCGTGCTTGTGTGGATTTCCTCCGGGTTCTCCAGTTACCTCCCACACCCCAAAGACATACTGCTAGGGAATGTAGATTGTGAGCCCCATTGGGGACAGTGATGATAATGTATGTAAAGCGCTGTGGAATATGATGGTGCTACATAAGTGAGTAAGTAAAATAAATAAGAAGGAAAATCTATGGGCACATTTCCACCTAGAGTTTTAATTACATAGGGTGCAAAGGTAGAGGAAGCATACTGCATCCTATGATTCCCATTATTTAAAAAAAGAAAAGCATACAAAATAGTAATGAAAAGGGATGTCCAGCCAGAAAAAAATAGACATAAATTATCTGAATAAAACAGAAAAAAATGTACTTCTATTACGCCAGTTGCCCCTCTCCGCTTTAGTCTGTGGTCGTACTGGCTTCACTTTCAGTGTTTTCTGTGTCTCCATATGACACTTATTTTCATAGATCAGCCAGCCCCCTTCTTTGCTATAGTCAGTGATTAAACAGACAGGCTGTTGGCTTAGCTTTTAAAATTTAGCAGTCAGACCCCTTCACACAATGTTACGGTCTAAGGGCCCCGTCACACATAGCGACTCACCAGCGATCCCGACAACGATATCAACTTGTCAGGATCGCTGGTGTGTCGCTACATGATCGCTGGTGAGCTGTCAAACAGCTTCACCAGCGATCAGCACCAGCGACGCTGTGTACGCTAGTTACCAGCGCGCTGATGCAGGGAGCTGGTAACTAAGGTACACATCGGGTTTCTAAGCACCGTGCGCTGCTTAGAAACCTGTCATTTACCTTGGTTACCAGCGCACTGATCGCTGGTCGTTGCTCTCCCGCCAGCCACACACAGCGATGCGTGCTGGCCAGCGGGAGACCAACGACCCAAAAAAAGGGGGGCCGGTCACTGATAGCTGTCACACACAGCAATCTTGCTGTTGAGATCGCTGTTGCGTCACAAAACTTGGAGGAAATGGGAACATCATTTGAAGCGTTTAAGGCACCTCTCATTGAGCAAAAATGTTCAGCTGCCAGCTATCTAAAGTCCGTCAATCCACTTGTGCTTCTATGTAAGGGTACGAGCAGGAACGTGGGATGCAGTGACGGGACGCAGGCAGAGCAAGGGTTAACAGGTTTATTTACAGGGGAATACTCCAGGCAGGGAAATAAATAGTTAAACAGTCAGGAGATAAAGGGTTAGTCAGGGGAGACAAACCGGTACATTAAAGGCAAAGGATATATTAACGGTTCAGATGGCGGCAGTCCTTAAACTGCAGCTCCTACTGCGAACTCAATTGCGCTGCAACGGCTAGCATGGTGTCCTCTCTAGTGGGGTCAGGTAGACGATAATACCCCCTCTTCTGGTAACAGTGGTCGGTCTCCGGTACCTTCCACTGGGCCTTCTCCATATACTGCTATGGCTATTAAAGACACAGGCCACAGACCGGTACAAGCCCAACGTGGTTTCTTAACTGTGTAAACTGATGTAGTGAGGTCACAAAGGTCAGGACAACTATTCTGTATCCATGTCAGGGTGCGAGTGTCAGTCCTGTGTGGTTTCTCTTAGGCAGCGCGTGTGCGCTACTCACGGTCAGGTTGTGTATGGCACCTGGTACTCTCTGGCTGTCACTGGACACACACCACATGTCCCACTCTCCTTGGTCACCGCTGTTGGCGGCGGGCGACGCTGGTCTGCCTGGCGCTGGTACTCCCGGCCGGAGCACTCCTCTCTTGGTCTGCGGTGACACCCGGCTCAGCTCCGCTCTGGGTGCACGGCTCTGCACAGCTCTCACTGCTGGCATGGCTCTGCTCCTCTGACACAGCTCTCCCTGCTGACACAGCTCTGCTCTGCTGGCATGGCTCTGCTCTGCAGGCGACGGGGCTCCTTCTATATGGCCTGTCGCCACACCGAGACATTCTGATGGGGAAGCAGAGGACGCTGCTCACCGCTATGTGCGCTGCCTTCTGCACTGCTCTGCACCGGCGCCATCCTGGCTCTTTCGGTGTGCTTTCTACTTTTATCTGCCAGCTGCTGCGCGCCCTTTTCTGGCTCTCCCCGCCCCCTCCTGTCAGCAGGAAACTCTGTCTCTTTCAGACTTCTCTCATGCAGCAGAGGGAGGTCCGCCCCACTCAGTCTTCCCCCCCCCGGGAACAGCGGATGCAGCCCTTCTAGATCCAGACCCGGCATGCAGGTACCCGAGGTCCGGTCTATCTCCTTACAGCTACATCGTGATAATTTAAAGGGGGGCTGTTCTTCACTTATTATGACCCCCTTACACGAGTACGGAGCTAGAAAAGTCTCTTTTTTATGAGTACATTGATTAGATAAAGAAAACAAGGAAAGACCCCTTTATTGATGAGACCTGAGTTTAATAATGACTTAGTGTAGAATTTAATTGAAACTGTCCAAGTGCTCTTTCTGTAATAATTTCCTCCGATGGACCCACGATGCACCAGTCCGTCACTGGTAATGGATAAAGATGTAACCATTAGCTTCTCTACATTAGGACATCTAATAGGAGCCCTCAATTATAAGGATCAGTCTGATGGCATATAACCTTTATGGTACAAAGCATCTAGGGAAAGATAATGCTCTACCTCCTTCATAAAATAGAGGAATTTCTAGAAGACATTTCAAGTATGCATGTCGCGTGAGGTGCAATTTTCCTCCTTCTAATTGCAGCCTGTCTTTATCTGCTGATCGGTAGATTCTAATAAAAAGACCTCTAGTCTGACTTGTTTTACATTGATACCATAAAATAACCATTGCCATCGAACGGCAATTAAAATACACAGGCAGGCAATTATTTCTCACTGGGTTGATGTTAGTCAGTTAATATTCTTTATCGGCTTTCTGGAAAATTGATCAAATACCAGAGTTTTCCATTTATGACCTTTCATTACATCATTCCCCAAACATATTCACTTTAAAACTTTAAAGTTTATTATGACTGAAAGCAAAACATTCGAAAAGCTATAACCTTTCTCTGCTGCAGAGGATAAGTAAGAGTCAGTTCTCACAAATGGGTAGGTTTTGCATACAACATAGTGACCTTCAACAAGGATTTTGTCAATTACCCAGCCTTTCTACAGTCTTGTGATAAAATATGCAGTATGCCTTAGTTTAATACATATACTTCTTGCAAACCTGCAAAATATTCACATGTAGAGCCAAAACATGGAATTAAAATGCTTCACTAATGCAGTCCCCTTCTGCCCATAAGTCATATGCCAACCCAGCCTTAGGGAGGTGTGTAATCAGTTACACTTTCATCTTTGCCTAAACATTTTTGCTACTAACTTTTTGGACACATCTCCAACCTGTGCAGAAACATCTCACTCTGCTGCTATCATACAGGTACTGCCCTAAAAATAATAGTAACACAAAGATAGTGTCCCAAACAGTAATACTGCCTACTTTGTGCAACACATAGTAATAGTAGCCCCTAAATGCTGCCACACAATAATAGTGTCCACATTTGGCCTTACGCAATAAAAAAGCCTCTTTGTGCTCCACACAATAGTGCCTTCTCTATGCTACATGTTTGGTGCCCATGAAACACTAAAGGTGCCTACTTGAGGCTCCTTACACATTAATAGCTCACAGTGGAAAATGTCCCTCTAAACAGTAGTCATGCCCCCGTAGTCCTATCTATATACATAGCAACTGCCTGCATGGGAGGGTGTTGAAGCTGCCTACCCTCCTGGGTGGACCTCAGCCTACTTTTTTCTAATACTGAGGTTTATGCTTAAACATTGCAGATGTAAAGTAGTCAGACATCAGCTCTCTTCAGGCCATGTCTCCATATATGACTCACGCCATATGTCAGCACAATTCTCTGAGGCCATCGTTCTCCGGTCCACTGCATGCAACTTGTTATACACGTCTCTGACTACTCTCCCATTAGCATATGTGGGACATTTTCAGGTATGCTTCTATTTAGGCAGTGTGGGGCAGCCCTCAACTGGATTCCTGATGTCTTTCTCACAGGCTTCCAAGGACAACTACTCGATCTTCACAAACATGACACTTCACCACCTTGGCATCAGCAGCACTCAAGTGGGCTCTTATCCCAAATGGTGGTGGCAAAATTTTCCTTTGTGGAATAATCACAACCAACAGCTCATAGGCAAAATCCCTTCTTGGCCACACATGCGTGTCATACCCTATGGCATACTGTCTCCATCACTTTAGCCAGCCACTGCAGGCCTCATAACGCACTTCAAGTAGCCAATACATTCTTTCAAGTGTGGCTGATCCGACTGTTGCATCCATGACCAACCCTGAGCAGAGAGAAGAACTTGCTAAAGTTCACTTGCTCTCATGGCCCTCACTGATTCTGCATGCTTTCCTTCACTATACAATACATACCCCAATGTAACATTCAGTTGTCCAGGGCCTCCCATTTCCAACTCAATGATGCCACCCGGGGTGTATGGCCAAGCTACCAGTCTACATGCGCATCCTATCCTTTTTTTCCTTGTTCCCATAAATCACCTTCCAGAGGACTCAAAAAGGCACACAGTTGAATATAACAGCAAATCAATAGTGAGGTGGTAGTCTGGCGTAAAGCATCATAGTATCCAAGTGTATTGACATCTCGATAACACAGTTGATGTCAAGAGTGGTCCTCAACCAGGGATTTGGTGCAGGGGCAGACACAGAAAGAATAGGGCCCCTGTACAGAACTGGATATTGACCCTTTGCAATCCAATAGTTTATAATAATGTACCTCCTTAATGTGTCTGTGAGAGAATTTGCTTGCTGCTTTTGGAGGTTGAAGTGGGTCCCTTTTTGGGTCCCTGTTCAGCTGTACAGGTAGCATTAATGGTATGTCCACCCCTGATTTCAGGCCATCTCCGCAACCAAGGAGGCAGGCGAGGTACCACAAATAAACAGGTCAAAAGATGGCTGGTGAAGAGGCACGGGATAACCAGCAGAGTCTATGGGTCATCAAAGTAGCAGCAGTTTTGCTAATTTATAGACAGAAGACAAGTCAAATCAGGTCACTAAAAACTAGCTACATAGGAAAAAGGTCTCTATCATTGACACCCGTACTGATATTTGTAAAGGGTTTTAAAAAAAATCACTGCCAGCCAGCTTAACCTTTAATGAGACTTGCTGGAAAAAATTTGCTTAAAGCCCTTTACTTTTGATTGAAAATGTGAAAAATGCTTTTTAATAACTTTCTTGAATTCTGTGCTGAGATAAAATAACTTGAACGCTTCCGACTCTGGTTCCCCAAATTTTCCAAAGCTCCAAATTAAAGGGAACCTGTCAGGTTTTAATCATGTATGCTTTCCTTACTAAATGAAGTAAAACAATAGAAAGAGGATGGCGCTTTGTGTGATAAATTTTGACAAATTAGTATTTAAAGCAGAGATTATCGTTGTTAGAAACGTATCCCACCCTTTTACAAGGTAAAGGCAACAGTAGTGTCTGCTAATGCTTGGCACCTCCTAGCATGCTTTCCTTTCTCCAAAAGCGTTCCAAACTGTTCACCAAGAATAGGATTTGTTTTCTGCTAAATACAGTTGTGTGTAAAAGTGTTTGCCCTCTTCCTGATTTCCTATTCTTTTCATGTTTGTCACATTTAAATGTTTCAGTTCACCAAACAAATTTAAATATAAGACAAAGATAACACAAGTAAACACAAAATGCAGTTTTTACATGAAAGTCTTTATTATTAAAGGAAAAAGAAATCCAAACCTACAGGGCCCTGTATGAAAAAGTGATTGCCCTTTCCTCTATAAATATAAATTAACTGTGGGTTTATTACATCTTTGGGAGGCTGAGTTCAAATTCCCTAGCCACATCCAGGCATGATTACTGTCACACCTGTTCTCAATCAAGAAATCAATTAAATAGGACCTGCCTGACAAAGTGAAGTAAGCTAGACATCATACCACGATCCAAAGAAATTCTGGAACAAATAAGAAGCAAAGTAATTGAGATCTATCCGTCTGGAAAAGGTTACAAAGACATTTCTAAAGCCTTGGGACTCCAGTAAATCACAGTGAGAGCCATTATCCACAAATGGTGAAAACATGGAACAGTGGTGAACCTTCCCAGGAGGCTGGCCAAAATTACCCCAAGAGCACAACGACAACTCATCAAAGAGGTCATAAAAGACCCCCACAATAACATCCAAATAACTACAGGCCTCACTTGCCTTGGTCAAGGTCAGTGTTCATGACTACGCCATAAGAAAGAGACTGGGCAAAAATGGCCTGCATGTCAGAATGCCAAGAACTGTTGAGCAATAAGGACTCATCTCAGTTTTGCCAGAAAACATCTTGATGATCCCCAAGACTTTTGGGAGAACATTCTGCGGACTGACGAGAGAAAAGTTTAACTTTTTGGAAGGTATATGTCCCATTACATCTGGTGTAGAAGTAACACAGCAATTCAGAAAAGGAACATCATACTAACAGTAAAATATGGTGGTGGTAGTGTGATTGTATGGGGCTGTTTTGCAGCTTCAGGACCTGGAAGACTTGCTGTGGTAAATGGAACCACGAATTCTGAAGGAGAATGTCTACCAAAAAATCCTGAAGGAGAATGTCCAACCATCTGTTTGAGACCTCAATGTGAAGTGCACTTGGGTTATGCAGCAGGACAATGATCCAAAACATACCAGCATGTCCACCTCTGAATGGTTTAAGAAAAGCAAAATTAAGACTTTGGAGTGGCCTAGTCAGTCCTAATCTTAATCCGATTGAGATGCTGTGGCATGACCTTAAAAAGGTGGTTCTGACTCGGAAACCCTCCAATGTGGCTGAATTACAAAAATGTAAAAATGAGTGGGGCCAATATTTCTCCAAAGCGTTGTAAAAGACTCATTGTCAGTTATTGCAAACACTTGACCGCAGTTGTTATTGCTAAGGGTGACCCAACCAGTTATTAGGTTTAGGGAGCAATCACTTTTTAACACAGGGCCCTGTAAGTTTGGATTTCTTTTTCCCTTAATAATAAAGAACTTCAGTTAAAAACTGCATTTTGTGATATGTGTTATCTTTGTCTAATATTTACATTTGTTTGGTGATTTGAAACATTTAAGTGTGACAAACATGCAACAATGTGGGAAATCAGGAAGGAGCAAACACTTTTTCACCCAACTGTATGTATCTTGCTACCTTACTGGAAGAGCGACAACAAGGAGAAAATGAAGTTATATTATCGCTTAGGGCACTTGTTTCTCATCATCGAGATGGTGCAGGAGGCTGTAACAGTTACTGCTTACTATACATGCAGAGGGCTTGCTGAAATCATCATCCTCCCTCCTTCACCTTGACTGACAGCCTATTCTGCACAAATATGCTGCACACACATGCTGCAGAGCAGGCTGTCAGTCAAGGTGCAGGGGGAGTGACAACAGCTTTCTTATAGTATATTGAGCAGTGGCAGTAACAGCTGGAAGTGAGCAGCTGCAGAGAGAACATAACTTAATTTTCTCCCTGCAAACACTTTTTTCAGTAAGCCAGACAGACATGATTAAAACACTATTTACCTTAAGATTAGCACTGTATCTGAAGGTGAATGGCTTTTTGTAGCTGATAGGTTCCCTTTATTGTCTAAAGTCAGCCAAACATGTCGGTAAGAGGTGCACCAATCTCACAGTGTGGCCACAACCTCAGTATAGCTCATAGGTTGGCTCTGGCTGGGGATTCCTCTCCATGGCAGCACAAGAAGCGTGGACACAACAGATTCCTCGGATATAGGTCACGTTCACACATCCAGTATTTGGTCAGTATTTTCCATCAGTATTTGTAAGCCAAAACCAGGAGTGGAAGAATAAGAGGAAAAGAATAAAAAAAACACGTCACCACTTCTATATTTATCACCCACTCCTGGTTTTGGCTTACAAAAACTGATGGGAAATAGTGACCAAATACTGAATGTGTGACCGTAGCCATAAGCCTAGGTCACACATCCTCAAGGCAAGGAAAGTAGTCTCCATATCAATATTTATTTTCAGCATTGAAGTGCCATGCTCCACGTTATATATTTTCTTTATACTGTGTCTAAATAATGTGATATTTACACTCTGTAAGTATTGAAGCATTGACTCAATAAGAGCTGAATCACTTCCCTGTATATTATTTATACCGCTGGTTACAAGTTGTGAACCACGGAGATACATCAATATTTTATAAACTACCCCAGAGACGCATCAAAGGCAGCACAGCGTTGGCGGCGCGGCGCATCTGAAAACTATATGGTACAACCCCATAGATCTTTATTGTTTTCCCTTTAATGTTTTCCAAACAAAACTTATTTTCTGCAGGTTATGGCAGGTACAATGAGAGCTATTATTATGGTATGTCACCAGCAAAATGTGGGAGGGAGGGATAGAGGTGCATGTATTTTGGGTGAGCACTTAACTATTATCAAGTAGCACTAGAAAATGAATCATTTAAGTACAACTTGAGCAAAAACGAACTACCTACTGCATATCCATCTCATGCCACCGAGGAGGTCCAAACAGAGAGTTCTGAACAGCATATTCCTTTACAGTTTTCCATCAAGCCAATTAACCTGGAGTAAACTGGAGATCACACAAGCAAACGCAGAGGAAATCTGCATAACCAAATAAAAGTAGCCCCGATTAAGTAGATATTCCATATTATTGAATATTATGCCATGTCTGTAGGGTATACTGCGCCACATTCTGATTTTTAACCCCTGGGACGCTGGCATTAGAGAGGCCACTTATCTTGCTTTGGTAACAATAATGCCTTTCCGATGAGCGTTGTCAAAAGTTCTATCTACTCGGTGGCACAGAGAATGGGACCAACAAGGTCTGGATTGCCTCTCATCAAAGACTCTATGGCAGCCACAGCTTTGTCTCTATGGCATTTATGCCCATGGTCATAGGCATTTCCTGTGTTGGAGCTTCTGTCCAGCTATTCCCAAAGGCTATGGAATGATGTTTTATTTAAAAAAAATGAATTTAGAGGCACACTGTTGGAATAGTAAGGCACCAGAGAAGTTGATTATTTGGAGTTTATATGGAGACATAATACAAGACTACTCTCCCACTTCTCTTTCTACTCTGGTTAGACCTGTTTGTGCTCTCCTATGAAGGGAGTAGTACACACAATTGTAGGAAATCTTCAGTTTCTTGGCAAATTCTCGCATGGAATAGCCTTCATTTCTAAGAACAAGAATAGACTGTCGAGTTTCACATGAAAGTTCTTTTTTTCTGGCCATTTTCAGAGTTTAATGGAACCAACAAATGTAATGCTCCAGATTCTCAACTAGCTCAAAGGAAGGTCAGGTTTATAGCTTCTCTAATTAGCCAAACTGTTTTCAGCTGATCTAACATACTTGCACAAGGGTTTTCAAGGGTATTCTTACCATCCTTTAACCTTCTCACACAGTTAGCAAACACAATGTACCATAAGAACACTGGAGTGATGGTTGTTGGAAATGGGCCTCTATACACCTATGAAGATATTGCATTACACACCAGACATTTGCAGCTAGAATAGTCATTTGCCACATTAACAATGTATAGAGTGTATTTCTGAATCATTTAATGTTAACTTCATTGGAAAAAAACTGTGCTTTTCTTTCAAAAATAAGGAAATTTCTAAGTGACCCTAAACTTTTGAACGGTAGTGTAAGTATGCACTAAAATTAACTATGAAACCATACTACCACCATTCTTGCCAACAGACCTAACTTAGCCAGGATTAATGCTGCTCAAAAATAGTGGAGCTGATTATTATTATTATTATTATTTATTATTATTATTGTGCCATTTATTCCATGGCACTTTACATGTGAAAAGGGTTATACAAAATAAAAAACAAGTACAATAATTTTAAGCAATACAAGTCATGACTGGTATAGGAAGAGAGAGGATCCTGCCCGCGATGGCTCACAATCTACAAGGTATGGGTGAGGATACAGTAGGTGAGGGCAGAGCTGGACATGCAGTGGTTTGGTGGATCGGTGGTTACTTAAGGTTGTAGGCTTGTCGGAAGAGGTAGGTCTTCAGGTTCCTTTTGAGGGTTTCTATGGTAGGCGAGAGTCTGATATGTTGGGGTAGAGAGTTCCATAGTAGGGGGATGCATGGGAGAAAGCTTGTATGCGATTGTGGAAAGAGGAGATAAGAAGGTTATGTGCAGGTAAGTACTGGGAGACTAGGTCACAGTTGTAGGAGGAGACAGGTTGTGGATGGCTCTGTATGCCATGGTTAGGGTTTTGAACTGGAGTCTTTTGGTAATGGTAATCCAGTGAAGGGATTGACAGAGAAGAGAGGATGGGGAATAGCGGGGAGACAGGTGGATTAGCCGGGAAGCAGAGTTTAGGATAGATTGGAGGGGCACGAGAGTGTTAGAGGGGAGGCCACAGAGCAGAAGGTTGCAGTAGTCAAGGCGGGAGTTGATGAGGGCATGTACAAGAGTTTTTGCAGATTCTAGGTTGAGGAATGTGCGGATCCGGGAAATATTTTTGGGTTGAAGTCGGCAGGAAGTGGAAAGGGCTTGGATATGTGGTTTGAAGGAGAGATCAGAGTCAAGGATTACCCCGAAGCTTTTGGGACTGAGGAGAGTGAGCAGCTATTTACTTTAATGTATAGGTCTTTTGCAAGAGTCGAGTGAGATGTTGGAAAGATGATGAATTCTGGTTTGTCCATGTTAAGTTTTGGAAATCTAGCAGAGAAGAAGGATGAAATAGCGGACAGACAATCTGGAATTTTGGTTAATAGGGACGTGATATCTGGTCCAGAGAGAGAGATCAGTGTGTCATCAGCATAGAAATGATACTGCAAGCCGTGAGATTCTACGAGCTGTCCCAGGCCGAAGATGTAAATGGAGAAGAGCAGAGGCCCTAGGACTGAACCTTGCGGGACACCGACAGATAGGGGGTGAGGTGAGGAGGCGGTGTGCGAGTGGGAGACACTGAATGTCCAGTCTGTTAGATATGACGCAATGCAAGATAGGGCCGAGTCTGTGATACCAAGAGATGAGAGGGTCTGTAGTAATAGGGAGTGGTCCACTGTGTGAAAGGCAGAGCATAGGTCCAGGAAGGAGAGGAGAGTGTAGCGTCGCTTGGCTTTGGCAATCAGTAGGTTATTGGTGACTTTGCAACCCAGGCAACATTCTTGTAACATGGGGGTTGTGTAGTTCTTTAGTTGGGCATTGCTTTATTGTCTCAATTTTGGCTACTGAAGTATGAATAACACCTGTTCACATCAGCTAACTTACTAAGGTTTTCCACTTTTTTTTCTGCACTGCAAGAAAGTAAAAGCAAAAAGCAGCAATCGTTATGAACCTGATGTACAAACCTGCAGGATCTCGAATACAAAGACCATAGTGCTAATGCTAATCTTAGGCTGAACCTGAACCTCTTCGTTTTTAGTTTACGTGAAAAGCAAGTACAAATTGGCAGTGGAGTTGGGTTCCCACCGACACATTCCAGCTGGTGTGGAGTAAACATGAGAACCAAGGTTCGCTGCCAGTCCTAACACAAACAGGATGTGTAATGCTCCGAGACCTCAGTAAGAATAGTGAACACTTATAAACAGGAAGAGCACTGCACGTTACACAGAGTGCCCTCAGCCACTGCGAAAACTCACAATAACCACACTGGGAGGCCGGGGCTGCCATTTAATATACTAACATCAGTTCTTTTTTATTTGTTATATGATACACTTGAAAAAGTTTGATTGCACTTTTTTAAGTGGAGAAGATTACAAGATTAATGACAATATGTACATAAATGGAATTCAGTGGAAAACGTCAGATTAGAGCTTTTATGATAGGTGACGCTCAGGACTAAAGAACTACTTGAAAGGAAATTAAAATATAAATATTATATATTGTCGGGGTCCTGGGATACACACTGACAGTAAAGGGCCCCTATGTAGCACGTGTATCTGGGCCCCTCCACCATAATGTCCCACTAACTTAAACAAAAATATGCACATCTTAATGTATACACATGACAGAGGAACTTTGCCTAGCGTCCTACTTTTTCCTTTGCCCCCTTCAATAACGACAGACACTGAAGGCTTGGATGAAATGGCTACAGCAGTTTTTATTAAATAACATTGACAGTATTAATACTCATAATATATTAACAATTGCAGAGGGTCTTTGGAAGCTCAACAAATAAAATCCTTGCAGCATCATCTACTCTTCTTTGCCCCCAACTGCATTGCCCTGATTGGGGACCCTCCTGCTGGATGGTGTCCCATAATTTGTCCCTCTGAGACCTTCAAAGAGTAGGAATTTTTTTTTCACCTCTTAAAGGGGATATGACCCTACCAAAACAGATCCCCTCCCCCTTTTCTCATACCACTAATTGACTTTCCAAAGCCTCATTCCTGCCAGTTATCGTGATATAGTGCTTACCGGGCAGCCGAACAATACCCACATTTCGACTTTTAAATCTCCCGTACTGCTAGAATTCAATCAATCTTTGATAAGGTAGAGTGGACGTCGATCCTCTAACGGGCTGGCCTTGCACTGCCCAGGCAAACCTATTCACCCGGCTCCTTTAACCAATCAGTTAGAAACACACAATCCCACATTCCCCTTATCTACCCCCAACTTTTCTGTGTGGGCCCTGCCTACTTCCTCCCTTATAGCCACACACATATACAGTCATGGCCAAAAGTATAGGCACCCCTGCAATTCTGTCAGATAATACTCAGTTTCTTCCTGAAAATGATTGCAAACACAAATTCTTTGGTATTATTATCTTCATTTAATTTTTCTTAAATGAAAAAAACACAAAAGAGAATGAAGCAAAAAGCAAAACATTGATCATTTCACACAAAACTCCAAAAATGGGCCAGACAAAAGTATTGGCACCCTCAGCCTAATACTTGGTGGCACAACCTTTAGCCAAAATAACTGCGACCAACCACTTCCAGTAACCATCAATGAGTTTCTTACAATGCTCTGCTGGAATTTTAGACCATTCTTCTTTGGCAAACTGCTCCAGGTCCCTGATATTTGAAGGGTGCCTTCTCCAAACTGCCATTTTTAGATCTCTCCACAGGTGTTCTATGGGATTCAGGTCTGGACTCATTGCTGGCCACCTTAGAAGTCTCTAGTGCTTTCTCTCAAACCATTTTCTAGTGCTTTTTGAAGTGTGTTTTGGGTCATTGCCCTGCTGGAAGACCCATGACCTCTGAGGGAGACCCAGCTTTCTCACACTGGGCCCTACATTATGCTGCAAAATTTGTTGGTAGTCTTCAGAGTTCATAAAGCCATGCACACGGTCAAGCAGTCCAGTGCCAGAGGCAGCAAAGCAACCCCAAAACATCAGGGAACCTCCGCCATGTTTGACTGTATGGACCGTGTTCTTTTCTTTGAATGCCTCTTTTTTTCTCCTGTAAACTCTATGTTGATGCCTTTGCCCAAAAAGCTCTACTTTTGTCTCATCTAACCAGAGAACATTCTTCCAAAACGTTTTAGGCTTTTTCAGGTAAGTTTTGGCAAACTCCAGCCTGGCTTTTTTATGTCTCTGGGGTCTTCCTGGGTCTCCTACCATACAGTCCCTTTTCATTCAGACGCCGACGGATAGTACGGGTTGACACTGTTGTGCCCTCGGACTGCAGGGCAACTTGAACTTGTTTGGATGTTAGTGGAGGTTCTTTATCTAACATCCGCACAATCTTGCGTTGAAATCTCTTGTCAATTTTTCTTTTCCGTCCACATCTAGGGAGGTTAGCCACAGTGCCATGGGCTTTAAACTTCTTGATGACACTGCGCACAGTAGACACAGGAACATTCAGGTCTTTGAAGATGGACTTGTAGCCTTGAGATTGCTCATGCTTCCTCACAATTTGGTTTCTCAAGTCCTCAGACAGTTCTTTGGTCGTCTTTCTTTTCTCCATGCTCAATGTGGTACACACAAGGACACAGGACAGAGGTTGAGTCAACTTTAATCCATGTCAACTGGCTGCAAGTGTGATTTAGTTATTGCCAACACCTGTTAGGTGCCACAGGTAAGTTACAGGTGCTGTTAATTACACAAATTAGAGAAGCATCACATGATTTTTCGAACAGTGCCAATACTTTTGTCCACCCTCTTTTTTATGTTTGGTGTGGAATTATATCCAGTTTTGGCTTTAGGACAATTCTTTTTGTGTTTTTTCATTTAAGACAAATTAAATGAAGATAATAATACCAAAGAATTTGTGTTTGCAATCATTTTCAGGAAGAAACTGAGTATTATCTGACAGAATTGCAGGGGTGTCAGTACTTTTGGCCACAACTGTCTACATAATACACATATGCACACAAAAATACTGTATATAAAATACACATACACATCCCACATGGCAAGTTTATGATGTACTTATTCAGACGGTCAGAAGAATTTTTATTTTTCACCTTTAAGAGGTCAATGATGTAACAGCCATAACCTATTTATATGTATATATAGTAATATATGCATATATACTGCTCAATAAAATAAAGGGAACACTATTCCATTTGCAACAGGCTGTTTGTGTTATCTTTATTTCTTTGAGCAGTATATTACTGCATTAAGTCTTGGTTTTTGCCATACTAACTGTAAGATTTGTTTTACGTAATTTTACCATACACATATGTAAGCTGTACACGCGGATTAATTTTTTGCTATGGATACAATTGAAAAATAAAGTACAATTTAAAAAAAACAAACTCCAAATGGAGGTAGAGCATATATTACCATATATGTGGCAGGCAGAGAATGATTGTCCACTGTGCTGGATGTTGACTCCCGTGCAGTCTGTGATCTATTAGTATACCCAAGTCTTTTTCACACTTGCTGTTGCTTGGTTCTATTCCTCCCATTCTGTAGATGTAATTTTACCATGTATGTGGCAGGTAGAGAATTATTGTCCACTGTGCGGGCTGTTTTTTAACATTAGCAGGAAACAGACCAACATTTAGGAAAATATATTAGTTACATCTTGTTAGTTAAAGCAAGACATATTTTTGTGGGATTTTTTTGCCCAGGTGTCTCCAACCAACCTTGGATCTAAAATGGTGATAAAATTCAAATATATAGAAATATGAGTCTGCTTGCAATTCTCTAGATAATATTGTCATATTTGGGATCTATATGTAAATTCTAAATATGTAATTGTAAAATGAATTTCTCATCTCTATCTGTATCACAAACTTCTATGAATTCCATAAATGTTGATATATTTCTTTTTTTTATAACTCAGGGTGAAGCTTGCCTTATCAGATGAATAATTGGAATATCCTTTAGAAATGACTACGTGACTCCATTTCTTTGCATTCCGTGCCTATTGACTTCTTAGCCAGCACAGAAACTTTCAGGAATCGGGATTCCAGATTTTCAGCGCTTATTATGGAGTCGATAAATGTTTTCTTTCAAAGGATCTATGAGATGATACAAGATAAACATGAGCAAGGGATTTACAACACCATCTGCCTGGGGGTATTGCTCGCCCTACCGGTACTTGTGTTACTCATCACTAGCATTATTTGTTGTCACTTTTGCTGTTGTCGGACCAGAAAAAGTAACACGCTGAAACCTCCGCCGGGCAAAAAGAAGAAGAAGAAAAACGAAGAAGAGGATTTGTGGATACCAAGTCCACAGGCCAAGTCCATCATGCTGGAAAAAGTGCCTTCATTTTCTGTATAGCTGGGGATGAATTGGGACTGTGGTTGGCTTTTCTGCTGGAGCGAAATGCAAAGTGAACATCAACTATTTTGCTACGAGCTATATCAACCTGCTGCATGAGGATGGACAATATCCACCAGTTTTATCCATCCAGGACTCGGTTGACAAAATGTCATACACATTTCCTTTATTATGCCATAAACAAGAAAGGATGGAGTATTGGCTGGAATATTACGGAGTTGTAACAAATACTCAGGCTAGATAAACCCCATCATTCCCCGGAGTGATGGGAGTTTGGGGAAAGTCCAAGGAAAGTTTCCACTGGACAGTACAAATCTCAATGAATATCTATAGGGTGGTGCAGAGGTCGAGTCCTCATGCACACCTGCCACTCTGCCACATGGTAGGTGGGGGATTCTGTTACAAATTTTGAATTTGAGCTCTGAAGCTTCAACTTAATTTCACATGTCATTAGAGAATTACCTATTGTTTAAATCAGCGTTTTTTTATGTTAAATGCTTTTATTTTTTTTCATATCATTATAAATAATAAAAATGTTTACTATTTCCACATAGACACTAAGCCTAACTAAGAATTCCAATTACTGTTGGACATATAAACATTAGCAGCAATAGACTGACCCGGACTCTGTTTTTTTAGTCCTGTAGTATAATCTGAGCATCATCTAATGTGGGATAAAGTCATTATGACGAGAGGGGGAGAAGATAAGCTGTGACCACTGGTATTATTTGAAGTTTGTGGGACAATGTAAAATCTCTAACTTTCCCCTACCTGTTACTGGTCCTCTCACATGTGCCATAGGGATCTTTTAGGCCCACAGGTCCAAGGTTTCACCACAACTGATCCACCTGCTATAGCTATTCCCCTGACTGTTACATTATATTGTGCACTGTGGATCTTCTGTTAGCTACTGTATATAGAGCTATTATTTGCCATTGTAATTCTATCTGTGATGATAATGAGACTGCTGAAAATTCTTCTGTACAGAACAGAAGCATGTGTTTAGCATTAGGCCTAGTGGCCAATGTAAAAATTGCAAGACTTCAGATTTTTAATATACTGTACATGGTGATATGGAAAAGTGAAAAAAACAAAGCATTCTCCGAAATTTGTAAAAAATATATTTATCATAAAAACCTGATTTAAACAATAGGTCAATTTTTTATGTCACATTTCTTTTACGCCCCTGCACAAAAAGGATAGCACTTAATCAACTTGTATTGGTCCATAAATATATGGTTTGTATTATATTCTTAACAGTGATGAGCGAACGTGCTCGGATAAGGTGCTCAGGTGCTAATCGAGTGTTTTCGGCGTGCTCAAAAAATATGTTCGAGTTCCCGTAGCTCCATGTCTCACGATTGATCAACAGCCGCAACACATGCAGGGATTGCCTGTTTGTTAGACAGCCGGAACCCACGTTGATAAGGAAAAAATGGCAGTGCTGACTTCAAAGTAAAACGTATATAGTTCCATTTATTGAAAAAAATACATAAGAAAACATAGCAGGCGATAAGACACAGAAGGACAAGGCAACACCAATAAGTGCATAATAATCAGCCAGGTCAAAAACATAAACAATAAAGTGCATAGTGCAAAAGCTGCAACACGTGGAAGAATTGCCCGACAGCCGCGATACATGCAGCCGCAGAGACTTGAATATGTTTTTTGAGCATGCCGAAGACACTCGGTAAGCACTAGAGCATGCTAAGATAACATCTTATGCAAGCACGGTCGCTCATCAAAATTTCTTAACTAAACAACTGAAAAACGCAATAGTAAAAGCCTAAAATCCAGAAGAACACTGCTACAGTATTTTATATAGGTACCTTATGGGACTGAAATTCTTAAGTTTTACATATATACTGTGTATGTGTGTATATATATATATACAGGGGTTGGACAAAATAATGGAAACACCTGGAAACATCAACAAAAGTTAGTTTAATATGGTGTAGGTCCACCTTTTGCGGCGATTACAGCCTCAATTCTCCGAGGTATGGATTCATACAGGGTATGAATTGTTTCCAAAGGAATTTCAGCCCATTCTTCAGTTAAAATACCCTCCAGTTCTTTGAGCGATGATGGTGGCGGAAATCGACGTCTAACTTGAATCTCTAAAATCGACAATAAATGCTCAATGTTGAGGTCTGGGGATTGTGGGGGCCAGATGAGATGCTCAACTTCATTACAATGTTCCTCGTGCCATGCTTTATCGATTCTAGCTGTATGAATTGGTGCATTATCATCCTGAAAGATGGCGTTCCCCTCCGGGAACAGTGCTTGAACCATAGGATGCACTTGGTCGCCCAAAATGCCTAAATAATCGCGGCTGTTAATTCTTCCATGAAGGGATATCATTGGCCCGGCGGATCTCCACGAAATAGCACCCCAGATCATCACAGACCTCCGCCATGTTTTACGGTTGGGAGAAGGCAGTCTGGATGGAATGCTTCTTTCGGCTGTCTCCAAACGTACACTCGGCCGGAGGTCGGAAATAGGATAAACGATGATTCGTTTGAGAAAATCACGTTTCCACTGCTCGAGGGACCAATTCTGGAGGTTTCTACACCACTCTAAACGCTTGGAAACATTTGTCATTGAGAGCAGCGGTTTTCTAATTGCAGCTCTTCCGTGGAATCCAGATTTGTGCAGCTCCCAACCAACAGTTTTAGTGGAAACTGTGTTCTGTAGGTGTTCATTGAGCTCAGCAGTGATTTTCGGAGCTGTGGTCTTGCGATCCTCTCTCACAATTCGCTTAAAGCTGAGTTCACATGTGGTGTTTTTTTCGCATTTCCGTGGCGGTTTTAACCTCGCTATTTTGCCGCGAAAACGCGAAAAATAAGCATCCCATGCATTCCTATGGGATTCCGCAATGCTGTGCTAATGCTGCGGTTTTTACCGCGGCGGAATCGCCTCACTGTAAAAACCGCAGCATGCTCATTAATTTTGCGGAATCGCGGCGATCCCGCACCCATAGGAATGCATTGTTCCGCTTACTTCCCGTGGCTGTGCCCACCATGCGAAAAGTAAGCAGAACATTTGCGGATGGTACCCACGGTCCGGAGGAGAGGAGACTGTCCTCCGGGCTTTGGGTACCATATCCCTGTAAAAAATAGAATTTAAATATAAAATAAAAAATATTGTTATTCTCATCTTCCGACGTTCCGCGCAGCCTTCCCGCTTCTCTCCACACTCTCGTTCCCAGTAATCCTTTGCGAAAATGCCCGCGATGACGTCCGTTCTCGCGGGATCGCGAAGTCTCGCGGTCATTCGCGCGATGTCATCGCGAATTACCGCGAGACATCGCGATCCCGTGAGAACGGACGTCATCGCGGGCATTTTCGCAAAGGATTACTAGGAACCGCTGCGCGGGACGTCGGAAGGTAAGAATAACACCATTTTTTATTTTTTTTGCTACAGATCGCTTGGAAAACGCTATCATTTTGCAATCTAAATACGCTTGCAAAATGCTAGTTTTTTCCGCGGGAAAATCGCGGGAATTTAAAATGCGATTTTCCCGCGGAATGGAATTCCGGAATTCTCGCGGTAATTTCCGCAAGAGTTCCGGTACGTGTGAACTTAGCCTTAGAGTCCGACGGTCTCTCTCAGTCAACTTCGACTTTCGGGCCAGACCTGTGCTTTGCTGCGGACGTTTTTCCTTCTCTTTCAAACGCAGTCATTACTTTGGAGACAGTACCTCTTGACACGCCAAGCATTCGGGCACTTTCTGTTACACTAGCGTCTGCCATACGTGCACCAACAATTTGGCCTCTTTGAAAATCCGAGAGCTCTGCCATTGGTATCAGGTTCTCATCAATGTTCTTACAATTCTGCAAAACAAACAGTTAATTTACATACACATATCACATAACACAAGTAATCAACTACAAAACATTACCATATGTCACGGTTTGCATGTTTATAACATGGATTAAAAACACAAATGTGAACAAGTCGGTCGGACAGTGTTCACACCACACAAAAGCACAAAAAGAAAATACAGAATGACAAATGTGCAGAAATACCCTGCAGTAACAAATATGACAGTAATCAGCAAGTGCTGGTAAAAAGATGGCAACAAATACAGGGTATTTAGTCGATACTTTTTTTGCAAAAAAATGTATACCAAGCTACTCCACCTCGTCAAGGTAACCCTTAATGGAGCAGTCCCTATCTAATGTATTTAAAACCTGAACATGCATGGTTTTAGAGACCCCACCCCTCTCTTTTGTGACATGCACATAAAGAGCTGTCTTACACCACGTGCCCATACTAGGAAGCGCTTGTCTGAATCCTGTTCATTTAGACACTGTTCATATGTTCAGGTTTTAAATACATTAGATAGGGACTGCTCCAATAAGGGTTACCTTGACGAGGTGGAGTAACTTGGTATACATTTTTTTGCAAAAAAAAAGTATCGACTAAATACCCTGTATTTGTTGCCATCTTTTTACCAGCCCTTGCTGATTACTGTCATATTTGTTACTGCTACCCTGTGTTGTCATTCTGTGTTTTCTTTTTGTGTTTCATGTTTATAACATGTTCAAAGATTATGATGCCAAAACGTTAGATGTTTCCATTATTTTGTCCAACCCCTGTATGTATGTGTACTGTAGGTATGTGTATATATATATATATATATATATATATATAAATCAAAATTTAGTATCTGTATATTTACCTAGAAATAATGGATACAGTTTTGCACAGTTTATAATTGGTATCACAAAGGGATTTTTCTATGTATAAACTAAATAAGAAATTATTACAGTGGTGGACCCTCGATGAAATATCAATTTCCATCACACAAAGCTAAAATATTTTTGAAATTAGAATATTTTTAAAAAATACTGTTACGTATTTGTTATAGCGCCCTCTTGTGTTCTTAGCTTTTCAAAACATGTGTCCAGACCCTGAGACTGGTTCATGCACAGTAACTCCGTTTCACAGGTTGGATTCTCTAGTACAAACATAACACGGCGATTCCTCTATGAACCAGAAGTGACTTTTTTTTGCTTACATGGAGAACGTTAGCCGGACGTCCTAAAAGAAAATCAAAAGAACAGCAGGGGGTGTACAGGCACATCTAGCAGCATGATAGGGGTTCTCATTTGTGGGATACATCTGATTGTAGCAGGTATTGATCTCAATTAGTGTATTTAAAGGAATTTAATATATGATGCATTCAGGTGTATCTAATATCTTGAATATATCGGATACACCCCTTTAAGGCTATGTACCCACGTATGCAGAAAATTCCTGACTAAAAACCGGACTCCTTCCCAGGAAAAACGCGTTTTTTTCCCGCTTGTTTTTTGCTCGTTTTTTATGTGTTTTTTTCCGGAGCATCCCCAGTCTCATAAAATATAGTTGGAAATGCGTTTTTTTACCGCAAAATTAATGAACATGCAACGTTTTTTACCGCGATGCGTTTTTTATGCAGAAAAAAAACACATCACGTGCACAAAAATTGCAGAATGCATTATAAGAATGGGGTGCTTAATGTATGCGGTTTTTAAGCGTTTTTGCATGGAAAAAAACGCTTAAAAAACGCGAAAAAAACGCTTATGTGGGCACACAGCCTAAGTGTTTGTACACGTGCAGCATTTTGTCAGTGCTTTTTTTCATGAGCAAAAAACGCTAAGTAGGGAAGAGCAGACCCGTGCAAGTTTGAGTTCTGGTACCTGACCCGAAAAAAAAGCAGCAAGTACTGAACGTTCCAACATTCCTCGGGGGCATTTTTATTTTTGTGTTGTAAATGGATGTGTTATTATTGTACTGAATTTGCACTGAAGATAAGATTTCTGCACAGGTTATACTATTTGCATTAGTGTGAAATGTTATCGCCCTTATAAAAGTGTGACAGATAATGGTGCTTCTTACTTTCTTCAGAAGTGTTTGTGGTTTTCTTTTCACACTAGAATTTCCTGAACTCTGCAGCTGTGAACTGTGTGAAAGACGCCATACCTATCATCTGTAGTGCCTGGCTTCACAAGTATCATATTCAGTAGCTTTACTAATCTAGAACAGTCAGCATTTGCCTCCATTCACATCCAGAGCTGCAGTCACAATTCTGCACAATTTTAAGTTCAAATCTTCTAGTTCTAGTATGATGCTTTCTATTCTGGTATGCGTACATCACTCCCAAGTCAGGTGATGAACACACACAGTTTTTTGAGGCATTCAAAAATAATAATGAGTTTGTAAAGTACCATTTTTGAGAAGTTTTTTGAGAAAATGTACTTTTCTTCAAAGGGAACCTGTCATGTCCGATAGCGGTATTAACCTGCAGAAATAGGGTTAATCCACAGGTAGGAAAGTGCCCGACCATAAAAGTGCAGCACATGGGGGGAAATTAAATTTCCCCCGTGAGCCGCCGGCAGGCGTGACTGGAGCAATTACAGTCACCGATCACAGCACTAACTAAGCACATTCCCCGGCACTCATTGACATCAGCGTAGAGCTGGCTGTCAGTCAATGCCGGAGCGTGCTTACAGTCACTGCTCTGTGTTTAGTTAGATTTGTGGACCAAACTTGCACATGTCATTGAATATACACCACACAGATACCATAGGTGTTGCATCTATAATGAGATGAGCATACTGCTCACATTCCCCCTTGAAGACACAAGTACTATTATGGTGTATAACGTGAATTGGGATATGTGTTATTAGTGATAAGTGGTATTAGTTAGGGTCAATGTTTGGGACTAGCCCATAGAGTGAGGCACTAAAGTGAAGAGACAGAAGCACCTTCCTGTGAGGACATCAGATAGGGCCCAGCCTGCAGGAAAAGTGGACCTATAGTCTGACTACTCAGCAGAGCCACATAACATGGGTGTCCCTGACGTGAGTGGAGACCGAGACATCAGATAGCGTGATCCTGAGTAAAAAGGAAGGAAAACTGATAGAAGGACAGAGTGGTCAATCAGAGATGGGTTCTGGGATACGTCGACTAGTTTATAACTCAGAGATATAACGAGCCAGGACAGACCAGAGAACGTGAGACGAAGAGAGTGCCAGGTCGGGAGTTCCAAGGCGTCAGCAAACTGAGAAGATAAGTATACTGGCCATAGTAGCCAACTAGTTATTTTAAGGGGTAGAGAGGATGCGGAATCGCAGGTTGAGAATAAGACTTTCACTAACTGGACTGTAATATTGTGCTGAAGTGAGGTGAAAGAAATGAGACTAGTTGAAGCAGAAACAAGTAAACTTGAAGAAGTAAAGAGACCGTGTGTGAAAATACACCGTGTTGTAAAGGAAACGTTTCTGAAGTTATGCACCCGCTATCTATTGTACGTAGTTCCCACCGAGTTGCTGTTTAGTAAAAGACTGTTTATTATGGACTGGTGGTCTCCCTCATTGAACTTTCTAACATCTGGTCCTGGCGAACCAAAGTCATGAGTAGCATACGGCCTGCAAGGGCATAACACCCCCATAGACGAAATCTACACACCCAGCCAGGACCCCCATCTTCATGTAACGTGTCGGTGCGTAAGAGACGAGTACCTCACCCATGTCTACCTCCCCGCACCACATTACACATCCATGTGCTGTCCTTTAGCAACAAGCAAATGTGAATTCGGCCTAACCCGGATTTTAAGGCTGTACTTTCACTTTAGTATTCTCATAGATTAAACTTGCAACCATTGCCCTGAAAAAAAATCATTATGCCTAATTTATATAATTTGTCAGAAGAACCAGCCTTGTTGACCACAGCAACGAATCACGGCTCAGCTTTCATTTTTCCAGAGCAGTTTAACAAATATAAGCTGAGATCTGATTGGCTGCTATGGGCACAAAAAACAGTTTTTCTCATACACAGATTTAAGAAATGAGGCCTAAATGATCTGCTTCTAGAGCCATGATGTCCTCACAAAAAATATTTGTAGCATTACTTCATCATCACCAGTTCAGTAAAAATACTTAACAAATAAGTGGACTTAAAGGGAACCTGTCAGTAACAACCCCCCAAAACTGAACTAACCCTACTAAACTACCTACTAAAACAGAGACATGTCCTGGTTTAGTCAGATCTGCTACCATACTTGCATATGTCAGTGAAAGGACAGCACACAGATACCTTAAGTGTTGCATCTGTAAGGAGATGAACATACTGCTCACATTCCCACTTGAAGACATTGAGTAGTGTTATGGTGTATAATGTGAATTGTGATATGCATTATTAGCGATAAGTTGCATTTTGCCCTACAGTAAGGAGAGTTAGGGTCAATGTTTGGGACTAACCCGGAGTTGAAGGGACTAAGGAGAAGGTACGGAGACAAAACTGAAAACATGTGTGTGCTGTTTAAATACAAGTCAATCGAAACCTGCATATCCCCACCAAAGTGACTTTAAAACAATATGATAACGACACTATGTACTTCCACGGCCCTGACCCCCAGATTCATTATCTGCCTAATGTCGCCCTCCAAAAGGTCTCTTTAAATAATTGAAGCTTGTACTACATTTGGAGCATACATTCAGAAATAACTTATTGGTTTTATGTAGAGTTTTTCTAATAAAATATGAAAATAGCGCAAAAAAATGTTCCTTTACACTTACGCCATGTTATGTGCAGATATTTATTCAGTCCTAGATTTTATTGTCGATTTTTAACCCTTGGATAACAGAGTTTAATCCATGAGGAAACTCCAAAATAATAACTCATTTTTTGTCAGTTGAGTTTTTCTGCAATAAATAAATAAAACATGTAATAAAGTGTTCCTGGCGTTCTGTCCCGTGTTCTTATCTATCACGTCCTGGTCACAAATACTGAAAGTAGATTATTTATTTAGAAAGAGTTGAACGACTATAACCCATAGTGGTCAAAAGACACGGTCCATAGCTGCATTAAGTGAGTTATGTGATTGTGGAGGTCTTATGGATTGACATATTTTATATATTCACATTCCTGTTGTACAGACAGCCATCATTCACAGCCTAAGAAAGGACTGCAATGTCCAGACTGGCCATGGTCTCCTGACCCGAACTCAAATTTTCAAAGTCATGTATGTCTGTATTTGTTGAGTTCTGATTAGATGATTCGTTGCTGATCCGGACATCATGATCTGAACATGGACTATGTAACCAGATTAAAACTGCCTTTCACAACTTTATATGTCAGTGAACGATGGTACAGCGAGTCGTTCGGCCAGTAGCTATCTTACCCAACGTTCCCATACACAGGAGAGCTCACTCTAGTGAACATTCTTGTGTTCCCTGAGAATGCCACCACCAGACATCCTTATCTTCCCCGATAATCATCTGTATACATATCATTTTGTTTTCCGTACCGTTTCGATATTAGCAGATGAGAAGTTAGTCGAATGCGCATGGGGACCATAAGGCTACTTAGGAGACCTATATCAAAGGTTCTTCCTTTTCTCTTCAATTTTGCTAAGATCCCAACAATGTGAAAAAGTGCAGCCAACAAATCTTTTTAATACAACTTGGTAAAAAAAAATTACTTTTTAAAAATACAGATTTGCTCATCCAGAAGCATGATCATTTTTATTGGGAGACTGGTGCGTACACAGCCATACCACTACGTCCATCTACTTCCATATATAAAAACATGCCTATAGGTTCTTTGTAAGATGCTCTACATTGTGCCAAAGCTTTGCTCCAAAGAGAATGATCTTAAGTGAACCCACTAAGAGGTGGAATGAAGCTGGACAAAAGGGTTAAAAGGTGTTCCAAATAAATTATCCATCTTGAGCTGATGTGGTAGATTTCGTGTATCTAGTCTAGATCTAAGGTGTCTAAATTATAGATACCAGTAATAAATCCATGAATACCATTAATAACCCCATAGTTCTCTTTTAAAATATTGGTCAAAATCATTTCATTTGATCAATAGTTTTTATTTGTTTTACTTTCTTCTCTCCATTGTGGAGATATTAGTTCGTAAAGTTAGTTATAATTTATGTCAGAGTTCAACTGGGTGTTACCAGAAATTTGTTACTGAGGGCGTGTGTTTCTTCCACTGCATGAGGTTGACCAATCATAAGCAGGTAGAGTCATGCAGAGGAGAAAAAAGAACATGCTCTCTTCCTCTCAATTTTATTTGCATCTATTGTGTAGCAATACAGGAGTTGTGTATTACTACAAAACCTTCCCGATCTTATTTCTTGATAGTCAATGTGGGGGTAGGGTGAGAGCTGATGGCACTATGAGATAAGATCTGGAAGAGTTTGTAATGATACATAACTCAGCTCAGCTATATATCTACATTTATAAACCAAACATACTAAGGAAGCATCTTGCCATAAAATTCACATTGCTTTATTAAAGTACATATAAGACACACATACATGATAAAAGGAGATGATCATCACTCACCTCCCAGGACGAAGCTAAGGCGAAACGCGCGTCGGGGATCGCGGTGTCACAGGTCATGTATATTCTTTCATGAGGGACTATTACTACATCAACTTTATTGGGGAAAAACTTGTTTGTATTATGCCCCCTGATCTACCGTCAGGATGATGTTCATATTCAGGACTTTCCTTGTATATTATTATAGCAGCATATGATATACTGGGGCGCATGATTTTAGTAAATTACAATATAGCGCCCACATTATGATCATACTGCACTCTCTCTTTTTGGCGGTATAGTACTGTGTTTTGAGCCCCTATTTTCCATTTTTGGTTGTCATGCACTTGTGATACCCTGGTATACACATCTCCTTTTATCATGTATGTGTGTCTTATATGTACTTTAATAAAGCAATGTGAATTTTATGGCAAGATGCTTCCTTAGTATGTTTGGTTTATACATTTGGTGGGAAGCGCCATGTTTTCTAAGGCCCTTGTTGTGGGAATATATATATCTACATTGTAGCTGCAGAGTTATGAATCATTGCAAAAACTTCAAGATCTCATCTCACAGTGCTGTCAGCTATTACCCTCCACCACACTGACTGCTGTGAGATTATATCTGGAAGTGTTTGTAATAATGCATGAATCAGCTTTGCTGTGTTACCACATAGTACTTGTTTGGGCACTTGGCTCATATGACGTAACAACCTGAGGTGAGCCCTAGAAACATGTATGCCGACACCGCTGGAATGGCGCTGGCATGGAAGGTGAGTATAAGTGTTTTCAGATGAAGAAGGCGTTACCTAGTATTGGACATCCCCTTTAAATTTTGCAAGTTAATACCTCCTCAAGAGAAACTAAAACAATAACATTTTACTCAGCTCTGCAGCCATCATTATTCCATAATGTGCCCAGTTTACCATGCTCCAACTGGTGAAAGATCTTCTTTAAGTCATTGTTCAATCACTGTACACTGCTGGCCTTTGATTTTTTTACTCATTGGCTATCCGCTATTTCTCTGGTATTCTGACTCTGGACTGTGACCTGACTTATGCTTTCATCTTTTCCCTTAGTTTACTACGTGCTCTCTTGGCACTGACCCCAGAACACCTGACTTCTCTTCCCCACGGTCTGTCCGTGAGTTGTGACTATCATCACAGATGCTATATGGATAGTGTCCTTATGGCATCCATTTTTTAATGCACCCATTGTGTTTATTGGAAAAGACTCATTATAAAAAAACAGATGAGACCTGCGCATGCTGCAACTTTTTCTTACACAGCCATTGGGTCCTTGTGAAAGAAATTCTCATCTGAACTTCCCTAATTAATACCATTGGTCCATGCGCTTGCAGTTCATGCTCCGTTATCTGGCCTGACCCTTTGTATTTTTTTCCTATCCGAATAACAAAGGGTTTTAATCAGCTCTAAGTAATCAAGTTCAATGAGGCAGGATATTTTATTGCAGGGCGTCCGATTTTAGGATTGTATTGAGCTACGTGCACTGAGACGTTCAAGGTAAAGCCACATGCAAAGAACAGGATGCACATTTTTTAAAGGTTAGAAGAAATTTATTTTCTTAACAAGTAGTGCGGATGCTGATTTCACACCTCATATCTCCTGAGAGCAATATAGTCAACTCAAGGTGAAATTGTAGATTTAATGAGCAGCAGAATAAATTTTCACTGCACAAAAAAAAATGTATATATATGATTCTTTTTTTTTAACAAGCAGTTTGAATTACAACTTTAATCAACAGCTAGTTATTACAAGGTCTTTGGGCACCCTAGATACTAAATTGCATTTTTAAAATTAATCTTTTACACCGCCCCACAGTAAGTGAATAATAATGACATTTGCAAAATCAGTAACAAGCATACACGCCGCACTCTTCATTTGAACTGAAAGTCATCAGGAATGCATTATAGTCGAGCCGCTGCATAGAAAACCTTACAGCGTAGTGGCGCGCATTCGGTATTAGATATATTTATGCTTATTTATATTCTAAAGTAGTTAAAAAAACAATAAATTATCATACTCGCTACTCCTCGGCCATCCCCGTACCCATCTTGGTGATGCTACTTCCTGCCTGGTCATCCGTTCAGTCCACTCCAGCCTTCGTTTTCAGTCTTCTGATGGGTGCCATCGCTGACTAGGCCCAAAGGCCTCGTTAAAGCCAGTGCCACAAGAGAGAAGACCTGGAAGTGACCGGAAGTGCAAAAAGGCCGAAAAGGAGTAAATCAGAGAACCGAGTCGCAGTAGGGAAGGGCCAAGTAAAAGTGAGTATAAGAGTTTATGTTTTATCCCCTTTACAGCAGACCGTATTGAAAAAATCTGCCCAGTTTTTTTATTTCTGGAGATTCAGTTTATCTCTGCAAACAAATCTATGGGAAATAATGATCCAGTAACAGACTGGGGTTCCTTGGGTTCATCCTAAATAGAACATTCAAGGTGCTGCACCCTTCATATGTATAGGACATGTACAAGTCAACACAGAGCAGATTTATAAGTCTAATTTTTTTTTGTGAATCATCCTATAGGAAGCAGACCCTAATGGTAAACGCCACGTAGGGTTGTCTTCTGCTGTAAAGGCCTATTATTCTGGAAGTGCCTGGTTCCACTGAAGGATCTTTTGGTGATTGTGAGACTGATAACTCAGTCCAAATCTGTGTTGATCTATAGTGGAACTTCTTACACCATGATCTATGGTCAAGTATGTGCTCAGCTAAAAGACTAGGACACTATGAGAGTGCCCACAGTATTCATCAACTATTCTTGAATACTCTTTCGGCAGTCACTACCTTTCTCCAAATGAAAAATCCCACCAAAGCAAAGTTTTTGAGGCTCATCGCTTAATAAGACTTGTATGCTTAAAAGACAGATATAGGCCAATCCAAGAGTGTAGTCAAATTTATTGTACCTAAACCCACACCACCCAAAGAGTCCCGATACTCAGTTCCCATTCTCAGTGGAGAGGTAGCTGTAGATATGGGATCAATCTTGAGAAACAGCAAAGCTAACTGAAAACCACCAAAAACATGGCGGATCTATCATTCCTTTTATGTATTACTAATCAATAATTTCTGAGGACCCGTGTATTAACTAATGTGTGAAACTTGGCAACCAAGCTTTTGAATGGAGTCCCAGGAGCATGTTGTTGCCCCTTAGGGCCAATCATGAAAAAAACACATTTTTTGGACTTTATATATTATAGCTGTCCATAAATATATTACCTCTCGTAGCACACCAGGTAGGGCTCTCCTTTTGGTCATGAAAGATCCCTCTACCCATTCCCTGCCATTATTTCTTAAATATCTCTATAGCCACAAAGCGGAAAAAAATGTCAGTAAACACAACTATTTTCCAGAAAAGAAAGAGATGCTTGACAGTTATAATTTTATAGCTGGAATAAACTATAAGTGGATATATAAAAAAAAAAAACAGTTTTATTCGTCTTTTATAAATAGTCATTAAATGCCTGTGACCTTTAGAGAATGGTATTAAAAACGATTCAGGAATCTCTCTCTGAAAAGTGCTTTTAAACGAAGAAATTATGGCTAAGAAAAGCATCTTTAGACACAAGAGAAAGGTTTAAAATAGCTTCAGTATATTATTGTGTATTATGTTATCTGGAAATACTGTTCATATTACAGAAGGTAATCCATGATGTTAGCCCGGTGCTCATAGAACTTACCGTATTTGTTGTTTTTGCAAATTTTCAGTGTTTATTATTGTTTTTTCTTTTACTTAAACACTTTAGATCCAATGATATTTCATCAAGTTCATTATTTTGCAAATCCCCTATTTACTCACTGCTTCACGGACCAAGTAATTACATATTACGATTGAAAAAAAGACATCTGTCTATCAAGTTCAACCGAGGAATGGGAAAAGATAAATGGAATGAGGGATAGGTACATCCATAATACATGATCCCATCTGCCCTTAAATGCCTGATCCCAAGTATTGATTGACTGGATCAACATTCAGAACAAGATTTTTTATGCATTTACATAAGTATTTATGTTTGATTATCCTAGATAAAAAAAAACATCTAAGTCCCTCTTTGAAACCATGGACAGTTCCCACTGTGACCTGCCCCTGAGGTCCACAGATCCACAGATTAATAATTCTCATTGTAAAGAAGGTTTGCTCTTTTGTACAGAAAGAGTTCCCTTTTTTCTTTTGCGGGGGGTTTACGTGAAACAGCTGTTGACCTATTTTTTGTATGAGCCATTTATGCACTTGTACAAGTTAATCACGTCCCCCCTTGATGTCTCTTCTCAAGACTAAATAAGGCTATTTTAACCTTTCCTCATAATTAATATCTTCCAATCCCCTTATCAGTTTTTTGGGGGCCTTATATTTACATTCCTAGCTCTAGGGCATCTTTTCTTTGAACTGGTGACCAGAACTGAACCTCATATTCCAGAAGAGGTCAAACTAATCCTTGTGTCGTGAGTTCATATCAGGGGACCTGTCAACAGGATTGTGCTGAGTAACCTATAGACAGTGTCAGGTCATCGGCACCATTATATGATTAAAATGATAACTTTGAATTCATTCATGCTCCCGCGCATGCGCGGTTTAGGCGATGCTGGTGTGACGCTGGAGTCTTGGTGCGCACGCGCTGTGGGAGCAGCATCATTGGGCAATTGGCGATCACATGGTTCTCCATGTGACCATTCACCATGGTTACTTTAAAGGTAATTTAGGGAACACCTCACCTTGAGAAAGCAGGGATAATATCCATCCGAAATGTGCATTGTTGATAGAGATTCACTCACCTGATTTTCTGACCTCCTGAGTTTTCCTCCATTGCAGGGTAAAATGTAGTGATATTTCTACATAGACTTTCTGACCATTGGGGACACCTACTTACACATTACTGATGGAGCGCCCTCACTCGCCAGGGCCATGGGGTACTCGGTACCGGGCCGGTTGATCTTCTTAACGGGAGTTGTCACGGCAGCAGCGACCCAGTCCGTTGCCCTGGGGCTCCATTGCAAAAGGGGAAAGTTTCAGTGTGCTTATGGTGGTGAAAGTTTATAAGTGATTCGTGACGCCACCTGTGGTGTTCGGCAAATGTTAAGCCAACGCTGCAGACAGATCCTCTGGGACAGATGGTGTGGTGCAGCAATGATGTTATAGCCCTCCAGATGCAGAGCTGTAGTCCCAGGGCAGTGTAGGTGAAGTGACACTTAGATGGTGTAGTGTCGCGCGCAGGAGGGATGTAGCGGTGTCGGGCAGGTTGGCGCAGGAATAAGTGGAGGACACCAGGGCATGCAGTTCCAAAGCTTTACTCACAGTCTGTTGTGGTACAGGTGCCCGCATCCGTGCCGTGTCCTCCGGGTCAGGAGCTCAGCCAACTTCCAGGCAAGATGAAGTACTCCTTTCCAACACTCCGCCAACATATGTGCCTTTTCTGAACGTCTCCATCTTAGCGCCTTTGAGTGAAGTACTCACAGTACTGAGTTACACTGGAGTTCCTCCTGTCAGATGTTCCTAAGAATCCTACTTGTACTGCAGACAGCTGTAGCCTGCTTCGGGGATTCCTTCTACCTAGTCCCGGCTCACACACGTTGCTGTTGTGCCCCCAAGTCTGGTGTGGGAATAAAGTGGTCACTACTTCTATTCCTCCGGTGTCTGCTGCAGGACCATTAGTATCCATACAACCTCGGGGACCGGACCCCGGCCTTGCGCTTAGAACTTGGGAAGGGTTCTCCTCTAACCCTGGTCCTTGTTCTCTTATTCTCCTCACGTTCCGTATCAATCCTGGAGAGTCAGGCTTTCTATCAATGTTCCTTTCTTGTGCCAGCGGACCCAGATCACTGAGGTCGGCTGCAGCACTTCCTTCATCCATCCCACTCAGGGGATCTCCTTTCACAGACTGACCTCGTCAGACTCCTGTGACTAACTACCTAAATCCTATCCTCTTCCCGCTCTTTTAATGCAAACTAAACTCCACCCGCCTCCCAGCACGCTTCGTGTTCCAAGCAGGGAGCCACCAAAGGGTGCTTTGCTACACTACTATGTTGTGTGGGATGCAGGTGTTAGAGTGTGGTCAGGTGTCTCCACCTTACCTGGATGGTGGGGTACCACACCTCAGGAGGAGGTGCAGTACCTCTGTGGCGACTGAACCCTCAGGGGCGCCACACTGACATGCTGCAGATTTATATTTAATCATATAGTGTCATTCCCTTGGTCTTTATATTTTACACTCCCTTGGCTAATGTGTACATATTTGCACTAGGAAGTTTTATTAGCAATTGTCTCTGGAGTGCTATATCTGTCTGTTTGTCTTGTTTATGCATTTTTATAACCTTTGGCTATGTTGTTTCACAATAAAAAATAGCTTTTTAAACCATTATACTCAGATTTTTTTTCTCATGATTGATGCCACAGTCCAGTGAGTGAAAGTCCTATTTCTCAACCCTCTATTCCGCGTCCTTATCCCCTTAGGGGAGCTACTTATTCCACTATGGCTGTTACTTAGATTCTCTCTCTGCTTGTTCACGCCTTGGAACTACTACACTGGGCTTTCTCTTCGTCTCATGGTCTCTATTCTGATTCATACCATTGCCTCTTTGGCTTACTCACTCTGAACCGTCTTGCTAGGCCTTCTGCCCCAGATCCCATCTCCAGAAAATCACTCACCCCTTCTTTTACTTTTCTTCGTCTCTACACTGGATCACGCTATCCATAGCCTTGGTCTCCTATCACTTAAGGGACACTCACCGCATGTGGCTCTGCTCGCTGGTCAGACCATAGGTCTGTTTCTATTGCATGATAGGCCACGACAGTCATAGGTCTGACTTCTGACAGGTAGCTCCCTCTGTCCCTTTACTCCAGCTCTGCTCACTCTGAGCTTGTCCCAACCATCACCTCTGTCCCTCCCCGTCAGCTACATAGTGCTGGGAAGAACAAAACCCATTCACTAAACACATTGCCCATAAAAATACATTTGCAACAATAACCGTGTCTTTAAGTGGAAACGAGGGCAGCACATCCACCTTCTTACATAGTTATGATGTTCCATACAACAGTAAAAAGATATACCGATGTATACCAGGATTGACAGAGGCTTAAAGAATATATAGGTCACATCTGCTAAAGGCCATAGGCCCAAAAAGGCTACCTTGGACAGATGTGGTGCAAGCCACTTCATCTCACAGAAAGCAGATGAACCCCAGCCTTCACTCTTTAACCCCTATACAGGGATCTGACATTATAACAGGGTTCACTGGATTGCTTGCACAGAAGGGCTGCTGTCTGGAGGAGCAAACCAAGGAAAGAAAATGATCTGGTAGCTGGGTCAAAACCAAGAGGATAGAAATGGTACAAAATCATCAGGTAGGATAAACATAAAAAAAATACGTAAGTAAGTGGTGGTGCTTTCCAACTGGTTGAAGCAAGGAGATGATAACTCCACCTGAACAACACACACCCGTACTGTCAGCCTGGGCAGCAGTGTAGGACCCAGCCACCCTATCACTAGCACAGCCCGCAGAATGAATACGGCGGCTCCTGGTGACAGAAGCAGACGTTGCAGGAGCAGGTCCTGATGGAGATGTGATATTGTGCCGCAAGCGTACACTGTACAGCACAGTATGAAACCACCCTAAGTAAGTACATGTCTCTGTTTTCAAGTTACAGGCCTGCGTAGTGCAACAATTCCCTACTTGTGCCAATCCCACACTTCACATTGTCTCTGGTCCTCACGCAGTCACATTGAGGGACAACGCACGTCAGATACATCAATGTGTAACGAGTCTGTAGAGATTCTTTGGCAATTGAGTGTATTGTGTTTTTCAACCTTTTCTTCCCCTCTGTTTACCATGGTTTGGGGTCTAGAGAGCCTTCAGAACATAATAAAAGTCTTTTTATAGTAATCAGGGCATTTTCCGAATCAAGCATGAACGCCGATTTGAATGGATATACCCAAAATAAATTTCAAGATTTGTGCTTATCACTAAATGACAATATTTTAATTCCATTGGCCTCAAAGTGTAGATATATAATGATATGCTGGCTAGATGGAAACTCTAGCTGTCATGTCCCATGATTTAGGAATCATACAAACAGTATTGTGTTGTGAGTTCATTTTCCCCTTCATTACTGAGGCCCGAGGAACTCCCTCTTCTGGTAAAGAAAGGTAGTGAGCCTGATTGTCAAACACCTGAGGCTGATGATTGTGACTGGCTGAGTGGAGTTACGGACTGGATATAATGCTGCCGACGCCCTTCTGCCCTGCGGGTGATTTCTCTGTGGGATCCTTGGAGACCAGTCTGAATTCCTGCTCCTCCAAAGCTAAGTTTGCTGCTCGGCCTTTTGCTTTTGTGCTTTGACTTTGTTTTTGCTTTGTTTTTCTGGATTTCTGCCATTCCCTGCTGGGGTGTGCTGAATTCATTTAGCTCTGTCTTCTGAAAATACCTGAGTGCTGATTCAGTTGTTGAAGCCAAGCTGCTTCAGGGTCTTTTTCATATCAGCTGGTTGGCTTATGTCTTTGATAGGGTTTTGGCAGATTGCAGACAGCAGCCTTCCTGTCCTTTCCTATCTAGGTAGTTTTGGGGCCCCGTCTTTGCTCAGTCTATCTTTCTGTCTGTGTTAGTATTTTCATCTTGCTTCACCGTCATTATATGTTGGGGGCTGCCTATTGCTTTGGGGTCTGCTCTGGGGCAGTTTAGATTTCCCCTTTCTTTCTTTAGGCCTATGTATTTCTCCGGCTGTGATCGAGGGGTCTAGGGCATCGTAGGAACCCCCCACAGCTACTGCTAGTTGTGTTGATAGGTTCAGGGGTCTGCAATCTGATAGTTGCCAACTTCTCTGGTTTTCTGGACTTAGCTTGTATTTCTGCTTTTGCCTCCTACGGTGACTCATTCATAACAGAATCACCCGCCATACCGCAGATTCTAGGGTACTCAATAGCAGGAAAGAAATTGTAAAAAAAAAAAAAGTGTGTATATTTTTTCCTCTATATCTCTGAGGCCGTAGGGGGAATTTTTTTTTCTCTCAATGGAGATAAAGCAATTGTCTGATCGTGTGGAGCAGCTCGCTGCGGAAGTGCGGGGAATTTCCGCCTACCTTGCTCATTCACATGCTGCTGAACCAAAGATTCCTACACCTGATGTATTTTTTGGGGATCGGTCTAAATTTTTGAATTTCAAAA
Organism: Dendrobates tinctorius; assembly: GCF_039654945.1. Classification (NCBI taxonomy): domain Eukaryota; kingdom Metazoa; phylum Chordata; class Amphibia; order Anura; family Dendrobatidae; genus Dendrobates; species Dendrobates tinctorius. The sequence goes on along the minus strand of NW_027362062.1, from coordinate 4,681,714 downwards.
ATAATTGTAAATTATTTTTTGCCTTGAAGCCTAACTCGTCAGGGAGCTCCGCGCAGCAGGTTAAAATTGTCATCTCTTTGCTGCGTGGCGATCCCCAGGATTGGGCGTTTTCTTTGAAACCAGATGATCCTATTCTGACTAATGTGAATGCATTCTTTCAAGCTTTGGGGTTGTTGTATGACGAACCTAATGCCATTGATCAGGCTGAAAAGACCCTGCTGGCATTGAGCCAGGGTCGTGATTCTGCAGAATTGTACTGTCAAAAATTCCGAAAGTGGGCAGTACTTACTACCTGGAATAATAATGCCTTGGCTGCTCTCTTTTGGAAGGGGTTGTCAGAAGCCGTAAAAGATACTATGGTGGAATTTCCTGTTCCCTCTGGTCTTGACGATTCTATGTCATTAGCCATTCAGGCTGATCGGCGTTTGCGCGAACGCAAAGCTGCTCGAGAGGTGTTGCCACCTGTTGAACAAATGTCTGAACCTATGCAATGTGATAGAGTTTTTTCCAGAGAGCAGCATCAGGAGTTCAGAAGGCGTAATAAGTTGTGTTTTTTCTGTGGAGATGCCTCGCATATTATTTCTGTCTGTCCCAAACGAGAGAAATGCTTTGCACACACGTTTTCTGTTGGGGGTGTTCAACCTAAGTTTCTTCTGGCTATTACTCTGATCTGCTCCCTGTCCACATTTTCCGCCAAGGCGTTTGTGGATTCGGGAGCAGCCCTAAACCTAATGGACTTGGATTTTGCTAAACGTTGTGGATTTCCGATGACACCTCTGCAGACGCCTATACCTTTGAGGGGAATTGATGCTACTCCTTTGGCTAAAAATAAACCCCAGTTTTGGACCCAGGTGGTAATGCGGGTCGCCCCAGACCATCAAGAAAATTGCAGATTTCTGGTGTTGCATAATCTGCATGATACTGTTGTTCTGGGGTTTCCCTGGTTACAGATTCATAATCCAGTTTTGGATTGGAAATCTGTGTCTGTGGTGAGTTGGGGTTGTCGGTGTGCCTTTAGTGAGGCTCCGGTGTTTTCCACCTCTCCTCAGTCGCATGATGTTCCTGATTATTTGGCGGACTTTTATGATGTATTTAGTGAGAATGAGTCTGCGTCTCTGCCTCCTCATAGGAGTTATGACTGTGCAATTGAACTGAGCCCGGGGTGTAAATTTCCCAAGGGTCGGCTCTTCAATTTATCTGTACCCGAGCACGAGGCTATGCGATCCTATATTAAGGAGGCGTTGGAGAAGGGTCATATTAGACCATCCTCGTCACCCTTGGGTGCCGGTTTTTTTTTTGTAGCCAAAAAGGATGGATCATTGAGACCTTGTATTGATTATCGTGCCCTCAACAAAATTACTGTTAAATATCAGTATCCGTTACCCCTGATTTCTGATCTATTCTCCAGAGTTAAAGGTGCTTGCTGGTTTACCAAGCTTGACCTCAGGGGGGCGTATAATCTTATTCGCATTAAGCATGGGGATGAATGGAAGACGGCGTTTAATACTCCGGAGGGACATTTTGAGTACCTGGTGATGCCTTTTGGGCTCACTAATGCCCCTTCTGTCTTCCAGTGCTTCATGAACGATATTTTCCGAGATTTTGTCGATAAATTTTTGATTATCTATCTGGATGATATTTTGATCTTCTCCAAGGATTGGGATTCTCATGTGGAACATATTCGGACTGTGTTCCGGATCTTGAGGGAGAATTCCCTGTATGTCAAGGGATCTAAATGCCTTTTTGGAGCACAGAGGATTTCTTTTTTGAGATTTATTTTGTCCCCGTCAACTATTGAAATGGACCCGGCCATTACAGGCCCGGCCAGTACAGGCCATTCACGATTGGGTTCAGCCCACTTATTTGAAGGCCCTCTAGAAGTTTTTGGGTTTTGCTAATTTTTATCGGAAATTTATAGCAAAATTTTCTAGTATTGCCAAGCCATTGACTGATTTGACTAAAAATGGTGCTGATGTGTTAAATTGGTCTCCGGAGGCTGTTTCTTCCTTTCAGGAGTTGAAGCGAAGATTCACCTCCGCCCCGGTTTTGCGGCAACCTGATGTCTCACTTCCATTCCAGGTAGAGGTGGATGCTTCTGAGATTGATGCAGGAGCTGTTTTGTCCCAAAAGGATCCTGTAACATCTAAAATGAATCCCTGTGCTTTCTTTTCCCGAAAGTTCTCTCCATCTGAACGTAACTATGATGTGGGGAATAGGGAACTGTTGGCCATGAAATGGGCATTTGAGGAGTGGAGACATTGGTTGGAGGGAGCTAAGCATCAAGTCGTGGTCCTCACTGACCACAAGAATTTGATTTACCTAGAGTCGGCTAAGCGCTTGAACCCTAGACAGGCTAGGTGGGCCTTGTTTTTTACACGTTTTGATTTTGTGGTTTCTTTTCTTCCTGGAACAAAGAATGTCAAGGCAGACGCCCTCTCTAGGAGCTTCCTTGCTGATTCTCCTGTGGTGACCAAGCCTGCTACCATCTTAGGCGAAGGGGTAGTTCTTTCTGCCATCTCGCCCGATTTGAGACGTGCTCTGGAAGAGTTCCAGGAGGACAAACCTGAGCGTTGTCCCAGTGGAAAGTTGTATGTTCCTGACCAGTGGAAGAAGAGAGTGATGTCTGAAGTTCATTGCTCTGCTTTGGCTGGTCATCCAGGTATTTTTGGTACTAGAGATCTGGTGAGTCGGTTTTTTTGGTGGCCCTCCTTGTCTCGTGATGTCAGGAATTTTGTGCAGTCCTGTGGGACGTGCTCCCGGTCTAAATCGTGTTCTCGCTCTAGTGGGTTGTTGATGCCTTTGCCTGTCCCCAAGAGGCCATGGACCCATATATTTCAATGGATTTCATCTCTGATATGCCTGTCTCTCAGAGGATGACTGTTATTTGGGTGATTTGTGATAGGTTCTCTAAGATGGTTCATCTTGTACCACTCCCTAAGTTGCCGTCTTCCTCTGAGTTGGTGCCCCTGTTTTTACAACAGGTGGTTCGTTTGCACGGGATTCCTGAGAACATTGTATCTGACAGAGGAGTGCAGTTTGTGTCTAGATTTTGGAGAACTTTCTGTTCCAGGCTGGGAATTCAGTTGTCCTTCTCCTCTGCTTTTCACCCTCAGACCAATGGGCAGACAGAGAGAACAAACCAGACCTTGGAGTCATATTTGAGATGTTTTATTTCTGCTGATCAGGATGATTGGGTTTCATTTTTGCCCTTGGCCGAATTTGCTTTGAATAATAGAGCTAGTTCTGCCACTTTGATGTCACCTTTTTTTTGTAACTTTGGGTTTCATCCTTGATTTTCTTCAGGGCAGGTGGAGCCCTCTGCCTGCCCAGGTGTTGACACTGTGGTGGAGAGAATGCACCAGATCTGGGACCAAGTGGTGGATAAGTTATCTCTCTCCCAGGAGAAGGCCCAGCGGTTTTCCAACCGACATAGGACCATTGGTCCCCAGTTTAAGGTTGGTGATATGGTGTGGTTATCATCAAAAAATATTGCTATGAAGGTGGCTTCTCCTAAGTTTAAGCCTAGATTTATTGGACCTTACAAGATTGTGGAGATTATTAATCCGGTCTCTTTTCGTTTGGCTCTTCCTGTCACATTTAAAATCCATAATGTGTTCCATAAATCTTTGTTGAAGAGGTTTGTTGAACCTGTTGTTCCGGGGGTGGCACCTCCAGACCCTGTATTGGTTGAAGGTAACATGGAGTATGAGGTAGAGAAAGTACTGGATTCCCGTCTGGCTAGACGGAGACTCCAGTATTTGGTTAAGTGGAAGGGTTATGGTCAGGAGGATAATTCCTGGGTCTCCGCCTCTGATATTCATGCCAAACGATTGGTGCGTGCCTTTCATCGGGCTCACCCTGATCGCCCTGGTGGCATAGTTGAGGGTTCGGTGACCCCTCGTCAAGGGGGAGGTACTGTTGTGAGTTCATTTTTCCCTTCATTACTGAGGCCCGAGGAACTCCCTCTTCTGGTAAAGAAAGGTAGTGAGCCTGATTGTCAAACACCTGAGGCTGATGATTGTGACTGGCTGAGTGGAGTTACGGACTGGATATAATGCTGCCGATGCCCTTCTGCCCTGCGGGTGATTTCTCTGTGGGATCCTTGGAGACCAGTCTGAATTCCTGCTCCTCCAAAGCTAAGTTTGCTGCTCGGCCTTTTGCTTTTGTGCTTTGACTTTGTTTTTGCTTTGTTTTTCTGGATTTCTGCCATTCCCTGCTGGGGTGTGCTGAATTCATTTAGCTCTGTCTTCTGAAAATACCTGAGTGCTGATTCAGTTGTTGAAGCCTAGCTGCTTCAGGGTCTTTTTCATATCAGCTGGTTGGCTTATGTCTTTGATAGGGTTTTGGCAGATTGCAGACAGCAGCCTTCCTGTCCTTTCCTATCTAGGTAGTTTTGGGGCCCCGTCTTTGCTCAGTCTATCTTTCTGTCTGTGTTAGTATTTTCATCTTGCTTCACTGTCATTATATGTTGGGGGCTGCCTATTGCTTTGGGGTCTGCTCTGGGGCAGTTTAGATTTCCCCTTTCTTTCTTTAGGCCTATGTATTTCTCCGGCTGTGATCGAGGGGTCTAGGGCATCATAGGAACCCCCCACGGCTACTGCTAGTTGTGTTGATAGGTTCAGGGGTCTGCAATCTGATAGTTGCCAACTTCTCTGGTTTTCTGGACTTAGCTTGTATTTCTGCTTTTGCCTCCTACGGTGACTCATTCATAACAGTATTGTGTTTCATTGTGCTGTTGCTTGGTTGCAGTGCAACAAGGTTGGCCCCTTTTAGAAGTATGTCCTTCCTCTCTCCCTGTAACCCTTGCCTTCTTCTTCCTCATTCTATATGTCAGCCATGTTAAGAAGCAGACGTGTCCGCATCATTGGTTCAGAATAAGTTTTTTTATACCTACTGTAATTGTGCATAACTACAAGAGGTCAACTGGAAAATAAATCTTCTTCTGGAATCTTCACATGTGCCTCTGCAGTCGAGTCAAGCTATCAGATGAAATCACTTTGCGAGTAACGGTACACAGAGAGCCACAGAAACTATCTCTCAATCTCCCCACACACTCAGACTAGTTATGGAGTCCGAAAACTAGCAATGCACCGGAACACAGGAGAGTATGAGAACCATGTAAATACTCCAGTCTTACCACTAAGGCCGGTTTCACATTTGTGTTTCAGGGCGCAGCGACGGCCTGCGCACGGCCGCTGCTAAGCTCCGCCCCCTGATGCGCCTCCACCGGTAGCTCCACCTATCGGCGCATGACGCTGCATGCATCCTGCGTCCCCTATCTTTATCACTGGGGACGCAGGCCGTGCACAGTATGCGTTTGGCGGCGCATGTGTCCTTTTGACGGTGTGCCGACCAGCACCAAACGCAACCTGTTGCAATTTGGTTGTGCTCGGCGCACCGTCAAAATGACGCATGCGCCGCCAAACGCATACTGCGCACGGCCTGCGTCCCCAGTGATAAAGATTGGTTGACGCAGGACGCATGCAGCGTCATGCGCCGATCGACGGAGGCGCGGCAGGGGGCGGGGCTTAGCGGTGGCCGTGCGCAGGCCGTCGCTGCGCCCTGAAACACAAATGTGAAACCGGCCTTACACATTGGATGAATAATATAATAATAGTTAGCCTCCTTTATATGCTCTTATGATGTAATCAGGATAGACAAATTCATTTATACATTAAGAAAGAGCATTAGTGACAGTAGAAGTAAGCTTTTATGGAAAATAGTAACAATAAAAATAAATATTTGACTGTGGAGTTTAGCAGACACGAGTATGTCTATAAAATTTTACTAGCTCAATTATGCTAGCCCAACGAATAAATGTTATTTTTTTATGCGTCGCCTTTGCATATAAAGTCACTTTATCCTCCCAGACGTTAAATTTTCTGAAAGATCCTAGCTCTTTTGCTGAGCTCTCATCACAGAATGTGAATTATTCATCATTTTTCTCTCCTAATTTTATCAGAAACTTTGGGTATAAAGTGAAATATCTACAGATTTTTTTGGTGGGGATGTTTTCACACTTTTTGGAGCATATGATATTTATTCAGAATAGTTATGATTTATGAGTGGATGCTGGATTTGATAAGTAATGTGAAGAAGGTAATTATATCGGGCTGTCAGCTCTTGCATTTATTAGTTTTTCATATAATAGTAATACTTAAGGGGATTCTGTATTTTTTTTAGTTAAAAAAGCAAAAATATAAAATATTGGATCGTGTCTAATGATTATCTCGGGGGCAGTGTCTGCAGCATCATTATGGATGAGACTTTTGTAGACCACCTATCACCTCCTAGCAAATCTGTTAAATCACCCAGATCGGGGTGAATGTCCAGAATTATTTTCTCTCTCTTTCAGCAATCATAGGTGTTTAGGAATGGAAACCCTATACCAAGTGATGATATAAGACTCAAAAATTCCACCTATTTTTTTTCAAGTAGTTCTGACTCCTCATGGGCCAATGTTGGTTAGCCACACCCCTGCAGTTTCAATAAGCTGCACCCATCAAAAAGACCACTCCCATTTTGCTGCAACTATCTTCTTGAGTGTCACCCTGTGAAGGGCTGTCCCAGGTTAACCTCTCCATGCTAAGCATCTAGCACAAAACAAAATCTTGTGTAAATCAAGCTTGTACAGCAGCACATATGATCCCCGCAGCTTCATATTACATCAAAGGTGGATTCACTTTGCACCCAATTTTCCCTTAAATATATTGTAATCCCATATTGCCATGACTTTTGCTTCTTTCAGATTGGGTATAAATCCATGACAAAAAAAATACCATAGGTAGGGTATGGGCTCATAAACTTCAATGGGATATGGATCCCATATTAATGAGCCACATAATACAGCTGCATTTGGGTCTTTAAAAAATGCTATGCCAAGATTATTTTTTCTGTTCTAATTAAAAAATCAGTAGCTGACAAAGATTCAATAATTTTCTGACTTAAAAACATTAACATATTAAAAAAAAATAAAAATTGTAATACGTTCTGTGCAGAAGACTGACTCAAACTGGCAGTGTCACTGTCAGAGGTAACATCAGCCTGATGTAACGGAGACGAGAGACATTCTATATATTCCATAACGTCCTCCACATCCTTCTAACTAATAAGCTTGCTAGAAGCTAAGGGTAACAATTCTTATCTTCATTTAGTAGTACTACTGCCCGGACGGCTGGTTCCAGTGATGGTAGTGCTTCTTCTGCCATTAGCGGCTTCCAGATATTTAGCAGTGGTATGGAACACTACATTGTAACGGACTAAATCAAGGTAACCCCATAGAAGCCATGTTCTAGTTACTGAAAGATACAGATGAGTTGTCATTGCCACCTTGTCATGTTCCTATCAGACCCTAGCAGTGACAGGCAATATTAGGCTGCAGTAACATAGTATTTCAACATATTATAGAAGTGATCAAAGGGAAATTGATTTAGTGAAAATTACAAAATAGCTAAAGTGTAAATAAAACGTTAGAAAAAAAGTAAAAAGTTTTATTAAATTAAAAAAAACATTATTTTCTATTAAAATATACTTATAATGAAAAACTAGTAAGATGCAAAAAATACACATATTTGGAAATGCTGCATTCGCAACAATAAGGGCTAATACCCATCAGCATTAATAAAGTCGGTCCGATGGTCCTGAAAAAGTCTTATGTGTGTCATGCAAGTGTCATGCGAGTACAATGTGATTTTTCTCTCCGAGCATCCGTATGACATCCGTATTCAATCCATATGCAATGCGATTTTAACATTAGCTTTTACACAGAGTAATTCTCAATGTAATTTAAAGATAGTTTTCTAGCAAAATTTTCTTCAATAAATAGATAGAGAGATAGATAGAAATAGGTGAGTGAGATAAATAATCATTGCTTTGCATGTGTAGCTTACTGTACATATATTTAATAAATAAACAAATTAAAGTAAAAAATAACGTGGGTTCTCCCTAAATTTAAATAACCAGCTGAGGGAAAGCTGACAGTCACTGGCTGATGTTTATAGCCTGGGAAGGGGGTAATAAACATGGAGCTTTCCAGGCTATTAATATCAGCTCACATCTACAGTATATACTTAGCCTTTACTGGTTATTAAAATGGGAAGCCCCCACCAAAAATTGATGTGGGGTCCCCTATAACTAATAACTAGTGTTGAGCGAGTATGCTCTTTACGCGGAGGCCCTTCAGGAATCCTGGGGCCCGTACTTTGATTCTCTATCTTGCTGCAGTCGCAGTCCTTCTCTTTACAGGGCAACAGTTCCCTCTGCTCATGGAGGCCTGGCAGTGCCCTGTCCAAAACACCTCTGCCTCTCTCCAACTTCAGGCAGATCTCTCCTGGAAGCATAAGCTTCCTTTCTGTTTTGTGGATGCAGGTCCAGCCCCTTCATTAACTATCTCCTGTCCTAAGCTAACAACAGAGCAGCAGTAACACAGGACAATTAAATGAGAAACACACATAATATATTAAAGGCATAACATATGTACATGTAATACGGGGGTCACACGGCAAACAGTGGAGATGTACCCGGGGAGGACCGGCCACCTCCCTACATTCGGTTTACAGCAAATGATCTACTAGCTAGAAATAATATCTTCACCAGCAAGCTAGACAAATACTAGAAATTAAAACTAATAAACTTTATTTTAATTTGATTAAAAAGGGACTTCGTCCATTTTAAAAAATGCACATGTACAAAAAAGAGATGGGAGCGTCACATGGAGGAACCCGTTACTGAGTAATATTTGGGTGAGATCTCTCCATGATATACGAAATTTTTTTTTTTTCTAAAAGAAGTCTGTGGAGGTGGTGAACTGCATAAGTAGAGCAATGTATAGGTTCACACCGAGTTGAAGAATCTCAGACTGTGTGCCATGCCATTGTGTATAGTATAGGCTGTTGTTGTAAAAATTGTCTAAAATCATTGTGAGTGTGAATGATGGATGTAACACAGAAGTAACACATCGATTTAAAAGCAATGGATTTAATATAGACAATTTACGGCACTATAAGAGAGTGCTTGTTCCAAACAAATTTATACTAAGCGGATACTCTGAAGGAGTGCCTGTGTATTATTTGGACTACGACACTAAGAGTAAACCGGAAAGTTTCTGAAGTTTGGTCTTACCGCATTTAGCGTTTTTTTTTGTTTTTTGTACATGTGCATTTTTTAAAATGGACAAAGTCCCTTTTTAATCAAATTAAAATAAAGTTTATTAGTTTTAATTTCTAGTATTTGTCTAGCTTGCTGGTGAAGACACCTCCCTACATTCCCCTATGAGTATGGCGTGATTCCCCTATGAGTATGGCCGTCCCCGGCCATGGCAAACTTGGTAACACAGTAGTTCATAAAATGAGCATAGTCTTATAATGGCCGGTCATCCCTGTAACATGGGCAGCCACAGTCTCTGAAGTGTGCCTCACTTAGACCCAACAGTCCTTCTATGTGTAGGGGTCCATGTGACCCTGGTCCTTCTGGGGACAGTCTTTCCCTCCCTCCATACATCATATCACGGCCCCTCTTTCAGCGGTGGTGGGCTGTTATTGTAAACAGGGGGCTAGTCCATGGTTTGCAGTGGGGACAAAGTTCAGGGTTAGACACAGTTTAGTCCAGCAGCCACAACCAGAGTCCACTGGTATTAACCCCCATGGGGTCTTGGTCCTGTGATCCAGCAGGGGGAACACCAACGGGTGTCAACAAACTGGGAGGAGGGGAAACACAGCAAAGGTGGCCATTTACATGAGGCCACTATAAACGGCATTGTCCTTGGTCGTCATGGGAGGACCATTGTCCTCTGAGGGGCGCAAAACAGTCCCTGTGTGTTGCTGCATAGGATGCAACAGGCACCAACAGCAAACAGAAAACTCCTTTTCTTGACGGGGTCGCTTAACCCGTCGTCGGCCTTTGGGTAGGATAATGGGCCGCATGAGGCCCTTGCACAACCACATACACATTTGATGAGGGCCCACTGGAGGAGAAAGAGTTCTCACTATTCTTCCGGCTCCGCACTCCCTCCATTGGTAGTCCTGCAGCACCTTGAGCTTCTGGCTCTACTGATGCATTTGCAGAAGCCTCACTGCTCCGAAGTACCGCCTGCTCCTGTGTGGCTGGGGCAACTGCAGCCGCAGCAGCCGGCCGTTTCACCTGCGGGGTCTCCTGTGGTGGACTGATTTTCACATTAGAGGCCATCTTGATGACCACAGCGTAGGGACCCCGGGGTCCTTCTTGTTTTATAAACGAGACATAAGTCCCCCTCCCGGAGGGGACCACTAAGCATGAGGGAGCCAGCATTGATGTACACTTCGGCCCCAGTGTCCAGCTCCTGCAGGAAACTGTAGCCCTTTCCTCAGTTAAGATACCGGACGATGCGGCGGGTCATCCGGCCTGCTGCTGTTCCTCCGCCGGGACGTTGCAGCTCCTTTAAGATGCGACACTACTGCTGTCATTTCCCCCGGATTACATTATGCTTCCTTTTGGCCTCTGTTGGTATGTAAGGCTCCTTCTTGGCTGTGCGGAGCCTCACCACTTCACCCATTTGTGGGTGGGGACATCTTCTGCTGCTCTACCTGTTTCTCTGAGTTCAGCTGCAGGGGCGGGAGCTCTATCTTCGCACGCACCCATTTTGGTAGGCCTCTCCTGTAACGGGGTGTAACCTTCTCTCTTCTGGCGCCAAATCCTCTTGATGACACCCACGACACCCAGCCTTGTCTTCACTTTTGGCGCCAACAGCTGCCATCTCTTCAGCGGTCAGCATCATCTTTAAATCCATAACATCCGCCACCTTTTCCTCAGCCATGGTAGGCAACATCTCAAGTTCACTGTCAAAAAATTCAGTATTGCTGTCAGCCGACAGCTCCATATCCTCCAGTTCAGGCAGCTCATCACATAGCTCAATGTCACAGTCAGCTGCCACCTTTGCTTCTTCCATAGCAAACAACAATGCACAATCACAAGTGTCCAGGATTGTCAGGCCGCAGAGGTCCATCCTGCCGCCACTACGCCAAATGTAAGCACCGGGCAGACCAGGGGGAATATTGTAGTCGTGTCCAAGTTCTTAAAGCGACAGTACCTCACTAGAGTTCACTGAATGACTTTCAGTGAGCTCTCCCTTGGTCTCCCTTCTCACAGACAGAACACACAGTTCTTTCCCCTATAGTTACCGTCTTCTCCTTGGGTCGCAGCCGTTCAGGAAAACTATAGGTCCAGAGGATACAGAGTCCACAGAGGCAGCTTTAATCCAATGGGGAATAACTTTTATTAACAGGGTTGTAGAGTTATAAAAGCATTCAGCACTGGATTCCTGATCTTTCCCTGACATGTTCCACAGCTGCAGCCACAGCAGCCGTGGTAGCTAAAAAACAGACTGTCCTCCACACACCTGGCATAGCCCTTCGGAAACGGGGGCCCTTCGGGAATCCTCGGTCCCATACTATGATTCTCTATCTTGCTGCAGTCGCAGTCCTCTTTACAGGGCAACAGTTCCCTCCGCTCATGGAGGCCTGGCAGTGCCCTGTCCAAGAGACTTCTGCCTCTCTCCAGCTCCAGGCAGAACTCTCCTGGAAGCATAAGCTTCCTTCCTTTTTTGTTGCTGCAGCTCCAGCCTCTTCATTAACTATCTTATGTCCCTAAGCTAACAACAGAGACGCAGTAACACAGGAAAATTAAAGGGGAAACACACATAATATATTAAAGGCATAACATATGTACATGCAATACGGGTTCACACGGCAATAGAGGGGACGTACCCGGGGAGGACCGGCCGCCTACCTACTTATCCATAGGATGCGCCAGTTCTGGCACTTAGCCTCAGCTCTTCCCACTTGCCCTGGTATGGTGGCAAGTGGGGTAAAAGTATTTGTATACAGCTTTGTATTGGCAGCTGTCATCAAGCCCAGGCATTAGAAATGGAGAGGCATCTATAAGACAGTCAAATTGTAAAAAAAAAAAAAAGCACAGCAAGAATAAAGTCCTTTATTTGAGATTACCCATTTATTATTGAAAGATTAAAAATAATAATCCACTAAATTCCTCATCTGTCCGACAAGTAGATAATATTTTGATGCCTATGTCTCCTGTAAAAGACAAAAAATAATTAAAAAAAAAACATATTCCTCACCTTTCGGATGAGAAGATCCAATTGTCCCTTGACGAGTTTAGTTCTGCTACATCTACATGCCATGCTGAGCGTTGGCATGATGTGAGCACTAAGCTGAGCATGATAGCACAGCATTAGTGTCTCGCAGTGACGTGAATAAAGTGAGTCGAGTTCATAGCCGATCACTTCACTGAGGTCACTGCTAGCGTGAGAAAGTTCTGTGATAATTATATCTTAGAATCATAAAATGTTAGATTTGGAAGGGACCTCCAGGGTCATCATGTCCAACCCCCTGATCAATGCAGGAGTCACTAAACTATCTCAGACAGATGTCTGTCCAGCTTCTGTTTGTATATATGTCACTGACTTCTTTCTATCTATCTATTCTATGTATATATCTATTCTATCTATTCTATTCTGACGGGTCACATAGTGAATTTACTGTAATCGGCTAATGAAATGTCGAATTTTCTAGGAGATGGGTGCATAAAAATCAGACGGCACTTGCATGGTATGTGTGTGATGCGATTTATTTTTTTCACATCCATTGACTTGCACCGGCAAGTCTCGTCCGATATACGCGGCCAATTGCAGCATGCTGCAATATTTGTCTAAGTCCAATCGGAGCTGAGAAAAAAATTGCAGATGAGCATGGAATCAAAGAATAACATTAGTCAGAGTGCAATCCGATTTTTTATCGGATTACACTCGTCCGTTTTCACGCAGATGAGTATGGGCCCTAAATAATACAGTAAAATTATATTTATAGAATACGGTAAACAACATGAAATAAATAAAAAAAATGTGAAATTGCTTTTGTATTTTTTTCTCTTATTAAAAAAAGAAAAGTTATTCTATAACTTTTATGGACCCCCAAATGGTACTTTAAAAAACACACATAAAAAAAATTTGTAAACTAATAAAAGAAAAAAAAAAAAAATTATAATTATCAGAATATGGTGACTTTTTTTCATCCTTCAGGTGTTAAGTGATGAAAAGGTAAGGATTTCGGGCATTCTGCACGTTCTTACAGTATTCCCCAACTCCAGGAGCCACCGACAGATCATGTTTGCATTGTACAGCTTATGGAATTGTCACCCGGAAAATACTAAGGAAGTCCTAAAAATGTGACCTGTTGGTGATTCTGGAGGACTGGAGTTGGTGAACATTGTTGTGGCACCTGTCTGTACACGGTCCTTAGCATTCAGTAAGGTCTTGTCTATTGCCCCAATAAATGTCAGTCATCAGGATTCCACCACATTGCCTGCAGAACATAAAAAGTTAGTTTGGGTATTGCATGTCACTTTTATTGTGTAATATTTGGTAAAGAAAAGGGAAAAGAGCTGCCTCTATGTGATATTTTCCCAGGAGTCGGGTCATACTGAACTTCTTCTGCTTCGCCGTCTACTAATCTCCCTTAGGCTGGTTTCAGATTTGCGCTTTTTACATGCAGCGCATGGCGCCGCTAAGCCCCGCCCCCTGCCCGCCCCATCCAGTCATCGTTTCCTACTATCGCACACGGCTGCATGCGATCTGCGCACCCTATCTTTAGCATAGGGTGCGCAGACCGTGCGCTGGCCATGCGCTAGTAGGATTTTGGCGTGCGCTGCGCACTTTTGAAGGTGCGCCGGTGTGCGCCGAACGCACCATGTTGCATTTTGGCGCGCTCGGTGCACCTTCAAAAGTGCGCAGCGCATGCCAAAATCCTACTAGTGCACGGCCAGTGCACGGTCTGCGCACCCTATGCCAAAGATAGAGTGCGCAGATCGCATGCAGCCGTGTGCGATAGTAGGAAGCGATGACCGGATGGGGCGGGCAGGGGGTGGGGCTCAGTGGCGCCGTGCGCTGCATGTAAAAAGCGCAAATCTGAAACCAGCCTCAATCTGACATTTCCCTCTTCGTCAGTGGCACCACAATAACACCCCGGCAGCAGGCGCGCTGTCTGGGTGTTATATTTGACACCAATCTCTCCTTCACATCCCATAAACAATATCTTGCCCTCTGCCGCTTACACCTAAAGAACATCTCTAGAATCCGCCCTTTTCTCACCATGGAAACAACAAAAACCCTCACTGTAGCATTGATCCACTCCCACCTGCTTTACTGCAACGCTCTATTAATCCCCTCTCCAGTCCATACTTAATGCAGCAGCCTGTGTCATCTATCTGGCTAATCGGTACTTGGACGCGTCCGCTCTTCGCCAGTCTTTACACTGGCTGCCCATTCATTATGGGATCCAATTCAAAGTACTTGTTCTCACTCACAAAGCTCTCCACAGTGCAGCACCCCCTACATCTTCTACCTCATTTCTGTCTATCGGCCTAACCGACCGCTGCGCTCTGCAAACGACTTTCGACTAACCTCTGCACTAATCCGTACCTCCCACTCACGACTCCAAGACTTCTGCCGTGCTGCGCCAATCCTCTGGAATGCTCTACCCCAAGAAATTAGGACTATCCAGAACTTGCACAGTTTTAGGCGCTCACTCAAAACAAATTTGTTCAGAGCGGCCTATCACGTTCAATAATCAAAATCATTCTATGTGTAAGTGTGCGTGTGTAGCCCATTCACTATCTCCATCCATCCCTCACTCCATCAAGATGGCTGGACCATCAATGTAATACATCATTGTAAATACACCCCTGTACTTTGTATCTCCGCCACCTCATTGTAGATTGTAAGCTCTCACGAGCAGGGTCGTCTTATTTTGCTTTAATGATTATATTGTTAACGTTGTTATTTATGACTTGTGTTTTGAAAATAAACTGTAAAGCGCTGCAGAATATGTTGGCGCTATATAAATAAAGATTATTATTATTATCTACTGTATAATTTACAATTTCCCAGAAAAAAAATTCTTGTTCACTTAAAAAAATCTTGTTCTTTTAGGTAATATAAACAAAGCAAGAATGATTTGTATGCAGATACCATAAAAGTGAAAACTAAAAAAAGGATGGCTTTTATTATTATTATTATTATTATTATTATTATTATTATTATTATTATTCATGACCGATAATGATGTGACCATTGCTATATTAAGTCTGGGGACTGGGAAAATGAATATTAGTATAATGCAAAGATGAAGGTTGCACAAAATATGTGAAATAATTGAACTAAGAAATTAAAGTGAATAATTCTAGAAAATAGCAATAGTGTTTTCAGTTTCGGCACAGAAAAGGAATTAAAAATAAAGCGAAGTAATCAATGGCAGTGAAAACAAAATACATGGGAGGTAAATTAAAAGGCAGCAATTACCATTGCAGACTGCAGGTAGCACAGTAACATATAGTGATGCGGAAATAAACAATTGCAATATAATGACCTTATTACTGTAATAGCATGGATGTGCAATAGTCTCATAATTTACAGCCTGAAGTGAAACTTTTGTCAAAGTGATAAAAGATATGACAAAAATATAAAATCCACATTATGGTAGCCTTGCAACAGCCTTGTGTGCTCTGGAGCAATGATGGATCACGAAATTAGTATGTTTTCTGGGCTTTTATTCATTTTTAATGTCCAATCAAACTGCAGAATTTAATCACTTGTTTAGAAATCTAGGCTTGCCATTGGAAAGCTATTGCCAAAATCTGCCAAGACTTCACACGCCTTCCCTTTTCTGCCATGCCTTAACCCAGGAGAATTCACATTAAAGAATAGCTCCCATGAACTTTTTTCATTAAATCTGTGCATGTGCATATGTGCATGTAGTGTAGTGTGAGCGCATTAATCTGCTCACAAATAGCCGCTTTGTTGGAATCCAACTCCGTTCTGCTCCTCTTCTCAGTGACGTCACTGCTCTGTAGCCTCCTCGGGTCACACTGCATGACCCAGAAGTGGCTATTACAATGTAAACCTATGGAGCATTAGAACAATTCTTCTTAGACTCACATTGTAAAAGAGATTTCCAGCTTAGGCATAGAGCGTAGAGTGAGAAGGATAGTCTGAAGAGCTGTGACGTCACTGAGAAGAGGAGCGAAATGCCGCTGGATCCCGGAGAAGGCGGCAGTAGGTGAATATATTAATACACTCCCTCTACACTACATGCATATATATATATATATACAAATTTAATGAAAAAAAATGTTAATGGAAGTGTTTCTTTAAATGGTCTCTGCTGTTCAACAAACTTTGCATCATTCTTTCTGACAGATTGTTAAAATTCATCTTTTTCAACACAAGAAACCAGTTCACAGAGAGAATGGAAAACAGCTCCTTTTTGTCACGTTGTGACGGCCTTGAGTAAGGGAGGGGGGTCGCAAACTGTCTCTGGAACTGGGACCCTAATTATCCCTGTTCTGGGGGTACTCTTAAAGGTAGAGAGGCCCGTGTCTCAGACCTTACTATGCTCCTGTTAAAGTCCTAAGCTGTCCCCTCCCACTTCCCCAGGAGGCATGGGACAGATATGTTAGTGCATATACACGTAAGACAAACAGGGATAACAAAAAGCAACTTACATACAAAAACACTCACCAAGGGTAGAGAGGAATAAAGGGAAGGATAGGAAGGTACAACCCAAATGGGAATAAGATAATTGAGAAAGCATATACCCAAAAACAGCAGACAACAATCTTGAGCAGCAACTATGAACTCCAACTTCAGCACACCAACTCCAGCAAGCCAAGAAGAAAAACTTTCACAAGCAGGGAGAAGGTCTGGCCAGGTTTTATAGAGAGCAAAAATGAGCAGGTCAGGAGCAGCTGTCAGATGGAGCTGCATGACAATAACCAGCACACAAAGAGTCGTTAACCTCATCAGTGCTAAAGGAAATGTAGCCCATTTAATATGAGGAACAAAACACACAGGCTAAATGGAAGATCTGCGATTCAAGGTAGGTAAAGATAGGTAAAGCCTAACCCCAGATCTCCCAGGAGGATGTGACACACTCGTGACATTATTATAACCTATAGAGAGGGGAGAAGAAGCAGAAGGAAGAAGCATTCATATGCAGCAAGAGACAGGTAAATGGTGCTGCTACTTCTAGCAAGTGATATATCTCATGTCATAATATCATCCATGATGATGCTGCTGCTCCTGTCTGTGTGCTATATAGGAACAGGGGAGCAGAAATTCTTCATGTGTCTGTGTAGTGCAGATGAGAGACATCCTAGCAGCTAGTCTTCATCGATTTTTTCAGAGTCAAATTGAAATTAATTGAGAATCTCTAGCAATGAAGATGCCAAAACAGATTACATGACGTGGTGGCAGAACTTTGTCTTTCTGCTCTTGCTCTTCTGTCTGCAAAACTGCACATAGGCATAACCGTCAGATGGGAGTTTAGTCGAGGACAGATATCCATTGGACAATGTCGGAAGCAATGCACTGGGGAGTGATAGAAAATAAATTCTAACACCTATAGTGCTAACAGAATACCAATGAAGAGTAGCCACCCACTAAGCATGGATGTCAAGTTACAGAGCAGGAGAAGTGGTAGAGTTCCTAAACACATTAGGATGGTATGTCCACAAAAAGTAGCTTTACCATGTTGTTGGGGAATGAGGGTAGGAATGGCTTTCTAAATATTTTTGTAAAAAGACAGATACTCTTTGAGAATATGTGGATGATGTCACTTTAGTACTTAGCAGAACATCAATCAAAGGTCTTTAAAGCTTTGACTTTGAAATGATAAACCATCCTTGGGTAGTATTGCTATACATCAGAAATTTCAAGAAGTCATCTAATCCTAAAGTTTACATTGATCTTTGTCGGTGAGAGCTTGCAAGGACTTTTATCAAAGGGGTTATCCAGATTGTGAAAGTAAAGTGAGGGGAGGATGCAATAAAATAGAAAAAGTAGTACTTTTCTGTTGAAACACCACCATTCCAGGGCTGTCGCTCTGGTGCTCCCTGCCCCTTATTATGTGATGTTATGTGATTGGCTGCAGTAATACAGTGTCTTATACCGCTGTCAGTGATTGGTTACAGCAGTCATATGTTTTATACAGCATGTCTGTCACCACTCCAGCCAAGTACAAAAAGACTGGCAGGCAGAACTACAGAGGTGGAACAGCAAGGGACCTGGTAGCTGGTAAGTAATGCTTTATTGTTTTATGATGATTTCATCACCTGCCACTTCATGCTATTACCTACTTTTTTCACAATCCTGAAACCTCTTTAAAGTTCTCTGGTTTAGGAAACCACATATTTAAAGAGACTATCTGCGCATACAAAATTGGTGGCCTCTAAACCAAGGATAGACAATCAATATCTGATCACTATGGGTTAGACCTTGGATGCCCTTACAAATCAGCTTTATTCTTACTCTGAAACTAGTCTACACTTAAGTGTAGTGCTCTAGAGACAGCGTTTCTATGGATGTTTGTATTGACTAGTACTCACACCAAGAACTTCATCAGGTAGCTTCAACTCGACTACAGAGGCATGTCAGAAGATTCCAGAAAAGTTTTATTCTCAGGCTGAATTCTTGTGTTATGCACAATATTAATAGCAATAGCTGCAGCAACTCCAGTAGGTAAAAAAAAATCATTCTGAACCAGAGATGAACTTCAGATGAAGATGGCTCAGAAGCACTGACTGGAGAAGGAAGGAAGGAGTTACATACATCAGAGCTTGGTTACATGGAGAGACAGGACAAACTTCTAAAAGGGGCAAACTGGAATACAACAAAAAAAAAACAATGTAATGATAATACAATACTTTATGATTCCAAACTCCTGGGACATATCAAGCTTATTGAAGGTCTTCCAATACTCCAGCAAGTGCTCCATACCCTTTTTTTCTTTACTATGCCCAGCTCCATAGCTTTGGAAGTAGATGTGCGTCTGGTAATACAGCTTTAATCTGCTAAAGAAGTACAATTATCACAAAGCACACATAGACGGATGCCCAAATAATTATGCAAAGAAAATAGGTTGCTAGGCGTGAAAGTTCATTTTTAGAAGACCACATCATTGTCACCTCTGCATTTGTTTCAACGTTAGCCCGTGGTTGGGTTTTGTTGTCTATTTTTGGTCATTGCAGACACCACAGCTTTTCCGTCCAAGTTTTTATTGAAGTAGAATTTGAGATGCGATGCGAGTGTTTATATGTTTGGGCTGGGTGAAGGGTCAAACATCCAGACAGGACTTATGAAGATATACAATCAGTCATGTTTTAAACAAATTGCTAAGCTGGAGACAATTGCTTAGAAATTAGGGGACTGGAAAGGGGTAAACCAGGTGTAATCATATTGTCGTATTGCAAATAGAGAACTCATTTTCCAGATATTCATAACATTAAAATACTTTATGATGTTTTATGGGGCCACATTTACTAAGTTAGAAAAATCATCAAAACCAGACAAATGGGTGGAGATGGATCGATACAGTCCTAGTCTATGATCGGTGCTCTCCTCCCAGTAACAGATTTATCAATATCATGTCTTGCTAGAAAATCTTTTTCTCTGGAGAAACATTTGGTTGAACTTGGTATTTTTTTCTGAACAGGAAAGTGTCATAAAAGCTTGATAAATCTGAATCTTCGTCAATTTTTTTCCAATACAGGAGTTCATGTAGGCTTAATAAATATGATGTTTAGTCCAAAAATCAGGGTCAAAAATTGTCAAAGACACAGTAAGATTATAGAATGCCAATAATATTTTTCAGAAATGCAGCCCTGCATCTTTACCATTTTTATAGCTCCTTTGCATATTTGTATCTTACAGTTTTCTGTTTGCAGAACCTATACAGACCTATGAGTTTCCACGTGTACAGACTACAATCTTATCTTGTGTATTCAGATTGCTATTCACTGATATCTGTCCACTTCCTCAAGTGATCCCTAAATTACATTTAAGCAAGAAGTAAGGAACAGATAAAAAGGAGCAGATAAATCAGACTACACAGGGTTTCTATTGGCATTAAATGTAGTTATAATTAATTGGAAACTTTACTTTCTCAATAAATGTAGCATAAATAAATAGTGCAGGAGAATATAAGACACTTTGCAATACATCATCAGAGAAATCTGCTTCCTTCTCCACTTATGAGCCACTTCTTTCCCTCCCCCTGTCTTTTGAACTCATCATCATCCACTCTGATGAAAAAAACAGCCCAACTCCTCCTTCTCTGAGCAAAACATACTGTCAGCTAACTATGGTGTCAGGTTACACAGCTCAATATACCCCATGGAGAGGGTTGTCAGGAAAAGGAGTGAGGAAGAAAGTGAGTAAACAGGCAGAGGGAGACACAAAAAGATTGTGCTGAGCTGGATTCACATCTACAATGCACAATACTGCAGTATAATGTCCTTTAGGGCTCATACTAACATGCAAGAAACTCAGGCGAGTCTCACACGTCAATACCCGGCACTCGGACCGGAGTGTGCGGCTGCACGTATTTCTATGCAGCTGAACGCTCCAATCCGATTGCCGGAAGCAGGGCCGGGTATTGACCTGCAAGACTCGTCCGAGTTTCTCGCCCGTGAGTATGAGCCCTTATGCTACTTCTCTCTGTGTGTTAATTAAGGAAGAAAGAGAAGGAATCCCTCTATCTGCTGAACTGTATATTGGAAGCATCATAGCGACTAGTCTCCTCTCACCAGCTCAGAGTCAACTGTAAATTAGGATCTAGGGTCTGCAGAGGTAAAAATGAATATTAGTCACATAATAGTCAAAAATAATGTTATTACTCATGTACAACCCCTTTATATCCTCAAACGTGCCCCTTGCATACCTCAGTAAAAGAGTTTTATACTTGTACTGCTCTGCTTGTAAATTATGCCATTCCGATGGGTCTCTCCAAATTGCGATCAGCGCCACCCTGGACCATTAAGACGCTGCCTCGGTTCCTTTAAACGTCGGTCCAGTCTCTTCAAACGCTGCCTCTTCTAGCTGCATGTAAGTGGAAGTCTCGCACCTGCGGAGTGGAAGTCTCGCACCTGCGGAGTGGAATCGGAGGCCTTGCGCTGGCGAAAGTCACTGTGCCCTATTGAAGAACTAGTGATTCCACCACTGCGCAGGCATGACATTTCAGGCACTGTGGATGACGAAGAGATGTCATTTACTTACATGCAGTTAGAAAAGACGACGTTTGACGGGACCGGGTTGTCACTGATCGCAATCTGGAGACACCCATTGGATTGGACTGCGCAATTTACAAGCAGCGCGGGACAAGTATAAAACATTGTTCTTGAGGTATGCTGGGGCATCTCTGAGGATACAAATGGGTTGCAGGACCCCCATTCACATTATCTAAAAGGTGAGGGGATAAGTTTATAAGCAAAAAAACTGGTGACAGGTTCTCTTTAAAAAACGGATTCGTTAACGAAAGGGATAACAATCAGTTATGATCCATTTCCAGTAGACTTCAATGTTAGATCTAGTTACTATATATAGTTTATTTTTGGGTGCAGATTACACTTTTTGATCCCATTAACAAACAGGCTAGTAAGAAGTAATTTTAGGACATTTCCATCATCATTCAAATGAATGGATCCCGTACTGGAAAATTATGTTTCAGTATATGTCATCCCAAAAAAAGGGAAATAACTGCTAAACATATGAACACAGCCTAAACTGAAAAGTTACTTGACACTGCGGTTACCCTTTAAATATATCGACACTAAAGATGATCTGCAACTTGAATGTTATTCAGGCGTCGTTGTAAAGATGTGCCATTACTTAAATAGTTTCCATTATTCACACTTTTCTTTCTGTGTGAACAAGGAATAATCCAAATATTTCTAAAGTGAATGGTTCCGTTAAAAAATGTCTACTGCAATGCAAGTCGCTGCTTCAAAAATCTCTAAAGCAAGAGCACAGCCTACGAATAAAGACAGACGACATTCTGTATCATCAGTATAGAACGGAGATAAAAGCAAACGCTATTGTATTGGGAAACTCAGCGTCTAAATGAATCCAGAGAGTATTATCATCAAAAATAGAAATGAGACTTAGAAGAAGACAGAAACCACTTGGACAATTTTCACAATAGCGCCCAGCCTATTAATAAAGACAAAAGCTATAGTGACATCGTGATGATACAAGACCTTCGGCAAAAAAAAAAAGACAAAAAATACAATCACTGCAGTGACATTGTCACAATAGAACACAGCCTATAAATAAATACCAAAAGACAACTACTGTTACTACTGTTGGGCTGTTATTATTCTGCCGCTGTTCACTAAATAACAAAAAAAAAAACGTTATGGTTTAAAAGCAGATGGGTGAGCGCTGATTTTTTTTCTACTGTTGGAATGAATTGATACGATTGAGACATTATCATATTCAAAAATAGCGTAAAAATGAAGACCCCGGGGTGACTTATTCCTAATGCCAGTTGCAAACTCTTTTGCACTCAAGTACAACATGCCAAATTTCTTAAGATGTGAACCTTTGGCTAAAATTGCACCAGAAATTTAAATTTATGCCTGCTATGAGCAATGCAAAATTTGGTATGTAAGTGATGGCAAATCTGTTAAAATGCAGGAAACCCCTTTGTACCCCAAGAAAAGTGTGAAAAAGTGTAAAAAAGTCAAAAATGATAGCGCAAATATGGTGTGCATCACAATTGGCAAATTTTCTACCTCATAAAATTGGCATAAAAGTTTTTTAAAATTCCCACACACAGGGGCATAACTATAACTATAGGTGTAGGGGTTGCAATTGTACCCGGGACCGGAGCCTAAAAGGGCCAAAAAGTCTATTTCTATTAAAGACTTGCAATAGTTGAGGGCCCTGTTGGAGCTTTTACATTGGGGCCCACAAGCTTCAAGTCTGCAAAGATATCACTCCTAATCTTCTATTAACATACACAAAGCCCTCCACAGTTCTCTGCCCTAGGCCTCATTCCGATGTCCTTTTCTGTCCACGTATGAGAAAAACTGTCCTATTCTTTTGATCATACTCTGATCAGAGTTTCATCAGAGTTTCATCAGTGTGGTCCGAGTGTCATCAGCTTTTCTCGTACGTGGAGAAAAAATAAAGTTTCTCCATCTTCTCCTTTCTGACAGTCCGTGAATATCAGACCGCACTCATCGGAGTGCAGTCAGATTTTTTCACAGACCCGTAGACTTGCAATGCCAATTTTGATCCTACCTGATCTGATCAAAATTTAACAAAATATGAATCGATCCAATCCAATTAAAATCAGACATGTTAGCGCTATTTTCCGCAGCACATTCGGTCTGTGAAAAATCATGGACATGTGAATGGCGCCATAGACTATCACACGTATGAGTGCTATCCGTGAAAGACACTGGCAGCAGTCGTACCTGGAAAATCGGTCATCTGAATAAGGCCTAACATGAATCAGTGAATAGTTAGAGGGCACCTGTTAAAATAAAAGCCAAAAAACATAGGCGCTAGAGTAAGAGGGACTAAATTCATTAAGAGGCATTGACACATTTTGTGCATCTTTTAACTACCATGTGCCCCCACAAAAATGATACTCCGGTCAGAAATTGGAGTACATTTCTGTTGTAATTTACACCACTTTTGTAGCATAAATTCTGTTGAATTTACTGGATGCGCTGACAATGCCCGTCCAAACTAAACTTTTTAAAAGTTTTCAAAAATTAGCCAAGTGGTCGACACTGGCATAAAACCGTCAAAACAAAACCGACAAAAACTGATTGTTGAATCAGGGCCAACGTGTAATGCCAGACTCTCCTGAAACAGTGCCACAAGTGACAAAAGATTTGTCTGGTATTGTAGTGTGAGCAAGTTACTTGGATGCAACAGCACAGACAATGAGGAGACAGTAGGACTTAACCAACATTATTTATTTGACTAAAGGCCCTTTTACATTTAGCGATGCACCAGCGATCCGACCAGCGATCCCACCCGGTCAGGATCGCTGGTGCATCGCTAAATGATCGCTAGTGAGCTTTCATACAGAAAGATCTCACAGCGATGCAGCAGCGACGCAGAGCACGATACTTACCATTCACACACAGCGATCCTGACGTCCTCCCGCCCGCATCCAGCGTCGCTCGTCGTCACAGCAGGAAGTCTCAGCAGGAAGCGCCCGACGAGAAATGGAGCCGGTCATTCTCGCGCGATCAGTGATGGACAGCGGGGGAGCCGGTCGCTGGTAAGTATCACACATAGCGATATCGCTAGCAATATCGCTATAACGTCACAAAACCAGTGACGTTTTAGCGATATTGCTAGCGATATCGCTTAGTGTAAAACCCCCTTAAGACAGAAAGAAAATCTATCTACACAAGTAAGCATTAAATTATGGGTATCAGTAGCAATGTCAATGCAGTATATTGTGACAGTATTAGAACAGCGATGTGACTAAATATAATATCTATGTAATGTTCTATTATATACACTGTTCTTAGTGTTCTTGTTGTCTAGCAGTTAAACAACTGTTAATACCTTTATGCCTCAGCTTAACGGACATCATTCTCAGTACTCAGCCCTTCCCTAGTCTCTGTAAGCTCCTCTGATCGTCACACTGACCCTCAGGGGGTAGAAGTCACCGGTATTTCCTGCTAGGCCACAAGTCTTAGATATGTGAGTCACTGGGTACACAGTGTGCTCTTTCCAGTGGCTGTCTCCGTTCCCTGAAGCATGGCCCCAGCCCACACACTGTACCATATGTCTACGCTGGAAGTAACGTCCGGAAAAGTCCTCCCAAGACTGGTTCAGATTTGGTCACGGTCTTCTAATTGCACTGCTTACAGTAACCTATTGGCGCTGAATATGGTGTTCTACTGTTGCTGATTACGGTCTTCTACTGGCGATGCTTATGGTTTTCTATTTGCCCTTGTCATGGTCTCCTACCTACTCTGCTTACGGTCTTCTATTGGCGCTGGTTATGGTCTTCTACTGGCGCTACTTACGGTCTTGTACTGACGTGGCCAACAGTCTTCTACTGATGCTGCTTACGGTATTCTACTGGTTTTCTATGGTTTTCTACTGACGCAGCTTACGGTCTTCTACTAGCGCTGCTTACGGTATTCTATTGGCGCTTGTCATGGTCTTCTACTTACTCTGCTTACGGTCTTCTATTGGCGCTGGTTATGATCTTCTACTGGCGCTGCTTACGGTCTTCTACTGATGTGGCTTACAGTTTTCTACTGAAGCTGCTTATGGTATTCTACTGACACTGGTTATTGTCTTCTACTGGTGTTGCATATGGTCTTCTACTGGTGCTGTTTACGGTCTTCTACTGGTGCTGCTTATGGTATTCTATTGGCACTGGTTATGGTCTTCTACTGGTGCTGCTTATGGTCTTCTACTGGCGCTGCTTACAGTCTTCTACTGACGCAACTTATGGTATTGTACTGGTGCTGGTTATTGTCTTCTACTGGTGTGGCATACAGTCTTCTACTGGTGCTGCTTATGGTATTCTATTGGCACTGGTTATGGTCTTCTACTGGTGCTACTTATGGTCTTCTACTGGTGCTGCATACACACCAACGCCAACTGCCAACTTCTCGCATAAAACAAGTCTGAGGGCAGTACAAAATAATACTAAGGATCACTAGCCCCACACTTAAAACATGACTATGTTAATACTCAAGAAAAAAGAAGTGTGTACAAAAATAGCCAGGATCACCTTGAATAAATTTCAAGTATTAGAAACAATACATTTTATTAAAGCATGATTACACAGGATTACACAAACAAGGTACAGACCACATGTTAAAAACAATTAAAAAAAAAACATAACACCTGAAGGACCGGTTAGGTACCTTGCAGCTATCTCCACTGTGTGCACCAGATGTATCAAAAATAACGCAACATTGAACAAATGACAATCAGCCAACAGTCTAAATGAAGTAAATTACCACAAAAACAGACAAAATATTCAAGTCCAGTGGCTAAAGCTGCACTGAGAGAACCCCAATAGAGCAAATGCAAAAGACCCTAAACAATGGGATCAGTTGAGTAATAGGTTTAAATAGTTTAAACATAAGGACTATAGCATATGGTAAAAGCCATTTAGGTGTAAAAGAAGAAGGCAGCAAAAAGGCCTGTAGGTGGATAAGGAGATACAAATACCCAGTTACAGCATGGTGTGTGGAGAGAGGAACCCCACGCGTATCGCCACTAAGCATGGCTTCCTCAGGGGAAACTGCCAAGTTCTCGGCCCAGCGAGGCCTTTTATACTTAGTAACTGTGACACAGCTGCCACCTGACATGGTGTCTTCTTCAATCCCTTCCCCAGGAACATGCACTTCCACTCTTGGTGTTCTTACTACTATAATTTATTCTTTACTTTCACTTTCACCTTTGACCAGCAGATGGCGATGTTCACTTGCAGTTACTTAGCTTGGCATCAACTGTGCTCATCTTCTCTCTTGGTCACCTCCTTACAGTAGCTCACCTCCACTAATGGGACTTCCACTAATACAGTAGGTCAAGGCCCTGGTACAATTTTTTGCATTGGGGCCCGGGAGCTTCAATTTCCCCCTCTGCATGATCTGCTCCTCTACAGGGTAACCTCAGTGCTGTACTGTAATGTATTACAATGATATACAGATTTATGGGATTTCCGTACAATATTTAAAAAATCACATAATGATGGACCGCAGTGGTAGAAGTCATCCACTCCGCAGCTCTCACTTCTCCTGTCATCCACATATACTTATAATTCTCTCCTTATCAATCGCTTCCCTTGACCTCATACAAATTGGAATAATTGGTCTGTCGGGTCTCATTGATTTTCAGTGAGTCTCAGTGATTTCAAGTTGCTCTTAAAAAATTTTTTTGAGCATCAGCAGTTTTAAGGGTTCAATAGTCATCTTCACTTAAGACAAAATCCTTCATTTCCATCAAGATCCCGTATTTTTCTGTGAGATTATTCAGATATCCTTCATTTATACTCAGCGTTGGTCACATTCCAGAATCTAGCTCAAGCTTCAGATTATTAATACGATAAGTATAGGGAGAAATATTCAAGATTTCCCTACAAATAATCGAAAAAGATTTAACTAAAAGTTGTTACAGTGTTATAGATGTAGCAGAGCTGAAGTTGTAATTGAACTGCTCCTTCCGTATGTTGGTAAAGGGAATCTGTCAGCATGTGTTGCTATTTAAGTGAAGCATAATATAGGGCATGAAAACCTGTTTATTTCGGGGGTAATACAAGGCTGACATCACCACCCCCCACGCACTCGGGCAAGTGTCGTGGCCCTGGTCAAACGGTGGAGCCCATTCACCGTCAGGGATACCGGCACTTGACGTGTGGAGCCTGGTGCCAGCACCAGCACTGCTCCCCACGCGTCGTACTTTCAACATCCTGGATGTTGATACAGTTGAAAACAATGATGGGAGAGGAAGTGCTCCCTCTCCCATCATTCCCCCTCTGAGCTCTGTGATGTCTTAGCGCACAGGGTGCGATGACGTCACTACTGCGCGCCCTCTGGGCTGAGCAGTGCAGAGAGTCAGACGACGCTGAGGAGACAGGAGCAGTGGGATAACGGAGAGCGGTGAATATTTGATTATTTCTTTTTTATGTATGGAGGACTATATGGGGCCCATTATACTGTATGGCGCACTATGTGGTGTCCATAATACTGTATGGAGGACTATGTGGTGCCCATAATAGTGTATGGAGGACAATTTGGTGCCTATAATACTGTATAGAAGACTATGTGGTGCCCATAATACTGTAAGGATGACTATGTGGTACCCATAATACTGTATGGAGGGCTATGTGGTGCTCATAATACTGTAAGGAAGGCTATGTGGTGCCCATAATACTGTATGGAGGACTATGTGGTACCCATAATACTGTAATGAGGACTATGTGGTGCCTATAATACTGTATGGAGGACTATGTCGTGCCCATAATACTGTATGGAGGACAATGTGGTACCCATAATACTGTATGAGGGACTATGTGGTGCCTATAATACTGTATGGAGGACTATGTTGTGCCCATAATACTGTATGGAGGACTATGTGGTGCCCATAATACTGTATGGAGGACTATGTGGTACCCATAATACTGTAATGAGGACTATGTGGTGCTCATAATACTGTATGGAGGACTATGTGGTACCCATAATACTGTATGGAGGACTATGTGGTACCCATAATACTGTATGGAGGACTATGTGGTGCCTATAATACTGTATGGAGGACTATGTCGTGCCCATAATACTGTATGGAAGACTATGTTGTGCCCATAATACTGTATGGAGGGCTATGTGGTGCCCATAATACTTAAAGAGGCCCACTGAGACTCTTTCGCCAGGGAAGCAAAAAAAAACTGGAGCTTGCCCTGATTAGAGCTACACTTGGGTTTTGCCCTTTATAGGGCGGTAGCATGTAAATGAAGCATGACTGGGTAGATAAATGCGACACCTGACTCCTGCTGCCAGCAAAACCCCATGGAACCTGACATCCCGACAGCTTTTGTGGGTGAGAGCTACATATTTTGATGCACTATGGAACCTTCCATTTACTTTGTTGTAAATCTACATGCTATTTACCAACACAGGCTTATTATCTACTAACAATATTAGTATAAGGACTATTATTAAGTGTATTTTCCTGGGATTATCCCTTTTTTATCATAATTATTAATAGTTATGTTTTAAAAGAGACTTTCTATGTTGCTTAATATTATATACTCTGAGACTAGATCCTGACAGCACTAACTGGTATTTTAGTTATAATCCTGAAGGTTCACATACTTTTTCCACTCTCAGACAGACGTGATACTGGATAATATTCTTCAATTAAAAATAATTATAAAGTCTAACATTTTTTACTCGTTTGTTTTATTTTGTTTTCTTCATCTACTGTTAGGACGGGGGGGGGGATCTAATTCAGTTTTGGGTCAAATTTGAGCAGAAATATTGATCATTGTGACGGGTTCTCGCCGCTGTCTACTTTTGTGATTACTGTCTAATACAGGGACTGTAAAACAGCGCCTGCAATTGTTTGACAAGTACAACTTTGCATTGTTTAACCTCGAAAATACAATTTGTTTTCTGCTAAGCCAATTATTTCTTTACAGCTTTAAATATTGTATTCTACATTGTGTATGAAAACCATAGAACAGAAAGTAATGTTCCTGACTGCATTAAATTAGGAGTAAATAGGTCTACATAAGCAGGTGAGCAGGTCTGCATCTAATTTATTGGAACGAGTGTGTACCGTGTAACAACGAATCATATTTAGTGGTAGAATTAACTGCGAACCTGCTGCTTTACTTTACTTTATGAAGTGTGTCTAACGATTTTTAATACAAACTTTTATTAACCGCGAGTTCTGAATAGAGAGCATGCGGGAACGCTGACACCTAGTGGCCACCTGATGTGTAGCAATTCTCTAACATCCTTACAGTATGTATCATTTATTTAACCTTTTAAATATAGCTGCAATATATTATGTGGTGCTGTTCAGAGATTGGCGTAATTTAGATCAGTCGTTATCTAGCGATGAGTGAACGTGCTTGGATAAGGTGTTATATGAGCATGTTCATGTGCTATCCAAATGTCTTCGGCACGCTCGAAAAATATGTTTGATTCGCCACAGCTGCATGTCTCGTGGCTGATCGATAGTCGCAACACAAAAAGGCAATCCCCGCATGTGATATGGCTATCTAACAGCTGCAAGACATGCAGCCGCGAGGACTCGAACATACTTTTCGAGCACACCAAAGACACTCTGTTAGCACTCGAGCATGCTTAGATAACACCTTATTCGAGCACACTCGCTCATCACTATCTATATCCCTTATGGAATTCATAATCTCAGTTCCCTATTTCACGTATATACATATAAAAGCCAATTAACCACAGTGTGTTTTAGGACTGTGTGGAAAACCATAGATAAGCTGCTAAAATGGCCCAGCCATTCATCTGACCTGAATCCAATAGAAAATGCATGAAAAGAACTAAAGCACAGACTTCATAGGATGGGAAGAGTATTTGTGTGGAAGAATGGGCCAAAATGACACACGAGCAATGCCTGCAACTAGTTTCTCCATACAAAGTTTGTAATTTCTTACTATTACCCATAGCTTAATTTATCGACATCTATGATTTGATTTCTCTGTTTGTGTGGATTGGATGGATTGTTATTTACATCTGGTGAGAATTTCATGTCAATGGCACCTTTAGAAATATATTTACTTAGAAAATTGATGACGTGTTCAATAATAATTTCACCTGTGTATCTATGCATATCTATCTATCCGTCCAGAGTTGCCAATTTGTCAGCCGCTATATATATATATATATATATATATATAGTAGGAATTCGACTCACTTAGGTGCGACGGGAGACAGTCAGGAGGCAGGTTCCCTTGAAGTCCATGCGGTTTATTACGTCATAAACCAAACAGCATGTCACCAAAATAAACAGCCTTCAGTTCAGGCGACAAAATAACATCAAAATGTCCTTTCCTTCAGGCTCAGTCCGCGAGCCTCAGCGCACACAGGAGGTGTATACCCCCCTCACATACAGCTGCCTTGTTCATGAGCAGGCCACATTATAAGGGTGTAGCCACACCCACGAACTCAGCAGCTGACTGGTCACATGACTGTGACCTCACCACAGGTCCTTCAAAACAATAATAATACAGCAATATTTGTTATGCCTTACATTATGGAGACAAGCCATTTATGAGACACATATTTCCCATCGATTACACGACCTTTAGCCCTGCCACATACCTCCCCCCTCTGCCTAAAGCCATGGGGCTTGGCACTTTCACCTACCAGGCAAGGGATTCTGGAGAGGGCATCCGCATTCCCATGTAGCTTCCCAGCCCTATGCTCTACATGGAAGCTGAAGTCTTGTAGGGCTAAGAACCAGCGGGTGACCCTGGCATTCTTACTCTTTGTTTCCCTCATCCACCTGAGTGGGGCATGGTTGGATATTAATCTAAACTTCAGTCCCACCAGGTAGTACCGTAATGTATCCACTGCCCATTTTATGGCCAAACACTCCTTCTCTACAACTGAGTAATTTCTCTCACAGGAAGTCAACTTCCTACTCAAGTAGAGAACAGTTAGAGGTGCAGCCATTGTGGCGAAGTTTAGGATGAATCTCCTGTAATATCCCTCAATCCCCAGGAAGGCTTTAACTTGCTTCTTTGACAGAGGCCTCAGCCATGTTTGAATTGCCTCCACTTTATTAATTCGAGGTTTGATCTCGCCACATCCCACTACATATCTGAGGTACTTGGCTTCTTCTTTTCCCAAGGTACACTTCTTTGGGTTTATTGTAAACCCCGCCTCTCTTAACGCATCAAACACTGCTTGAACCTTTTCCAGGTGAGTCTCCCAGTCCAGGATAAAGATGATGATATCATCCAGGTACGCAGCAGCGTATAGTTTATGAGGCACAAGGATTCTATCCATAGCCCTCTGGAATGTTGCCGGAGGTCCCTGCAGGCCAACGGCATCCGGACATACTGGAAGCACCCGTCTGGTGTGGAAAATGCAGTCTTCTCCTTGGCTTCCTGTGCCATAGGGATCTGCCAGCATCCCTTTGTCAGATCCAAGGTGGTTATGTACCTGGCAGGTCCAAGTCTCTCGAAAAGCTCATCAACGCGTGGCATGGGATAAGCGTCGAACTTGGAGACCTCATTCAACTTCCGGTAATCGTTGCAGAACCTCCATTCACCATCAGGTTTTGGGACCAGGACAATCGGGCTTGACCAGCCGCTCTTGGATTCCTCAATGACCCCAAGCTTCAACATATGCTGCACCTCCTTGGAGATTACATCTCGCCAGGCCTCAGGAATACGATACGGTTTCACGTTCACCTGCACATGTGGCTCGGTCAAAACTTCGTGCTCCACCACCTTCATGCACCCCGGCAACTCTGAAAACAGGTCCCTGGTTTTCTGGAGTAACTCCTGGCACTGCTGTTTCTGGGCCTTCGATAGTGTCTCCGTTATGGTAACCGCTCCAACCTCCCATTCTAGGTTGCCTAGCAAGCACAGAGTTACCACTGGCTCTCTATCTTGCCATGGCTTGATGAGGTTGACATGGTAAACCTGGTATGGCTTCCGTCTTCCGGGTTGGTGGATCCTGTAGCTTACGTCTCCCAGCTTCTTCACCACCTCATATGGCCCTTGCCACTTGGCCAAGAACTTACTCTCCACCGTCGGGATTAGCACAAGAACTCGGTCTCCTGGATTGAACTGCCTCACTCTGTCTGACCGGTTTTAGACCCTGGCCTGAGCCTCTTGTGCCTGGCGGAGATGTTCTTTAACAATGGGCATCACCTTTGCAACCCTTTGCTGCATCAGTGCCACATGCTTAATGACGCTTCTGTGGGGCGTGACTTCGGCTTCCCAGGTTTCCTTGGCTATATCTAGGAGACCTCACGGATGTCGGCCGTACAGAAGCTCGAAGGGCGAGAACCCTGTGGAGGCCTGGGGGACTTCATGGATAGAAAACAGCAAATACGGTAAGAAACAATCCCAGTCTCTACCATCTTTCTCTATGACTTTTCACAGCATGCTCTTCAGTGTCTTGTTAAACTTCTCAACAAGGCCATCTGACTGTGGATAGTACACTGAAGTCCTCAAGTGGGAGATTTGCAAGACTCTGCACAATTCCCTCATCACCTTGCTCATAAAAGGTGTCCCCTGGTCGGTCAGAATCTCCTTCAGCAAACCCGTCCGGGAAAAAACATGGACCAGCTCACGGACTATACTCTTCGCGGAGGAGTTTCTCAGGGGAATGGCCTCAGGATAGCGTGTGGCATAGTCCAGGATAACTAATATATACTGATGGCCCCGAGCTGATTTAACTAAGGGACCAACCAAGTCCATGACAATTCTCTCAAATGGCACCTCAATAATGGGCAGTGGCACAAGAGGGTTCCGAAAATTAGATGTGGGGGCAGTTAACTGACATGTTGGGCAGGACCTGCAATAGTTTGCTATTTCCCGGTGACACCCAGGCCAATAGAACCTCTGTACAATCCGTTCCTGCATTTTTTCCACCTCCAGGTGTCCCGCCAAGATGTGTGAATGGGCCATGTCCAACACTTTCCGTCTATAGGGGCCTGGTACTATTAACTGCTCTACCACCTCCTCCCTTATTTTCGTGACCCGGTACAACAATTCCCCACTCAACATAAAATAGGGAAACCTTGTGTCTGCTCCCGGCTCTTGTGCAACCCCATTAATGACAGTGACATTGTTAAAGGCTTCCCTCAGCATGGGGTCCCTATGTTGAGCAGTCCCAAAAGTCTCCCCGGCCACCCTAACTCCGGGATGTCAGGGACAGGGGAACCTTCCTCTTCATCCCCAACAAGGACACATAAAGGAAACCCGTCTGCCTCTGGTGGTGGCGATACCTCATTGGGGTGGATTGGTTCCCTGCTCGTGCTAGCACACTCAGAACCCTTCCCCCACAAATCCCAAAACAGACAGAAATCCCGGCCAATAATTATAGGATGCAACAAGCCTCGAACAACGCCAACTTCATGCGACTTGGTGCCATGCAGCATTTCAATATTCACCCTAGCCATAGGGTAGTCCTTTGCATCGCCATATATGCACCGAACGCCAATCTTTTTACCCGGGAGTATGTTGAGAGGAAAACTGGCCCTCACAAGGGTCACCAAGCTCCTGGAGTCTAGAAGCGCCATTGCTGCTCGCCCATTCACCTTCACTGGACATGCTTGTGGCCCCTCGTTAAGTGGCAAATTCACACTGCAAGCTGGATATGCGTAGTATGAACTACAGCGTCCCATGCTGCAGTCCATCTGCTCGGTGGTCTGGGAACAACGGGCAGCTATATGTCCTGGCCTGTGACACTTCTAGCAAATAATATCACCTGAGGAGACCTTGGGCACCGCCTCCTCCGCCCCTTTTGACCTTGGACGCACCACCCCTTTTTGGGACTCCGCCCCCTGCTGGGTCCCCCAATACGGAATGGGCTGCTTCCCCAATGAACCTTCCATCCCCTGGTATCTCTCGACCAGCCCAACCAGTTCATCGGCATTTTGGGGATTACCCTGGGCCACCCAAGTGTGTAGGGGTCTCGGCAGAGAATGCACAAACCGATCCATGACCACTCGCTCTACCATCTGTGCTGGGGAAGACGACTGGCTGCAGCCATTTCTGGACCAGGTGCAACAGGTCGAACATTTGGGAGCGTGGTGGTTTGTCCCGGTGATAGGCCCAGCAATGAACTCGCTGTGCCCTGGTAGTCATTGTTACCCCCAAGCGTGCAAGAATTTCCGCTTTTAATTTGGGATACTCTCTGGAATCTTGTACAGTCAGGTCAAACTACACCTTCTGGGGCTCCCCCGTTAGGTATGGGGCCAGTACCTCTGCCCACCACTCTGGCTGAAGTTTTTCCCTCTCAGCCACCCTCTCAAAGACCGTCAGGAAGGCCTCCACATCATCCTCAGGGGTCATTTTTTGCAATGCGCATCTTACCACCTTCGTGACGTGGGTGGCATCAGCCGGACCTGGGGTTGGGGCGCTCGTTCTGCCCTCCTGGATGGCGGTTGCCAGAAGCTGCATCAGCTGCTGTTGCTCCTGCTGGCTCTGCTGGAGCTGCTGTAAGAACAGCCTGTTGGCCTCCTGTTGCTGTGTCTGGGCCTGGACCAGGTGTTTCAGCAGGTCCTCCATTATTCCGGGTAGAGCTTGCTGCCTCGCTGAAAACTTTACCCAGGACATGCAGCAACGGTCTCACGTCTCTGCTGGGAACTCTGCCCACACGTCTAGCACCAATTGTAGGGATTCTACTCGCTTAGGTGCGACGGGAGACAGTCAGGAGGCAGGTTCCCTTGAAGTTCATGCGGTTTATTACATCATAAACCAAACAGCATGTCACCAAAATAAACAGCCTTCAGTTCAGGCGACAAAATAACATCAAAATGTCCTTTCCTTCAGGCTCAGTCCGCGAGCCTCAGCGCACACAGGAGGTGTATACCCCCTCACATACAGCTGCCTGGTTCATTAGCAGGCCACATTATAAGGGTGTAGCCACAACCCCGAACCCAGCAGCTGAGGTCCTTCAAAACAATAATAATACAGCAATATTTGTTATACCTTACATTATGGAGACAAGCCATTTATGAGACACATACCTCCCATCGATTACACGACCCATAGCCCTGCCACTATATATATATATATATATATATATATATATATATATATATATAAATTCATATATATATATATATATATATATATATTCTAGTCATGGAGACATGTGTGTTCAGTATTAATACTAGTAGTGTGTTCAGATCCTTAAGAGCTGTGTAATATTGGTTCATGACATAATTTCCATGCTGTTGTCCTATGCGGCAAATGTGTTGTCTGGATGTAAGGATGATAAATAATGCATCTGTAGTCAATCACGGCACAGCCTCAGGTCATAATCAGAGCTTCAGATTAAGCCACCACACACATTTAAATAACCATTAGACAGTGCTGAGATAATGTGATAT
The DNA here is from genome assembly GCF_039654945.1 of Dendrobates tinctorius. Lineage (NCBI taxonomy): Eukaryota > Metazoa > Chordata > Amphibia > Anura > Dendrobatidae > Dendrobates > Dendrobates tinctorius. The sequence goes on along the minus strand of NW_027362062.1, from coordinate 4,646,280 downwards.
TTGCAGCTTTATATTGGCCATTAGCTAGCATTAATAAACAAGATTGAGAAATGGCCTATTTAAACTTTATTTTTTCTATATTTTCACATTCGGGGCCTCGTAATGATTTTTTTTAAATGATGTGAAAACACCTAATGTAGGTACAAACATTGCACATGTTAAAGTGGGAGGAAAAAACTCGGCTTTGTCAGGTCAATTAATTCCAGTGATTAGCGAGACTTTCAAATAGAAGCCATATTTGTCTCCATGGTATTAAACAGATTTGGGTTATAACACGGCTCCGGGCACTCGGATGAGCTAGTCTTCATTTTAAAGAACAATCCCAAGTGGACATTTTGTCCCTCTAGGGCCTGCTGAATTTTTGAGCAATGTAACTACCTTTTTAAAGGAAATTGAAAGCGTCTGCCTCTATTAATCAGAAGAGCAACTTCTGCTCTAGATCCTATTGTTTTCACTTATGAAGCACCAGAAATGTCAGGCAGACATTTTTCTCCCAGTCCATATTGAAATAGCATGCATGGCTATAGGGATTGAGAGCAGATAGCTGCATCTCAAACATCAATTAAACAAGATTGTTCCGAGGAATAAATCGGACATGTGCACGTCCCCATAAAAATACACTGGCCTGAGCGTGATGCCATGTTTTGACGGATCGCACTTGGACCAAAACTATGGTCGTTTGCACAAGCCCTATTTTTCACCCACTTCTTGTTTTGCCTTACAAATACTGATGTAAAAATACTGACCAAATACTGAACATGTGAACTAGGTTTAAAAGAAATCTCTGAGCAGTAGTAAAGGAGTTGACGCACTCTTCTTCAGAGCTGAGATCTCCCGAATTTCCATGCCTATTCAAAGTTTCACTATTTGTAAGCCAAAACCAGGAGTAGATGAAAAATACAGAAGTTGTGATGTGTTTCTATTATACTTTTCTACTGATTGTTCCACTCTTGATTTTGGCTTACAAATACTGACGTAAAATACTGACCAAATACTGAACGTGTGAATGTGGCCTAATTGCTCTTATTTTAGTCCCCCTGCTCCCATTAGTATTAATTTTTTGGGCGGGGGGTTGTTGTTTGTTGTTTTATTTTTAATTTAATTTAATTCTCCATCCCTCTCCCCTCTCTATAGATTTTAACATGCAACAGTAAGCTGACCCCTCAGTGAGCTGTAAGTATATTTTGTTTTGAGCAATATGGATTTCAGCAGTTTTAAATTCAAGAGACTGTGATTTCAAGAAGTGGTTCATAAGTGGAGAAAGAAGCATATTTTGTTGATAAGATATATTTGAAAAAATATTATATTCACTTCTACTATTTCATTATGCAAAGTATTTTGAAACAACAGTGACCGTTTAGAGGAGCTGTCTGGTGTTCTGCTAAAAGTCTGCAGTCATTCTATGTGACCGCAAACTTCTGAATCCTTACAGTGTGCGCACCACACGCTTTCAGGATCCTCTGGTATTGATGCTGAGAGCGGTCGTTCACATGACCGTAAATAAGCGATTTGCATATTTCCATCCACATTCCGACTAGACATGCTCGGCCTCGCTCAACTCACTTGTCTTTAAAGCAAGTCTAGTTGGCGCATGACCACATGTATGCAAAATCGCATACTTGCAGTTACGTGACTGCCCTATCTCAGCAGCAATACCAGAGTGTCCTGACAGTGTGAGGTACGCGTGCTGTAAGGATTCAGATGTCTGCAGTTGAACAGAGTAACTGCAGACTTGCATCAGAAGACCAGACAACCTTTTTAAGGCTCAGGTTTCTAGATACACCAGAGATGGTAGTGAATTTTTGCCCCAGATCTTTTCCCCTTCACAGTCACTGTTATGATATAATGATGCATGGTAAGGAATTGTGCACACAGATTTTTTTTTGCTTTGTTTTTGGAACGTAAACTGAGCAGAAACTGAGTGGAACGTCTCCAAAACTGTCAAAAAACTTGGAGTTCCTGCTTAGTTTCCTCTCCCAAAACTCAATAAAAAGACACAGTGTGCAGATACCTAACCACAAACTTTTTTTTCTTGTAACTAGAAATACATTTTTAGGCTTAACACAATCTATTTAGAAGTTATACTTTAACATAAACAAAATAAAAATGTCGCCAGTCAAGTATTCCTGTGAAAGTCTTTATTTTTCTATTTCAGTACAGACGTAGTTTGCAGTGCAGTATACAACTATATACACATGTACGGATGACAGTAAGGTGAGCAGTTAGATTGCCAGCAAGAGAGACATTGGAGAAATGGACTATTTACATATCCTGCCCGCTTCTGGGGGGTGAAGACCGCTGCACACAGTCACAACCGCTCTCTAGATTTAGGTAGCTCAAGAAAATAACATATTACATATACACAACAAACATCATTTAATCTTATTATGCTGCAAGGATTTTGCATTAAATAAACATGAAAATTAAAAAAAAAAACTTGGAATGAGGTTAAATACTAGCAAAATGTGATGTCTAAAATACAAGAACATCAAATGATGGAGCTGGTGATGCTGCAGGGGATGCCTAGAGTATCCGAGCTCCACGTGACATAAATAGAAGACAAGTTGCAGGTAAAATAAATCATCAGAATCTATTTCCTATCATTCGTAAGGAGAAACTCTAGCCTTAAAGGGGGGTTTACAGTTGTAATAGATAAACATGGATTTTTGTGAGTACTCACCGTAAAATCCTTTTCTCCGAGACGCTCATTGGGGGACACAGGTATTGTGGTGTATGCTACCCCCATCTGGAGGCTGACACTAGGCAAACAACACAAGGTTAGCTCCTCCCCCACCGTATACACCCTCGCCCTGAATGCGGGCGGAAACCAGTTTAGTGCAAAAGCAGTAGGAGAACAATAACAATCAGCCTTAATGCAGAAAACAATATGTCTGGCAAAGGACCACACTGATATTCACAAAATAACACACATTAATTAAATAAACGAGAGCCAACTTGGCTAACAGGGTGGGTGCTGTGTCCCCCAATGAGTGTCTCGGAGAAAAGCATTTTACGGTGAGTACTCACATAAATCCATGTTTCTCCTTCGTCTCATTGGGGGACACAGGTACTGTGGGATGTCCCAAAGCAGTCCCTGGGTGGGAGATTGATTCACCGATCCAAGCTACATGCACCTCCTGTGTAAAGGTGCGCCACCGCTGCTTGGAGAATCCTTCTACCCAGGCTCGCATCCACCGAAGCCTGACTATGAATACTATAATGTTTAGTAAACGTGTGCAGGCTGGACCAGGTTGCTGCCTTGCATACCTGTTCCGCCGAAGCCTGGTGCCGAAGCGCCCAAGAGGCGCCCATTGCCCGAGTAGAGTGCGCTTTGATCCCTGATGGAACTGGCGCACCTCTGATGCGATAGGCCTCTGTTATGAATGGGTCACCGAGGAGGAACAACAAAAAGCTAAGTCCCAGAAAACCAGAGAGGTTGGTCACTATGCGGATTGCAGATCCCTGATCTTAACCACACAACTAACAGTAGCAGTGGAGCATTCCTACGTTGTTCCTAGACGCCTCGTCACCGCCGGAGGACTACATAAACCTAAAGCAAGAAAAGGGAAAACTAACTGCCCCAGAGCAGACCCCAAAGGAAAAGACAGCCCCACACATGTATTGACGGTGAAGCAAGATGAAAACACAAACACAGGCAGGAAAATAGGCTTAGCAAACGATGGGGTCCGACTAACTAGAAAGGACAGGAAAGGAAAGCCACTGTCTGCAATCTGCCAAAAAACCCTACCAAAAATAATGTCCAACACGTCTGATAGCAAAATTAACCCTGAAGTCACTAGACTTCTCCCACTATATCAGCACTCTGAAATATTCTGAAACAGAGCAAAAAGAGGCCAATCTAATAAGGGACAAGAAGGCAAATTGGCAAATACAGATAAATAGGAGTGGAAGTTCAGCATAGCCCCAGCAGGGGCAAGCTGACCACACAAGAAACTGAATTGACCAACAAGCGCAAGTGTGAACATTAGCAAAAAACAAACTTAACTTAAGAAGACTGGAAGAGAGCTGAAGTCCAAGACCTGAGAAGCAGACTGAATCACCAGCACTAGGATAGGGCGTCGGCTGTCTTAAATCCAGTCTGATACTCCAGAGACCCAATCATTATCCTTCTCATCAGGTGGCAGATCACTACCACTTAAACCAACCTCACTACCTCCTGTCACCACCAGAGGGAGAACGGAAGGAGAACTCTCAACTGGTGGAGCAGAAAATGAGCTCATAACAGGCCTCCTGAATAGTTAAACGGATCCATCTGGCTATTGTTGCTTTTGAGGATGCGAGTCCCCTCCTGCGCCCCTCAGGGAGCATGAACAGCATATCCGTCTGGCGAAAAGGTGCCGTCCGCGACACGTACCTCCTGAGTTCTCTCACCAGGTCTAAGGTATGAAGAGCTTTCTCCACGCGATGCACCGGACAGAACGAGGGCAAGACAATAGCCTCATTGATGTGGAAAGAGGACACCACCTTCGGAAGAAAGGGGGGAGCCGGTCTAAGCACCACCTTATCCTTGTGGAAAGCAAGAAAAGGTGCTCGGCAAGACAGAGCCGACGCTCGCCTCACGGAGGTTATGGCCACCAAAAACACCACCTTCCAAGAGAGGAATGATGAAGATATATCCTGCAGCGGCTCAAAAGGAGCTTCTTGCAGGATACTCAGGACCAGGTTAATGTCCCAGGTGTCCACTGGCACCTTATAGGGAGGTACTAAATGAGAGACTCCCTGGATGAAAGTCTTCACCTGCATATTAATAGCAATCTTCCGCTGGAAAAGAACGGACAACGCCGAAATCTGTCTCCTAAGGGAGCTCGGGGCCAGTCCCGCGTCTAGGCCTGATTGGAGAAAGGCCAAGATGTTGGGAATAGAGAATGTTAGGGGCGAAAACCCCCGCTCTTGGCACCAAGTGAAGAAAATTTTCCAGGTGTGATGGTAGATTCTTGCTGAGGTAGACTTCCTGGTGCTAACCATTGTAGCGACCACTCCACGCTCGAACCCAGCCTGGGTCAGAATCCAAGATTCAACGGCCATGCCATCAAACACAGGGCCCCTGAGTTCGGGTGGAAGAACGGGCCCTGGGACAGTAAATCTGGACGCTCTGGCAGTTGCCATGGGACGTCGGTGAGCAGCTGCACCAGATCTGCGTACCACACCCGCCGGGGCCAGTCTGGTGCTAGCATTATCGCTGGAACACCTTCTGTTTTGATCTTCCTGATGACCCTCGGAAGTAATGGCACCGGGGGAAACAAGTATGGAAGGCGAAACTGGTTCCATGGTAGAACCAACGCATCCACCTCGAACGCTCGCGGGTCCCGTGACCGAGCGACGTACACGGGTACCTTGGCGTTCATTCTGGACGCCATCAGATCCATGTACGGAGTTCCCCATCGTTGGCAAATCTGCTGGAAGACCTCGGGGTGCAGGGCCCATTCCCCAGCCACGACCTCCTGCCGGCTGAGGAAGTCTGCTGCCCAATTTTCTACTCCTGGGATGTGGACTGCCGACAATACCGACTGGTTCTTCTCGGCCCACTGAAGGATGAATCCTATCTCGCGCATGGTTGCCCTGCTGCGCGTGCCCCCTTGATGATTTACATAAGCCACCGCCATGGCGTTGTCTGACTGAATCCGAATGGACCGTCCTGCTAGAAAGTGCTGAAAATGCTGCAGCGCCCGCCGGACCGCTCGTGTTTCCAACAGGTTGATCTGGAGGCATGCCTCCGGTTGGGACCATTGGCCCTGAGCCGTGGGATGGCGAAAAACTGCTCCCCAGCCCAGGAGCTGGCATCGGTCATGACCACTAGCCAGTGCTCTGGGGGAAAAGGTTTCCCTTGAAGAAGGGAGGATCTGATCGTCCACCACTCCAGTGACTGCCTGACTTGAAGGGACAGCCGGCACTGCTGCCCGAGCATAAACGGGTTCCTGTCCCAAGCTGCCAAGAGGGCGTGCTGTAGTGGGCGAAGATAAAACTGGGCAAACGGAATTGCTTCCATTGCTGCCACCATCTTCCCCAGTATCTTCATTCATGCTGGAGCAAGGAGTCCAGAAGCTCCGGCAGCCTGTCCCTCACACCATTCGTTTTGGAATGAGGATACTGGGCTTTGTCTTGCGGGAGAATCACCGACCCTCGGGAGGTATCGAAGATCATTCCTAGAAAGGAGATCCTCTGGGCTGGCACAAGGGATGACTTTTTCCTGTTGACCAACCACCCTAAGTGGGAGAGCGTATCCAGCGTAATGCCGACATTCTCTTGGCATGCCCGAAATGAAGGGCCCTTCACCAAGAGGTCGTCTAAGTAAGGCAAGACGACTATGCCCCGAGAGTGTAAGACGGCCATCACGACTGCCATTACCTTCGTGAACACTCTGGGGGTGGTGGCTAGCCCGAAGGGCAGCGCTGCTAACTGGAAGTGACGGCCATTGATGACAAATCGAAGGAACCTTTGATGCGGTGGAAAAATGGGGACGTGCAGGAAGGCGTCCTGGATGTCGACAGAGGCTAAGTACTCTCCCTGCACCATGGCTGAAATAACTGAACGGAGAGATTCCATCCTGAAATGTTTGACCCTGATGAATTTGTTCAGGAGCTTCAGGTCCAAAACAGGCCTGACCGTCCCGTCCTTTTTGGGGACTGCGAACAGATTGGAATAAAAACCCTGAGCTCTCATGCTCTGGTACGGGAACTATGACCCCGTTGTACTGGAGTGAATCGATGGCCCCCAGCAACGACTTCGCCCGGGACTTCACCCTGGGAAGTCGGGACAGAAAAAACCGTCTTGGGGGGTACCTGATAAACTCTATCTTGTATCCCGAAGACACCAGTTCCGCCACCCATGAGTCGTGTGCTACGTCGACCCAGACATGGCGAAAGAAAAGCAGGCGGCCGCCTACCCTGCTGATGTCGCCTACAACGTGCTGCGAGTCATTTGGCTGAAGACTTCTGCGGTCTGGTTCCTCTCGACCTGGGCTGGCGCGCGTGCATCCTCCCCAATGGATTGGGTCTATATGAGACCTGTCGCTCCCTATCCTGGTTGGAGCGATTTGGGCCGGCCCAACTGGTGACCGTTGTCCACCCGGTATTGCGAAAGGTCCGAAACCATGCCGGGACCTGGCGAAAAGGCTGCTTAACTTTCTGCTGCGGGAGGAAGCTGCTTTTTCCCCCTGTCGCGTGAGAGATGAGCTGATCCAACTTCTCCCCGAACAGGCGGCCTCCCTGATAGGGCAAGGAAGTCAAAGATTTCTTGAAAACAGAATCAGCTCGCCAAGTTCTTAACCAAAGGGCTCTCCTAATGGCTACCGCGTTAGCGGCTGCAGATGCCTCACAATTGGCCGCATCTAAGGAAGCATTGATCAAGTAGTCTCCAGCCATCGCAATCTGACTTGCCACCTATGACACCTCCACAGGCAGGTCTCTATCCTGCAAGGCCCTATTCAATGATTCTGACCATGACATCATGGCCTTGGCTACCCACATTGCCGCAAATGAGGGAGCAAGCGCTGACACTGATGCCTCAAAAACTGATCGAGCCAGGCTCTCTATGAGTCTATCAGTGGGGTCCTTAATGGATGTCCTTACCGACAACAGAGACTTCAAGGCCAGGCATGACACTGGCGGATCCACCACTGGTGATTCCGTCCATCCTTTACGGAGTTCCGGGGCAAATGGATATCTTGCCTCTATGGTCTTTTGGCCCGAAAAATGCCTATCTGGGCGTTCTCTGTGCCGCTGCACTATATCCTCAAATTCCGGGTGAGTACCAAACACTCTGTGGGGTCGCCTGGCCCGTTTAAAGGCTACTTTATGGCTCGAAGCCAAAGTAACCTCATCTTGTACCCCCAGGGTCTGATTGACAGCTTCAATGAGGCTGTCCACTGTCTCTCGACTCCCTGGGGTATTAAGGTCCAGTGGCCCGTCTAAGTCACTATCCGAACTCTGCCTACTCCCGACCATTGGTGAGGGAGAGCGAGATGCTGGACTGCCAGATTCCGAAGGAACGGATAGACCGGGGGACCTCGTGTGGGTCCGCTTCCTTCGCACCTGCCTGGCATGAGAGCGGCCACTGCAGGCTGAAGGCTCTTGTGAGGTGGAGGACCCCTCCCAAATAAGCGAGGCACTATCCTTGCCTCCAGTCGGGGCGCGAAGAGACTCAATCGCCCTTGTAAGCCCTTGGGATAACGATAGGGCCCATTCCGGAGGATTTTGTTCCCTGGACAATTTGTTGCTCTGCGCACGCGGAAATGCAGCCTTACAGGAGATGCATGCAGTGTAGAGGAAAGAGTGCATCTTTCCTTTCCCGGCCATATTGCCCCTGCCAGGTGCTTTGTCTTACTGCTTTTTTTCTTTTTTTATAGAGGGGGGCACCCCTTGCGTCCTAGCAAGCTCCCGCAGACTTGGTTGCACCCACCGCTCCTGCGTCCCCCTCACGCCAACCCTCCTGCGTCTCTGTGCTTCTCCGTGGGGCAGGCCGACCACTTTATCGGTCGCGGCCTACCCCGGTTTGAAGCCGGGGCCTCAATTTATCCGGCGCCCGCCCAGGTTCCAGGGGGCGGGCCCCGGAAGTGACGCTGTATAGCCAGGGGCAGAACTTCCGCCCCGGCCTAGCTCCGGCCGAAGCCGCAGGCTAGATCTTTAACACCCGCCCACGGGGCGGCGGACGGCGGCGCCACAACTGCGCTCTGCGGCGGTGGTGGTGGCGATGCTCCTGTGCTAATCCTACCCAGCGTAACAGGAGGAGAGGAACAGGGAAGGAGAGCCTATTCTTGCCTGCAGCGCCGCATCATCCCTGCTGACCAGGAGCCCCACACACGGCCTAGCCGGACCCAAGCCCACCCAAGCCCTGTACCTTCATCGCCAACAGGTATGCAAACCATCGGGGAGGCGGGGGTGGTGGGGGGATCCCGGACGGTGCAGGCACCCTCAATCCATCCAGCTTCAGAGGCCGAGAAGGACCATCTGCCGCCTTGCAGCACCTCCGTCTAGCGTTGGTGGAGCAGTGCGGGCCGCTCGGACCGTCTTGTGCCTCTGTACAGCCACATGGTTTCCATACCTAGGGGTAGTCAGGGCTAGGTCCGGCATCATGTCCCACGTCACGGGAGAGGATACATGGAGGGATACTCGCATGTGCTTGCCCGTTGATGGTTTGGGGAAATCGGACCCTTTCAAAAGGATCCGTTGCCCCTGTCTAATCTTCTTAGAAAAAAAGTCTGGAGAAAAAGACCAGACGTGTGCCTCCATAGACACTAAGCAAAAAACTGGTTTCCGCCCGCATTCAGGGCGAGGGTGTATACGGCGGGGGAGGAGCTAACCTTGTGTTGTTTGCCTAGTGTCAGCCTCCAGATGGCAGTAGCATACACCACAGTACCTGTGTCCCCCAATGAGACAAAGGAAAAAGACTAATCACTTTGTAAGGGCAGGGCTACAGGCGGCTGATTTTTTTTCAGCAGATCAAGATCAATGCGGGTTCACCATCGCTACATTGAAAGGTGCGAAATCCAGAATGAAAATCTGCAAAAGGAAATGACATATTGCAGATGTAAAAATCTGCTCCGCAGATCACTTTCCACATGGAAGTATCTCATCCACTTGCTTGCTACTGTAATCCTCTGTTGATTTTACCTGTGTAAATTCGAGAGCTTTTCCATCTCAGGTGAGTCTACCCTAAATGTAAATGCCTATATCCTTCTTACGTAATTAAAGGGGTTTTCCTAAGATCGCAAGTCATACTCTATTTACAGAATTGGAGACATGTTGCTAATTGCCAAGGGTCCAACCACTGGGACTCTCAACAACCCTAAGAATTAGATCCAAGAATAAGGCAGTGGAGTTGCTCCTGGTTGGGTTCTGCACCATTTATTGTCTCTGGGACCACCAGAGAAAGACTAGTACAGGCTATTTTAGGAAAACCCCTTTAGGTTATGTGCCCACGTTGCGTGTTAAAACGCACACTAAAAACCGGACTCCTTCCCAAAAATCGCGCTGTTTTTTTCGCACGATTTCACCGCGATTCTGTTCGCGATTTTGCCGCGATTTTCTCAAGCACTTTCCAAGCGATTTGAAGCATCGCTTGGAAAGTGATTGACAGGTTGGTCACACTCGTCAAACATAGTGTTTGACAAGTGTGAGCAGCTTTCTACTATTGAGGCCGCCTATGCGGCATCAATAGTAAAAGATAAAATGTTAAAAATGATAAAAAAAATAAAAAATCGGGGTATATTTACCTTCCGACGTCCCGCGCTGCCATCCCGGGCCTCAGTGTTCCCAGCAATGCCTTGCGAGACCTGTGATGACGTTAGTCTCGCGTTACTATAGCGATCTCGCGAGACCGCTAGAGTCACGTGAGACTACGTCATCACAGGACCTTGCCGCAAGGCATTACTGGGAACGCTGTGGCCCGGGAATGCAGCGCGGGACGTCGGAAGGTAAATATACCCCGATTTTTTATTTTTTATTCTTTTTTTTTTACAGGGGTATGGTACCCAGGGCCTGGAGGACAGTCTCCTCTCCTCCACACCGTGGGTACCAACCGCACATGAGACGCTTAACTTCCCGCATGGTGGGCATAGCCACATGCGGGAAGTAAGCGATTCTCATGCATTCCTATGGGTGCGGAATCACGGCAATTCTTTGCGATTCCGCACAAAAGAATGACCATGCTGCGATTTTTTCCGCGATGCGTTTCTGCCGCGGAAAAAAGCACAGCATTAGCACAGCATGTGCGGAATACCATAGGAATGCATGGGGGGCGTTCTGTACACGATTTTTAAACGTTTTCGCAGCGTTTTCGCGCTGAAAATCGCGGCAAAAACGTTTAAAAATCGCATCGTGGGCACACAGCCTTAAAGAAGTTGTCTGAGATTTATAAAAAAAAAAAAAAAGATGTTAAAATACTAAAATAATCATTACTTATCTCACTATTAAACCCTGCTGGTTTTACCGTAATGACATCACGTCCAGGACCACTGCAGCCAATCAGTGACCCCATATGATGTAAGGGTGGACATATCATTGGTGTAACTTATGCAGGGGTCCCGAGAGGTAAGGGGGCCACATCGACCTTCAAAATAGGTGGAATTGTGCCTTCTTCTTTTGGACTGAAAATGGCCTATATTTTGTTCTAGCACAGGGGCCCTTTTCAGTCTTTGTTCGCCAGTGATGTGCTGTACATGTAAAAAGTCACCACTGGGGTCAGTGATTAGATGCAGCGGTCACATGATTGACGGATGTGACGTCATCACTTCGCAATTTGCAGGGACCGGCATTTGCAGGGACCGGCGTGGAACCCCTAGGCGATGACACTGGGGTGGCAGGGGATAAAATAGTATTAGTATTAGCATTTTAACACTATTAGCTAGCCATTTTCTTAATTCCTGCCAACCCCGATAGACTACATTCCCTCAAAGAGTTTTTCACGCAGCGTATTTTAAAAAAAATGCAAGTAACCTATTTTACTTAACGGGTACAGAAAAGGTGCAGCAAATCTGCAACATCTAAAACTCACCAAAAACTCATCATGGAAATGTAACCTTAATGTTTAATTCCTCACTATTTTCAATATATTTATTTGCCGTCAGTGAAGGAGAACACTCTTGATTAAATTCAAAAGCAGCAGACCCGAACCTAAATAGTCCTGCTCTGAAATGAGCTAAATACCTCTGTAGTTTGCTGCAATGTACCAATCTGGAGTTCTGTATCCACTTCTCTGTTAAAACAGGACAAGTGTAATGTTTACAAGTTTACAAATTTAAGACCCTGTAGATGTCGACAAGAGTTTTTTTTTTTCATTCACTGACAGCAAAGATTTGAAACATAAAATATATTTAAGAATTGTATAATCTTTTACTGGTATAGTGATTAACAATTATTGATATAAACCCAGTAAATTCTTTTAACAGGGTTAAATTAAATGATTAAAAAAAAAAATGGCTGCTCTCTTCTGGAAACAGCGCCATTCTTGGTCAAGGCTACGTAGGGTATTGCTGTGGCGTGGTAATTCAAGATGCAACCCATGGATAAGAATGGGGCTTTTTCTGGAAGACAGCAGCCATGTTTTTCTCATCTCATACAGCCCCTTCAGAGATGGAATATTGTAGTGAATTTCCCTCCTTAGTTTGATCACGCAGATGTGGTTAGAGGTCTCATCTTCATTTCTATGAATGGAATGGAGAATTCATGACCTTTCCAAGGCTCCCAGTTAACTCCCTGGAAAACAGAACAGAATATTAGAAAAAAAATTCATTACACGGAAAAGTTTAAAAAAAATCCAATCTTTTATTTCAGCAGTGGAGTGGTGCTCCTAGTCTAAGGTCCCTGCACCTAGTATTATACCCCCACCCGCCAGAGCCCCTCCCTTCCTACATTGAAAAATGACCTTCTGCTTGCTTCAGCATACACAGGAACGATCCGGCAGGTCACAAACTGCTGGAGACCGACCGGAGTGGGGCGGATGAAAGATGAAGACAGCGGCTGAGAAGTACAAGACTAAGTGTAGGGAGCTTACATTAATAGCACCACTCCAGCTCAAAAATTAACAAAAAAATGTTTAAGTGGTGCTTTAACCAAAGCTTTGTCCCATGTATATTTTTTGTTGTGATTGAATTTAGTCTATTCTTCCCCGTTATCAGCCATTTTAGGCTTGGAGTAAATCGTTTAATACTTTTTTTCATGCGGTTTAGGTTTTAAATTAAAGGAGACATTAACAGGGTGAAACGCGTAATGGCTGACAGTCTGGTCTCCTGGTCAACAAGTCTCACACCTTTTATTTAAAATAAGCTCTGGAGGCCGATTCTCAGGGAGATCTATGTCCGGCCCATAGATCTTAACAGCTCATTTACATATTAAGAAAAACGTGGATTTCTCCAGAATAAGACAGATATCAAGGTAGCATGTTATTCACCTTTCTATGACCTACGTGCCCATATAGACGGCTTAGGAGGGTTGATTCTACTGATAGATTCCCTTTAGGCCTCATTCACACATCAGTATGTTTGATCAGTATTTCATCAGTATTTGTATGCCAAAACCAGGAGTGTCTCCAAAACAAAGAACAGGAGTCAGTCTTTCAATTATATTTTTTCTCGGTAAGTTCCATTCCTGGCTTTGGCATACAAACACTAATGCAAAATACTGACCAAATGCTGACGTGTGAATGAGCCTTTAAAGAGGTTTTTTTTTTTAAGCTGCATAGTCCAGGAAAGAAACAAGCATTATTTACCCATTCAGCCACTCACCACTTAAGCACTACCACTTTGGTGGTCCCTGCCCGTTCTATAGTGATGACTGCTCTTTTACTGATGACAGTCCAAATGCGAGACATTCAACCGCGGGGACTCGAACATATTTTACGAGCACGCCGAAGACACTCGGTTAGAACACGAGCATGATCGGATATGGTGTTGTTCAGATAACGTTCGCTCATCACTAGAGAAGACCAATGTCAGTTTGGGTTGGCAAAGGCCCACCAGTAACATTGATTCTCGGGGCCACACTGTTTGCAAAAATAACCTGACCCTAGTACTCAAATTTACTTTTGCTTCTATGTAATATTAATTCGACTAGCTTGTTTAATGAATGATTAGATTATACCTCGTTCAAATTGTGAATCCAGTATAATGGCGCTACTCTTTACCACTCCTTCACAGGTGCGGCCTACCAGAGGATTCTCCTGAACTCCTGTGGGCCAGTCCGAGCCTGGGCAGGACACTGTCGCAGCTGGACTTGCGAGGTTCACCAGAGCAGCAAAGGATTCAAGCAGGAAATAATGATCATTTCTTTCTTTTTTTTTTTTTTTAATATTCTGTACTCGTCACTTTTCAGAATTTCTGGAAAACCACTTTAAGCAACATACACTCAGATTTAAACCACCATGCGCATATCGTATCTACTCAATCTCAATAATCCTCAATTTAGCCACAGATAAGAAGTGAGATAATTGCTGCAAAAACCACAATAATTATCATTATTCGAGCATTTGTTTCCCCTATTGTGCTTGTGGAGAGGGGAAACACCCCTTGAAATGGAGGTCCAGGGGGTCTTCCCGAGTACAGTATGGAGAGCATCAAGGGCAGCAAAAACCAGCATAATTATCTATAAATGCAGTATTTGTGTGAATACTTCAGCATTTAGAAAGGACAATATTCTATTATCTCTGTTCTTTACAGAAATTCTCCAGCAGCAGAGACATGATGCGGAGTGGAAAGTGTCTGAATTCATATGTCTTTAAAGTAAAGTATATTATGTTAATGGCTCTGGCAGAGATCCTGAAATAGCAGTGAAATTATGTAAATGCCTGAAAATCAGCAGAACATCCATTGTCTCTGATGGAGATCAGATCCTACATTGACTGTTTTTGCAGCCTTACAAGGAAGAAGAAGTGACAGCAAATCTATTCCGGGCCATTTTCTGGAGTGATATACCATAACAAGGAGTCGTGCGTCTTCCCAGGGATGAATATCTCACACATCAGGGGTTATTTCTAGAGAAACCATACAATGAAGTAGAAATGTGATGGAAAAAACCCTGTTGGGCATATAGTGAACTCTACCTGTAAACTAACCATGATACATATTCCACAAAGCCAACAAACTCCAACATAGCTTCTATAATAATATTCTGCAGCAATTAAAGGCATATTTAGCAAGATCTCAGTTCATAAAACATAGATGTTTAAAGGAGTATTCCCATCTCCAAGTTCATATCCCAATATGTAGTACGTGTAATAATAATACCTCTAATTAGAAATGTAGTACAGTTCTTCTGATTATCTATGTTACTTACCCCATGTGCAGGGCATTGCAGCTTAGATATCCATGGTTACAAACACACAAATAGTGACAGTTAGTTAGCGGTTAGTGGCCATAATCATGGATACCTAAGCTACTGCAATGCCCTGCACATACCTAATCAGAAGAACTATATTACATTTCTAATTGGAGGTATCTGTTATTAATAATAATATTAACAGTATTATTATTACTATTATTATTATTATTACACCTACTACATATTGGGATAGGATCTTGGAGATGTAAATAACCCTTTAAGCTCCACCCCCCAAGACTCACCTGGGAGCAAACAAAACTGTATGGGGATACCCACTTTTGCACATGTACCCTTTTGGAAAAGGGTGTGGCCTAATTTGTAGGGGCTGTTTTTGAAAATTTAAGACAGTCCCCGGAAAGTCCAGAGGCATACTGTAACCTGAAGATCCCGGGCAAAATAAGTAATTGGGGCGACAATGCAGCGTTCAAAAAACTGCCTTCTTATGCTTCATAGGGACCTTTATACTGGATTTTGACAAGGCTATACCTCGGTTATGCTGCACAATAAACATAGTGCCCCCCCCCCACGCCTCCTCTCTTGTGCTGAATTTCACCTTCACACCCCATCTTTGCTCAAAATATAAAGCTTTTCTTTAAAGGATTTGTTTAGGGCTAAAAAAAACTTAGCCCCTTGTCACCCTCACGTGTGCACAGGTTGTGTGTAGCATTGTAGCCCAGCTCTTCTGAATGCTAGGCTACAATGTCACACCCATCCTGTAGACGCATTGTTTTGGCCCATTTATACTGGCTGATTTCAGGTCAGTAATGAGTACCAATTGACCATATTCAAGCTGTTGGAGTTCATTTACTGGCCAACGAACATTGATGGGGAACAGTGATGGGGACAAAATGATCGCTAATATGATAGTTGTGTCACCATGGGCAGTGCATGTTATCGGCAACACAACACCATTTTATACAATACGCTGCCGATAACAATCATTTTCACATAAAAATCAAATCACCCGATGAACAGCATTTTACTCATTCATTGGGCGATTACAAGTTTTACGAGCGCTGATAAGCGTTCCTCTAGGCTACACTTTTTTTTATTAAATTATTGATCAGTCCTTGCAAAGTTATGAATCTTTGTTATGTACTCCACTACGATATCTTGCATGCTTTTCATGCTAAAAGTGCAATTTCAACTGCCTTGTTCATGGACTTATAGTAGCTGTTTTGAACTTCATGTCTAGCAAATCCATACTCCAGTGTGTGCTTCTCTGCTCCATTTTCCTTTGCTCAGACACTACTTACAAACACTCTCCCTGTCTGAGCATCTGAGAGGGGATCAGAGAAGCTCACATTGAAGTAGGGATTTACTAGACCTGGAGTTCAAAACAGCTACTCTAAGTGTATGAACAAAGCAGTTGAAACAGTCATTTCAGCAAGCAGTTTAAGAGAAGCAAGATAACATAATGGAGTATATTACAAAGGTTCTTTGCAAAGACTGGTCAATAACTAAGTTAAAAAAAGTTTAGCTACTCTTTAAAGGGAATCTGTCACCAGGTTTTGGCTACCTCATCTAAGAGCAGCATAATGTAGGAAACGGGACCCTGATTCCAGTGATGTATCACTTTGTTTACTGGGTGCAGCATTTGTAACACAATTAGAGATTTTAGATGTAGCATGTATCAGAGCTCAGAAAGCTGCCCCCGCCCACACCACAGCTTTCTGTGTACATTGTCTATAGACAGAAAGCTGCTTATCATAGTTGGGGTGCTTGGTCGAACCAGGGATCATGTGAGATGTAATCCAGGCAGTGCCAATCTTCTGGTGATAAAACATTCATCATATTGAAACAACAGCACACAGCCTAATCCGTGACACATTCTTGAAATCTGTGTCTCATACCCTTAGATTACATAGCAAAAACCTGCTGACAGATTACCTTTATGTGTTTTCCTGTCCTGATTTCCAGCTTTAGCTCCCTGCCATGAGCAGATTAGCAAATGTGTTTCCAACCAACACCATAAATACAGCGCTAAATCTAGTTGTGATCTACTGGCTCAGGAGCTAAGGGCATACATACCATGACCTATGTGGCCCTTGAAGAGGAAGCTACTGGGTGGTGAAATCCCGTGCAATAATTAAAGGAAAGGCTGGAGAATTGGCCCCAGGGTAATGGAAAAGGTGTGGAGGAAGAATAAACACTATGCCCCCCAGTCATTGGTGGCAAGTGGCAACCCCATAACCGAGCCAATTTTCACTTTTACATTCTCATCTTTGCCAGTAGCCAAAACAGGCAACTGATTAATTGGAAACCTCATGATTCATAATAGGGGAACATAATCTTAGTTCACCCCAAAGCTCAACACTTCTGATTGGTTAATGGAGGGCTCTTTGCTAATATATGCCATCTCTTTTCAATAGAAGCTATTTTGAGGGTTCAGTTTCACCAGCTATGTCCTATTAAAGTAATGTATTCAATACCCTAAAATTAAGAAAAGCAATAGTAAATGACACAACTATTTATATACACAAACTACGGTAATAACTTATTAACTTTTCCAGCTGTTCACAGACGCCCAAACGCCTACCTAAACTAGAACAATGCCTTGGCCACTGAATAATGCCAATAATTGATGAAGGAGACAGATGTTGAGTGAATAAGATAAAAGTAATAATGAAAAATCGGTATGAACTTAACTCCTCTGTGTCCTAATTAATGAGTAATTGTGCTCCTGAGATGGTATACATCTGTTGGCTTGGTATATTCTTCACATCCACACAGCCGAAGCAGACTCCTAAAGAGTCATAAGGGTATTTTCTATAGCTGTTATAGATTTCTTAAAGCATCACTCCAGAGGGGTTTTATATACTACAAACCCAGAGTGGTTTCATCAATGAATGTTCCATGCCCTTAGTAATATGTTTACCAGACGCCATCTTGTGCTGTTAGTGACACCGCTCCGGTCCCATTCCGCCACGTTGAGCTGAAGTCAGAGTTTAGATTCCCATGGGTCTCATAGACTTAGGGCCCCGTCACAGACAGCGAGATCGCTAGCGAGGTCGCTGAGTTTGTGACGCATCAGCGATCTCTCGAGCGATCTCGCTGTGTGTGACATCCATCAGTGACCGGCCCCCCGCCGGGTATCTCTGATTGTGCAGGATCGTCCTGGGCCATCTTTTGATCATTGGTCTTCTGCTGGCCAGCACGCATCGCTGCGTGTGGCAGCAAGAGACCAGCGATCAGTGACGCTGCATGCTGGCATCTAGGGTAAACAGCGGGTATCTAAGAACCGCGCAGCTCTTGGATACCCGCTGTTTACCCTAGATACCAGCGTGCATGCTGGTACTGATCGCTGGTGAGTCTGTCTATGTGACAGGTCACCAGCGATCAGCCTAACTGTGTCCCAGCGATCCCATCCATGTCGGATCGTTGGTGGGATCACTGGGACATCGTTATGTGTAACGGGGCCTTTGCATTGAGACATGACCTCCAGCTCGAACCGCAAACACTGGAGAGATCCGGCAGCTAACAACCAGCAGAAGACTAGACTATCTAAATAAGAAAAAATGCCGGAGTGCTGCTTAAGACTGGTTATAAGTAGAGTTAAGTGAATATGTTCGGAATCTGTTGCCAAATCTGAATTTGCCATATTCATGCCATATTGGTACCCTATTCATGCCGAATTTATGTTTGATGATCAGTTCCGTACATATTCGTTCATTTCTACTCCTAGTGACTCCAAAGACATTCGTCGAATATTACAAAAACAATATTCGCCGCTGATCAGAACCGAATTTTGAAAAATTTGCTCAACTCTAGTTATAAACAATTGAAATGCATGGCTCTAATGTACACTGGATGTCCAAGGATTAAAAAGTAAGACACTTTTGGTAAATGTTACAATTTTTTTTATAAATTATAAAAATATAGAAACCCAATTGTCATAAACCCTACAAGGGTATTCAGAGTTAATAAAGAGGATGTGTTCAGGCCAGAATGGAAGGCAGTCCCAAAAATTATCTCTGTTTTTGGAGGACCTATGCTTTCCTGGATTACACAAGCAGAGTGTAAGGCATAATTTGCCCTGTGGAGGTGCTGCAGGGAAATTGAACACTTACTATTTGATTTCTCCACAAATTAAAGCTCAAGACTCAAGGGACCCTCTTCTAATAAGTAGGGATTGTCCAAAGGGCATAAACCCTTTAACTTCAATTTCCACCCAAATATTTGGCATTGATCAAATTATCGATAACCATGGTTTAAAGAGAAATAAATTCTAGATGTCATTGGTTCCATCCAGGCTAGCAAATCTCTGGTCTTAGTCAATACAATTTTGGGAAAAATGGCATCAATGACTAGCCTAAATTAAATTTCTTTCCTATATACGGTAAGTAAAGCCAAACCTTGTGACTTTTTATGTTTTCATACCTGGCTGTGATTGTTATCACCATACTGCCCATTAGGGTTGGCAAGGTGGCAGTTCCTGTACCAGAAGGCACCGCGATGTGACAGAGCACAATTAGTAAGGGCAAGATCATTATCCTTATCCCATGTAGTGAATTTCAATCCGTTGTGATATTTAAGAGCATCGCCTAAAACAGCAACAAAGAATTATATAAAAAAACATCAAATACATCAGAATGCATTATAATAAATCTATCTAAGCCTACTAAATCCCAACCAGCTTTCAAAAATGTCAAGAGCAAATTGGCAAAAATTATTAAATTAGTTTGCAGTTGTGACATGCACCATACATTTTTTTACAATCCTTTTTGCATAATTCATACATTTTTTAAATCCAAAAAACTTTTAAGGTCTTCCTGTAATTCCTTCTGTACTTTCTAGAATTTTTAAGAAGGATGTGAAGTAGTGACAATCTTACCCGCTGTGCCGGAGTAGTTATCAGCCACCAGTTTGTATCTGTCCCTAGAAGAACCCACATTGAAGGTGCGGTAAACGGCGTAGGCGGACTCATCTCCGGCGCGGAGGTCCACACGCAGCTCATACTTCACTGGACTATTAGTAAGTTTATGAAGCCAATCCAGACCTGCCCGGATGTACAAATATAGCTGATATTAAAAAAAAAATAGCATTGTTCATTCTTGTCTACATGCTAGATTTTCTCACTGCACTGAACCAATGAATGTTGAAACAAAATGGGGTAAAAAGGGATATTCTCACAAGAATAATTCTAGCCATGTGCCTTATTAAGAGTGGTGCCCACTTTGGCCTGTCCATTTATTACATAATCGTCCATTCATAGGAAGAATCTATTCAAAAGATTTGCAGGACCCTAGTCCGTCGTTCACATCAGTACTCCATGACAGCAGGACAAGGGTCTCCTGAATTAGCTCAGGTAGCACTCTGCTGATTACTAGGCCTCCACCATGTTGTGTCATGGCATAAGTCAAGGTCACTTGTTATGATTATGACCTTACGGTGCCTCCTGCAAAATCTTTTTGCTCAATTTTATGCATGTAATACTACATTTTTCCTGTAGTAGCCTCTGCAGTGGAAATGAGTGATTAGATTCAGTCGTTGTCGAAATGAAATAAACCCTTAAAAGCAATGTAGTAAAGGGTTTATCTAGAACAATTTGTTTTTAGTGTGGGCATAATAGCTTAACAGGCAGGTAGTTGCTAACAAAGGCAACTACCTGATTGTTCTACCAGGCGCATGGACGGAATAGTCATTGACCGCTCCTGCAGGAGATTCTGCTGCTCCATGTCAATAGAGAAGCTCTTCCTCTTCCAGGCTGCTCTGTCGACGGGGCGCGGCTGCAGACGTCATGCAGTTTGACAGCCGGCCTCCTGCAGCTAGACAGCGAAGAGCCAGCTGTCAATTAACATGACATCAGCAGTGACGTCCTGTCAACAGAGCGGAAAAGAAACCACAGTTCTGTCAACGTGATGTCAGCGAAAGATGATGAATCGCCGGCAGGAGTGGTCTGTGACGGAAGATATTGGGGTCAGGCACAACAGGTAGGTAGGTAGCAACTACTGGCCTGTTAATTTTTTGACCATAGGAAAAAAAAAGTTCTGGATAAACCTTTTAAGTGGAATTTACAGTCTGAAGCAAAATTACCACATGATACAAAATGGGCACCGGAAAATTCTGCAGCAATAAGTCCACGTATACTTGAAGCTGTAGTATAATTAGAAAAGTAATATTAAGGCAACTTCGATAGTACTTCTTTTTTATATTCTTTTTTTTTTTTTTAGAAAATGAAGGATTGCTTAATTGAATATATACAGTATATGTCAAACGTGGCTGTGTCAGTACTCACGTAGTATTCTCACGCTGGTGTGATTTGAATACCTGTGCAGCGACCTCTCACACATTGCACCACTCATAAGGCAGTTTCCTAATCATCCTTTAAAGGGAATCTGTCTGCAAGTTTTTTTATATGGAAGCAGTGGTATGGCTGCATAAGCACGTGTCCTTGTGTCCTTGTCCCCCATTAAAAATTATATCCAATTTCTAGATATCCGATGTGACAGTCATGAGATATCCACGGTAGAATTCATATGCAAATAACACTAGAAATGCACCGGGGCGTGTCAGCGCATTTAAAATAATCAGTCCAAGTGCACTGACACCCCCATTGCACTTCCAGACTGATTTGAATATGGATTTTACAATAGATTTCTCTTGATTGGCACATCGGATCTCTAAAAAAGGTATCATTTTTATTAGAGGGCAAGCATCTAAACACAGCCATACCTCTACTCCAATATGTGAAGAAAGGTACTGACAGGTTCACTTATAAAAGGGTATTCCCACCTGAGCCGTATATGGAATATCTACAGATATACTCCAAAAGGCATACATTTATATTCACACTGTCATATTTCACCAGTTTCACATACCAAGCCAGAATTCATCACTGGGATCTCCAAATCCCTCTCCATATGTCCTCCAGCGCTGGTAAAAGTCAAGCTTTCCACTTGTCCTTCTCTGGAAAACCTACAAGGTGAAAAAACACAACATAATGACAGAATGAATGTAGAAAAAACTCGAGAATAAAAAAAAAATACAGAAGACAATAATTCATCGATCACTTACAGTCCATCCACCTCCATCTGTATCCTGGTCACAATACACTCTGACACCTGGTGTGTTCTCTCCTCCGGGGTAGATGGTGTACACACCACTTACTCTGTTACCGGCAAGTCGGACTTGGGAACAATCCAGAGGGAATGTAATTACCATTGCCACTGGAAGAGAAATGCGAGATGAATAAGATGAATATACCGTAACTTTCCCAATATATGTAATAGTAACAATTTATAGGATATTGGTCACTTATAGAATCATAGATCATCATCAATAACTATTAAAAAATATCACCCTTACCAGTGAGGAACTTGGTGGTGGCTTCTCTGCTCTTCCGTTTTCCCTTATAGGCTCTCAGGAACACATTGTAGTTTGATCCTTTCTTGAGACCTTTCAGCTCGTAACTCTTGCTTGCAGCATCTAATTTAACCTCCTGTAATTGACAGATAAATCCATCTTTTTCTGGACTATTGTGAACACAACAACTACTACAGAACCAACCTAGAAGTGAAAACCGTCACATCGCAGCAGAAGGTCTGGATACTCTCTGGTCATTCTACTGCTAAGGTTTCATTACTTGACATTTTGATATATATTTTACTGTGTCTCAGTAAGTAAAAGTTCACTCTTCAACTTTATTTTTCTTTAGATTTAATTTGTGGCAATTCAGTTCTGAAAAAAGTCATAGAGGTCAACGTTTCATTGTTTTCTGATACAGATCTCCAAATACCCTGTACAGACCTATATTCAAAAGGGGTTATGCAGCCCAACAAGGAATACATCCCAGAACAGGGTAAATTATTTAAAGAAGTCATACTTACATTAACGATACCCCGAGGGCTCTTGTTTCGATGCTTCCCGGTCTCTGTACTAACTATTACACAATGATATCTTGACAAGTGACTACTGCAGTCAATCACTGTCTGCAGCATGGTACTACTCCAGTCATTGATTGGCTGCAGCAGTCACATGTTTATTTCAGGAAGTCATCACTGCAGCAAGAGGAGACTGGGGGGGAATCGTAAAGCATTCAAACAGGGGTGGCAGAGAATTGGTAATGTGAGTATGACATTCTAAGACTAAACAAAATTTAAATTAAATTCTGATTGCCTGCAGACACCACATGGGGGAACTCATGAGCTTACTGCATACTGGATTGTATAAGTAGTATGCAGCAAGCTCCCATGCTCCATCTAGTGGTGGATGCAAGAATATTGTTATAGAACTGGTCACATACCATATATCAGATTGTAATAGGATAAGTTAAAGGCTAGTGCATCTGCTTGCAGTTTAAAGTAACGCAAATACCACAAAAAAAGCCTCTATAATACCATTGAATCTAAATTATATCTCTCAATGTTAAAATCCACCCACTTTCAACATCATTAAGTAGGTATTAAAGCCTCACTAAACAAACTCAGCTCGTATTCCTCCATCTGGCATGGCTGTAATTACTTTACTGCAGAGTTTTACATGCACTAGACACCATGGTTTGCTCAATCATATTTTTTATGTTACTGTACATAAAACAGGCTTTAGATATGGAAATGAAACCATTGGGATTTAAGTGCAACCCCAAATTACCAGTTTATGTCCTAGGGCTCGAGCGGTTTCCTGCTACTGGCTGTGAATGGAGCTAATATTTTAGAAAATTCGGTGCAAGATTGGCTAATACACTAATCGTATATAGCCGTCAATGGAGTGTCATTGCAAGTAGCAGAGGAAATGGTTAAAGTTGCACTCTGCTTTGCATGAATATGTGGAGCACAGGTCTACAAACATCAGAGACAAAGCAAACATCAGTAAGGAAGCCAAAGTGATCACAATTACACTGGGGTCCAATTGTTACATAGGACTCGGCAATTTATGCTTCTTTCTACTAACCAACTTCCATTAAGAACATGCACTGCCCCAAGCAATATGAGAATATAAGCAATTGGACAATTGAAGGAGCAATGTATGCTGGGAAATGAGAAAAAGGAAGTTCCAGAACCTATAGAGCTCTTAGAATGTTGAAAAAGAAGAACCGCCTACTGAAAAAAGTGGATGGGAAGTTACATTGCATGAGAATCAGGATAGTTCCTGGGCATATCAGACTGGTATGGGCAGCAAATTTGTTTTAACCTGTTATGTTGAGTGACAGCAAGAAAATGCTTTTACTCTGGCTTTGTGTGAAAGGAGAGGTATACCTTAAGGCTGCTTTTACACTTGACGGGTTTTTTGCGGCCCGTTTTTACGGGCCATTTTTGTGGGCCGTATTGCCGTGATTTTTGTGATTTCCCGCAAAAACGGGCTGCAAAAAACCTTCTCGGATTGCCGTTTTTCCCTGTTATAACAAATAGCAGGGAAAAACAGCGATCCGCAAATACAGTTTACCGCAAAATCAAGCATTCATTGTTTTTGCGGTACCATTGAAATGCATTGCGGCCGTGTCCGTAAGCTGTGAAAAATATCGCCAAGCTCGATATTTTTTCACGGACGCAAATACGGCCATACGGAGCACGGCCCTCCTACCAATTTTTGCGGGCCGATTTTGCGGCCCCATAGAACTCTATTGGGGCTGCAAAAATACGGCAAGTATAAAACCAGCCTAAAACTATTTGCAGTTGATCCTCCTATAAATCCTTTACCTGTCGCTTTCCAGCTTCATCCTCATAGGTGAGTATATAACCATCTATCTGAGCTACAGGAGGAGTCCAAGTCAAGGTGGCTTCATTCTGTGTAATTTCAGAGGCCTGCAGATTTTTGGGTGCATCGATATCTAGATGAGAGGATGTAAAATATTATAGTAAAGTAAGTTTACAACTCAGTAATGTATTTGCATTATCACACTGACCACCATTATGACCACAGCCCTAGATTTCGAGTCATTCTGGGCTTCCAGAAGGGCAGGTAGTTCCTTAGACACAGTGTAAGTGTAGGTGCTCTGATCCCTGACCGTCACTAAAGTCACTTGCTTGCTACACTTCATGTGAGTGGCAGATGCAGACAGGAACCGGGGATCAGGGTGCACCTGCACTGACACTGTATGTGGCCGCTGGGCTCCTCCAGTGTTATTGCACACGTGCAGGATCGCGGATTTAGTTCAAGCAGCGCTTACACTGGGGAAGCAAACGCTATCAAACAAGATCAGGGAAAGTGCTCAATATATAATTTACAGAGCGTAGCAGGGCACTGAGCCTTTGGCCATGGCAAGGCGGCATCAAAGCTCCCTCATTTGCATCTGAAATTTTGCTATGGAGCTTAAAATTTACAGGCAGATAGTCACTAACTACCTGCCTGTTCTTGCCAGCGCTGATTTCTGCTGGTTCAGAGAGATCACGGACCGCTTCTGCCAGTGATTCTGCAGCTTTTGGTGACTTCGAGAGCAGCTTCTTCTCTTCCACTCTGTTCTGTTGATAGGGCATCTCTGCCGATATTATGCTGATTGACAGTTAGCTCCCCGCTACCTAATTGCAGGGAGCAAGCTGTCAATCAGCATGACATTGGAAGTGACGTCCCATTGACAGAGCAGCTCAAAAGAGAAAAAGCTGTTCTGTTGACGTGAGGTCAAATAAAGCAGCAGCATCGCCGGCGAAAGCGGTCCATGACCGCTCTGAGCCAGCAGAGATCGGCGCTGGACAGAACAGGCAGATAGCTAGCAATTACCTGCCTATAAGTTCTTAGGCCCGCAGCAAAAAGTGAGCAAAGTCTCGGATATGTCTAATCTCACCTGTTGTGGCTTTAACGGTGGCTCGCTTGCTCCTCTTGTTTCCCCTTTCTGCCCATATGTTGAATATGTACTCCATTCCAGGGGTGAGGCCGGTCAAGAAAGTGTTGGTCTTCTCCTTGCCCACAGCCACCTCTTCACTGTGTCCATCAGGTGATGAATATGTTAATATATAGCGATCTATTTGAGCACGGGCAGGCTGCCAGGATAAGCTGGCTGTGTCTTCACCCACATCTGTGACCGCCAGGTTTTTAGGACCATCAATTCCTACAGATAATAGTGAAATGTTGGTCATAAACTACATTATGCATTGGATACTCTGATCACAAACACCATTCTGGTCTGCGCTGAGGACAGAACAGTACAATTTTTTCTACTCATAAAAGTGTTTCTAAATATTATTTCACTGTCCTTTTTATACCTTTTACATTACATCAGCCTTCATATATAAATCACCACCATGAATACCGATTAAAGATTTCATTTTTCACATAATTTCATGCAAATTATGCTTCATGTGACCTCCATGTGTATTATGAATCAAAAAATAAAAATATTTGTTATATGGGGTCACTTAATGATATTATAATATATGTGTCCATTTTATTTCTTATATTACTATATATATAGAGAAGACGGCATTTGTATCTTCAGATATCGGAATTGTACATGCACGCGTGTTTTCACAGGTGAATTTGTAGACAAAGGCCAATAAATCTCTTATTCTTGTTATTTGAGGTTCAGGGACAAATAAATCTGACTGGTGTATGTGTAAGGGGATAAATGAGTGAGGAGACGCACACAGTAATGCCTAAACTGAGTGTCTGTAAGTGAACATCTCCATCTGCTGACCAAAGATGATAGGAAAGGAGAAGGCAGAGAGAACTGCATTAGTAGGAACTGAAGAGCGAAGTACATGTCCCCCGAGGGTAGAGATTTGAGGAGACACCAGGTCAGATGTCAGCTGTGGCGCAGATATTAATTAGAAAAGGTCTGGGATAGCAGAGAAGTAGCAGGATGGATGGGTGAGCAGCAGAGTGAGCTTATAGCTGCCATTATGAGAGTTCAGACCACAGTAAAGGAACCGAGAGACCAGACCCGAGTGCAGACCTGAGAGACCAGACTCAAATAAAGGAACCGAGAAACCAGACCTGAGTGAAGGAACAGAGACAGCAGAGCTGAATTAAGTGGACAGAGCCAGGGCCGAGAGAGAGACGTATAGGCCACAGCGGAAGAACATTCATTTGAGCCACCGCTTGCAGTATAGACGTACAGTACAAAGTGGGGACCAGGGCAGTGCTTCAGGGATCGAAGGTGGCCAGTGTGACGAGTGTACCGAGTAACTCACCAATCTGGGATTTGCAGCCTAGCAGGTATCATCGACCCCCCCCTCCACTTTAGGGCCTGTGTGACGTTTCATGTTCCCTAAAGAATGACGACAGTGACGGGCCTGGTAGTGAAAGTTATGTCCTTTTGGTTATTGTATTAAGATTAAGACCTCACTGATGATAATAGATGTTTAATTGCAATAATAGAAATATAGTGTGTGAATAGCATTGTGTCAACACCCTGTTTATCCGAATTGCTATATTCTTCTTGCAACATAACTTGCTTAATTTTCACTATCTGCATTACCACCTGATAGTGTGCCGAAGGCACCCCTTTAATTCAAATAAATAGTTGTTCATTTAAGTACCACTGTCTCCTCATTGTCTGCACTGTCGCATCCGCAGCTAACCTATCCCTGTCATCACAGCTAACCTATCCCTGTCCTTACAGATAACCTATCCCTGTCATTACAGCTAACCTATCCCTGTCCTTACAGCTAACCTATCCCTGTCCTTACAGCTAACCTATCCCTGTCCTTACAGCTAACCTATCCCTGTCCTTACAGCTAACCTATCCCTATCCTTACAGCTAACCTATCCCTATCCTTACAGCTAACCTATCCCTGTCATTACAGCTAAACTATCCTTATCCTTAGAGCTAACCTATCCCTGTCATTACAGCTAACCTATCCCTATCCTTAGAGCTAACCTATCCCTGTCCTTAGAGCTAACCTATCCCTGTCCTTCGAGCTAACCTATCCCTGTTCTTAGAGCTAAACTATCCTTGTCCTTAGAACTAAACTATCCCTGCCTTTAGAGCTAACCTATCCTCCTTACAGCTAACCTATCCCTGTCCTTACAGCTAACCTATCCCTGTACTACAGCTAACCTATCCCTGTCATTACAGCTAACCTATCCCTGTCCTTAGAACTAACCTATCCCTGTCCTTAAAACTAGTAACATACTAACATAGTTAGTAAGGCCGAAAAAAGACATTAGTCCATCCAGTTCAGCCTATAAAATTCTGTCAGAATAAATCCCCAGATCTACGTCCTTCTAAATAACCTAACAATAACTGTAGGATAAAATATTGTTACGCTCCAGGAAGACATCCAGGCCTCTCTTGAACCCTTCGACTGAGTTCACCATCACCACCTCCTCAGGCAGGGAATTCCAGATTCTCACTGCCCTAACAGTAAAGAATCCTCTTCTATGTTGGTGGAAAAACCTTCTCTCCTCCAGACGCAGAAAATGCCCCCTTGTGACCGTCACCTTCCTTGGTATAAACAGATCCTCGGATAGATATTTGTATTGTCCCCTTATAAACTTATACATGGTTATTAGATCGCCCCTCAGTCGTCTTTTTTCTAGTCTAAATACTCCTAATTTTGCTAATCTCTCTGGGTATTGTAGTTTCTCCATCCCCTTTATTAATTTTGTTGCCCTCCTTTGTAACCGCTTTAGTTCCATTACATCCTTCCTGAGCACCGGTGCCCAAAACTGTACACAGTACTCCATGTGCGGTCTAACCAGAGATTTGTACATAGGCAGTATAATGCTCTCATCATGTGTATCCAGACCTCTTTTAATGCACCCCATGGTCCTGTTTGCCTTGGCAGCCACTGCCTGGCACTGGCTGCTCCAGGTAAGTTTATCATTAACTAGGATCCCCAAGTCCTTCTCCATGTCAGATTTACCCAGTGGTTTACCGTTTGACCATTGCTAACCTAGCCTTGTCCTTAGAGCTAACCTATCCTTGTCCTTAGAGCTAACCTATCCTTGTCCTTAGAGCTAACCTATCCTTGTCCTTAGAGCTAACCTATTCCTGTCTTTAGAGCTAACCTATTCCTGTCTTAGAGCTAACCTATCCCTGTCCTTAGAGCTAACCTATCCCTGTCCTTACAGCTAACCTATCCTTGTCCTTCCAGCTAACCTATCCCTGTCCTTAGAGCTAACCTATCCCTGTCCTTACAGCTAACCTTATAGCTAACAATGTTATGTCATGCAATCCCTGTGGCCAATCAGCAGTGCCTTCACTCTCTTCTATCACATAATTGACATCTGAAGGAAGTAAAAGGACAGCTGCAGCCCTCACTTCCTCTGAATACCTTGATTTGTACGAAGGAGGGAAGCAAACGCCGATTGGCCCTGCTAGAGCCAATGCTGACTCTGCTGGAATAGCACCGGCATCAGAGGTGAGTATATGTGTTATCATTTTACTGTAGGTAAATATACGGATTCAGAAGGGGTTTTCCGAGTAATGGACAACCCTTTCAAAACTAGTATAGTGTAACTATGTATCATTGGGTGAGTTGAAAAATGGGGGGAGGATATGAGACTAATTGTGACCCAATGGCAGTGGCGTATCTAGGGGGGGGCAGCCGGGGCAGTTGCCCCGGGCGCAGCCAGCAGGGGGGCGCAGTCGGGCCGCCTAATGCAGCGGTCCGCAGTGTCCTCCCTGGCGGCTGCGTTCTGCCGCCCCCCGCCTGAGAGTCGGCGGTTCTCTGTGGCAGCCGCCTGTACAATTGAAGCTCTGACCGCCGAGCCAGAGCGACGTCAGCAGCGTGATCAGGTCATGTGATCACGCTGCTGACGTCACTCCCCGGCGCCCAAAGCAAACGCTGGTGGTAAGTGTGCTCCTCTGTGGAGCTGAAGAAACCACCGAAGATGGGAGATGAGGGGGAGTTAATTAGTGGAGATGGGGGGGATTTGTAGAGGGGATGGCGGTTAATGTGTGGGGGTATATAGAGTGGGGATGGGGGTTAATGAGTGGGGATGGGGTTAATGTGTGGGGGTTAATGAGTGGGGATGCCATGGTGTTAATGTGTGGGGGGATTTGGAGTGGAGAAGGGGGTTATTTAATGTGATGGGGGTTAATGAGTGGGGATTGGGTTAATGTGTGCGGGGGTTAATGAATGGGGATGGGGATTAATGTGTGGGGGCGTTAATGAGTGGGGATGGGGGTTAATGTGTGTGGGGGTTAATGAATGGGGATGGGGGTTAATGTGTGTGGGGGTTAATGAATGGGGATGGGGTTAATGTGTGGGGGTATTTGGAGTGGGGATGGGGGTTAATGAGTGGGGATGGGGGTTAATGTGTGTGGGGGTTAATGAGTGGGGATGCCATGGTGTTAATGTGTGGGGGGATTTGGAGTGGAGATGGGGGTTATTTAATGTGATGGGGGTTAATGAGTGGGGATTGGGTTAATGTGTGCGGGGGTTAATGAATGGGGATGGGGATTAATGTGTGGGGGCGTTAATGAGTGGGGATAGGGGTTAATGTGTGTGGGGGTTAATGAATGGGGATGGGGATTAATGTGTGGGGGTATTTGGAGTGCAGATGGTTATTTAATGTGTGGGGGGATTTGGAGTGGTGATGGGGTTAATGAGTGGGGATTGGGTTAATGTGTGCGGGGGTTAATGAATGGGGATGGGGTTAATGTATGGGGGCGTTAATGAGTGGGGTTGGGGTTAATGTGTGGGGGTATTTGGAGTGCTGATGGGGGTTAATGAGTGGGGATTGGGTTAATGTGTGGGGGGATTTGGAGTGGGGATGGGGGGATTTAATGTGTGGGGAGATTTGAGGACACAAAATAAAGAGTATGTATGAGGAAACAGTATGGGGGATTGGTGCAGACAGTATGGGGAGCGAATGGGTTAATGTATGTGTGCAGACACAGTATGGGGAGTCGGGGGTATGTGTGAGCAGACAGTATAGAGAGTGAGGGGGTAAATATATGAGGAGACAGTATGGTGAACAGGTGGGATGATAGAGGAGACCGTATGAGGAGGGAGGGGGAATAGTGTGAGGTGACAGTATATTGCAGATATTTTTATTTAGGGGCATTATAATGACACTTCTATCTTTAAGGGCGTCGTGTGGAGATTTGCTGCAGAAGACCGGAGAAGATGGAAGTCTGCAGAGACGAGATGTGGATGAGAAAACTCATCATGGGGTCTAGAAGAAAAGGTGACTGACTGCAGAGACGACGTCATCTATAAGGTACCTGGATGTAAATGTTATTTGTGATACTGACTAATTCTCATGTTTTTATTTGTTAGGAACATTAAAGGGGTTGTCCAGGTTTGTACGGAGTCTGCAGTCATTCTATGTGACTGCAGACGTCTGAATTCTCACAGTGCCCACTGAACGCTGTTAGAATTCTCTCGTGCCGGTAATTTACATACATGCGGTCACATGCTGACTAGACATGTGTGGCCTCACTCAATGAAAATGAACGGAGCTAGGCCGGGCACGTCTAGTCGGAATGTGGCCAGAAGTATATAAATCACATACTTGTGCTGACATGACGGTACATCAGCAAGGGAGAATCCTAAAAGTGTGCAGTGCATTAGTTGTGAGAATTCAGAAGCTGCAATGTCAGGATTTAGCTCTGTAGGTTCCAGTAGTCATCACATGGACACTTCACCCATATGCGATTTTCATAGTTATGGTCCTGTGACAACGAGCTTCTCTTCCTGCTTCTCTCAGTTTTTTACTGAACATTGAGAGCATTAGGAGGAGCAGCTCGTGGGTACATAGCTAAGTGTGCAAGTCGCATATGTACTTGGGGGGGGGGGGGGGGGCGCCGAACCGAATTCTTGCCCCGGGTGCCAGAAAGCCTAGATACGCCTCTGCCCAATGGGCTATTTCTTAGAAAACTGGCCATGTCCATCTTTCCGACTGTGGCCATTGTATAATATTACAAGATTAGAAAGAGCAGGGAAGTGGGGGAAGGAATGAGCGATGCTCCGAACACAATTACCATTCTGAATGTTCCTTTCCTCTATCCTTTTCCCATGTGGGCCCTGCAAATGGAAGTAAATCTGCTTTCTCTTCACTCTTCAAATATCCATTTCTTGACAATAGAACACAATGAGAAGTTGTCACAGGAGGTGACATATCCCATTTCCATGCTCACACCGGCATTACGAGACGCTCCGCAGCTTCCTGCTTATTATAATCTACCGTACTTGTTTTATTATGCACCAGTTTTCTTAATTAAATTAATCATAGCGAGTTTATTTACACGGCTGCCTGGAGTATATAATAAAGAAAATAATAATAATTAGGATTGTTTACCACCACGGAATATGCAGAATAACCTATTGCCTCTCAGACAGGGTTAAAAGATACATAATTCAAGGATTTATAGATTGAGGTTGATGCCAGAGATGGGAGAACACAAATAATGAAATGGCACAAGTCTGCAGAATAAGCGATATTTATCTGAGTGTTGTACAAGGCGGCCCGCTGCTGATATATACGCTACGATACCCACGAGTACTTGTGTGCCCTGAGATAGATATTGCAAATAAGGCATTTTCATGTGACTCTTGCTGGGTAAATAGCACTGTTTAATGAAGAATCGCATGGAGGGAAATAAAAATAAATGTATGTCCGCGAAACGGCCACGCAATCATTTATATGCCAAGGGTTGTAAATGCCATATTTAACGTCTTCCGGTACGCTTATGTAATATTCATAGGTGACACTTGTTCAGGGAGTGTGTGACAGGTTGTAATATACATATCCATCCAGCCAATATACTGATTAGACCGGCGGATACATTTAGGAATGATCGTCAATGACCAGAATGATTGCTGGTACCAAGAACTACTTGTTTGATCGACTGATTGAAAAAATGTACTGATTGTGCAAATAAATCTCAGTGATTGATTGAGTCAGAAAATGAAATAATGGCTAGAGATGAGCGAGCGTGCTTGGATAAGGTCTTATCAGCACACTCGTGTGCTTGGAGTGGCTAAAGCCCCCATCACACACAGCGATCTCGCTAGCGAGATCGCTGCTGAATCACAAGTTTTGTGACGCAACAGTGATCTCACCAGCGAGATCGCTGTGTGTGACACTTACCAGTGACCAGCCCCCTGCCGGTTATCGCTGATCATCCTGGAATGGCCAGGACATTTTTTTGATCACTGGTCTCTCGCTGGCCAGCACGCATCACTGCGTGTGACAGGCGGTAGACCAGTGATCAGCGAGCTGGCGCTGGTAACTAAGGTAAACAGAGGGTTTCTAAGAGGTGCGCAGTGCTTAGAAACCTGATGTGTACCTTAGTTACCAGCGCGCTGATGCAGGGAGCTGGTAACCAAGGTACACATCGGGTTTCTAAGCACCGCGCGCCGCTTAGAAGCCCGATGTGTACCTTGGCTACCAGCTCCCTGCACCAGCGCGCTGGTAACTAAGGTACACAGTGGGTAACTAAGCGACGTGTGTCGCTTGTTACCTGCGTGTCGCTGGTGCTGATCGCTGGTGAAGCTGCCTGATTGGCAGCTCACCAGCGAACATGTAGCGACACATCAGCGATCCTGACAAGGTCATATCGTTGTAGGGATCACTGGTGCGTCGCTATGTGTGACGGGGCCCTTAGGCATGCTCAAATATTATGTTTGAGTCCCCATGGCTGCATGTCTTGCGGCTGTTTGACAGCAACAACACATACAGGGATTGTCTAACAAACCAGCAATGCCTGCATTTGTTGCGGCTGTCAAACAGCCTTGAGACATTGAGACATGCAGCCATAGGGACTCGAAAACATATTATTCGAGCACGCGAAAGACACTCGGTGAGCACCCGAGCATGTTCAGATAACACCTAATCCAAACACGTGTAGCAGTGGTGGGGGGCTGATGGATTGCTCCCAGACACTCAAGGGTTAAATACATTTGATGTTCATGTATGTGATGAAGGTATGATATGCACTGGGGCTGTAATTAGCTAGGACAGGGTTAACTGTAGTGGCTGGCCCAGTTTGGGAAGAGGAACTGAGAGTTGGTAGCAGTTCCAGGAAGTGACAGGGCAGTCAGTGTGTGGACAGCAGTGAATGAAGTAGCAGGTCTGGAAGGCTGCTAGGGACAGCATGAACCTAATACTCAGGTCAGTAGATTGCCGAAAATAACCTTCAATGTGATTCCGTCTAAATGGCATGGGGCAACCTCAAGATGTACATCGGGGACCTGGGGCACACTCAGCTTGTGAAGCTACAGGGAAAGATGAACTCAGACTACATGGGGCAGAAGGTATTGCAGCCCGTATATTCTGTTAGTGACGGAGATGATTCCATAGGGCTAGGAAAGCCAGAGATGTGCCTCCTGTACCGAGAACCAGGGCTGAAGTTGTATCTGATTCCTGTGAGAAAGATAGTAACCCGTTTGGCCTCATTCTTTTTATCTGCCTGTAAATACTGTTCATACTGCTATTCACCAAGTAGACGTTTGGTTGTTTTTATGAACCTCGTGTCTCCTGGATTATTTGCTGCCCTGGATCCAGAATATGCATTCCTGGACTCAGAAGAAGCAGAGGCCTACATCCCCAAAGTAAGTGTGATGCCCCACACACATAGCAGAGCACCAGGACTGGGACACGAGATGTCTGTTTGATGCCAGAGCGAGTGGGGACTGAAGTTCTCCCACGACTACCTCGCTTGTTCATCTTACACAAACAAAATTGATAAATCGCATGTGTCATTTTGATGAATTTGGGGCAAAAAACGTCAGCGAAAAACACTAGTAAAAAAATAAATAAATAAATATAAGAATCCACAAATGATGAATTGTGTTTTGACATCACCAGCACCCTCTTGTGTCCTACGTTTAGGTGCAACTGTGATCACAGAACCCCCTACCATAGTTGCCAAGAGTCTTGAATTTGGTGGAACTGTCCTCAAATTTTCGGAAAACAAACCCAACAAAAAATTTGGGCATGTGCCATTCTAAATAGGTGGGGTGTATTCCTACTTTACTAACCGAGAGGTTGGTAAGTATCCTCTACTTCAGGAGAAACAACACATGAAATGAGGTTGCAGGTAATATTTTCCACCACAGTCCTAACTGCAGTCCGAACAGTTTGGGCTGCTGACATTTGTGTGATCACATATTGGAATATATTCATATGGGGTTGTAAACTGGACTGGTATCTGTACCAGGCTGTATCTGCAGTATTACTATGTTAACAGACTCCAATTTGGCTCCAGCGCAGAACAGCAATGGGATCGTAATAAATTTAAAAATGCAAATTTGGTGTGTTACCCGTATGAATTGGGTCTGAGTGATGCATGATACTTTCTGCATGGTAAGATTAACGTATGCTGTATATATTTAAATATAATTGAGATCTGCAGTTTTCTTTTCATTAGTGGCTAATGAATAATTCTCATGGATTTTATTCTTTCACCTGTCAGCGCTTTTTAGCCTTAACTTGAGCTTTCTTAACAAATAAAGTGTAGTATCGCCATCACTAATTACACAGCACTGCATTATACCGAGCAGCGGAAAGACCCATTGCTAGATTGTAGTTATTCCAGTGCATAAATTGCTATCCTACTACATTTATGACAAATATTCCTAATAGTTGGGGTTTTAACTGCTAGGACTTCCACCTATGGGGAAAATGGGGAAACCTACTCTTGGAAGTGTCACTACAGTCAGAGGTTTCTCAACCCTTAGGCTATGTTCACACCTGGCATTTTGCTGCATTTTCTTATGCAAATTAAAGCAGCGTTTTACAGTACCAGAAGAAGCTATGAAATTTCAGAAAGCTAATTCTTACATTTGATTTTTTCCTGACTGAATTGGAAAACTGCAGCATGTCACTTCTTCCAGCGCTTTTGCAGCATTTTTCAAACATAGAAAGCAATGAGTATGGCTGGTTTCACATTCACGCTTTTTAAGCGCACGCACGGCCGGGGGTAGCTCCGCCCCCGAGCCGGCTCTCTGCCCGGCGTGCCCGCCCCTTCCTTGTAGCGCCGCTGTGCGCTAGGAGGCGGCGCTACAAGGAAGGGGCGGGCACACCGGGCAGAGAGCCGGCTCGGGGGCGGAGCTACCCCCGGCCGTGCGTGCGCTTAAAAAGCGCGAATGTGAAACCAGCCTATGACAGCGGTTTTGCACAGTTTTGCAGCATTTTTGGTTAAAAAAATGCAGATACAGCAGGATATGAAACCCATTTATTTTTTGTCATTTTCTCAAGTTTAATCCATAATGTCTTGGGATCTTCAACTGAGCTCAGATGTTAGTACAGTTCAATTAAATCAGTGATATGTGTGAAAGTATAACTGGATGCCCTACCAATGTGTTAAGTAAACAATGCCCTACCAATGTTTTAGGTAAACAATGTCTGACCAATTCAAATTCCCCCATTGTTTTTACATTTGTGTTTGTGTATTTTTTCATGAACTTATGTAACCCAAGTTCAAGGCTGCTCTTCATATATGAATCCAGCTTTTTTTGTTCAGAATAGTCTCTATTTTTCCAGACATGAACATTTATTTCTCTTCAATAATTTTATCAAATTGCCTTTTTATCCAAAAATGTTTTATGGTTTCACATACAGTACGTCTTGCATTGGTGGCCCAACACCGTGTGTTGTTCATGCTTGCAAGGTGAAGACAAAGCTTATCTTTGGGATCCTGAAAAAGGCAGCAAAACCTGTGTTTTGGCTACAGATTTTTTACTACCAAGAGATCAGGTTTTGTGTACAGAAAAAAAGCAGCAACATGTGAACATCGTCTTACACCTTATAATGGTGGGAGCTGCACGCATATACAGTATAGTGAACTTGTTATTCAACACTCCTTTAGTACTTTCATATCCCTTCTCCAGTGTGCATGCTTCCCCTCATCTCATTCTAATATGGAAGCTACAAGAGGGTACCAACGTTTATCCTCCATTGACTGCACTGATATTGATGATCCGAGCCTGACTGCATTGTTATAAAACAGACCAAGCAAGCCAAGAAAATCCCCATAATTTAGTAATTCTTTGACTCTTTCAGTAGACATTCGATGCATGTGATTTTTTTAGTTGGTCCTTTGTGTCCATGAGATCTCACACTCCTTCGTCAATAGTATGTGCAGTTGTTCTTTGGGGGCAGAACAGGCTGAGGTCCTGATGTCCTATCAATAAAGTTTCTCTCTGGTGCTTTCAACCAAGTCCCCGTTACACTTCCTTCAAAAAAAATATCCATACATTGCCCAGAACAGATTCACCACCATACCTGTTATGCCGACTACACTTGAGGTTTTTCCTTCTCGTCCTCCTCGCACAGACTGGACGTTGATATCATACGTAGTCGTGGGCTGTAGTCCTGAGGAAAGAAAGGCAAATGATCAGATTTTATACACCTGAAAGACTTCACTTTCTAAAATATAATATATGGTACATTACCCAGCTGTGCATTTGTGGCTGGGGACGGGTACATCATCACAAGCCACCTCCGTCTGATGCACATAGAGTTTACAGACGAAGCAGAGGCCAGCAGATGTGGATTGATTGCACATGCACCAAATAACTTGAGGAGATATCAATCAACCCAGAAAGAGCATGTTTAAGGACCAACAGATGCTGCTCTTCAGAGGAAAAGGTCTACTCCCATGTTAAACGGTTGGCAGTCTGGTAGTGGCAACTTAAAACCTGTCCACAGGATAGGTGATAACTTATAGATTAATGGTGGTCCAAATGCTTGAACCCCCACAGATAACTAATGGAACAATTTTATGCCTGTTAGAATGGAGCGGCAGTGCACATACTCGATCGTGGCTCCATTCATTCCCTATGGGGCTGCTGGAGAAAGCTAAGTTCAGCACTCCGAAAGTCCAATAATAAAGGATAAATGGAGTGAAGGCGGAGAATGCGTATTATCGCTCCATTTTAATAGGGATTAATTAAAATGGTCCATAAGTGCAATCCTGGAGGCTTCAGCAGTCAGACTCTTTACTGATCAAAAAGAATTATCACTTATCCTATGTATAGATGGTAACTTGTTTCACTAAAACAGCCTCTTTAAGTTCCCATACAATACAAGGCAGTGGTGGTGATTTAGAAGCACACAATATTATGACAGATTGCCTTTAAGGCTGTAATTTCTCTTTTCTCTAAGTAAAAAAATCTACTATATTGTCCTTCTGGATTTTGACACAAGAACCTATCACCCTGGATGATCTATGATGAATAGATTGAAGGGTCCTTACCCTAGTTCCTCCTTATCAAATGACCACAGTGAAGAGGAGTTTAAATGGAACAATGGCATTCGAGTACAGTGCTTACAGGATCATCTTCCATTTAAATCTCTCCTTACCTTATTTAGCGATTGTAAAAGTCCTAGTGATGGGGGCCCTGGCAAACAAATTTCCCACAAATCACTTTTGCAGGAAAACCTCCTTTAAAGGAACTCGTAAACATATAGTTTATAGCAGGGTTTTATGTAAGAGTGGTGGACTGAGTAGTCAGCAAGTTGACGTAGCACAAGTCTCCTGCTTCTGCCTCCCTTAGATGATGGAACCAAGCATCGCTCCTTCTCTTGAACCTGTTAGCGAAGAAGATTACTTATTTTTAATACTGGTTGTCTGAGTATCTGACATTATTTGTGTTATGCTCCTGGGTTCAAACCCTCAAGCTTGTGTTTTGTGGTCGGTTTCTTTTTCCACCGAGCCACAACAGAAAAACCTTTCAGTCATGATGACC
The DNA here is from genome assembly GCF_039654945.1 of Dendrobates tinctorius. Classification (NCBI taxonomy): domain Eukaryota; kingdom Metazoa; phylum Chordata; class Amphibia; order Anura; family Dendrobatidae; genus Dendrobates; species Dendrobates tinctorius. The sequence continues at coordinate 4,607,927 of NW_027362062.1, read as the reverse complement.
CCCAATAAAGTTGCTGAATCTATGATTCCCAGGTTGGTTCAGGGAAAATGTAGTGCTCTCAATTCAGATGCCTGGCAGTGAAAACCTCCTAAAATGACCCAGTTCTTTGCAGTTAGTTTTGCCAGGGTCTTACTAATCAGATACGAGATATGTTGGCTGATAGTCCCTCCCTCTTGTCTCTGTATAAGGCCAAGTCACTGGCAGTGAGTTTGAATAGAAGTTTTAGGGATAAGAAAAGATTCAAGGATGTTTTGGTGACTTCTCCCTCTCATCCTGTTGAGGCAGGAGAACCAATGCAAAATTGGGCTTACAGAAGAGTCCAACTATGATGTAGGCCAGTGGTCCCCAACCTTTTTTGCACCAGGGACCGGTTTCAAGCAAGACCATTCTTCCATGGCCCGGCAGGGCGGGGATGGAGGTGTGGCAG